>NC_058523.1:524368447-524993447 GCF_904849725.1 Hordeum vulgare subsp. vulgare
TATTAAGTACCTCATGGAAAAGAAAGACGCTAAACCTAGACTTATTAGATGGGTTCTCTTGCTACAAGAATTTGATTTGCATGTTGTCGACAGGAAGCGTGTTGATAACCCAGTAGCAGATAACTTGTCTAGGTTGGAGAATGTTCTTGATGACCCACAACCTATTGACGATAGCTTTCTTGATGAGCAATTGAATGTCATCAATGCTTCACGTAGTACATCGTGGTATGCTGATTATGCAAACTATATCGTTGCCAAATATATACCACCTAGTTTCACATACCAGCAAAAGAAGAAATTCTTCTTTGATTTGAGACATTACTTTTGGGATGATCCTCACCTTTATAAGGAAGGAGTAGATGGTGTTATTAGACGTTGTGTACCTGAACATGAACAGGGACAGATCCTACAGAAGTGTCACTCCGAGGCTTGCGGAGGACACCATGCGGGAGATAGAACTGCACACAAGGTATTGCAATCAGGTTTCTATTGGCCCACTCTCTTCAAGGATGCCCGTAAGTTTGTCTTGTCTTGTGACGAATGTCAAAGAATAGGTAATATCGGTAAATGTCAGGAAGTGCCTATGAATTATTCACTTGCCATTGAACCATTTGACATTTGGGGCTTTGATTATATGGGACCTTTTCCAAAATCCAACGGGTATACTCATATCCTAGTTGCTGTTGATTACGTTACTAAGTGGGTAGAAGCTATCCCAACTAGTAGTGCTGATCACAACACCTCTATCAGGATGCTTAAAGAAGTTATTTTCCCTAGATTTGGAGTCCCTAGATATCTGATGACTGATGGTGGTTCACATTTCATTCATGGTGCTTTCCGTAAAACGCTTGCTAAGTACGATGTTAACCATAGAATTGCATCTCCCTGTCATCCTCAGTTCAGTGGTCAAGTAGAGCTAAGCAATAGAGAGATTAAACTAATTCTGCAAAAGACTGTCAATAGGTCTAGAAAGAATTGGTCTAAGAAGCTCGATGATGCACTGTGGGCTTATAGAACTGCCTATAAGAATCCCATGGGCATGTCTCCGTACAAAATGGTTTACGGCAAAACATGTCATTTACCTCTTGAGCTAGAGCATAAGGCTTATTGGGCAATCAAAGAGCTCAACTTTGATTTCAAACTTGTTGGTGAGAAGAGGTTATTTGATATTAGCTCACTTGATGAATGGAGAACTCAGGCATATGAAAATGCCAAGTTGTTCAAAGAAAAGGTTAAGAGGTGGCATGATAAAAGGATACAAAAATGTGAGTTTAATGTAGGTGATTATGTCTTGCTATATAATTCTCATTTAAGATTTTTTGCAGGCAAGCTTCTCTCTAAATGGGAAGGTCCTTACATTGTTGGGGAAGTATATTCTTCCGGTGCTATCAAGATCAACAACACGGAAGGTAATTTTCCGAGAGTAGTAAACGTGCAAAGAATCAAGCATTATATCTCAGGTACTCCCATAAATATTGAAAGCAATGTTATCAATACCATAACTCCAGAGGAGTACATAAGGGATATTTACCAGCCTCTTTCAGACTCCGAAAACGAAGAGGTATGTGATTCGGTAAGTAAACCGACTCCAAAACTTTTCTAGTAGGATTTTTTCTCCGTTTTGGAATTTTTAGAAAAATAGAAAAATGTAACGCAGTCCGGAAAGCGCACGAGGAGGCGACAAGCCTGCCAGGCGCGGGCCACCCCCTGGCCGCGCCTGGGGGGCTTGTGACCACCTCGTGTGCCTCCCGGACTCCGTTTTCTTGCGGAGTACTCCTTCTGGTCGGAAAAAAATCATTATATATTCTCACGTAAGGTCTGACCCTCGTATCACGCAAATTTCCTATGTTTTCGTTTCGAGCCTGTTTTCTGCCGCAGATTCAGAGCAAAATGTCGTCTGAGGAATCTGTGGGGGAGAACGATCTCCCTCTAGTCTATGAAGAAGTAAATGTTGATCTGAAAAGAATGGAGGTCATGGAGGCAAAGGAAAGGCTACCTAAAGAAACTAAGGGCAAACGTAAGGAGAAGAATCCGGCGTTGGACGAAGGGCAATCTGTACTCAACAAGGAAGAAGCTGAGGAAGAGGATTTTCTTCAACCTTACCTCCACCCTTTACCTCCATCCTTGATCGAGCTCTTGAGGTTATGTGAAATAACTCGTGTTCGTAATACTTATCTCACGCGTGAGGTTGTTTTGCTGGAGAAACATATCGCAGAGCTCCAAGGTATAAATCAAAGATTGATGGCCCTCTTGGAATCGAAAGACAAAACAACTCCACCACCATCACCTCCAAAGGAAGACAACTAAGCATGGGTATGGGCAATCCCCTTGGCTTGTGCCAAGCTTGGGGGAGTTGCCCCGGTATCGTATCACTATCACATCTTTTGCTTTTACCTTTTCTTAGTTCGATCCTTTTTGGTTTTATCTTTCTCTAGTAGAATAAAGTTCTTAGTGTTTTAGGCTTGACTTTTGCTTTGTGTCACCCCCGATGTATTCGAGCTCGTGAGCCATATAATAAAGAGAGTTTTAGTTAAGAGCCATATGATAAAGAGAGTTTTAGTTAAGGGCCTTGCCTCATGCCATGATCAAAAGAATGAGAAAAGAACAAAAGCATGAAAGATCATGTAATGATCTTATGGGAAGTGATGACTTCACATATAAAAAGAATGTTGATTGAAACTTGTTGAGGGTGGACAAACGTAGACCTTGGTCATTGTTGCAATTAATAGGAAGTGATAAAGAAGGAGAGGTTCACATATGAATATATCATCTTGGACACCATCTATGATTGTGAACACTCACCAAACTATTACATGCTTAGAAGTAGATGTTGGACAAGGAAGACAACATAATGAATTGTGTGTGCTTAGTTCCGAACAATGTTATATGACTAGAGATTCCTTAGCATGTGAAGCTTGCTTCCACCTCATATTAGCCAAAACTTTCGCACTAAGTAGAGATACTACTTGTGCATCCATAAACCTTCAACCCAGTTTTTCCATGAGAGTCCACCATACCTACCTATGGATTGAATAAGATCCCTCAAGTAAGTTGTCATAGGTGCAAGCAATAAAAATTGCTCCCTAAATATGTATGATCTATTAGTGGGTGGAAAATAAGCTTTGTACGAACCTGTGATGAGGAAGACATAAAAGCGACAGACTGCATAATAAAGTTCTTTATCACAGGAGGCAATATAAAGTGACGTTCCTTAACACTAAGAGGTCGCACATCCAAACCTTAAAAGCGCATGACAACCTCTGCTTCCCTCTGTGAAGGGACTTTCTTGTATCTTTACTTTTTGCCCTTGAAAGAGTCATGGTGATCTACACCAATTCCTTATTCCGCCTTTATCTTGGCTAACGTCATATGCTAGTGAAAGATATATATTCATATGTCAACTTGGAAGTAAGTATTCATGAATTGTTATTGTTGACATTACCCTTGAGGTAAATAGTTGGGAGGCGAAACAATAAGCCCCTGTCTTTCTCTATGTCCAACTGAAACTTTGATCTCATGAGTACCATGTGAGTTGTAGCAATTGTAGAAAACGAAAAGATGATTGAGTATGTGGATTTGCTTTACAAGCTCTTACTTGACTCTTTCCTATGTTATGATAAATTGCAATTGCTTCAATGACTATAGGCTATTGGTTGTTAATTCTCATTAAGGTTCTTGATCCTTACTTTACTTTGTGAAGGAATTATCACTTTAGCATGAGAGATTATATGTTTGTATTGCTGTTCTGAATATGATCATGATGCCTCCATGTCTGTATCTTGTTTTGTCGACACCTCTCTCTCTAAACATGTGGGCATATTTATTGATCTCGGTTTTCACTTGAGGACAAGCGAGGTATAAGCTTGGGGGAGTTGATACGTCCTTTTTGCATCATGCTTTCATGTTGATATTTATCGCTTTATGGGCTATTATTACACTTCAAGGTACAATACTTATGCCTTTTCTCTCTTATTTTGCAAGGTTTACATTAAGAGGGAGAATGCCGGCAGCTGGAATTCTGGCCTGAAAAAGGAGCAAGTTTGAGATACCAATTCTGCGCAACTCCAAAAGCCGTGAAAATCAACGAGGATTTATTTTGGAATTTATGAAAAATACTGGGCCGAAGAAGTACGAGAGGGGAGCCAGCAGGAGGCCACAAGCCTGCTAGGCGCGGCCCCCCTGGCCGCGCCTAGGGGGCTTGTGGGCACCCTGGTGGCCCTCTGGCCCCCCTCTTTTGCTACAAGAAGGGTTTCGTTCCAAAAAAAATCAAGGGGAGGCTTTCAGGAGGAATCGTCGCCGCCACGAGGCGGAACTTGAGAAGAACCAATCTAGAGCTCCGGCAGGTCGTCCTGTCGGGGAAACTTCCCTCCCGGAGGGGGAAATCGCCGCCATCGTCATCACCAACACTCCTCTCATCGGAGGAGACTCATCACCACCAACATATTCATCAGCACCATCTCATCTCCAAACTCTAGTTCATCTCTTGTAACCAATCTCCATCTCGCGACTCCGATTGGTACTTGAAAGGTTGCTAGTAGTGTTAATTACTCTTTGTAGTTGATGCTAATTGGATTACTTGGTGGAAGATTATATGTTCAGATCTTTGATGCTACTCATTACCTCTTTGGTCATAATTATGATTATGCTTTGTGAGTAGTCACTTTGTGTTGGGTAACGTAGCATAAATTCAAAATTTTCCTACGCATGTTCAGATCTTCCTATGGAGAAACCAGCAACGAGAGAGGGGTAAGAGCATCTTCGTACCTTTGAAGATCGCTAAGAGGAAGCGTTTGCTAGAACGCGGTTGATGGAGTCGTACTCGCGGCGATTCCGATCTAGTGCCGAACAACGGCACCTCCGCGTTCAACACACGTGCAGCCCGGTGACGTCTCCCGCACCTTGATCCAGCAAGGAGGAGGGAGAGGTTGGGGAAGAAGACCAGCAACACGACGGCGTGGTGTTGGTGGAGAGACGAGGTCTCCCGGCAGGGCTTCGCCAAGCGCCGGCAGAGAGGAGGAGGAAGAAGTGCAGGGTTGCGCCGAGGGAGAGGGAAAACTGTGTCCTCCAAAGGCCAAAAGTGCCCACTATATATAGGGGAAGGGGAGAGGGGGTGCCACCCCTAGGGTTCCCACCCTAGGGGGTGCGGAAGCCCTCCCAGATGGGGAAAGTGGCGGCCAGATGGGGAGGAGGGGGTGGCGCACCCCTCTGGTGGGCCTAAGGCCCACCTAAGTTAGGGTTCCCCCCCTCTCCCCCTTTTTCTGATGCACATGGGCTGGGTGGGGGGCGCACCAGCCCACTTAGGGGCTGGTTCCCTTCCCCACTTAGCCCATCTAGCCTCCCGGGGTCGTCACCCCCCTTCGGTGGTCCCCCGGGACCACCTCCGGTGGTCCCGGCGGTCCCGGTATGTTACCAGTGATGCCCGAAACACTTCCGGTGTCCGAAACCATCCGTCCTATATATCAATCTTTACCTCCTGACCATTCCGGAGCTCCTCGTGACGTCCGGGATCTCATCCGGGACTCCGAACAACTTTCCGTAATCTCGTATAACAATTCCCTATAACCCTAGCGTCATCGAACCTTAAGTGTGTAGACCCTACGGGTTCGGGAGACAGGCATACATGACCGAGACACCTCTCTGGCCAATAACCATCAGCGGGGTCTGGATACCCATGGTGGCTCCCACTAGCTCCACGATGATCTCATCGGATGAACCACGATGTCAAGGATTCAATCAATCCCGTATACGATTCCCTTTGTCTGTCGGTATAGAACTTGCCCGAGATTCGATCGTCGGTATACCTATACCTTGTTCAATCTCGTTACCGGTAAGTCTCTTTACTCGTTCCGTAGCACGTCATCGTGCGACTAACTCCTTAGTCACATTGAGCTCATGATGATGTTCTACCGAGTGGGCCCAGAGATACCTCTCCGTCACACGGAGTGACAAATCCCGATCTCGATTCGTGCCAACTCAACAGACACTTTCGGAGGTACCCGTAGTGCACCTTTATAGTCACCCAGTTACGTTGTGACGTTTGATACACCCAAAGCACTCCTACGGTATCCGGGAGTTGCACAATCTCACGGTCGAAGGAAAAGATACTTGACATTAGAAAAGCATTAGCATACGAACAATACGATCTAGTGCTAGGCTTAGGATTGGGTCTTGTCCACCACATCATTCTCCCAATGATGTGATCCCGTTATCAATGACATCCAATGTCCATGATCAGGAAACCATGATCATCTATTGACTAACGAGCTAGCCAACTAGAGGCTTGCTAGGGACACATTGTGATCTATTCATTCACACATGTATTGGTGTTTCCTGTTAATACAATTATAGCATGAACGATAGACGATTATCATGAACAAGGAAATATGATAATAACCATTTTATTATTGCCTCTAGGGCATATTTCCAACACTTTGTTCCTGAGGACATGGGATAATTCATGTTATAAGTAGTCATGTGAATTTGGTATTCGTTCGATATTATGATGTGTTGTATGTTGTTTTTCCTCTAGTGGTGTTATGTGAACGTCGACTACATAACACTTCACCATTATTTGGGCCTAGAGGAAGGCATTGGGAAGTAGTAAGTAGATGATGGGTTGCTAGAGTGACAGAAGCTTAAACCCTAGTTTATGCGTTGCTTCGTAAGGGGCTGATTTGGATCCACTAGTTTAATGCTATGGTTAGACTTTGTCTTAATTCTTCTTTCGTAGTTGCGGATGCTTACGAGAGGGGTTAATCATAAGTGGGATGCTTGTCCAAGTAAGGGCAGTACCCAAGCGCCGGTCCACCCACATATCAAACTATCAAAGTAGCGAACGCGGATCATATGAACATGATGAAAAGTAGCTTGACAGAAATTCCCGTGTGTCCTCGGGAGCGCTTTACCTCCTATAAGGGTTTGTCCAGGCTTGTCCCTTGCTACAAAAGGGATTGGGCCACCTTGCTGCACCCTTGTTACTTTTGTTTCTTGCTACTTGCTACGAATCATCTTGTCACACAACTACTTGTTACCGATAATTTCAGTGCTTGCAGAGACTACCTTGCTGAAAACCACTTGTCAGATCCTTCTGCTCCTCGTTGGGTTCGACACTCTTACTTATCGAAAGGACTATGATAGATCCCCTATACTTGTGGGTCATCACCCCGCGCCACGTCGAACGTCATCTCCCTCCCCGTTGGCCCTCCTCTCCCTCCCCGCCTGCCCTCCCCGCCGGACCTCCCAGGTATGTTACCCAGCTCCTTTGGCGAGATGTATCTTTCTCTGGACTGAAGTTGACTCAAAAATATCATACTGTAGGTGTATGCACCCTCGACCCATTTGATGAAATGCCCAACCACAACGGTCATAGTGTTAGCTTTGTACACTGGGATTAAAAAGGTACGTGCTTGTGGATGCTTTTGATTTGTGGCTACCCTACTTTGGATGTGCATCAAAGAAGACCCATGTCTTGAAAATAGTTTAGATCATGTGGTGTAAGGTGGATCACTTGTTATTGGAAGTTATGAATTAACAGTACTAATTGTGGAATGTAGAGGCATGTACCAAATTACAGATGAAAAATGTGTTGGATATTATTGGTTAAATGTGTTAAATGTACTTCGTCATTTATGTTTACTATTGGTTGCTTTTATTTTGCTAATCATGCCTCTTTGTTTTCTTAAGTACATTATGTTGCATATTATAGTTCAAAATCAACAACTCACGATGCATGTACCTAGATCAGAGATGGCGAAGGACTACTACGCCGTGTACGTTGGGAGGGTTCCAGGAGTCTACAACCACTGGCCAGCCGCTCAGGCTCAGGTGCACAGGTACCCGGGTGCTAGCCACAGAGGGTTCAACACCAGAGCCGAAGCGGAAAGTAGTTACTTGAGGTGGACACTCCAGCATGAGCAGGGGCGGGACCGCCGGTACTACATAGTCGCGCTCTTCCTCATGCTGATCGCTCTTCTCTTCTACATCATGTTGTAGATACAGATGATGAAACTTGTGGGTGTGCCATGACCATGCAGTTGCACTTATTCGAGACATGACATGATCGCACTTATGTATCGCTATTTTCGAGATTATGTGATGATATTTTGTGTTGAATGATGATGATGATGGTATGACGAGACTATTATATGTCTATGATATGTGAGAATGGCGTATGTTTAATATGATGTGATGAAATTATTATATATAATATGTATAAATACATCATAAATACGTAGAGGATGCAAATCTGTGAAAGTAGTAAAAGTTAGCAGTAGCACTGGTAAATACTTACCAGTAGTGCTGCTGCTATGGTAATGCGCTACTACTATAGTTAGCAGTAGCGCTGGACAGGGAAGCGCTACTGTTAATACTACTTACCAGTAGCGCTGCCCATACCAACGCTACTACTAGGGTTTAGCTGTAACGCGATAGCAGTAGCGCTTGGCCCGACGCTACTTCTATGCATATTTCCAACGCTACTACTAGGGTTTTCCCTAGTAGTGCTTGGAATATCTTATTACCTAATATTTGAGTTCTGGCTTTTCAAAAACAAACGCCTGGCAATGGACCTTTCGATATCCGTCTCGCTTGTTATTCGCTAAAAAGTGCATTGATATGTATCAATCATCACACATCACCATGTAACCCTAGATTTGCTGCATGCTGTGGCCAGTAGGTGCAAATCTGACAACTCTAAGATCATTCAACTAGACACTTGGTTAATTACCGTTTTCCTTTACCTATATTGCATTTCTAACTTGTGATTCAACGAGTTAAAATAAATATATTTATACTACACTTTTATATCTTTTAATGTTAATTTTATCATATTACAACCTTATTGATATAATTCTAGATTACTAATTGAAATAGTTAATTACATAATAGTGTTGCTAAATACTTGTTACAATGTTTTTTTGTTATATAGTCGCAATGCATATCTTTCTATATTTTGTTCATGAGAAATTCAAACTATATGTTGTATTAAAAGTTATGCTTTGAATTATCTTTTGGTAATTGAATAAATTATCTAGTGTATATGTATATAACCGTGCATCTAGCAGATATCCTTGAAGTGTCTTCTAGTGTATTAGTGTCTAAGCATGTTTATAGAAATGATCAGGTTATAAATTGAATCATTGAAAAATGTATCTAGTAAATTAGGTTTGGTAATAAGTCAAAATGTGTGTACATTTTGTATTTCATTTCTAAATAACTTCACGTATAGTAATGACAACCCACATAAAACTAGTATCGCTTAAAAAAATCATTGATGAACATAAATCATTGATGAACATAGAAATATCATCACTTATGGTAAACAAGTTGCAAACCAACTTCAAATTATGGTAAATATGTTTGAAATGTTATTGAAATGATCTAAAACTTGTGGGAACTGTGCATGAAACCAGGCAAGGTCGTGAAACCCGATTGAGTAATGAATAAATGAGCAAAGAAATCGTTTAGATATTTTCCGGACATGTCCGCACCCACAATCGACTGAGATAATCTTATGTCTTGATCATCTTTACATACTTTCATACAAGTCTATTTTGTTCACGATAATTTTTTAGTTTATCTAGTAGCAAAATATAGCATCACCTCGGTCCGTTGAATTGTTTTTTTACTTCTCAGTTGACTTTAAAAACCTATTTTTATATATTTACAAAATGTTTGTCATCATGTTGTAGCAATTTGTTCAAGTGCAAAACATGAAGTATTTATTCCCAACAAGAACATGTGAAACCATGCATGGATCTTAATATTGGATCAATGGTTCTCGGCATCAAATGAGCGCTAAGAGATTCTCAAGTGACTAAAAAATAGCAAACCATATGAAATATATGTGTTAACACTTGCCATCAGCTTATAGGTGGAGAGGACTTCACCATCTACATGGCAGTCGTTCCGTCCGAAAAAAGCTTTTCTCTAGTGCATGTTGGTCCATTCTCAACATCATGCACGCTACCTACATGTTTCATTAAAATCTACTTCCTTCGTTTTTAAATATAATTTTTTTAGAGATTTAATATAAATTACATATAAAGCAAAATGAAATAACCTACACTCTAAAATATGTCTATATACACTTGTGTATAGTTCATATTAAAATCTCTAAAAAAACTATATTTAGAAACGGAGGGAGTATCTTTCAAAGAAGGTGTTATAATCATGTCAAAAATGCCTTCAACAAGATAGGCGTAGCTCTATTAGCTCTCTTGTGAGGACTATGATAATGGGAGAGCGGCGTTACTGAGAGTGGGACTATCTGAACATGGTATCCTGGACGTTCGTCCATGTCTGGGGATGTGCGCTAGTGGGTCCTCTAAAGCATATACGGTGAAGAGAAAAAGGTGCGGTAGACGAGAATACATAGGTGAACAGTAGCGTATGGCGGTCCGCGGGCTTCGCGTTTGAAAACGAGGTTAGGGTGACAACCCGAGCCGTGGGTCGCCTCCGTCACCAAATTCTGCACGGGGGGTCTGATGTTGGAGTTAAACCCGACGTGGATTTCTCCCATACATGTGTACGCAGGTGTACGGATAGGATACCTGACTATCACCTAATATTTGCATGTACGTGACCGAGTAGGATTAGTTTTAGTCACTGTATCGATTTGGTGCTATCTAGTCTAGCCTCTATATATATACATGTAATGATTCCTGTAAAAACCGTGAGACACAGAGATCAAAAAGCAATAAAAGTATAAGACTCGATATGAGCCTTTGGCCAACTCGGCGTGTCCCATGTTGTCGTGAATTAGAGCGACAGGCTTCCGGCGAGATTGTCTACTAGCTTAAGGCTAATTAGCTAGCTATATCACGTTCGCGAGTTACCAGCCAGATCAATCTGGTACTTTGGCTAGCTTGCTTTCAGCGTGTACCCACGGAAGAACTCGTCGGTTTATCGTACCAAGTCGCTCGTCGTCGTCGTTCGTCGTCGGTTGTTGCTGTCGCCGGAAAGTACTCGGTGCCGGGTTCGGACCAACATCGGAATCGTGTCGTCGCCGTGTGCTGCCGACAACACTGCCAATGGCTGAATTAATGCTTCCAGCCGGTGCGCGGAATCGCGGTGGACTAATAGATACTCCTGCTGATTAGGCGTCTTTCCCCTTTTTCTCCTCCTCACGAGCTCGGCGGCGGTAGGCGAAAGAACGGCGTCGGCGACTAGTATGGCCCAGATTGCAGGCCTACGCAACAACGGGCTCGAATTCCTGCCGGATCCGGTAGACAGGTAATGTGCCCCCGCTATTATTCTGTTGGATTCGATCCGGAGACTAGCAAACACGGCCCCCTAACCGACTGTTCTCCGATTTGCCGAGCACCCCGTATAATTCCCGTTGAGAGTGCTCCCGGGAAGTGTTTATGAGCAAGTTCCGTTGATTCTGATGGTCGCTACAGCTGGACAACATGGTGGCGCTGCTGAGCATGCCGATTCGAAGCGAAAGCACTCGCGTACTGAATATTTCCATTCCACTGAAGAGCTGAACCCAGTGTTTAACAGCAGGTATACGAGAAAAAAAATGCTTATGAATCCATGGTTATCTCTTGTAGGACCCATGTCCAAATAGGTATAGTTATCACTATTAGTGTTTCAGCGAGCTGGTTATTCTGGTTTTTTTTTTTGGTTATGGTGCTAGGATTAAACTGCCCATACGTAGTGTTTCCACAGCATATCATGACGATCATGCCCACATTCAACATGTATACTGATATATTAGCAGATCATGCAAAGCCAGATCACTGTATTTTGCATGCATATTTGTATTACTGCCAGATAATGGGGACGCGCCCACATGAAACACTTAGACAAATGTTTGTTCCGATGATTTGAATTTGTCTTCAGAAAAACGCTCTGACTAGAATTTCATTTGCTGAAAATGACTGCGGATGTTGAGCAGCCAGACCCATTCGTTTCAATGGTTCTCGGGCGTCGTGCAGACTCGTCATGCGCAGTTCTATTTGGACAAGTTGGTGGCGCTACTGACTCAGAAATACAGCCGATCCATCCGCAAATTTCCTATCCCGCTACGGCGCAGTGGTTGGAGGGCACTTTATTGTGTGGGACCCACATCTGAATACGTTCTAAATACATTAATTGGATGCATACGGCTCAGGAATACATGGTACACACGCATCCCTATAAAGACCAACGGACAAGATAACATGTTCAGCTGAGCTCCCTCTCAGAAACGAATTTTCGATGATAATGGTGCCTTTTCTACATACTCTTTGATCGTTTGATGCATTTTTCAACCATGAAAATTAGATAGTGGCGGCAACTCACCACGTGGAAGTTAATTTTGCCGACACTCACATGTAGGCAAAGTTCTTTTCTTCGAATACACCGAGAAAAATGCTTATGCCAAGAGTAACTTTACATGTACTGTACTCTGGGAGGAATCCTATTTGACACACGAGTCGTTAGTGACAGCACGCGTACCCCCTGCCCGTTGGCGCGTGTTTTTGAACGCACAGATCTATTTCCAGGTTTCAACCCTTTTTTGTGTGTTTTCTTCATTCTTTCTTTATTTTCATTCTATTGTTTCCCCTTTTTCTTTCATGTTTTCTTTTTGTTTATTTATTTTATTTTCCTTTTTCCATATTCATTTTTATTCTTGTTTTTTCAATTTATGGACGTGTTTTTAATAGTGATTTTTTGAAATCATGAATATTTTTTAATCTCATAAACATTTCCTGAAAATAGCGATTATTTAAAAAAATCATGAATATTCTCTTAAATAGTTTTTAAAATCTTGAAAACGTTTAAAAATATGAACATTATTTTAATCCATAAACTATTTTCTAAATCATGATCATTTTAAATTTGTAACATTCTTTGAAAACGTGAATATTTTCTGAATTCATGATTTTTTAGAAAGTTCATGAACATTATTCTAAATCATGGATATTTTCAATTTCATGAACATTTTCAAATCATGAACTTTTTTTAAGTCATGATCATCTAAATTTGTGAACAGTTTTTACAAATTTATGAACATTTCTTGAATTTCCATTTTTTGAAATCATGAACATTTTTTGAATTCATAGAAAAAACAAAGTTTGCAACTGTTTTGAAATTTAGAACTATTTGATATCCCAAATTATTGAAAAAAAAACAGAGGGGATCCGGCCCACGCATGGGCCAGCCCAGAAGGGTGCGCACGGGAGGGGGTATGTGCATGGTTGGTTTTCCGACGCATACCGCCCCAAATAAAGGCATGTTTGGGACTGCTTCAATTCATCAAAATTAGCTTCACTTCATCAAATTCACTTTAAAACAATTTCATGCTGAAGCTATAGCACTATTAAAAGAATGTTTGGCTTCCATCTAGCTCCAGCTTCAAAAATAAAAAATCTGATGGAAAGAATCTATCTGATTGGTTGAGGGGAAAGAAATGAAGGGGTATCCACTTACTGTTGGCAGTGGTGGGTAATTTCCCCTAACTCCAGCTTCTAGAGTTTTTTTAAGCACCCTCTCAGGAGCTTCATAAAAACTTTGAAGTTCTACCCCAGATTCTAATTTTTTTTGCGGAGCGGCATATCGTGGAGTTAACTTGTTTGGCTTGTCTTTTCTGAAGCAGAGTTGAATTTTAAGGAACAGAGCAGTTCCAAACAGGCCCTAAAAGTCCGAGTATTCGATGTACATGTGTCTTACGTGAGTACGCTTCTATTGCCAAGTGTTTTTATTTGGAAAAATTGTTTAAAATTTACTGACTGATCTTTCCACTCATAAACCGTCTCCTTTGCTTGACATGTGCCTTTGTGGGGCCTGCCCACCGCACCACACTCTCAATCTTATCTTCTTTCTCTACGAGCCTTTCTCCTCCACGCGTTTTCCTCTTTCTCTTTTCTGTCCGCCGCGCCAGCCATGGGGAGACGCTTCCGGCAGTGACCGCTATCCCCTGCAAAATCAATAGAGAGGTTTTACGTTGGCCACCGCTCCACCGCTGTTGCAAAATCGAGAAAGAGGTTTGACGCCGGTCAATCACAACATCTATGGCGTTGCGATGAAGCTTCACCGACCGCTGCAATGGAGCTTCACCGACGGCGCCCAGAGCATCCCGTCGCCGTCGCAGCCGCATGCACAAGGTGGTGTTGCAGTGGAGTGGTCGACGACGGCTCCAGGTGTTGTAGCGATGCAGCTTCATCGGCAGCGTCCAGAGCTACGATGCATTGTCCGGAATTGCAATGAAGCTCCACCGGCGCTACAATGCATCGCCCAGAGTTGCAATAGCTCCACCGACGCTACAATGGAGCTTCACCGATGAGCCAGAAGCTGCACTATAGTGGGTGGTGATGCATTGGAGCTTCATCGATGGCTGCATTGGAACTTCACCGACACCCTTGAAGTGCGCTGCATCTGGGCAGTCGCTGCAGTGTGGCATCATTGGCGCAGTGTCGCTGCGTTGCAACCGGGTAGTTGTTGCAGTGCAACATCGTCGATAGTGTCGTTGCGCTGCCGACGAGGACGATGCGACCATTGCTAGCGTTGACCTGATACCACGGTTCCGAGGATGCATCGAACGGCTGACGACCCGATTGATTTTGTCAGGAAATCAGTCGGATGAGTTGTAGCAGCGGCCTTTCATTTGTCCACTCGGTTTACAATCGTGTATGTTGAGCACCTTGTAAATTAGGCTTGGTTTATGGACAAAGACTAGACAATTTTTGTGCACTCGGCTTACAATGTGTGTATGCCGAGCAGGAGGGGAGTCCTATCTGCCACTCGTTGCGGCAGGGACAAGTTGGGACGCATAGGGGCTCGCCCCAACTCAGCCAGCCCAACTTACCTTTCTTTTTCCAAAAAATCCAATAAATTTTTTCTATTTTTTTTCCGTTTGTGCTTATTTCCTTTCCCTTTTTCTTTTTTTGTTAGTTTTTCTTTATTTTCTCCTTTTCCTTTCGTATTCGAAGCAAAAACATTTTATGAATTTGAAGAACAACGTTGAAAATCATGAATAAATTGTGAAGCGCAAATAATTTTTCAAAAGTCGAACATTTTTTAAATCTTGAGAACATTTTTTTTAAAAGGAGAACAATTTAGAAAAACCCGTTTGAAAGCGCGAACAAAATTTTAAAGTATGGAAGGTTTTTGAGTTTTGAGAACAAATTTTGAAACCAAGAACAATTTTCAAAAATTGTGAACAAATTTGAAAGCGTGTTTTTTTAAAAACACGCACATTTTTGAATCTTGAGAACAAAATTTTGAAACAGAGAACAATTTTTAAAAACCTTGCACAAATTTGAAAGCGTGAACAACTTTTTAAAATACGAACATTTTTTGAATTTTGAGAACAAATTTTGAAAATGCATAATTTTTTTTGGAAACACGAATAATTTTTTAAAGCACGAACATTTTTTTATCTTGAGAATAATTTTTTGAAAAAAATGAACAAATTTGGAAGCGCGAACATTTTTTGAATCTTAAGGATAAATTATGAAACCGAGAGTAAATTTGAATCTTAAGAATAAATTTTGAAACCGAGAACAATTTTTGAAAAATACAAAAAATAAATAAATTCGGAACATTTTTTAAAAAATCATTTTTTTAAATGCAGAACGTTTTTTGAAACAGAAACATAAACGAAAAAAATAAACAGAAAAGAATAAATAAAAATGATAAAGAAAAAAACCTATTGAGAGAAACTTCTAGAAGGTTTGTAAAACCAGAAAACCCCGTCTGCAAGGTGTAAAAGGTTCCTAAGAGCATCTCCAACAGCCGCGCTTCGCGCCGCGCTCGAAATATGTGTTTGTCGCGCGCGCTTCGGCTGGTTTAGTGCAGGGTTAGGCGCATGCTCCAGCAGCCGCGCTATAATGCAGCGCGCGCGCCGCTCCAGCAGTGACCAAAAATGCAGCGCGCGCAAACCATTTTTTAAATAGATTGCATTAAAATAAAAAGCATACAAAGTTATTTTACATAGATTGCAACTTGATAGGTAGTTGGAAAACATAGATAGATAATTCGGTGCTAGATAGTTTGAAAACATAAAAACTAATCCCAGTCGCTCCAATCATCTGCACCATCTTCATCGTCGATGGTGTCGTCAGAGGTTGACAGCCAGATGTCGAACCAACGCTCGTCTTCTTCAGTGAAGAAGGAGCTCCCGCCTGCATTGACGAGGTCAGCCTGCGCACTCGCCAATGACTTCCGCCGACGCCTGTCCAACCGCTCCTCGCGGCGCCGGCGCGTGTCCTCCTCGCGGCGCCTTGCCCAATAACTCTGCTCGTAGGCGACATCCTTCGGGTGGCGCCGGCGCCACTCCGCCATGACCCGCTCGTCCTCCTGGGCGACGAGGAGGCGGCGCTGCCGCGCAGTGTGCTCTGCACGGTCTTGTGCGGAGTTTACACGAGGCGGCGGGGCGACGTCTAACGCCTGCTGGAGCGTGTAGACGTCCTGGAAGTTTATTTGGCGGCGCGGTCTGCCTAGGCGCCACGCCGCCGCGGCTTCGTGCGCCGTGTCGTGCGTGCCGAGGCTAAGCCGGAGATCGCCAGAGCGTATCTTGGCGTAGAACCCGCCGTTGGGGCGCTCGCGGACGCCGCGGTAGCCGGACGCAGAACGGCGGCGCGGCAACATGGTGGCGCGTCGGGGGCGGGGCGCTGGAGCGGCGGTGGCGCGAGAGGCAGATGGAGAGAGAGAGTGGAGCGGTGGCGGCGCGAGGAAGCGGCAGAGCTGCGCTTTTATAGGCGCGCGCGAAGCGGTGCGGCAAAAATGACGCGCGAGCTGCCGCCTTTTCGCGCGCGCAACTGGTTACCGCGCGCGCTGTTTTCCCGTCGTCGCTGGAGCGCGCCATTCCGTCTCGCGCACGCTAAGATGACGGTTTACCACGCGCGTCCCTTTTGCGCGTCTTGGAGATGCTCTAAAGCCGGAATCTGTCAAACGCGCTAAACAAGCCGGTCCACTGTGTCCATCCCTCACGCCACCGAAGCTTCCACAATTGGAAGCAGCGAGCGCATATAGGATTTTCCGAGCAGGAGGGCTCGGTCCGGAGTCTCTCAATATGGTCACGGAGATGGGCCCAAAGCCTCTTAACCCAAAGCTAGCCCAGGTCGGGACCGTTAGAGACTACACGGGCCCCGACACGATCTCGGAAAAAAAATCCCGGCCCGACCCGACCCCCTCTCGCGATCCCGGCGCAACGGCCCGGAGGAGACGGCGGCGGCGGCGTGCTCCCCCTCCCTCCCTCCCTCCTTGTCGGCGCGAGCTCGGAGACGACCCAGAGGTGGACTGCAGCGGCGGTGCGAGCTCGGACGCGACCTGGAGGTGCAGCGGCGCGAGCTCGGCGGCGACCCCGCCTCCGGCGCCCCTCCCCCGGAAGCCGGCCTGCTCGCTGGTGCAGCCGGGCCGTCTCTCGCCTCTGTCCCGAACCGCACAAGGGAGGCGGGCCCGCTCATCCGTTCCGTCCAGACGGCCGACGGGGAGAGGACCTCGCCGCCCGGCGTTGGACTCCGACGAGCGGCGACCGGCAAGTCCCCGCTCCTTCTTTTTTTCCCCTTCTCTTTTCCCTTCTTTCAAATCTCAGTTTACAAATTGTCTTTCTGTCTAAACCTTAGGTTCGTGAGGTGAAATTTGATTGAGAAGATCGAAGGCTAACCAAGTCAGGGAACCATCAAATCTCCAGAAGAAGAAACCTGCTCCTGGGCTCGAACTCCAAATCGGAGATCTCGGGCGGCGCCGGAGAGATGGGGGCGGAAGTCGACGCACTGTACGAGATCGGTCGCCATGCGTCAGGATCCCACGAAATCCCTCGTGTGAGTGTGGAAGTCGAACCCGTCCATCCATCCATCCATCCATCCAGATTTTGCATCACCTCAGGGGCTAAACATGTTCGCTGCATTTTTGTTTTGTTTTGTTTTGTTATTTCTGCTGTTTATGTAATTCTTGCAACCGCAGGAAGGAGATGAAACCGCTCGCTCGAGCGGTGGCAGTTCAGGTGAAGGAGGAGGCGTCCTTTCGTATCTCTCCTTCCAAGGTTGGATCTTTTACCCCTTATAACCCTCGAATCAGTTTCAAAGCCTCCAAATATCCATCCAGGAAAGGCTCCTAACAACTAGCTTCCACTTGCTGCTACCGCCTTGGAAGGCGTAAGCAAGCTCAGGGAGAGGTGGACTAGGTACAGCACTCTTGGGGGGAGTAAGCGAAGGAAGAGGGAAAATGCAGCATCCTTGTTCGTCTCGCGGAATGCTGAGTATGTCGCTGTAGCTATTGGGAACCGCATCTATATCTTGAGAAAGAGCGACGGCTATGAATCACCCTGCGGCATATATACAAGTCAGTGAACTTCCTACTTGTTCCCACATTGCATCGAGTATTGTCTAGTATAATTCATTGGAAAAAACCGCACAAGCTCTTACTGGTACAAGTCCTTCTGCGAAATGTTATACCTGTGAATCTGTGATGCTCATACATTGCATTCTTAGACATTAGCTTACACTGGGAATTGTTTAAGCTGTCTTGCTTTTGTCTTGGCAATATGTTTCATGCTTGTAGTTTTGAATTAGAGTGTTATTCACGATTGGTGATGAGCTTTAAAGAATCTGGGTAGATTTTTTTTCATGCTAAGTATTCAGGAAGAAAATTTGAACTCCTATTGTAAGTTTTTTTTGTCCCTGAACATCTTGCTATTATTTGTTCATAATCACATGTTTCGCAGAAGTTATTACTTTTGAATCTCCTAAAAAATGTTGTATAAATTCAGACTTCATGGAGCTTAGGAGCCGTAGCAGTAGATTTTAATTTTCTATCATTGCCATTGATGCCAAAAAAAATGCCACACACACAGACAGTCCGATCTGCTTTCTTTGATCTGCAATTTTGTTTCATAAAAATGGCAGTGCATCTTGCAGTACTGTTTCATATGCATTGTTCTGCATTAGTTTCACATGATTATGATGCATGGGAGTTATTAAAATTGTTGTGATATGATAGTTTAACAAGTATGTCCAATTCTGTCTGGTCAGATAATAATAGAATGACCTCTTTTACAAATGGGGCCTGGCTGGAGGACCAAGGCATTTTTGGTGTGGTTGATGATTCAAGCTCACTGTGTCTGATAAAAGAAAATGGAGATATGTTAACTAGGAGAACAAGCAATCAGTTGAAGCTATCTTCTCCTATCATTGATTTGCTTGTGCAGGATGCTTCAAGTTCACAAAGGTGATTCTCTGTTATTTGCAGTTAAGAGCCTTTCCTTTAAAGATGCCACTTGTCATTGTTGCTAATATTTTGGCAATAGCTAATATGATCTTATTAAATTTTGTAGGGGTTTCTACATTTTTACTACTGATTGCAAGGTCCATAAATTTGATTACACTCAAGAACCAGAGGCAACTTTATATCAAGTTTCTATAGTGACTAAAGACATGCCGTCAACTAGGTCTCCTCAGTTACCTCAGAGTTTGTCGTGTGTTGATTATCATCAAGATCATTCATTGGTGGTCCTAGTTGGAGATTCCGGTCTCTCGTCAAGCTCCAATGGCTGTTCCGGTACACCTTTGCTGTTTTCTGCTTCTACATCCATCACTAGATATCTGTTTTGCACTATATAGCATATGTAGGGAAGTTCTGCATTAGATGACCATTGTATATATAATATTTTCATCCTCGAAGAACATATCATGATTTTCTGGGGTATCCTACAAGAATTTTTATAGTGGATTGTAAACACCAAAAGCTACTGCCCAAGGTTGCAGTTGTTTTTAGGGAACCCTTGTTTCTAACTTTTTCCTTTGTTGTGTTTTAGGAGCATATTTTCTATATCTATTGCATTTCGATGGATATCTGGAACTTAGACTTTCATTCCAGAGTGTGCAGTTGGAAGGGGTGTTTTCACCTCCTACTGATAGAAAAACCTTGCTCCCACTTCCAAAAGTCAGAATTTCACCTCAGGGCAAGTGTATTGCTACGTTGGATTTTAATGGTTCTGTCAATATCTTTGTGCTCGATGGTAATATGCGCTCTGTTTCGCTTCATCCTCACGGGAGTGGTGCTGGAACCCACCTGATTGGTGTGAAGGATATCAGTTGGTGGACAGATAATATTATCATAATAGTAAAGGAAGATGGTAAGATTAGCATGTACAATATTGATGAGGATATGGTGGTTTCAAAAGGTGACCTTGTTTTATCTACACCACTGTTGGAAAAGGCAAAGGCTATTGAAGGGTATGCATTTGTTTTGCAATCTAGCAGACAAATGGATAGTATTCCTGGGGATCATCAACACACTGAGATGGATAAAATATTCTGGAGTCTCGTATCATTCTCCAAAGTTACAGTACTGGAGATGTACTCCGTTCTCATCAGGAAGAATCGACAAAAGGAGGCTTTGGAGTTTGCCTCCCAGTATAATCTAGATAAGGATGACGTGCTTAAAGCATGCTGGCTGCACTCTGCTGGAGATATTCATGATATACAGTCATACTTGATGAACATCAAAGACCAAGCATTTGTATTGTCAGAATGTGTGAATAAAGTTGGACCTACAGAAGCGGCTTTGAAAGCCCTATTTTCTTTTGGCTTTCGTATAACAGACCGTTACAAGTTTTCGGAGCCAGATAATAGTGGTGATGGCTCAGTATGGGAGAGTCGTATCATTAGGCTTCGTTTATTGTGGTACAATGACTTGCTGGAGACATTCTTGGGAATTAATATGGGAAGGTGTGTTATTACCATTTTTACAATTTTCTCTTTGCATATTAAATGCAGTCAGTTCACATTGGAAGTGTTCGAACTATGCTCCAGCTGTTGAGCCATATTGATCCTGCAAAAGTGTACAAATAGAATCAATTTAACTTTCTCCATCATACATGTATTGGCTATTTTGAGTCTCAATGCAATATTTTAAAACGGGCTATAGATACTTTTGAATATAGATACTTTTGAATACTGATTTATTCCTCGAGCAAATCAATTACGCCTGTCACTTTTTTTGCAATTCCTAAATGAGCACAAAGTAATGCCAAGCTGGATCTTGGTTTGTTTACATGAAGTAAAAGGGAAAATAATAGGTAGTTAAACTTAAAGTGAATGCTTTGTGATTTTTCCAGTTTAGCTGGTGACTTGAACATGTATGCTTATAGGTTGATTTTTTCACTTCAGAATGTCAATTTCCAACTTCACAGCACAGTAGTGTTAGCTCTCATGGAAAAACACTTCGCAAGTTGATTGCACATGAGAGTTACGGACTTCTTGCAGCTAAATGTGTTGTTCTTTCTATTTAGGTTCTCAGCTGGCGAATATAGCAAGTTCCGTTTGGCACCCCTTGTTGATACTGCTATTGCTTTAGCTGAAAGTGGCAAAATCGGAGCCCTTAATCTTCTCATGAAGCGCCATCCATATACTATCTCTTCTGACATTTTACGTGTTCTGTCTGCGATTCCAGAGACTATTGCTGTACAGACTTATAGTCAGTTGCTTCCTGGGAAATATCCTCCTAGTATTGTAATATTAAGAGATGGTGATTGGGTTGAATGCAAACAGATGGCATCATATATAAACATTTCTCCTGCTCAATTGGACAAGAGGGGACAGGTCGAAACAGAAATACTTATAAAGCACTCAACTGGTTTCTTATGGCCATCTGTCTCTGAACTTTCGGAGTGGTACAGGAGCCGAGCTAGGGACATTGACTGCCTAAGTGGACAGCTGGAAAATTGTCTTGCCATGATAGAGCTTGCATGTCAAAAGGGAATAGTGGAGCTGCAGTCATTCCTTGATGATATGAAATACCTCTACCAAGTTGTATATTCTGATGAGTCGAATGAGTTTATAATGAACCTTGCAACCTGGGAAGATTTGCCTGACTATCAAAAGTTTAAAATCATCCTGAAAGGAGCCAAAGATGATACAGTTGTTCAGCGATTAAATGATATGGCTATCCCTTTTATGAATAAGAGATTGCGCTTGATCTCGTCAAGTAATGCTGACAAACAAGAAGAATCCTACCTGACTAGATGGATGAAAGAGGTTGCTACTGAAAATGAGCTGTCCATTTGCTTGTCTGTTATTGAAAATGGCTGTGGGGAGTCACCAATTTGTGGGCTCTTCAAGGATCTTAATGAGATGGTAGAAACTGCTATTTGCTGCATTTATGTATGCTCTGCAACTAACCAGTGGAATACCATGTCACCAATTTTGTCAAAGTTACTCCATAAGACAAAGAGAGAGAAATCTTTGTTGGCTAGTGAAGAAGATTTCAGTTCGAAAGATGCTAAGCAAGCTCTTGGCACTTGTGTGGTTTCCTGTGATGACATGCAGCATGTGTGTGCTGATATCTTGTCTCGTCTGAGTGATAATTCAGGGGATTCTTATTGCAATGATTCAACGGCCTACCAATTTGATAACATAAAATCCCTTGATATGCGGGAGAAGATGCTAAAAGTTGCTGAAGGTCACGTAGAAGTAGGGAGGCTCTTTGCTTATTACCAGGTACTGTATCCCTTCAAAAAAAGTTTGCTTCTTAAATCAACTATATGACATTGCACTAAATCTCATTGGGTTCCTTCATCTATTTATTTTCACATAGGCATGCATACAATGCTAACTTGCTTTGATCCCTCAGTAAACTACGAAGCTTAAGTTATTAGTAGTTTTGAGTGGTAGGATGCCTGGATGTGATTAACTGGTTACATCATTATTTGTGTTGAAACATGTCCTACTTTGGCAGGTACCAAAGCCAACACATTTCTTCCTTGCTGCTCACTTAGATGAGAAGAATGTAAAACAGCTTATACGTCTGATCCTGTCAAAATTTGGTAGACGTCAACCTGTTCGGTCGGACAATGAGTGGGCTAACATGTGGCGTGATTTGAAGCTCTTCCAAGAGAAGGCATTTCCTTTTCTTGATTCAGAATATATGCTGGCTGAATTCATTAGGGGGCTTCTAAAAGCTGGTAAATTTTCACTAGCCAGGAACTATCTTGGAGGTACTAGTGCAGTTTCTTTGTCCACAGAAAAAGCTGAAAATCTCGTTATCCAAGCTGCAAGGGAGTATTTCTTCTCAGCTTCAACTTTGTCCTGCAACGAAGTAAGTTCATTTCACCAAATTGTCTTTCATGCAAATACAAACCGGTATGTTGTCACTGATCAACACTAACTTGGATTGCACAATCATTTGCAGATTTGGAAGGCTAGGGAATGCCTAAATCTGTTACCAAACAGCAAAAATGTTCAAGTGGAAACTGATATAATTGATGCTCTAACTGTCAGACTTCCTTATCTAGGGGTGACTATCCTCCCTGTTCAGTTCAGACAGGTAAAGGATCCTATGGAGATCATCCGTATGGTGATTACGAGTCAAACAGGGGCATATCTTCATTTTGAAGAGATTATTGATGTTGCTAAACTACTAGGATTAAGAAGTGAAGAAGAAATAGCTGCTGTCGAGGAGGCTATTGCTAGAGAAGCAGTGGTAAATGGTGACCTCCAGCTAGCCTTTGATCTCTGTCTAAATTTGACTAAAAAGGGTCATGGTGAAGTCTGGGATTTATGTGCTGCAATTGCAAGAGGTCCTCAGCTTGACAATTTGGATACAAGTACCCGCGAAAAGCTATTGGGCTTCTCCCTCAGCCATTGTGATGAAGAATCTGTAGGGGAACTATTGAATGCTTGGAAGGAACTTGATGTCCATGATAAATTTGAACAATTAATGGTATCAACAGGAACAAACCCTCCCAATTTCTTTGTTGATGGCTCTACATATACACCTCTTCCTGTGCAAAGTGTGCAAGACATACTTGACCTGAGAGAAGGCGTTAGCCATGATAGAGAGCATGATCATGTGGCAATTGCTAAAGAAACGCTATCAAAGGTTTGCATGGACTTCACAAATGATGATACATATAGTCGGGAATCTACTTTTGCAGAAAATAGGAAACTATTGTCCTTCTCTGCACTGGAATTGCCATGGCTTTTGAAGTTGTCTAATGATGAGGTGCATGATGGTAACAAACATTCTTCGGAGACAAATCATCCCATCAGGAGATATCGATTTTCAACAAAAACGGAAGCAATAAATAGCATCATATATTGGCTAGGTGTAAATAACCTTGCTCCCAGTGATGATCTAATCATGTTTCTTGCAAAGTCTGTAATGGAGCCTCCCGTTGATGAAGATGATTATGTTCTTTCCTGTTCAATTCTTCTGAATCTCATGGACCCTTTCAATGGAGTGAAAATAATAGAGGAAGAGCTCAAAAAACGAGAATGTTATCAAGAGATTAGTAGCATAATGAATGTAGGAATGACGTATAGCTCCCTCAACAGTTTGAAGAAAGAATGTTCTACTCCTGAACAGAGGAGAAATCTCCTGCTTAAAAAATTCCATGAGAAGTTTACCTCGATAGATTCAGGTAGGTGCATTAAAGACAACGGTATATCAAGACAATAGCAGAATCACTGCCTCGGTTTATTTTCTGAATATTTATCTAGTCCAATATTCTGTGTTCTTTTTTCCATGAGATACTATTCATTTACATGATTTTCACTTTTCTTTACTTTTACTTTGATCAGATGATTTAGACCAGATTGATATGGCACATGCCACTTACTGGGGAGAGTGGAAATCAAAGTTGGAAGATGAGAAACGAATGGCTGATCAAGCAAGAATGCTGAAAAATGTACTGCCTGATATAGACACGTCTCGATTCTTATCTGGCGATGCTAACTATATAAAAAAGGCTGTTTTCTCCTTTGTTGATTCCGTAAAGCTGGAGAGAAAACATATACTAAAGGAAGCAGTAAAGATAGCTGAGAACTATGGCTTGCAGCGAACTGAGGTATATCTCCACAGGGCTGCTATCTGTACAGAAACATCTTATGTTTTAGTTTCCTTGTGATGTAAGCTTCTCATATCTGATATCTATATCATCTCTTGATTAATTTTAGGTGCTTTTACGATTTTTGGGCTGTGCTCTTGTCTCTGAATATTGGGATAACGATGATATTCTGAATGAAATTTCTGAATTCCGGGAGGATATTGTCAAATCAGCTAAGGGGGTGATTGATATGATTTATTCAGATGTCTACCCAGAGATCGATGGGTATAATAAGCAGCGCCTCTCCTACATCTTTGGCATCCTTTCAGCATGTCATTCGTATATTAAGAGGACTGGTAAGATAGAATTGACATACCAAGAACATGTTCATACACATAAGCTTGAGCCATTTCAGTATTACAAGGTCCTTGAGGAAGAGTGCAAGAAAGTCTGTTTCATCGATGGCTTAAACTACAAAAACGTTGCTGGCCTGGATAATCTGAACTTTGACCATTTCAATGAAGAAGTATGCAAGAATGTCCATTCCTCAACCGTCAGTGCTCTAGCTGATATGGTACAAGCTCTTGTGAGTATGTATGTTGATGTACATGCTAAGGGTCTTATATCACGCCAAGGTGTTTACAAGCATTATGTTCTTGGCATGTTGGCATCTTTAGAAGGCCGCAATGAAGCACGATCAAACAGCACAGATTGTGAAAAGTTACAAGCAGTTCTTTGTGAAATTGAGTTGAACTATGATAGTTGCAAGGAGCATATCCAAACTCTTCCTGCCACAGATGTTTCATACATCATTGGAAGGTATTGCACACTATGTTTCCCTTGCAACTTAGCAAGAAGCCAACCACAGGAACCTTCATGGAAGGAATCTCTCTGTATGCTGATAACGCTTTGGATTAAACTTGTTGACGACATACCAAGGCAGTCAATTGATGCTAGCTCATATGAAAGGACAGGCTACCTGGATTCAAATCGGTTAACTCACTGCATGAGTGCGTTCAGACAGCTGTTAATAAATGATGAGATAACAGTGCATCAAGGTTGGGATGCCGTCTCCATGTTTGTACGAGTTGGCTTTAACAGTGAGATGATAACGGACACATCACACTTTTGCCGAGCTATGATTCTTTCTGGATGTGCTTTCAAAACTGTAGTTGAAGTGTACCATGGAGGACAGGAAAATCTGGAAAGTGTGAATGCAGACTCGAGGAATCCTTTGGACCTCTTAGAGCTTTATGGTGCTTCGACAGATGACTGTTTGTCCGATCTGGTCTCAGGCTCTTGTGAGTCTCAGGCATTGCTTCATAAACTACTGTCTTCATTGAGCCAGTCAATAGGGGAACACGCCGGTTCTCTTGAAATGATCCGATCTGGTGTCTGGGGAAAGTTGATAACCTTTTCTGAGAACATGCAGCTAGGTAGCCAACTACGTGTATATGCCCTGCAACTGATGCAGTGTATTACAGGAAGAAATCTCAAAAGCCTTCCAAATGAGATTGTTTCCCAGGTTGAGCCCTGGGAATCATGGTATGAGCCTGGAACAAGTGATTCCATAGCTGATGAGGGCAGTACTCCCTCTTGCAGCATCACAGCGAGTCTAGTGGCACTCAGATCTAATCAGATGATCACTGCAGTTCTGCCAGATGCTAGTATCACGCCCGAAAACTTGTCGAGTCTTGACTCTGCAGTATCTTGCTTCTTACATTTGTCGGAACGTACTTCTTCTATTGAGAGTGTTGCTGTTCTGGAAGCAGTGCTAGAAGAGTGGGAGCAACTGTTCTCTTCACCAAAAGAAGAATATGTTCAGCCTCAGGATTCGCCAAAAGAAGCAAGTGACTGGAGTGATGGATGGGATGATGGCTGGGAGGCCCTACCAGAAGAGCTGGAGAATCCAGCGCAAAAGCAAGATGGTGTGTCGTCATTATCTGTCCATCCTCTCCACAGTTGTTGGATGGAGATCATCAGAAGACTTGTTGGGCTTGGTGAGCTCCAGAAGATCATTGAGCTTCTAGATCGAGCATCCTCAAAGCATAGCAGGTTCCTAGAGGACGAAGAAGCACACCACTTGCTTGAACTCCTTTCCGCAGCACCGAACTGCTTCATGGCTCTCAAAATCATGCTGCTGCTCCCATACGAAGCTCCACAGCTGCAGTGCCTGCAGACGGTCGAGGCGAAAATCAGGGAAGGAACTGCGTCCACCTCATCGAATGCCGACGACCAAGAGCTGCTGGCATTGGTCCTGTCATCCGGAGCCCTGCATAAGATGGCTGGAGAAGAGTGCTACTCGAAACTCTTCTCTCACACATGCCACCTCGTCGGACAACTCGCGAGGTCGTTCCAGCGCGATCTCTGCGCACACTGGGAAGCCGAATCTAAGATGAATCAGAAGTCCTTGCTGTTTGGTAAGGTGCTGCTCCCGTGCTTCATATCTGAGCTGGTGCTCAAAGGGCAGCATCTGTTGGCCGGGTTCATCGTCTCGAGATGGATGCACACACCCGCATCTCTTGGTCTGATAGATGTCATCGAGCCTGGTTTGCGGCGCTACCTGGAAGGCCAGGTCTCTCAGGCTCAGGCTCAGCAGCAGGTGGGAGAGAGCGACGCCTCTTTCGCTGAAGACGAGCTGTCTATTAGCCGCACAATGTCCAGTCTAAGGCTGAAATTGGTTTCTCTTTTGCAAGCGGCGTTGGTAGCCCTTCCGAGCCAAGAGCCTTAGACAAAGTCTGGTGTACATTTTTGTTTAACTAAACGCTGCTGGACCTGTGTAACTCGATGTAAACTGTAGCATGGTGAATATTACAAATGTTAAAAACTAGCGGTGGCAGAATTATGCTTTTAAGAGAAGTCAAGAGATACTGCAATCTTCTGTTACTCGATTGGAATTTACAGTGCATTTATTGTATATACTCGATATTTCACACTGCACTTTCTTTGCTAGTTGAATCTTTAAACGACAGTATTTATCAGTTGCATTTCTCTCTCGCTTTCACGCTCATACATCAGTTGCATTTTTCTCTCACTTTTGTTACATGTTAGTTGCAGTATATGATGAATCGAAAGCAGTTCCATACATTTTTTTCCATATATCTCAATCGAGGAGCTTAGATCAACTGCAACGCGTCGACCCAAACGGACGATGCTTTTGTCCGTTTGGATTGGCCGCCCGCTCGACGTCCGGCCTGTTTAAGATTTGAGTCGGCAGTGCGTCCAATATCCGTGATCCATTTTATGTCCGCCCGCTCGACGTCCGGCCTGTTTAAGATTTGAGTCG
This sequence comes from Hordeum vulgare subsp. vulgare, assembly GCF_904849725.1. Taxonomy (NCBI): domain Eukaryota; kingdom Viridiplantae; phylum Streptophyta; class Magnoliopsida; order Poales; family Poaceae; genus Hordeum; species Hordeum vulgare. Next base: position 524,396,488 of record NC_058523.1, read on the forward strand.
GCAGTGCGTCTAATATCCGTGATCCATTTTATGTCTGCGCACAAATTTGAAAAGTAGATCAAGACAGTGACCATGCTGTCGTCCAAAGTTCATGCCGGCATACAATGATAGCTTCAAAAAATAGTTCATGATGGCGTACTTGTGAGCGGCCGACACACAAAAAGGAACATGAGTTCGATCACGTCATCGCGACCGTGGTCATGCCAGTACACTTGTTAGTTCATGTTGGCGTACTTTCGAGCGGTCGATACACATGCCAGCACACAAAAAGGAACATGAGTTCGATCACGTCATTGCGACCGTGGTCATGCCAGCACACTTGTCATCATAAAAAAAGGATGGCGCTCGACGACATAGATCACTCGTCGTTGAACTTGAGCATGTCGACCTGCATCTTCTCGAACCACGACCTCTTCCTTGGCGACACGGTGTTGAGATCCACCTTCATGATCTTCACCCCCGTCATCATGCTAGCGAGAGTCATTTCTTTCGCCTTGGTCTTGGCATTGGCTGCCTCGATCTCTAGCATCTTGGTTTGCTTCTCTGCCTCCATCTCAAGCATCCTCGCTTGCTTCTCCGCCTCCATCTCAAGCCTCCTCCTTTGTATCTCCATGAAGGCATTCATTTGCTCTTCCTTGTCTTGCCGGCACTTCTCCTCCCTTGAATCCTCCTTGCTCATCATGCCCTCCACGGTTGCGATCAAGGCGATCGATGTCGCATCCCGCTTGTCCTCCTTCTTGGAGTTTGTCTTTCCCGCGGTTGTGGCTTCTCACCCTCTCCTACCTCCTCCACGGTTTCCTCCCCCCATGCGCTATAAGGGCGACATATTGGAGCTTGAACTTCCACTCATCTTTAATGATCCTCCAACAATGAGAAAGGTTGAAGGACTTGCCTTCGTGTTGGACATTGAATGCCTTCAAAGCTTGGAATGCCTACAAATGAATTAAACGCAAGCATATTAGCAAATGAACATGGAAACAAAGAAGGGTGTATGCATGCATACCATGTCTTGCATGCCGATGCCACTCACGGGACGTGCCTTGATGCTCTCATAAGTGGCATAGAACTTATTGCATTCGTGTTGGATCACCTTCCATCGCTTCGAAATGGACATCCACCCGTGTGTGCTTTGCATTTGGTACAGCGGAAACTTCTTGCATTCGTGATACTCACAATGGACATGAATCCAAAAGGTTGATGCCTTTTGTTCGGCGCCGACTTTGGGGTCTTGCCCAATGTCCCTCCAAAACTCACAAAGGAGCTTGTCCTCGGCTGTCGTGTATGCCTTCGTCTGTCTGCTCTTTCGCTTGGGTTGCACCCCGGTGGCTTGGGTGGCTAGATCGTCCTTGAACAAAGGCTCCACGTCGATGTCCATCTCATCTTCGTCCTCGAGGCTGTAGTCATTCGGAAACACGTGGTCGAGCGGGAAGCCGTACAGGTTAAGGCCGACCTGATCTTGCACAAAGGCGGGTTGCATGCCAGCTTGGTCATAGGTCGACGGCGTGAACGACCCGCCTCAGTCGTCCTGGCTTTGGGTCTCCTTAGGATTGTAGCCAGCCGTAGCCGCAACGGCACCACATGCGGCCGCTGGAGCACCCTCGAAGATGATGCTTTGCATGAAGCAGTTGGCTCTCTCGTCGTGGCCGGCCATCGACATTCCGTCAAACAAGTTGTGGGCGTCGGAGAGCATATCAGTTGACCTCTCTCGTGCGCGTTTCCTCATCCCACCATATGACGAGCCACCGGCTACCGGTGTGGCATTGAGGTCGATGGGCGCGGGCGCGAGCGTGGATGGCGCCATCACGCTCAACTCCGGCGAGCATTCCTCGGAGAGGCAGGAGGCTTGCGGGTAGACGTGAAAGTCGGGAATCAGCTGAGTCGTCGACGCACGGGGTGACTCTGGTAACGCCATCCGAGGGAACGCAAACGATACTGTGCTGGTCGCGGCCACGACGGCGTTGTCGAGCCCGTGCTAGCCAGGGTTTAACCCTAAGTACAAAAGCGCTTCCCTTGTTGCCGTCGCGATGCGTGCAGTGGTTGCAGCGGTGTCCTCCTCCTACGCTATAGCGGCTATGGCCGCGGCGACCGCTACTTCGTCCCTTGCGTCCGTCGCGTGCCTCCGACCCTTTCTCTTCGCCGACTCCCTATATCGCTCCTTGGGCGTCACCTCCTTCTTCTTCTTGGGCACGGTGGCGGTCTTGCGGGGGGGGGGGGAGGCTTAACTTTGCGGGAGGGGCGGTCGTGATGCCGGACGAGGTGAGGCCCGCGGCGGCATCGAGGTCGTCGTCCATGGCGAGCGGCCGGGGAGCACGTGCATGCGGGAGAGAAGTGGGGGGAAATGATGGAGGCTTTACCAGGGGGGTAGTTGGCGCGCATCGCGTGCGTCCATCTCATGTCCGCGCCAACGCAAATCACGCACAAAAATGGGTCGGGAATGGGTCGACAGGCGGACAAAAATTGGACGCGCGTCCGTTTGGGTCGTCGCGTTGGGACGACTTTTCTATCCGCCGCGACCGAAACGGACGCACACACAAAATGGGTTGGTGCGTTGGAGTTGCTCTTACGGGATGACTCCGGGTGGTCGAGGACTACCTGGACAACGGCCAGGAGAGCACCAACGAGGGATGTGTGCTTCTCAGTTAGGCCTCGTTTGTGTTGGGTAACGTAGCATAAATTCAAAAAATTTCCTACGCATATTCAGATCTTCCTATGGAGAGACCAACAACGAGAGAGGGGTGAGTGCATCTTCATACCTTGAAGATCGCTAAGCGGAAGCGTTACTAGAACGCGGTTGATGGAGTCGTACTCGGGGTGATTCAGATCGCGGTGTGATTCCGATCTAGTGTCAAACCACGACACCTCCGCGTTCAACACACATGCAGCTCGGTGACGTCTCCCGCACCTTGATCCAGCAAGGAGGAGGGAGAGGTTGGGGAAGATCTCCGGCAGCACGACGGCGTGGTGTCGATGGAGAGACGAGGTCTCTCGGAAGGGCTTCGCCAAGCACCGGCAGAGAGGAGGAGAAAGAAGGGGGGGGGGGCACGACTGCGCCGAGGGAGATGGGAAACCGTGTGTGCAACAGCCCCAAAACCCCCACTATTTATAGGAGGAGGGGAGGGGGGTGCGCCACCCCTAGGGTTCCTACCCTAGGTGGTGCGGCAGCCTAGATGGGAGAGGGGGCGGCGGCCAGGGTAGGGAAAGGGGGCGCGCCCTAGGTGGGCCTTTGGCCTCCCCTACGCCTAGGGTTTCCCCTCCCTCCCTTTCTGGTGCGCATGGGCTAGGTGTGGGGGGCGCACCAGCCCACCTAGGGGCTGGTTTCCTCCCGCACTTGGCCCATGTAGCCCTTCGGGGCTTGTGGCCCCTCCCGGTGGGCCTCCGAAACCCTTCCGGTGGTCCCGACACTTTGCCGGTGGTACCCGAAACATTTCCGGCGTCCAAACCCATCCATCCTATATATCAATCTTTACCTCCGGACCATTCCGGAGCTCCTCGTGACGTCCGGGATCTCATCCGGGACTCCGAACATCCTTCGGTAACCTCGTATAACAATTCCCTATAACCCTAGCATCATCGAACCTTAAGTGTGTAGACCCTACGGGTTCGGGAGACAGGCAGACATGACCGAGACACCTCTCCGTCCAATAACCATCAGCGGGGTCTGGATACCCATGGTGGCTCCCACTTGCTCCACGATGATCTCATCGGATGAACCACGATGTCAAGGATTCAATCATCCCGTATATAATTCCCTTTGTCTGTCGGTATAGAACTTGCCCGAGATTCGATCATTGGTATACCTATACCTTGTTCAATCTCGTTACCGGTAAGTCTCTTTACTCGTTCCATAGCACTTCATCGTGTGACTAACTCCTTTAGTCACATTGAGCTCATGATGATGTTCTACCGAGTGGGCCCAGAGATACCTCTCCGTCACACGGAGTGACAAATCCCGATCTCGATTCGTACCAACCCAACAGACACTTTCAGAGGTACCCGTAGTGCACCTTTATAGTCACCCAGTTACGTTGTGACGTTTGATACACCCAAAGCACTCCTATGGTATCCGGGAGTTGCACAATCTCACGGTCGAAGGAAAAGACACTTGACATTAGAAAAGCTTTAGCATACGAACAATACGATCTAGTGCTACGCTTAGGATTGGGTCTTGTCCATCACATCATTCTCCCAATGATGTGATCCCGTTATCAATGACATCTAATGCCCGTGACCAGGAAACCATGATCATCTATTGACTAACGAGCTAGCCAACTAGAGGCTTGCTAAGGACACATTGTGATCTATTTATTCACACATGTATTACTGTTTCTTGTTAACACAATTATAGCATGAACAATAGACGATTATCGTGAACAAGGAAATATGATAATAACCATTTTATTATTGCCTCTAGGGCATATTTCCAACAGTTTGGCAGCGGAGGTTTGGCGTGCTTTATAAGGGATTATCCCCGTAGGACCCAAAATCCCCAGAAATCCCTGTCAGCCCATTTGACATGCAGGGATTGAACAAGTCAACCCCCTATGATTCCACGAACCCCTCTCAATCCATGTGGTACAGAAAACCCTAGGAGCCACTCGTGGAGCCAAACGAGGCCCCTACTAGCTTTGTTCGGTTACACCCCCTCCCAAGGGGATTAGAGGGGATTTTGACTTGCAGTGAATTTAATCCCCACCAATCCTTGCCAAATCCCCTTCATTTTCGTGTCAACCAAACAAGACCTTAGACCAGTCATAATGGGAGTAACTCCAAGAGTAATATTGGATCCAACTTAGCAAATTTGCATACGTGGCAATGAGTTAATAAGGAAAGAGGTAAATTGAGTAACTTAGCTAGTTGCTCATTCTGTGAGTAACATCACACATATCAAGACAAAATGAGTCTATAACCCAATAAATGAAGCTGTGCATGACACTACACAAAACATAGTCTAGAATAGCATGTATGTTACTAGTGTAAGTTACTCCCCACTATGACTAGTTTTAGGAGGAGTGGAGACAAGGAGGCAGCCATGCGGCAACGCTTCCTCGGGAAGCGGTGGTACCTCGTTTGGTATCTATGGTTGTAGTGCCAATGACAACCGCATGAAAAAGCTTGGCTAACAGCGACAAAATTTTGTGTTTTGACCCTTCTATGAAAGTTGATCGAGATTTGATCCTGGTTTGTAAAAATTCTAGGATCTGACCCTTTTCCTACCGCCGGGGTCCATGACGGTAGGGTATAACAACCTACCGTTGAGGTCCCTCCTGGTAGAAAACTTATCCACATCAGCGCGACGCATCCCTACCGCCAAATAGGTTGGCGCTAGCCTCTACAACCCTATCGCCAAGGTGCCCGACGGTAGGTGCGAACACGCGTTGTATTCGATATTTAGAAAAAAATTACACTAGGGGGTGCACCCCTACCGCCAGGGTCCTCAACGGTAGGCTCTTATACCCTACCACCACGGGCCCCGGTGGTAGAAAAAGGTTCAGAACCTGATTTTTTTACAAACTAGGGTCATATCTTGATTAACTTTTGTAAAAGGGTCAAAACACGAAATTTAGCCACCAGCTCGAGCAGTAGGGCATGCCGCATGCGGTCCTCACAACAATGGTTGCCGGGGTAGGTGCTGGTGTTGCGGTAAGAAGGGCCACTAGGCCCGCGAGTGCAGCAAAAAGCACCGTGCTCATAGCTTGCGTCGAGTCCGTCTAGGAGGGATTGTCGTCTTCCACTACTTGCACCATGGTCGCGATCCATGGTCGCGGGCCCGATCTTGGTCCGACCATCAGACCTCACGAGTGATCACGCCACTCGGAGAAAGCGGCGATCATGCATACGCATGATGGCGATATGGGTGCCAAGGTTTGGTTCCTTGACACTAGCGCAATGAACTACATGACCGGATCGGTTGACGCGTTCGCCAAACTAGAACAATCAATCTCACCCAAGGTGTGGTTCACGGATGGATCGGTTGTTGAGATCCTCGGCCCCGGTGAGGGAGTCCGGGACTAAGGGGTCCTCGGGCCGCCGGCCTATCTCTACGGGCCGGACTCCTGGGCTACTTCGGGTAGCTCATGACAAATACAAGGAAGATTCCATAAAATTTGGTGATCAAGACAAGGACTCCTCTACACCGACGTAGTCGACTAGAACTCTTGTTATCCTAGGCATATGGTGCATTATATAAACCGAGGCCCGGCTAGTCGCTAGACAATCTCATATTCATATGATCATTAATCTTAGGGTTTAGACCACAACATACGATCTCAAGATAGATCAACTATGTATTTTGTACTACTCGATCAATAACAACAAGAGCACGACGTAGGGTTTTACCTCCATCAAGAGGGATCGAACCTTGGTAAACACCATATTTTTCGTCTCTGGTTTCCCATCGACCCTAGATCCACAGTTCGGCCCCCGTACTTGAGATCGGCCGGTTTTGACGCCGACATTGGTGCTTTCATTCAGAGTTTCGTTGTGAATTCGCTAAAGGATTGATGGCTCGTCTGCTTATTGGCATCAGTTTTTTTTGGACATCAAACTTGTATTCGTCGTCCCCGTCTCCCCCAACATCATCTTGATGATTAATTCGTTGGAATTGTGTGGAATTGAATCAACAACAACCCTGTAAAATTTCATCACGTTCCGATGGAGGAATCTTCTGCGATCTCCGATATACCGGAGTCGTGTCGAATCTGGATGAGATTAGGGAGAGGGGTCCAGTATCCTGCTCGGACATCCGTTGGAAATTCCCACCATTCATCAGCTGCGGAATTCATATATCGACCACCCCTCAAAATTTCGGCCCGGTCCAACCGTCCAAACTCTGGTAAGCGTCCGATAAGTGCATCAATTTTTCAGATCTGTTTTTTTTTCGCAAAAACGAATCCGACCGGAGTTCATCTTTCTTCATGAACGCGGTTTCGGACACCCTTTTTGAAGGACACTTTTAAGGTATTGTGTGTTGTTCTAAAACACATGCCCATAAATTTTGAGCCTTTTTCAAGGCAATCTTCACCGTCGCGTTGGTTTCAAACCATCTCGAGAACATTGCTCCACGGGTGCCGACCTGCGTTAAATAGATCGTCACTTTGTCGAGCGGAGGTCAACCTCAATGGATCATCACTACGGCGAGCCGACCAAGAGTTCGGCATGGCGAGGGCCGAATACTCATTAAGAGAACCTCGTCACCCACGGGTTGCACGGGACAGACGCTCCATTGCTTCATCAACCGAGCATTGACCGCATCACAAATTTCGACATGCGCCGGCATCGCTATGCCGTCGCTTCAAGCCATCGTCCGCCACGCAGACCTACTTCAACACATCCGCTGGCATGGGGGCTCTAGCGTCGCCTTACCGATCTACTTCGTCACCTCGGATAGACCTGGGGCTCCGACATCTCTTCATCAACATGCTCCGAGGACTTCAGCATCACCAGCCGACCGGCTTCATCACCTCTGCTGGACTAGAGGGCTTCGCCTCGCCACATTGATCGTGCCACATTGCGACTTCATCAAGCCGAGCTCTTTGCTCAGGAACCTCGAATCTTAGGCTATATTTTTATAATTATTTACTTAAGTTAAGTTAATTAAGTAGAGGATTTTTATTATTATTTGATATTACTTTTGGCTTGCACTATATTATGTGCACGAGTGATCGGCTCCGACAGTGTTAGACAGTCAGTTTGGCGCGCCGATGTCGTTGTCATGCTTCTATCAACCAAATTGCGTTGTTGACATCGTTGACTCACGTGGTGGCTTCACTTTCACACAGTCGAGCTACTATGTCTCCTCGGCAGGACTGCGGGTTTCGCCTCAGCCTTTCCAAAGTGCCATGTTGTCACTTCATCAAGCCCAGCTCTTCATCGACTACCTCGTGACCGGCTTAGGGGCTGGGACCTTGTCCCGCCGTAGCTCGAACCTCGTCACCGACACCGAGCACATTAACCCGCTAACTCGCATTCATGCTCATTTTTTTCAATTTTTAATTTCTATACGGTTCAACCGTCTATTATATTTGTTTTAAGCAAAAAAAGTTGTTTGTCAAAAACGTAGCTTGTTAAGTGCATTGTTTGTTAGAAACACTTCCTTTATCCATGTTACCTGTGGGCTCTTAAAAATTTATATGAGCCGTTTTATAATAAATGTTTCCTTCTTGGTCATTGCAAAGTATTTTTATACTGCTCCTTTCTTGACTCGAGTGTGTGGTTGATAGCTCAATTGCCTGGTTTCTTTCTAAAGTCGCTCGAGTTTAGTTCGCTAAACTGGCCTTGGAGAAACACTCCGTCTTTGGGATATGGAGGTTGAAGCCGAAGGCTAACCCACATGAAATCGAAGGTGTCATGTTAAAGCACGACGGAAGCACACACTAATATTAAGACCAATTTACAGATTGGCACCAGGAAACTTGATTTAGTTCACACATAAAGTTTTTGCTAAAGTTTTTTGGTTTTTCGGGCTTATGGCACATTTAACCTATTTATATGTTTTTTCTTTCAGGAGGTGGGACATTCGCTTGTTCGAGGTGTTTTGCATGGTGATTCTCGAAGATTTTTTTTCCGACCTACAGTTCGACATCTTCCCTGCCGAGATCCACCTCAGTGTTGTCAAAACACACTTAATGGATGAAATAGTTCTCGAGTAGATACGATCATAGGGTCAACCATGTTGCCCAACCCAAGTCTCGGGGGCTACTACTTATATAGCTTGTCACAGAATAAATTACACCAACCAGAAAATCTTTTCCGACCCACAGTTCAACATCTTTCCTGCCGATCTGCACCTTGGCATTGTCAAAACATACACAACAAATGCAAAACAATTTTCGAGGAGATTACGATCCTCAGGTTGGTCAACTGCACCCAAACTGAGTATCGGAACCTACTTCACACTGCGTTTTAATTCCTACAGTATGCTGCCGAGTAAGGAATTGGTCCTTAGACCGATTTTGCGAATCGAACTGAGTCTCGGGGGCTATTAGGATCAACGGTTTTATTTTAATCCTTCAGGTTTTAGACCAACACATACCTTGAGGGCAACTGACTATACATCTTGGTAGTAAATAAATTCCACCAATCAGAAATAAATTCCGCAAAAAACAGCCCGAGATCGAAATGGTGCACCACCTCGGAAGCAGTCCGGCATATAGTTTGGATGTGAATGGCTAGCTCCATAAAAGACTATTCCGACATTTAAGCTCGGATGAATTCCTTCATTTTTCACAAACTGAGGTAATCTATGACACCTCGGATGTCGATCAGCGTTGGAGCTCGGCTACAAAAAGACACCTGGAATGCAGTCCGGCTTTGGAGCTCGCATGCAGTTTGGTTTTGGAGCTCGGACGCAAGAGGATACCGCCACACTGGAAACATCTCAAACCTGAGGTGTGCTATAAAAATAATGAGGCATTAATAAAGGCCGATAACTTAAAGGGGCTCCTCGGATGCCCGACTTGTGAACGCTTTGGATTCACCTCGGCGATCATCAAGATCAGTGATGGGAAGATTTATTGAACCAGGTTTCAAGACCGACGATCGAAGAGGAAGAATAGTTCGGAAGAACCGAGGAGCGTCCCAACTTGAAGACCTATGCTCGGAAATCGGGAAGTCATAGTGTGAATACCAAACGATGTGAAGTTGATAATGATAGTCCCACATACTTGTGGCACTGCCGCCCTGGTCATATCGGTGTTAAGCGCATGAAGAAACTCCATACTGATGGACTGTTAGAGTCTCTTGACTTTGAATCATTTGACACATGCAAACCGTGCCTCATGGGCAAGATGACTAAGACTCCATTCTCAGGAATAATGGAGAGAGCAACCGACTTATTGGAAATAATACATACTGATGTGTGTGGTCCAATGAACGTTGAAGCTCGCGGTGGGTATCGTTATGTTCTCACTCTCACCGATGATTTGAGTAGGTATGTGTATATCTACTTGATGAAACACAAATCTGAGACGTTTGAAAAGTTCAAGGAATTTCAGAGTGAGGTTGAGAATCAACGTGACAGAAAAATAAAGTGTCTACGATCTGATCGTGGAGGAGAATATTTGAGTCACGAGTTTGGCACACACCTAATGAAATGTGGAATTGTTTCACAACTGACGCCGCCTAGCACACCGCAACGTAACAGAGTGTCTGAACGTCGTAGTCGCACTTTATTAGATATGGTACGATCTATGATGTCTCTTACCGACTTACCACTATCATTTTGGGGATACACATTGGAAACTGCAGCATTCACTTTAAATAGGGCACTGTCTAAATCCGTTGAGACGACACCGTATGAATTATGGTTTGGCAAGAAACCTAAGCTGTCGTTTCTAAAAGTTTGGGGCTGCGATGCTTATGTGAAGAAACTTCAACCAGAAAAGCTCGAACCCAAAGCGGAGAAATGCATATTCATAGGATACCCCAAGGAAACTATTGGGTATACCTTCTATCTTAGATCCGAAGGTAAAATCTTTGTTGCCAAGAACGGATCCTTTCTAGAGAAATAGTTTCTCTCGAAAGAAGTAAGTGGGAGGAAAGTAGAACTTGATGAGGTAATTGTACCCCCTCTCGAACCGGAGAGTAGCGCAGCGCGGGAAATTGTTCCTGTGATGCCTACGCCAACTAAAGAGGAAGTTAATGATGATGATCATGAAGCTTCAGATCAAGTTGCTACTGAACCACGAAGGTCCACAAGGGTACGTTCCGCACCAGAGTGGTACGGCAACCCTGTGATGAAAATCATGTTGTTAGACAACGGTGAACCTTCGAACTATGAAGATGCGATGGCGGGCCCGGATTCCAACAAATGGCTTGAGGCCATGAAATCCGAGATATGATCCATGTATGAGAACAAAGTATGGACTTTGGTGCACTTGCCCGATGATCGGCGAGCCATAGAAAATAAATGGATATTTAAGAAGAAGACTGACGCAAACGGTAATGTGACCGTTTATAAAGCTCGACTTGTCGCAAAGGGTTTTCGACAAATTTAAGGAGTTGACTACGATGAGACCTTCTCTCCCGTAGCGAAGCTGAAGTCAGTCCGAATCATGTTAGCAATTGCCGTTTTTCATGATTATGAAATTTGGCAAATGGACGTCAAAACAACGTTCCTTAATGGGTATCTTAAGGAAGAGTTGTATATGATGCAACCAGAAGGTTTTGTCGATCCTAAGAGTGCTAACAAGGTATGCAAGCTCCAGCGCTCCATCTATGGGCTGGTGCAAGCATCTCGCAGTTGGAACATTCATTCTAATGAGGTGATTAAAGCGTTTGGGTTCATACAGGTTTATGGAGAAGCCTGACTGTACAAGAATGTGAGTGGGAGCTCTGTAGCTTTCCTCATACTATATGTGGATGACATATTATTGATGGGGAATGATATAGAGTTATTGGAGAGCATAAAGGCCTACTTGAATAAAAGTTTTTCAATGAAGGACCTTGGAGAAGCTGCATACATATTAGGCATCAAGATCTATAGAGATAGATCGAGATGCCTCATAGGTCTTTCACAAAGTGCATACCTTGACAAGATATTGAAGAAGTTCAATATGGAAAACTCAAAGAAGGGGTTCTTGCCAGTTTTGCAAGGTAAGAGATTGAGTAAGACTCAATCACCGACCACGGTAGTAGATAGAGAGAAGATGAGTATTGTCCCCTACGCTTCAGCCGTGGGCTCTCTAATGTATGCCATGCTGTGTACCAGACCTGATATAAACCTTGCCATAAGTTTGGTAGGGAGGTACCAAAGTGATCCCGATATGTAACACTGGATAGCGGTCAATAATATCCTTAAGTACCTGAAAAGGACTAAGGAAATGTTTCTCGTTTATGGAGGTGACGAAGAGCTCGTCGTAAAGGGTTACACCGATGCTAGCTTCGACACAGATCCGGATGACTCTAAGTCAAAAACCGGATACGTGTATGTTTTGAGTGGTGGGGCAGTGAGCTGGTGCAGCAGCAAGCAAGACGTCATGGCGACATCTACATGTGAAGAGGAGTACATAGCTGCTTCGGAAGCAGCTCATGAAGGGATCTGGATGTAGGAGTTCATCACCGACCTTGGAGTGGTTCCAAGCGCGTCACGTCCGATGACACTCTTCTGTGATAACACTTGAGTCATTGCCATAGCCAAGGAGCCCAGATTTCACCAGAAGACCAAGCACATCCAATGCCGCTACAACTCCATCCAGGACCAGGTCCAGAGAGGAGTCATAGATATTTGTAAAGTACACACGGATCTGAATATTGCAGACTCGTTGACTAAACCTCTTCCACGAGCGAAACATGATCAACACCACAATGCTATGGGTGTTCGATTCATCACAATGTAACTAGATTATTGACTCTAGTGCAAGTGGGAGACTGTTGGAAATATGCCCAAGAGGCAATAATAAAATGGTCATTATCATATTTCCTTGTTCACGATAATCATATATTATTCATCCTACAATTGTATTAACAGGAAACAGTAATACATGTGTGAATAAATAGATCACAATGTGTCTGTGACATCCTCGACTTTTGCTATAGTAATGATTGTAATTAAGCGACACTGACCCCGCGCTAATGATGCCACGTCATCGCAAGTGATATCAATGATCTCGTGTTGGTTGAAACCGAATCAAATTCGAAGCTTTAAAATGAAGTCAGACGAGAAAAGATTTTGTGTTGTTGAAATAAAAACATCGGGGAGTTATCAAAAATTCCCTAACGGATTATAATATCGAATCAGGCACTTTTAGAATTATTGATAATCCCAATATATTTGAAAGTGGAGCTTTAAATCAAATAAATAAAAGAAAGATAGTAAATGAAAATAAATATATAAAAGAAAGAATTAAAAGTATAAATTGTAAATTATAAAAGAAAGTAGATAAAAATTGACTAATAAAAAGGATTAGAATTAATAAAAAAAAGAAAAAAAAGGGAAAAGGAAACCCCACCCCCCTAGCCCAGCTGGGCCAAGAGGCCCAACCGACCAGGCCCCAACCGCTCCCCACCCGAACCCTAGCGCTCCCCCTGGCGAGGGAGCCCCTCCTGCCTCGCTCCCTCCCTCCTCCCTTGCGCCGCCGCCAGGGGATCCTTCCCCTCGTGGGGGGCCCCACCCCACCGACAGCCCCCCACCTCTCATACCCCCCACCCCCACGAGAGACTTCTCTCTCTCTCTCGTAACTCCTCTCCCCAATGACCCTCCTCTCCTCCCGTCGCCCCCCAGATCCCCTCTCCCTCCTCCCACCGGCCAGCACCTCCCCACCCGACCTCCTCCTCCCCACCTCGGTCGGCACATCCCCCCGCCCCGGCCTCCTCCTCCCGCCGGCGAGCCCCCGCGGCCTCCCTCCACCGGCTCCTCCACCCGAAGCCCCTCCCCACTCCACCGGCCTCCCTCCTCGCCGGCCTCCCATCCCCACCCCGACCGGCCCCCTCGGCCCTCCACCCCGCCGGTAGGAGCCCCCGGCCCCCTCGGCCCTCCACCCCGCCGGCGAGCCCCTCCCGCTCGGTCCAAGAGGGACCGGGCAGGGAGGCTCCCTCTTCTCGTCACGCCGGTTGGCCACCTCCGGGAGGCTTCTCCGGCGATCGTCCTCACCGGCCTCACCACCACCGCGTCATCACCGCCTTTCCCGCGAACTCCGGCTTCACCGGGCCGTCTCATCAACGCCGGTGAGCCCTTTTACGGGCTCCTCCCACCCTCTCCTTCCGTTTTTCGCCCCGGTTCCGTTCCGGAAATTAGTTCCTCGTTCCGGCGGCGTTGAGGTCTCGTAGGTGTAGTGGAGTTTGCCCCCCTTCCTCTCTGTTGAGAGATGATCAGAGAGATGCCAGAGAGAGTTAAGTTAGAAAGTGGGAAATAAAAACAAATGTTGTATTCCATATGTATGTATGTATGTATTTGGTACCCGTATTTATGTATGTATTTGCGTATATAGGTATGTGGAGAAATATGACATTTGTATGGTTATGTATTTGTAAAAAAATGAGTATATAGCCTTAGGTCACTTACCGGTGGGGCCAACGCACCCGCTGTCTATGACAGGGAGGCCCCACGCGATAGTTAAAATAAAAATAAAAATAAATGTTTTTATTAAATAAATAAATAAACAGATATAATAATTAATTAATGAGTTAAGGAATTAGTTAAATAAATATATAAGTTAATCTGTTAATTAGAATAATTAATTAACCTAATGAGAGAATGCCACGTGGGTCCCCCACTAAACTAATCTGATTAATTAATATTTAATCTTAAATAAAACTTGTGCCTATGACGTTCGGGACCCGCTGGCCAGTTGACCAGTCAAATGTTGATGTCAGCATGACATCATGCTGATGTCATAATAGCTTTTTATTTAATCATTTAAATCTGTTTTTTAATTCCTAATTATTGAATAAAACTTTAAAAATTAATATTAAATAATCCGTAAGTCAGATCAAAATATTTTCAACATGAAAGTTGATCAGCAGAACGAGACAAACCCGGATACACGGTCCATTCGTCTGTCACGCGTCCCTAGCATAGCAAACATGGAACTTTTCCATCGTTTCCAATATAACCGGTAGTAGCCCGAGAGCCGGAAAATATCATCAGATATTCTTCCGACCCGTCTATGACGGATGTTGCTGCGTTAGCTCATGTCTAGCCTGCATCTTGCCATGTCATGCTTTGTGTTGCACCGTTGCTATTATTTATTGTTTCTTCCCCCTCTTCTTACCGGTAGACCCCGAGAGTGACGCTGCTGTCGGGTACATCTACGACCCTGCCGATCAGTCCTTTGCCGCAGAGCAGCAAGGCAAGCAAACCCCCCTTGATCATTCCTATATCGCCTATGTCTTTCTTCCTACTGCTTGCATTAGTATTTTGCTACTGTTGTAGTTAGCTCCTATATCTGATGCATAGCCTGTTTTTGATGAACTGCTACTTTCAGTCCTGTACCTTTAATATGCTTAGTATAGGTGGAGCAGTCATCCCCTCTGACCCCGTAGTCCAGTTGCCCCGCTTGTTTTCAATCTCGATCCCTGATCGACGAGCCAAACCCGACACATCACATACACCCCCCTTAGTTGTACGACGCTACAGAGATACTATCGAGTACCGAGGGTGACACCTCGCTAAGTACTCCTGATGATATCTCTGTAGTATAGCTAGTCGGTCGTGGTTATCGAGGGTGATTCCTCTTTCACCATTCCCGATGATGCCTCTGTCGTGCAACCCCGCGAGTGTGGGACCCCCGAGGGTGATTCCTCTAAGCCCACCTTCACGGGTACATCGTTCGAAATCCAACGAGGGTGATACATCGGATTCCCCCCGCTGTTACAACCACACAGTTACTCGACCATGTTACTGGGATCATTGGTGATTAGTTGTAAGACGGGTGGATTCCCGTGAGACTGTGTTGCTGGCCTAATTAAAATGTTAATGGATTTGGGTATTTGATCTGGGTTGGTCGGAGACCTTTTCGCACTAACCGACTACGCGGGAAGAATTATGGGTACTCGGCGTCGCGGGATCAGCCGAAGCTTTTCAGATGCCAGCATTGTAGCGGCGCGCGCCCGAGTGGTCCCGAGATGCATCGCGCTTGTGATTAAGGGATGCTGGGACTGACGTCGGCCGCCCACGCCACGTGCAGGAGCGTGAAGGGGAACTGGGCCCACGAACCCTTTGTGCTTAGGAGTTAGACCGACGGGTTGGCCTCTCTGATTAGTCTTAGGTGGGGCTGCGACGTGTCGATATTCCGAGGCCGGGCAGGACCCAGAAAAGTAATTCCGGCCAGAGTGTTATCGAGCGTGACGGGACATGTGGTGCACCCCTGCAGGGATGAAAATTAACTATTCGGATAGCCGTGTCCACGGTTACAGGACGACTTGGAGTTGTGCCCTGATCTTATACAACTACAATTGTTACTTAACTGGAATTAGTTTGCCTCGGGATTGCTTCCTCGCAGGGAGTCGAGGGAGGATCTTTAGGCGTGACCTCACTTTAATATTGCTGCAACAATATGACTATTAATGTTTTACCCCTGTTCTACTCTCGTCTATTGCTGCAAGACCCTGAAGATGCTAGTCTTCGATAGGACTAGGCCTTCTCTCTCTATTCTCGCATTGCTGCAGTCAGTCCACATATAACCCCCTCTTTGATACTGATGCATAATTAGAATAGCTCTGATGTAAGACTTGCGAGTACTTTGGATGAGTACTCACCGCTGCTTTGCTCCCCCCTTGTTCCCTTGATCCGTTTGCTGTGACCAGATGATGGAGCCCAGGAGATGGAGGTCCCCGCCGCCGACGACTGCTACCCCGACGGTGCCTACTACTACGTGGAGGCCGCTGATGATCAGGAGTAGTTAGGAGGTTCCCAGGCAGGAGGCCTCGCCTCGTTCGATCGTTGTATCTTTTGTGCTAGCCTTCTCTAAGGCACCCCATGTTTTATGTCTGTACTCAGATATTTGTTGCTTCCGCTGACTCGCGTGTTTATCGAGCTTTCGTATTCTAGCCCTCGAGGCCCCTAGCTTGTATTATGAAGCTGATGTTATTTTATTTGTGTCTAGAGTTGTGTTGTGATATCTTCCCGTGAGTCCTTGGGTTTGATCGTACACATTTGCGTGTATGGTTAGCGTACGATTAAATCGAGGGCGTCACAAGTTGGTATCAGAGCCGACTGCCTGTAGGTAGCCCCCTTTCCAACTCCTTGGCCGAAGTTGAGTCTAGTGTTTGAAAAACTTTACTAACACTGATGTTGTGGCTTATGGGCCCACATCTCAATTGGGTGGTATTAGTATCTTTTACTCCTTTCCTATACTCTGGGCTCTACTTTCTCTTCTCTTTCGGGTCAAAGATTTTACTAACTCTAACATTAGGTTCTCGAATCACATCGATCCGGAGCGCTGGACTATCTACTCTTTTTCTCCTGAATATGTATTACACACACTGTCATTGACATCCGTCAATCTTATTTTCAGATGCGTCCCGCAAGACAGCACGTGCGCCTGACACAGGCCACTGAGACGACTGGGTTCCCGGCCATTTTGGTCGATCTCCTAACCAAGCTGGGATATCGCTGGTACCCCGAGTACACTGTGTTCGAGGATTTCCGCGAGTACAACCAGTACCAGTACCAGGCTGGGGTTCGCATCTTCGACCAGAGGGGTGGCGAGACCCTCGAGCGCCACGTGTTCTGTGGTATTGGAGTGTCGGTCGAGATGGCCGTCCATGATGCGGCCTACATCGCCATCACCCGTCTCCGTGGAGCGTACCCTCACCTGGAGGAGAGCCCTTTCAGATACATCCCGCATGCTCCTGCTGGGGATGTGACTGGATCTGATCTCACTGCCTACGCTTCTGACGTTCGGGAGCACAGCGACCGTTCCTACGTCGCTGTCTGCGCCCCCTACGTGACGCGTCGCTACGACGCGCGGGTTCTGGTGCAGTACACTGAGGCAATGGATCGTGCTTTCCGAGCTCTGACTGTGGAGCTGTATGCTACGCGCACTCGTCTTTACGATGCGTTGACAGAGCTGCAGCCATCACACTGTCCGAGGGTTCCACCTATGCGCATCCGCGAGCCGAGCAGGACAGAGCTACCATCAGCTCTCGAGTGGACTGATGTTGGGGGTAGAACCCCTGCACTTGGACCTCAGCTGCTCGACTGGATGCGGTACCCTCACCAGAGTCACAACGGGACACAGGGTCCTGTCCCTACCTTCTATCACCGCCAGCTACCAGGATTCGATCGTCCTCTCCGACGTTGATGTAGCCTTATCGCTACATCTCGTTGTGGTACTCTTCCACCGCGTGCCTGCGCGCCGCCTAGTGAGTCCAGGGTATCGTCTAATGCGTCCGGGCTATCGCCAAATTTCGTATTTGTAACCGTTAGTCTGTAATCGAACTTATGTATGGGTCTGTATGTCAAACTCAACTACTATGGAGTATCTATCGCATTTCCCTTTCATAATGCTTGATTACTTCATGAATGCGTGCGATGCCTTTCAATTACTTTAAGCTAAACTACCCCTGCTAAATATTTAACAGGATGGTTAGACCAGCTGGCCGCCCGCGTGCCCCTGCCAATGATGCACCACCCCCACCTCCTGAGTATATGGCGGGGATGATCCAACAGTTTGAGCTGAACCGCCAGTTTATGCAAGGGCTCATGGATCAGTTCCAAAGGCCGAACATGAACCAACCGCAAGGCGTGACCCTGCAAGACTTCTGCCGTCTCAACCCTGCGATCTACCGCAGCTCAACTCAGCCTCTTGATGCTGATGACTGGCTCCGTGACATTTCTTATGAGCTGGAGTCTGCCAATGTGCCCCTGGCGAGCTATGTCAACTTTGTCGCCTACTTTCTGAAGGGTCCCGCTGCTCAATGGTGGGACAGCCACAGGCGCTCTCAGCCCGATGGAACTATCATCACTTGGGCAGAGTTCAAGGCTGCTTTCCGTGCTCGATACATTCCCCAGGGAATCATGGACCGCAAGAAGCGTGAGTTCCGCAACTTGGTCCAGGGCAACAATACTGTGGATGCTTATCAGCGGGAATTTCTGGAATTATCTCGCTATGCTGAAGAAGACATTGCGACTGATGCACGCAGGCAGGAGAAGTTCCGTGAAGGCCTCCACCGTGATATCAAGCTGACACTCCTCGTTCAGGACTATGCTGATTTTGCCACCCTGGTGAACAAGGCTATTCAGGATGAGACTGGTCTATAGGAATACAAAGATAGCAGCAAGCGCAACCGTGACATGGGCTCATCTTCGGGCTCATCTGCTCAGAAGCGGAAGATCTGGATTCCCAACAACATGTATCATGCACCTGCTCCTACTCTGAGGCCGTCCTATGCTGCACCTCGCCTGCCTCCTCCACCACCAAGGCAGCCGAGGCTTCCAGCTCCACCGCCTCGAGTTCCTCCTTCCCGCCCTGAGGACGGGTTGTGCTTCAAGGGTGGCCGTCCAGGTCACCGTGCTAGAGACTGCAGGCAGAATCTGAATCAGCTGACACTTCCCGCAACTGGCAGTGGCAACAACCAGAACCGCAACTTCAACGCTAAGCCTGCTTATGTTCGTGGTCAGGCCAACAACATTGATATGAGTCAAGCTCAAGACCAGCCTGCTACCGTGATGGGTACACTTCTCGTTAACTAAGTACCTGCTTCTGTATTGTTTGATACAGGAGCATCGCATTCCTTTATGTCGGAAAATTTTGCATACATGCATGACATTAGGAGTGAAGAGATGAACATCCCGATAGTGGTAAACACCCCTGGGGGCGAATGCCGAACCTCTGTGGTTTGCTCCCATGTTCCAGTTGAAATTGAAGGATTAGAATTCCTTGCCAACCCCATCCTACTAAAGTCATCCAACATTGATCTCATATTGGGGATGGACTGGTTGAAAGCTCATACGGCATCGATCGTTTGTGCCACCAAAACCGTCCACCTCCTACACCCTTCAGATGAACTAGTAAGCTACCATGCTCATCTCGTCCGTAATGCTGAGGCACGGCTGTATGCTTTGAATGCATTAAATGCGTCGCCTCTTGAAGGGATTGAAAACATTCCAGTGGTCCGAGAATTCCAAGATGTCTTTCCAGAAGAACTTCCGGGGATTCCCCCTGCTCGAGCTGTCGAGTTTGTCATTGACTTGGTACCCGGTACCACTCCTATTGCCAAGCGTCCTTATAAGATGCCACCACATGAACTCCTTGAACTTAAGCAAGAAATTGACAACACGCTCCGTCTGGGTTTCATCCGTCCGAGTTCCTCTGCTTGGGGAGCACCTTCTCTCTTTGTTAAGAAGAAGGATGGGACAAATCGATTGGTTCAAGACTATCGTCCTATCAACCAGGCCACTATTCAAAACAAATATCCTCTCCCTCGAATAAATGATTTGTATGATCAACTTGCTGGTTCCACCGTTTTCTCTAAGCTCGACTTGAGATTGGGATACCACCAAATCCGTGTTCGCAAGGAGGATATTCCAAAGACCGCCTTTGTTACTCGATATGGATCATACGAGTACACCGTCATGTCCTTCGGCTTAACCAATGCACCGGCAACCTTCTCTCGATTGATGAATTATATATTCATGGACTACCTCGACAAATTTGTCGTGGTATATCTGGATGATATTCTGGTGTTTTCGAAGAACAAAGAAGAGCATGCTGAACATCTTCGTCTTGTACTCGATAAGCTTCGGGAGCATAAACTCTATGCGAAGTATTCCAAATGTGAGTTCTGGCTAGACGAAGTGACTTACCTTGGTCATGTGATTTCCAAGGATGGTATTGCGGTCAACCCCGAACGAATTCAAGCTATTCTTGACTGGACTCCCCCGAAGAATGTCAAGCAAGTCAGAAGTTTTCTCGGACTCGCCAGCTATTGCCGTCGATTCGTCGAGAACTTCTCCAAGATTGCGAAGCCCTTAACCAACCTACTTCACAAAGGTGTTAAGTATGAATGGACTGATAAATGCCAGGAAAGTTTCCAGGCACTCAAGGACAAACTGACGTCCGCTCCAGTACTTGCTCCTCCAGATACGAAAAGGGATTTCGTCATATACTGTGATGCTTCGCGTCAAGGAATAGGTTGTGTCCTAATGCAGGATCGCAAGGTGATCGCTTATGCCTCACGTCAACTGCGTGCTCATGAAGAGAACTACCCAGTTCATGATCTCGAGCTTGCCGCAGTCATTCATGCATTGAAGGAATGGCGACAATACCTTGTCGGTAATCGCTGTGAAATCTACACCGACCATCAAAGTCTGAAGTACTTGTTCACTCAACCGGAGCTGAACCTGCGTCAACAAAGATGGATGGAGCGTATAGAAGATTTTGACTGTAGTATATCATATACCCCTGGCAAGGCTCACGTAATGGCTGATGCCTTGAGTCGCAAGTCATACTGCAACCACCTCCAGGTTCATCAGGTTCACGATCATCTGCAAGAGGAGTTCCATAAGCTGAACCTCCACATTGTTCCTCAGGGTTACCTTGTTCCCCCTCCTGAAGAGTGTCAAAAGATGAACCTTCGTGTTGTTAATCAGGGTTCCCTCAGTAACCTAGTGGTTGAACCAGATCTTGTGAGCTCCATAAAGAATCTACAAGACTTTGACGATGATGTCGACAGGATTAAGAGCTATATTGCGAAGGGTAAACCCTCCTTTTTCACTGTTGATGAAGGTGGCGCCTTGTATTTCAAGGGTCGCCTATTCGTCCCAAATAAGAAGGAAAATCTCAGGATGACTGGGAAGGTGATGGAAGAAGCTCATGACACACCACTTTCTATTCACCCGGGTAGTACCAAGATGTACCAAGACATCCGGCAAAGATTCTGGTGGCCCAATATGAAACAAGACATTGCACGCTATGTGGCAGAATGTGATATATGCCGGCGTATCAAAGCAGAACACCAAAAGCCTGCTGGAACTCTGCAACCTATCTCTATTCCCGAGTGGAAATGGGACCATGTTGAAATGGACTTCGTCACTGGTTTTCCCAGATCTCAGAAAGGTAATGATGCTATTCTTGTCATCATTGATCGACTGTCCAAAGTTGCACATTTCCTGGCCGTCAAAGAAACGATTAATGCTAGTCAGCTGGCAGATCTTTATATATCAAGAGTTGTTTCACTTCACGGTATTCCGTTGGTAATCAGTTCGGACCGTGGCAGCTTGTTCACTTCAAAATTCTGGGAAAGTTTTCAGAAGGCTATGGGGACTCATCTGTCCTTCAGCACTGCATTTCATCCTCAATCCGAGGGACAAGTTGAACGAGTCAACCAAATTCTCGAGGACATGCTTCGAGCTTGTGTCATTTCTTTCGGTAAGAAATGGGAGGAATCTCTCCCGTATGCCGAGTTCTCTTACAACAATAGCTATCAAGCTAGTCTGAAGATGGCCCCTTTCAAAGTATTGTATGGGCGAAGGTGTCGAACTCCTCTGAATTGGTCAGAAACTGGGGAACGATCACTCTTCGGTCTGGATATTATTCAACATGCCGAAGATCAAGTCCGCATTATTCATGAGAATCTGAAGGCTGCTCAGTCTCGTCAGAAGAGTCAGTATGACCGTCGTCATCAAGATATGGTCTATCAACCTGGCAAAAAGGCTTATCTTCGTGTCACACCAATGAGAGGTGCACACCGTTTCGGAATCAAGGGCAAGTTAGCTCCTCGTTATATTGGTCCTTTCACTGTTCTTGAAAGGCGTGGAAGAGTGGCTTATCAATTGGAACTGCCGGCGAACCTTTCTCAGGTCCACGATGTCTTCCATGTTTCTCAGCTCCGTCGCTGCTTCAAGGACCCTATTCGAGCAGTGGATCACGATATGCTTGAGCTACAACAAGACCTCTCTTATAAAGAGCACCCGGTTCGCATTCTCGACCAAGCTGAACGTAAGACTCGTCGCAAGGTCACTAAGTTCCTTAAGGTGCAGTGGTCAAATCACTCTGAAGATGAAGCCACTTGGGAACGCGAGGATCATCTTCGTGATGAATACCCCGGGCTCTTTCCCTCTACCTCTTAATTCTCGGGACGAGAATTCTTGTTAGTAGGGGAGAATTGTGACATCCTCGACTTTTGCTACAGTAATGATTGTAATTAAGCGACACTGACCCCGCGCTAATGTTGCCACGTCATCGCAAGTGATATCAATGATCTCGTGTTGGTTGAAACCGAATCAAATTCGAAGCTTTAAAATGAAGTCAGACGAGAAAAGATTTTGTGTTGTTGAAATAAAAACGTCGGGGAGTTATCAAAAATTCCCTAACGGATTATAATATCGAATCGGGCACTTTTAGAATTATTGATAATCCCAATATATTTGAAAGTGGAGCTTTAAATCAAATAAATAAAAGAAAGATAGTAAATGAAAATAAATATATAAAAGAAAGAATTAAAAGTATAAATTGTAAATTATAAAAGAAAGTAGATAAAAATTGAATAATAAAAAGGATTAGAATTAATAAAAAAAAGAAAAAAAGGGAAAAGGAAACCCCACCCCCCTAGCCCAGCTGGGCCAAGAGGCCCAACCGACCAGGCCCCAACCGCTCCCCACCCGAACCCTAGCGCTCCCCCTGGCGAGGGAGCCCCTCCTGCCTCGCTCCCTCCCTCCTCCCTTGCGCCGCCGCCAGGGGATCCTTCCCCTCGTGGGGAGGCCCCACCCCACCGACAGCCCCCCACCTCTCGTACCCCCCACCCCCACGAGAGACTTCTCTCTCTCTCTCTCGTAACTCCCTCTCCCCCACGACCCTCCTCTCCTCCCGTCGCCCCCCAGATCCCCTCTCCCTCCTCCCACCGGCCAGCACCTCCCCACCCGACCTCCTCCTCCCCACCTCGGTCGGCACATCCCCCCGCCCCGGCCTCCTCCTCCCGCCGGCGAGCCCCCGCGGCCTCCCTCCACCGGCTCCTCCACCCGAAGCCCCTCCCCACTCCACCGGCCTCCCTCCTCGCCGGCCTCCCATCCCCACCCCGACCGGCCCCCTCGGC
Organism: Hordeum vulgare subsp. vulgare; assembly: GCF_904849725.1. Lineage (NCBI taxonomy): Eukaryota > Viridiplantae > Streptophyta > Magnoliopsida > Poales > Poaceae > Hordeum > Hordeum vulgare. The sequence continues at coordinate 524,419,960 of NC_058523.1, forward strand.
CCTCCACCCCGTCGGTAGGAGCCCCCGGCCCCCTCGGCCCTTCACCCCGCCGGCGAGCCCCTCCCGCTCGGTCCAAGAGGGACCGGGCAGGGAGGCTCCCTCTTCTCGTCACGCCGGTTGGCCACCTCCGGGAGGCTTCTCCGGCGATCGTCCTCACCGGCCTCACCACCACCGCGTCATCACCGCCTTTCCCGCGAACTCCGGCTTCACCGGGCCGTCTCATCAACGCCGGTGAGCCCTTTTACGGGCTCCTCCCACCCTCTCCTTCCGTTTTTCGCCCCGGTTCCGTTCCGGAAATTAGTTCCTCGTTCCGGCGGCGTTGAGGTCTCGTAGGTGTAGTGGAGTTTGCCCCCCTTCCTCTCTGTTGAGAGATGATCAGAGAGATGCCAGAGAGAGTTAAGTTAGAAAGTGGGAAATAAAAACAAATGTTGTATTCCATATGTATGTATGTATGTATTTGGTACCCGTATTTATGTATGTATTTGCGTATATAGGTATGTGGAGAAATATGACATTTGTATGGTTATGTATTTGTAAAAAAATGAGTATATAGCCTTAGGTCACTTACCGGTGGGGCCAACGCACCCGCTGTCTATGACAGGGAGGCCCCACGCGATAGTTAAAATAAAAATAAAAATAAATGTTTTTATTAAATAAATAAATAAACAGATATAATAATTAATTAATGAGTTAAGGAATTAGTTAAATAAATATATAAGTTAATCTGTTAATTAGAATAATTAATTAACCTAATGAGAGAATGCCACGTGGGTCCCCCACTAAACTAATCTGATTAATTAATATTTAATCTTGAATAAAACTTGTGCCTATGACGTTCGGGACCCGCTGGCCAGTTGACCAGTCAAATGTTGATGTCAGCATGACATCATGCTGATGTCATAATAGCTTTTTATTTAATCATTTAAATCTGTTTTTTAATTCCTAATTATTGAATAAAACTTTAAAAATTAATATTAAATAATCCGTAAGTCAGATCAAAATATTTTCAACATGAAAGTTGATCAGCAGAACGAGACAAACCCGGATACACGGTCCATTCGTCTGTCACGCGTCCCTAGCATAGCAAACATGGAACTTTTCCATCGTTTCCAATATAACCGGTAGTAGCCCGAGAGCCGGAAAATATCATCAGATATTCTTCCGACCCGTCTATGACGGATGTTGCTGCGTTAGCTCATGTCTAGCCTGCATCTTGCCATGTCATGCTTTGTGTTGCACCGTTGCTATTATTTATTGTTTCTTCCCCCTCTTCTTACCGGTAGACCCCGAGACTGACGCTGGTGCCGGGTACATCTACGACCCTGCTGATCAGTCCTTTGCCGCAGAGCAGCAAGGCAAGCAAACCCCCCTTGATCATTCCTATATCGCCTATGTCTTTCTTCCTACTGCTTGCATTAGTATTTTGCTACTGTTGTAGTTAGCTCCTATATCTGATGCATAGCCTGTTTTTGATGAACTGCTACTTTCAGTCATGTACCTTTAATATGCTTAGTATAGGTGGAGCAGTCATCCCCTCTGACCCCGTAGTCCAGTTGCCCCGCTTGTTTTCAATCTCGATCCCTGATCGACGAGCCAAACCTGACACATCACATACACCCCCCTTAGTTGTACGACGCTACAGAGATACTATCGAGTACCGAGGGTGACACCTCGCTAAGTACTCCTGATGATATCTCTGTAGTATAGCTAGTCGGTCGTGGTTATCGAGGGTGATTCCTCTTTCACCATTCCCGATGACGCCTTTGTCGTGCAACCCCACGAGTGTGGGACCCCCGAGGGTGATTCCTCTAAGCCCACCTTGACGGGTACATCATTCGGAATCCAACGAGGGTGATACATCGGATTCCCCCCGCTGTTACAACCACACAGTTACTCGACCATGTTACTGGGATCATTGGTGATTAGTTGTAAGACGGGTGGATTCCCGTGAGACTGTGTTGCTGGCCTAATTAAAATGTTAATGGATTTGGGTATTTGATCTGGGTTGGTCGGAGACCTTTTCGCACTAACCGGCTACGCGGGAAGAATTATGGGTACTCGGCGTCGCGGTATCAGCCGAAGCTTTTCAGATGCCAGCATTGTAGCGGCGCGCGCCCGAGTGGTCCCGAGATGCATCGCGCTTGTGATTAAGGGATGCTGGGACTGACGTCGGCCGCCCACGCCACGTGCAGGAGCGTGAAGGGGAACTGGGCCCACGAACCCTTTGTGCTTAGGAGTTAGACCGACGGGTTGGCCTCTCTGATTAGTCTTAGGTGGGTCTGCGATGTGTCGATATTCCGAGGCCGGGCAGGACCCAGAAAAGTAATTCCGGCCAGAGTGTTATCGAGCGTGACGGGACATGTGGTGCACTCCTGCAGGGATGAAAATTAACTATTCGGATAGCCGTGTCCACGGTTACAGGACGACTTGGAGTTGTGCCCTGATCTTATACAACTACAATTGTTACTTAACTGGAATTAGTTTGCCTCGGGATTGCTTCCTCGCAGGGAGTCGAGGGAGGATCTTTAGGCGTGACCTCACTTTAATATTGCTGCAACAATATGACTATTAATGTTTTACCCCTGTTCTACTCTCGTCTATTGCTGCAAGACCCTGAAGATGCTAGTCTTCGATAGGACTAGGCCTTCTCTCTCTATTCTCGCATTGCTGCAGTCAGTCCACATATAACCCCCTCTTCGATACTGATGCATAATTAGAATAGCTCTGATGTAAGACTTGCGAGTACTTTGGATGAGTACTCACCGCTGCTTTGCTCCCCCCTTGTTCCCTTGATCCGTTTGCTGCGACCAGATGATGGAGCCCAGGAGATGGAGGTCCCCGCCGCCGACGACTGCTACCCCGACGGTGCCTACTACTACGTGGAGGTCGCTGATGATCAGGAGTAGTTAGGAGGTTCCCAGGCAGGAGGCCTCGCCTCGTTCGATCGTTGTATCTTTTGTGCTAGCCTTCTCTAAGGCACCCCATGTTTTATGTATGTACTCAGATATTTGTTGCTTCCGCTGACTCGCGTGTTTATCGAGCTTTCGTATTCTAGCCCTCGAGGCCCCTGGCTTGTATTATGAAGCTGATGTTATTTTATTTGTGTCTAGAGTTGTGTTGTGATATCTTCCCGTGAGTCCTTGGGTTTGATCGTACGCATTTGCGTGTATGGTTAGCGTACGATTAAATCGAGGGTGTCACAGTGTCCCTAGCAAGCCTCTAGTTGGCTAGCTCGTTGATCAATAGATGATCATGGTTCCCTCATCATGGACATTGGATGTCATTGATAACGGGATCACATCATTATGAGAATGATGTGATGGAGAAGACCCAATCCTAAGCATAGCACTAGATTGTGTTGTTCGTATGCTAAAACTTTTCTAATGTCAAGTGTCTTTTCCTTCGACCGTGAGATTGTGCAACTCCCGGATACCATAGGAGTGCTTTGGGTGTATCAAGCGTCACAACGTTACTCGGTGACTATAAAGGTGCACTACGGGTATCTCCAGAAGTGTCTGTTGGGTTGGCACAAATCAAGATCGAGATTTGTCACTCCGTGTGACGGAGAGGTATCTCTGGGCCCACTCGGTAGAACATCATCATAATGAGCTCAGTGTGACTAAGGAGTTAGTCACGGGATGATGTGCTACGGAACGAGTAAAGAGACTTACCGGTAACGAGATTGAACAGGTATAGGTATACCAATGATCGAATCTCGGGCAAGTTCTATACCAACAGACAAAGGGAATTGTATACGTGATTGATTGAATCCTTGACATCATGGTTCATGCGATGAGATCATTGTGGAACATGTGGGAGCCACCATGGGTATCCAGACCCGCTGATGGTTATTGGCCGGAGTGGTGTCCCGGTCATGTCTGCATGCCTCCCGAACCCGTAGGGTCTACACACTTAAGGTTCGATGACACTAGGGTTATAGGGAATTGTTATACGAGGTTACCAAGGGTTTTTTGGAGTCCCGGATGAGATCCCGGATGCCATAAGGAGCTCCGGAATGGTCCAGAGGTAAATATTGATATATAGGATGGATGGGTTTGGACGCCGGAAATGTTTCGAGCACCACCGGCAACGTGTCGGGACCACCAGAAGGGTTCCAGAGGCCCACCGGGAGGGGCCACCAGCCCCGGAAGGCTACATGGGCCAAGTGTGAGAGGGAATCAGCCCCTGTGTGGATGGTGCGCCCCCACACCCAGCCCAAGGCGCCAAGAGAGGGAAAGGGGGGAAACCCTAAGTTAGGTGGGCCTTAGGCCCACTAGGGGTTGCGCCACCCCCTCCTCCCCTCCTATCGCCACCCTGGCCTCCCATCCAGGGCTGCCGTACCCCTTAGGGGTGGGAACCCGAAGGGGGGCGCCACCCTCCCCTTCCCCCTATATATAGTGGGGGTTTTGGCCATTGGAGACACGACAATTTCTCTCTCTCCCTCGGCGCAGCCGTGCCTCTCTTCTTCCTCGTCTCCCACAGTGCTTGGCGAAGCCCTGCCGGGAGACCTCGACGCTCCATGGCCACCACGCCGTCGTGCTTCCGGAGCTCTTCCCCAACCTCTCCCTCCTCCTTGCTGGATCAAGGTGCGGGAGACGTCACCGGGCTGCACGTGTGTTGAACGTGGAGGTGTCGTGGTTCGGCACTAGATCGGAATCATACAACGATCTGAATCGCAGCGAGTACGACTCCATCAACCGCGTTCTAGCAATGCTTCCGCTTAGCGATCTTCAAAGGTATGAAGATGCTCTCACCCCTATCTCGTTGTCGGTCTCTCCATAGGAAGATCTGAATATGGCGTACGGAATTTTTTAATTTATGATACGTTCCCCAACAGGTGGCATCTTGGGGAGCATTGTGCTTCCACACCGCTCCAACGAAGACGTACTTCCCCTCAAAGGGAAGGAACTTTGGAAACACATCCTCATCTTCATTGGTTCCACTTGTGGTTATTTCATGCCTTTACTTGTATTTACTTCTTGCTTCCTATTGTTGTTGTGAGCATCATATAGGTTCCTCACTTAGTTTCATATCTAGACAACTTATTTGTTGCTAAACTTAATTTGTTAAAAGAAAAGATTAAAATTTGTTAGTTGCCTATTCACCTCCCTCTAGTCAACCATATCGATCCTTTCAATTGGTATCAGCGCCTCGTCTCTTTATTAAGGGTTTCACCACCCAAAGAGTATGATTGACAGCGAGGCTAGACCGGTGGAGTTTCCTGAGGCATTTGTTGCAAACTCGGTCTCCCGGAAGGACCTAAATGAGGCCTTGTCCACATTTAGATCCTCAGTAGCTATAGAGGTCAAGAACATGTTTAAAGATTTCCTTGATAATTTCAAATTTTCTACCGACCCGTTTCGTGTGGTTAATCCTACAACTTCAGATATGGGGACCAATTCCGAATAGGAAAATGCAAGTAGTGATAGAGATAAATTGCCTCAAGGAACAAGTGGGGCAAATACCTTTGCCTTGGTTCCCCCTCCCAAGGTCTATGGAGGACCGGTTCACCCACCGCATATTATTAATCTCGGTCCTCCACCTAAGCTTGTTAAGAATGATTTTGCTAACTAAATTTTTCGTATAAAGGATCATTTGAATCGCAGCTCAACACGACTTTGGAGAATCATTGAGCAAGGCTATTACCCACATGATCCAAGAAACTTCACTCCAAGAGAAGAGGTTGACAATCAGCTTAATCACTCTGCCTTGTTCATCCTTCAAGCGGTTGTTCCTATTGAAGATCTTGCTCATTTGCGTCCCTTCGCTCGTGCCAAAGATTGTTGGGAGCACATCATTTCCATGTATAAGGGAAGTTCTAGTATTCAACGGTCGAACTATGAAGTGATACTTGATGAGGCTGATGAATTTGTTATGATTGAGGATGAGGATCCTCGTGAGCTCTATCGAAGGATAACAACTCTTGCGGTTGCTCTTCAAGATCATGGAAGCAAATAAGTGGATGACAATTGGATCAAGCGCGAGTTTCTCAAGTCCATTTTGCCTTTCAAACAATCCATGTCCTCCGTCATCCATCAGAAACCAGACCTTCACTCCTTGTCCTGAACAGATGTGTTGGATGAGTTCATTGCCATGAACATATTGAACAAGACCGTTGCCATTGCTCTAGCTCGTGTTCAATGGTCAAGAAAAGACTCACCCAACCTTGCTTTGAAGGCCAAGGCTGCTTTGGAGGAAGAAGAAGAAGAGGATTTGTGCCCTGAAGACACCAAGTATGCTTATCACGAGCATATGGCTCTTACATCAAGACAATTTTGGGGCAACAAGAGAAACTCAAAGCTCAACTTCTCCAAGAACAACTCAAGTGGACCCAAAGGCAAACAACGTGTGACGACTTGCTACAACTATGGCAATGTGAGTCACTTTGTGGATGACTGTCCTTATGAGAAGAGGGAACACAATGGTGGCAAACTTATTCACAAAGACAAGGCCAAGCCCTTCCCCAACAAGAACGACTTCTTTAAGGACAAGTCTCAAAATGTGTAAGTGGATCAAGAAGAGTATCTATCCGATGAGGATGATGACGATGATGCAAGTGGTGAAGTATTGGGAATGTCCACGGTGGCCATTGCATCTTCCTCCCCAAGCAAGATGTCCCTCTTCAACGCCCCCAACGAGAACCACATAACCAAGTGCCTTATGGACAAGGCATTCAACAAGGTAACCTCCAACATCAAAACTATCATTTCCACTACCCCTCTCCTACGGTTAGTGAAGATGAATAAGAGGAGGTTAATGGTGAAGGAAACTACTTTGATTGCACCGTGAGAAAAATCAAGGGTAAAACCAAGAAACACTTTGTTGCTCTCTTGGAACAACTCGGAGAGGCTAATGACCTCATCAAAACTCATGAAGAAACTATTTCTACTTTGCAAGGACATAGTCATGACTATGTCGATGAGATAGATGATCTCTCCATTGCTCTTGAGGAAGAGCAAGGGCTTCGTTTGACTCTTGAGGAGTCACACAACGATGACCTTTCTAAATTACAAAAGATCATGATCATGCTCTTGTTCTTACTCATGTGCTTGAATATGAAAAGGTTGCACTTGGGGTTGACCATGCTAGACGCAAGAAAGAGCTTTACATACTTGACAAGGCTCACAAGGCCTTGAAGAGTGCTCATTCTTTGTTGAACGAGTCTCATGCTCAACTCCAAGTAAGACTTACTAAGGATATAGCTACGTGTTCTCCGTTTGTTTTAATTAATAATGCACATGCTACTAACCCATGTTGTGAGCATGTATATCTTGTGGATGAGAATGCCAAACTAAAGGATCAGCTTGAGAAAGGCCTTTTGACATGCATTCAAGGCGAAGAAAATCTCAATGATCTCTTAAGCAATCAAAAGGAGGTGGTTGCTAAGGAAGGAGTTAGGTTTGCTCCAAAGGTAAAGAAGAACAAGAAGATCAAGACCAAGCAGCCTCTCTTTCTTAAAGAATCCTTTTTCAAGGCTAGGGAGGGTACTCACAAAAAGGATAAAATCAAAGCTAAGGGTGGTAATGCCAAAAAGGGAAAATCCCTCCCTCCTAACAATGCGAGCGACTTTAACCCATCTTATGTTTTGTGTCGTGCTAGTGATGGAAATGTCTTTGCTAAAAAATTTGGTTCCCCTTATGAGTACATTGAATGGTCTATATGGGTTCCTAAGACCCTTGTTACTAACCTTAAAGGTCCCATTAAAGAATGGGTACCTAAATCCAAGCATTGATCTTATGCAGGAGTTTGCTTCCGGTGAGGTGTCATGGTTGCTTGATAGTGGAGCAACAAATCATATGACCGGAAGCAAGGACTTGGTGGTGGACATTAATCTCGACCCATCCATTGCCACTCAAGTCTCATTTGGTGATGATGCGGTTTCAAAGGTATTGGGTCTCAGCAAGGTGGTAATTTCTCCAGAACTTACCATTGAAAAGGTCATGCTTATTGAGACCCTCGCATACAATTTACTTTCCGTTCATCAACTTGCACTTATGGGTTTTAGTACTTTCTTTGGCATTGACTCTATGTCACTTTTGTGGAGCAAGACTCTTAAAGTAGCTTTTGTTGGGCATGTCGAGAATGGTCTCTATGTGGTTAACTTTTTGGAGCGACCCACTAAAACCAGAACTTGCCTAATGGCTAAAGTTGATATTGGCTGGCTGTTGCATCGCGGGCTAGCCCATGTCAATATGAGATCTTTGGAAAGTATCCTCAAAGGAGATAATGTTCTCGGACTAAAAAAAGTAAGTTCTATAAAGATCGTGCTTGCAATGCGTGCATTGAAGGGAAGCTACATGAGGCATGTCACCGGCCCACGACTACCATATACTCAAAGCGGCCTTAGAGCTCCTTCACAAGGATCTCTTTGGTCCTCCATCTTTTTATAGTCTTGGGGGAAGAAAGTACTGCTTGGTGATAGTGGATGATTAGTCAAGATATACTTGGGTTTATTTCTTCAAGAGGAAGAGTGAGACTCAACAGACCTTCATCGACTTTGCCAATGAAGCTCAATGACAACATCATGCAAAGATATTGATGATCAGAACTGACAATGGCACCGAGTTCAAGAATTACACCTTAAATGAATTTCTGAGCGATGAAGGAATCAAGCATCAATACTCTGCACCTTATACTCCTCAACAAAATGGTGTTGCGGAAAGGAATAACCGGACGTTGATGGATGCGGCAAGAACCATGATGGCAGAGTTTAAATTTCTGTATAACTTTTAGGCCAAAGCCGTCAACATCGCATGTCATGAATCCAATCGGCTCTACCTCTGCAAAGGTTTTAACAAGACTTCATATGAAATTCTTACCGGTAACAAGCCCAACCTCAAGTACTTACGGGTATTCAGTTGTAAGTTTTTCATTCTTAAGAAAGGTGCTCATTTGTCTAAATTTGAACCTAGAGCTCAAGAGGGCATATTTGTTGGTTATGCTACAAACTCTCTCGCTTACCGTGTTCTCAACAAGTCCACTCGACTCATTGAGGAGACGTGTAACGTGGAGTTTCATGAAAATAATGGCTCCCAAGTGGAGCAAAGTGGTCTTTGTGATGTAGGTGATGAAATTCCTCCCCAATCCATAAGAATAATGGGTGTGGGACACTTCCTGTCCATTGAGGAACCTCTTGTGGCAGAAGGAGAAGAACAATGTTCCACTCAAGTGGAACCATCACCAATGCAAGACCCACATGCTTCCGTAGAACAAACTGAAGGCCCTCAACCATGTGATCAAGATCAAGGAGAAGATCAACCTCATGATGGTGCTGCACCAAGGACGTCCTTGATCAAGCTCACCCCTCCGAGGATGCTCAAGATCAAGAGCAATCTCAATATCAAGACCAAGTTCATTATCAAGAGCAAACTCAAGATCAAGACCAAGCTCAAGATCAAGGGCAAGTTCGGAAAGGCGGTAAAGGTCACAAAAAGGTTCCTCCTCAGCTTACCCCAGAGGAGATTCGAGAAAGACTTGCCGCTAAGGACGCTGCCAAGCTCATAAAGAATTCTCATGTGTTAGAGAATGTCTACGAGAGCTTAAAGAGAGAGCTAACCACTCGTTGTTAATTAAAAAACTTTAGTGCCCATCATGCATTTGTTTCTTGCATTGAACCCCTAAAGGTACAAGAGGCTCTCAAAGACATGGATTGGGTTGAAGCCATGCATGAAGAACTCAACAACTTCGAGCACAACAAAGTGTGGCGATGGGTGCCAAGACCGAAGTAGAACCATAGTGTCATTGGAACAAACTGGATCTTTAGGAACAAGCAAGATGCAAATGGTGTCGTCACTCTTAACAAGGCAAGATTGGTTGTACAAGTCTACTCTGAGGTCGAGGGTATCGACTACGGTGACACCTTTGCCCCCGTTGCTCACCTTGAATCTATTCGCATGTTGCTTGCATTTGCTTCACATCACAACTTCAAATTATATCAAATGAATGTGAAGATTGCATTTCTTAATGGTCCCCTTAAGGAGTTGGTATATGTCAAGCAACCCTCAGGATTCGAGGATCCCAGGTTCCCTAATCATGTTTATGTTCTTGATAAGGCGTGCTATGGACTTAAACAAGCCCCACGTGCATGGTATGAGCACCTTACCGAGATGTTACATGACTGTGGGTTTGAAGTTAGGAAAATTGACTCCACTCTTTTTACTAAGAAGGTTAAGGAGTGTTTGTTCATATGCCAACTATATGCTGATGATATTATCTTTGGTTCTCCTAACAAAGCTATTAATGAAGAATTTGACGCACTAATGACTAAAGAGTTTGAGATGTCTATGATGGGAGAGTTGAACTTTTGCCTTGGATTCGAAGTCAAGCAACGAAGTCAAGGAACCTTCATCAATCAAGCCAAATATACTCAAGATATGCTCAAGAAGTTCAAGATGGATGATCTCAAAATAGCCAAGGCAAACACTCCCATGCCTCTCAACTGCCATCTTGATCTCGATCCCAATGGTAAAGTTGTGGATCAAAAGGTATATCGCTCTATGATTGGCTCATTGCTTTACCTTTGTGCATCTAGACCAGATGTTATGTTGAGTGTGGGAATTTGTGCATGATTTCAACCCGCACTTAAGGAAAGTCACTATGTGGCTGTGAAGCGAACCTTTTGATATTTGAATCATACCCCAAACTTTGGCCTATGGTATCCCAAAGGTGCTTCATTTGATCTTATAGGCTACTCAGATTTGGATTGGGTGGGAGACCGTCTGGAGAGGAAGTCAACTTCCGGAGGTTGCCAATTTCTTGGCCGCACTCTGGTAAGTTGGTCTTCCAAGAAGCAAAACTGTGTTTCTCTCTCGTCCACCAAGGCGGAGTATGTCGCTACTTCAAGTTATTGTGCTTAGTTGCTTTGGATGAAGCAAACTTTAAAGGATTACGGTGTCACATGTGACAAAGTGCCTCTTTATTGTGATAATATAAGTGCTATATTGATCTCCAATAACCCGGTTCAACATTGCAAGACGAAGCACATTAGTATTCGTCACCACTTCATTTGGTATCATATCAAGTGTGGGGAGATTGATCTCATTTACCTCAACACTAATGATCAGCTTGCAGATATTTTCACGAAGCCATTGAATGAAGCAAGATTTAGCGAGTTAAGGCATGAGCTAAATATCATTGATTTGAGCAATGTGAATTGAAACCAGGCACACCCCACCACTCTCATCATATTATTTTGTTTAGATGTAGGCATGAATTTAGGGGGAGTGTTGTTCTCTCAATGAACTCTCCCCCCCCCTATTATCCATAAATTGATCAAGACTTTCACATTAGTCATCGTTGATGACACTTGTGCTTGAAAGACGAGTTTTGGTCATGGGCCCCAGGTTCAAATCTTCGTGGTGCCATACCATTTGACTCAAACATAGGTGGCCTCGGCCACTGTCCCTTCCTCGTGAGACATTTGCTTCTTAAAGAGCTTTCTAGTTTGTGGTGTGTTTCTCGGTTTTATTTCTCTTCCTTTGTGTGTCTCTTTACTTCCTTGAAATCTATCATCTTCTTTTGGCTTGGTTGAATTATCTGGGTTTTTTGCCATTTTTTTGTTTTCATGTTTGGGGTTGGGCTATTCCTGTGATGCAAGTGGTATTACCGCTCAAGTATAGCCGGTACTACCGCGCAAGCGGTACTACCGCTCATATAGGTACTACCGCTTCGGGAAACGCCTAGGGGGTTACGAGATGGGCAGTGGGTTTCTAACTTCCCCCATACCCATTCTCTTCTCCTCCCTCTCGTTCTTCCTCTCATAGGCGGCCGCAACCCCCTGGAGGCCAGCTTCGAATCTTCTCCTCTGGGTCGTTCCTTGTTCTTCCAATTGTAAGGGCTCCTCCCCCTCTTCTACTTGCGCCATGGACTCTGGTATTGCTCGTATTATTTTCCCTTCAGTGTTGTGCTTTTCACATCTTGTTCTAGGGCAATGTGTGCGGTGATTTCCTGATTAGATTAGCGGATTCTAGGCGTAAGTAGGTCGACATTTGTCTCCTTGTTTCAGTATTCTCTTTTTTGTCATCATTTGTGTGAGAATTGTATCACCGGTTTTGTCGTTCCCATGCCGCAGAAGCAGTTTCCCTGCCCAAGCGGTAGTACCGCTATTAGGTGGCCGGTACTACCCACACTGCCTACTTTGCTGAAGCCCTTGCTTTTTGTGTTCAATGGGGTCTGATTCCATCATCAGTTTCAACAAGGATTTCTATTGCGAGGTTGTGGCTCAATTTTATGCCACAAATCCCTTTCATGTGGATGATAAGGGCCACGTGACGTGGATGACCGGTGACAGAGTTATGTGCTCCGACTGGAAAACTTTTATGAACTCTTTGGGTTACGAAGATTCTGGACTGAATGAGGCTATTGTACTAAGGCCATACACTGAGGTCAGGCATGTTCAGAAGAACAACCTTATTCGCTACTCCGAGGTTGTCCAACTGCCAAAGGTACTCACACTAAGCTTGTTCCTTTTCTGGACATTATGCATCGCATCTTCCGCAACACCCTCTTTCCTCGGGTTGGAAACAAGGATCAGGTTCACACCTATCTTGTGAATCTCCTGCTTCTCTGCATCAAGGAGAAATGCAATGAGTCTACTATGCATGTTTCCCACATCATGTGGAAGGAGCTTCGATCTACTATTCTTGATAGGAAGGTGCCCATCTATGGCCCCTATCTGTTCAAGCTCACTAAGGATACATGGGCTGCTACATTTCCTGGTGAGCACATGGTGTGAAAGCACAATTGCTCCCTAGGGTGGTTTTGATAATTGATCACAACATATGCATCATTGGACTAATATGTTTATCCAAGTATATTCAGAAAAGTTCAAAAGATGCATTGGCTAAAGGCTTATGTGGAGATGCCCCTTGATGCAAGAAAGGAATAATATTGGCCTAAGCTTCAAGCTAGAAGATACTTCATTTTATTTGTGAGAAATCACTTTTGAGTCCATAGGAAAGCCAATACTATTAAAAGGGGGTGAGGTATTAAAATGAACTGGTTGCTCAAGTGCTCAGAGATAGCCACCAAAAATACTCAGTCATTTTCCCACATATCCATTATGTCCAAAGCCTCATACATAAAATCGGTGCCACCAAGTTTCTCAATTCATCCCTACCTATTTTCATCTCAGATAGAACCCTAGCCAAAGCCACCAAATCGGTGCAACCGAAACTGTATCGGTGCTACCGAGTTTAAATGACCAACTTTCTAATGCCTCGGTACATAAAATCGGAATTTTCGAGCTTGGGTATCGGTGTCACCGAGTTGTGTCATCTGACTGTTAGCCACCTTTTCGGTGCAACCGAGTTGTGTATATCGGTTCCACCGAGATTCAAAAGTTTTTGCCGTTAGTGTAAGTCGGTACCACCGAGTTCATGACTTCGGTGTCACCGAGTTGGTCACTTTAGGTGTAATAGTTGGATGGGGGCTGCCTATATATAACCCTCCCACCATATCTCATTCATGGGAGAAGCACTGAGAACACATGACGGGGGGATAACCCCCGGGGTAGGCTCATCGAGCCTACTCCTTTGCCTTCTACTTTGAAGGAACAACACGACTCATTCTATGAGTCCCAATCCCTCTGGCCAGCTAGGAAGCTCCTATCGGCTGGGGGCGAGACGGCCTAATCTCTCTGGCCGGCTAGGAAGCTCCTGCCGGCTAGGGGCGAGACGGCTACCTCCCTCTGGCCGTCTAAGCCACGCTGGTCGGCTAGAGGCAAGACGACCGTTCCCAGGCCGGCTAGTGAAGCAACTTGCCGACTAGGGAGCTCAAGTCACATAACACCGTAGGTCATGACGATACCCTACGGTTAAAGGCGAATACGTGTCATCCAAGGTACATGATTGGAGCGCACAGTAGGTATAGTGTCAGCGGCCATGCCGCTGACCTACTCCGGCTCCGATGCATCATCCTGCACAATGTCGGCCCGTCAAACTGCCACTCCATTATCACACTCAGTGTGGGAACAGTGGAGACGGCCGTACTGGCAACCCATGACGAATCTCGCAAGACGAGCTGGACGTACTACACGTGTCCTGCGTCGGCCTTACGCGAGAGCCTCACTGGCTAGCTGGTGGGTCCCATAGCCAGATGGGACCTCGCAGCCGGTGGGCCCCTCTAGCGACAAAACAAGACCCACATGGCCCCCCTGGCCAGCCGGCGAGGCTGCCAGCCGGGCCCCACTCATGTACTTCTATCCTTATTATAGGTCGATGGGTTCGTCTATAAAACCCCCCGACCCCCCTCCATGCAGAGGGTCAGTCAATCCTTCATACACACACTCATACAGGAGAGGCAGACATGAGTCGGCTGCTCCTTCTTCCTCCTCCGTACAACAGCTCCAGGAGCACATTGTAGCCTCATTGGTACATTATACACTCCGGCAGGATTAGGGGTGTTATCTCTATGGAGAGCCCTGAACCTGGGTACATCGTGTGTTCCATGCTTGTACCAACCTCGTCCCCAGCGCCCGCCGGTGTCACTTCGGTTCCCACCATCTTTAGCCTACCCATGGCATATGTTTTGAGTAAACACCGACATATGGCGCCCACCTTGGGGCCGTCCGCGGCATCGGCCGTATTTACGCACTGGGCGGGGCCCTTTGCCAACACCGCCGGATGCTTCGCGTCCGGATCGATCAGCATGCCTGTGGAGCCTGCCCTTGAGGAGGTTTCTGTGATGTTGATTGACGTCCCAGTCCGTCTCACGGATTCTGATGGGGAGTCTGATGACGAGTCACTCCCCAGCGTTGTCATCGTCGTTGTTGCGAACCTTGGCGTTCTCTTCAGCGACTTGCGCCTCAACGATGGACCTCGCTACCCCGGCGAGGACGTCGACATCGACGCGTTATGCGCTAGCTTCAGTAGGATCTCCCTCGGGGAGACGCCTGCGCTTGATGAGTACCCCAACGATGTGCTCGTCTTCGACGGTCCACCATCATCTGTGGGGTGTCTTGCCCCGTATCACGTCGCCGTCGTCTCCAACCTCATGGAGGTGATGGTCGTTGGCGCCGGCACCAGGAAGACTCACGGCAAGGCGTCAGCACATGTTGCTGATCCTGCTGTAGGATCGGACGATACGCTTCATGCTGCCCTTGCCGGCTTGAAGACGCCCATTGCCACCTCCACAAACCCCACCGACGCGTGGGCCTTGCTAGAGGAGGATTGCAGGCAGATCCTGGAGGAGGGCATTGTCATCGCCGTGGCTAAACGCCGGATGGAGGCCGCGCAGCACGAGTATAACTCCGCTTACAGCCTCACTCCGGCTGCTGATGGTCCTAGCCGGCTCGGCGCGGTCCGTGGCCGCGACCGGGTCATTGCCGAAATCCTAGGCGGCAAGCAGCCCATCGACGATACCCCTGCGACTAACTTGCGGGCCGCTCAGGCGGCCATGGCAGAAATGCCAGGCTTGGAGGGCGAGGAGCGCGTCCTTAAGGACAAGCGGGTCAAGGATCTCCTTGATGCCGCAAATGAGCATCAGTCACTTCTTGACCCTAGTCAGGCACAATCGGTGTCTCCGGGAGCCGATCTCGGAGCACGCCGTAACCCCAGCGGTCGTCATCACGCCGAGGGATCTTCCTCGAATCGCACTTCCCGCCAGAAGGGCGAGGGCAGCCAAGACAAGCGTTCCCTGCGCCAGAGCGAGCCGACTTCAAGCCGGCGTCGCAGAGATGGTGGCGACGAGGGGGATTCGGTGCGTGAGGTTCCTCCTCTGAGGTATCGGGAGGGGGCCAACGCTACAAGCTCCCAAGACACCCTTCCGATCATGGCCCGGATCGGCCCTCGCGTCCCACACAGCAACAACGATGCTCGCTGATGCCTCAACCTCCTGGCGCAGTCGGCTCTCCTAGAAGAGGACGGCCCCATCGGTCCGGCGTGCTTCGGCCCTCGGATCCGAGGCTTCACTCTCCCTCGGGACACCCCCAAGTACAACGGCACAGCCAAGCCAGAAGACTGGCTGATCGACTACACCACTACGGTCGGCATTGCTCGGGGCAACAAGCGCGTAGCCGTCCGCTACGTGCCACTCATGCTGGCCGGCTCGGCTAGAACATGGCTCAACAGCCTTCCAGCCGGCAGCATCAACTCTCGGGTTGACTTCCAGGAGGCGTTCGTCCGCAACTTCACTGGCACCTACAAGTGCCCTGGCCAGCCTCGTGAGCTGGCCATGTGCGTACAGAGGCCCGACGAACCCCTTCGCAACAACGTCACGCGTTGGACCGAGCTGCGCAACTCTTGCGAAGGAGTGCATGAGGTACAAGCCATTCAATACTTCGTTGACGGCTGCCAAGACGGCACTCTACTCAAGCATAAGCTCATGTGCTCCGAGCCCACCTCTCTGACGCTACTCGTGGCCAAGGCAGACAAGTACGCCACGGCCGACTCCGCGATGCGGGTCAAGGTCACCGCCTCGGACAAAGTTGTCCCCACGCCGGCTACTCCCAAGTCGGCTGGTGACAATCGAGGCATCCAGAACAACAAGCGCAAGGTAGATCAGCTTGATTCGCGCTCTGCAAGCAAGCAGGTGGATAGCGTGGAGGAAGACGCGTCGACTACTCAAGCCGACTCTCAGCAGCAACGGACCGGCAAAAACAACTGGCAGCCCAAGCTCACCTTCGAGCAAATGCTCGACGCGCCATGCAAGATGCATACTGGGGCGAAGCCAGCCACTCATACTCTCCGACGGTGTAGCTTTGCACACCGACTGTCGCGAGGAGAGGGTTCTTCGGCTCCCCCAGGAGAAGTTGTTGCGCCTCGTGCTCCGGCTCCTGGGCCGGCTCCGTCTCCACCATCGCCGCCTCACAACGACGGCCATCTCCACGACGATTACCCCCATCAAGATGGAGCTTACATCGTCTTCACCAGCGAGGGTGATGACAAGCACAACCAGCGACAACGCCAGCGCGAGGTGAATGCCACGGTCCCCCCGGTTCCCCAATTCATGCATTGGTGTGAAAAGCCAATTACATGGAGCCGGGCTGACCATCCTGCGGTGATGCCAAACCCTGGCTCATACGCGCTCGTCCTCGACCCCACTTTCGCCTCCAAGAGGCTCACCAACCGGTTCTCCCGGGTGTTGGTCGACGGTGGCAGCAACATAAACATACTCTACCGCGACACTTTGCTCAAGCTTGGGCTAAAGGAGAAGGACCTCTAGCCGACCAGCACTGTCTTCCACGGCATTGTGCCGGGACAGTCATGCTCGTCGATCGGCAAAATCCAGCTGGACGTCCTTTTCGGTGACAAGGCGCACTTTCGTCGAGAGCCAATATGGTTCGAGGTGGTGGATCTCAACAGCCCCTACCACGCGCTGTTGGGCATGCCGGCTCTGGCCAAATTCATGGCCATCCCCCACTATGCCTACCTCAAGATGAAGATGTCGGGTCCAAAGGGCATCATCACCATCGCTGGCGACTACAAGAAGTCGCTCGAGTGCGCACAAGACAGCAGCCGTCTGGCCGACGCCATGGTGATTGCTAAGGAGAAAAGGCAGATCGACCGGCTCGTGGCTCAGGCTATCGAGCAGCCGACGATCCCTACTCCACCATCCCAGTCGGCCGGCGGGGGCTCATTCAAGCCGGCCAAAGAGACCAAGCAAGTGCCACTCGACCCTGCGAACCCCAAGCAGTGCGTCACCATCGGTGCTAATCTCAGCACCAAATAGGAAGGCGAGCTTGTCGACTTCCTCCATGAGAATCGGGACATCTTTGCATGGTCTCCAAAAGACATGCCACGGGTTCCGAGGAAGTATGCCGAGCACAAGCTTCATGTGCGGCCGGATGCCAAGCCGGTGAAGCAACCCTTGCGCCGCTTCGCCGAGGGGAAGCGGCGCACGATTGAAGAAGAGATCGCCCGACCGCTCGTAGCCAGCTTCATAATGGAGGTTTTCCACCCGGACTGGTTGGCCAATCCAGTCCTGGTGCTAAAGAAGAACAATACATGGCAAATGTGTATCGACTACATGAGCCTGAATAAGGCGTGCCCGAAAGACCCTTTCGCCTTCCCCAGGATAGATCAAGTGATCGACTCCACAGCCGGCTGCGAACTTCTATCCTTTCTGGACGCCTATTCCGGCTACCATCAGATCAAGCTAGATCCGACAGATCGACTGAAGACCTCCTTCATCACGCCCTTCGGGGCCTGCTGATACACCATCATTACATTCGGTCTGAAGAACGCTGGTGCTACATTTCAGCGCTTCATGCAGCAATGCCTCCTGCCGCAGATCGACAGGAACATCCACGTCTATGTGGATGATATCGTCGTCAAGACCAAGCAGCACTTCAGTCTCCTTGAAGACTTGCAGGAGACATTCGCCAATCTGCATGAGTACAAGATTCGGCTCAACCCATAGAAATCTGTCTTCGGGGTTCCATGCGGCAAACTCTTGGGGTTCTTCGTGTCCGCTCGTGGCATCAAAGCGAACCCTGAGAAGATCGGAACCATCAAGCGGATGGTGAAGCCGGCTCGAATCCTTGACGTCCAGAAGTTCGCCAACTGTCTGGCGTCCCTTAGCCGGTTCATCAGCTGGCTGGGCGAGAAGGCGCTTCCACTCTACCAACCAATGAAGAAAACAACCAAGTTCGAGTGGAATGACCAGCCGGATGAAGCCTTCCGCGACCTCAAGCGCGTCATCTCAAGCCTGCCAATCTTGGCGGCGCCGACTGAAAGGGAACCCATTCTCATATACATTGCAGCGACCACTCGTGTGGTTAGTGTGGCTTTGGTAGTAGAACGCAAGGAGGAGGGCAAGGCACTGTTAGTGCAACATCCTATCTATTACCTCAACGAGGTCTTGTCCGCCTCCAAGCAAAACTACCCCCACTATCAAAAGATGTGTTATGGTGTTTACCTTGCCGCAAAGAAGTTGAAGCAATACTTCCAAGAGCATGCCATCACTGTGATGAGCACTGCTCCACTTTCAGAAATCATGGGCAACCGTGATGCTACGGGCCGGATTGCCAAGTGGTCCATCTCCATGGCCGACCACGACATCCGCTACGAGCCATGCATTGCCATCAAATCCCAGGTGGTGGCCGACTTCCTCGTCGATTGGGCCGAAACCCAATTCATGTCGCTGCCTGTGGACTCTACTCATTGGCGGATGCACTTTGACGGCTCGAAGATGCGAACTGGTCTGGGAGCCGACATCGTCTTGACGTCCCCGAAAGGAAACCAACTCAAGTATGCTCTCCAGATACACTTCGCCGCCTCCAACAACGTTGCCGAGTAGGAAGCACTCGCTCATGGACTCCGGCTTGCCAGAGTGATTAGCATCCGGCAGATCCTTTGCTTCGGTGACTCGGATCTCGTGGTGCAGCAAGTCTCTGGTGAATGGGACGCCAGGGACACCAACATGGCGAGATACGACCCTTTCGGGGGTTGTGAATTTCATCATGTCCCAGGGCGGACAACGAGGCGACTGATACCTTGGCCAAGATCGGCTCTACAAGGCAGGCAATTCCAGTCGGCGTCTCTCGCGAGCAATTGCACAAGCCCTCCATCAAGCCGTCTCCAGAGTCGGCGTCGATTTTTGTGCCGACAGATCCTTCAGTACCAACGTCGTCGCCTACGCCAACTTCGCTGGCTATAGCTACTGTGCCGGTTACACCGGCTCTGTCGACTCCAACTGCTGTGCCAACTACAACTACTTCACTGGCTACAACAACAATTCCGGCTACACCAAGCCTCAAAACCTGTCGGCTCGACACCCAGTGGGTGGCCGTCATGTAGGTAGACGACGTGCCGGCTGCCACAATGGCATCAGAGACAGAAAGTCTCGAGCCTGCGACTGCTTCAACAAGCGCGGGGGCTGCAGAAGCCCCTGATACTCAAGTCGAGACGGAGCCAGCCCTTGTGTCGGCTCCGTCGTGGGCTCAACCCATCTTGGCCTTCCTTCTTCGTGACGAACTTCCTCAAGATGAGGCGGAGGCAAGGCAGATTCAGCGTCGATCAGCAGCCTACGCCATCATGAATCACGAGCTGGTTTGGCGTAGCATGACTGGCGTGTTCCAGCGCTGCGTCGAGTCAGAAAAAGGGCAGGAGATCCTCAGAGACATACGTCAGGGTGAGTGTGGGCATCATGCCGCCTCTAGAACCCTGGTGGCCAAGGCGTTCCGCCATGGATTCTACTGGCCCACGACCCTCGAGGAGGCTGTGGACATGGTCAACAAGTGTGAAGGTTGTCAACGTTTCGGCGCACAAAGCCACATGTCGGCTTCGGCTCTCAAAACCATCCCCCTGTCATGGTCGCCTGCCGTCTGGGGGTGGATATGGTGGGGCCATTCAAAACCGCTCGAGGCGGCATGACGCACCTCTTGGTGTGTCGTGGTTTTGTCACGGCAGATGTCCTCGTGAAAGGACTTAGTACTGGAGCCATCGCACCTTGGTGGCGACTCAAAGGGGTTAAGCGGGAGAGACACGGCGATTTACCCAGGTTCGGCCCCTCGAGAAGAGGTAATAGCCTACGTCCTGCTTTGTGTGTATTGATGTGGATTCGATTACAAGGAAGGCGTAATTCGCCTAAACCTAGCTCTCGATGATTTCTAACCTACCTCTCCCCCTCCAGACTCGCCTTTATATATAGGTCGAAGCCTTAGGGTTTACAAGAGTCCCTTCCTTTTTACAAATCGTGACCACCGCGGTCTCTAAGTCGCCGTCTTGCAAAACCCAGAGTCCTTCCATAAATCATAACCATCCTGCGACTTCGAACCGCCCAGGCTAAGGCCCAACTAGCCTTAAAGGCTGAATCGCCTTAACGGTAACCCGGCCCATATTCGGCGGGTCACTTTAACAGGCAATATCCCCAACATTAGGCCCCAAATTGACTTGAATCTTCACGCCAATGCTTCCATTTTAGTCGAAGGCGATTCACTCCTCTGTGTTCCTCCGTACACCAGAAATCTTAACTCGCCAACTGGTACCGGCAAAAGTCTCTGAGCCGCCAACGCATTTCCCATCAGTACTTTCCTTAGCCCTCGATTTCCGGGAACTCCAACACAATCCCAACGGATCTTTTAGTGCGTCATTATCCCAAAATTTTCGGGCGCCATCATAGCGAATCTTTCCTTCCTCGACGGTTCCCGCTCATAGCGCCTCGATCCCCGCGCCCGTCCTGATAAATAGGCGGAAGGGACAGGGCTGACACCGGCCACCTACCAGTCCCGTCAATACCTCCACCATCATCTCAGCGAGAAGAAAACGCTCCGCATCCCGAAGGCTTCGTCGCCGGCCGCAAACGCCACCCCCGTCCGAAGAACTCCAGTGCTGCCCGCAGGCCGTTGCCGTTCGAGGAGCTCCGGCGCCGCCCGCAAGCCGTCGCCGTTCGAGGAGCTCCAGCGCCGCCCGCACGTCGTCGCCGTCGCCAGGCTCCACCGCCGCCGAGGGTCCCCTCATTCTCCAACAGCCTCCATCATCACCGATCTTCTTCGACCAAGATCTCCAGGTTAGGCCACTGTTTCCCCTTCTTTAAGGGTAGATTTAGTTCTTGTACTTGTCGCCGCCATTGCCATAGCTCCGAAGCTCTATGCTCGTCACCATCTTAACTATCGAACTGGTTAGTCCGAGCGCCATTAGGGCACCTAGTGCTTCGAACAATTCTATCCATCTGTGCCCTTGCGAATTTTCTAAATAGACTAGTCTTTTCAAACACGAGGCACCATCCTGATCGCACATCGTTCATGTTTTAGCCATGTCCGTAAGCTTTTATATCTGTTGAATAGATCCATTCCCCTTTCACTGTTTGCAAAAAGCTGTTTGGAAACCTCGTCCTTTAATGTTTCGGAAAGAAATAAATTTTAGCACCCACAGTAACGTCGCTTCTGAGAATAGCCCTGCTCCGATAGGTCGCCACATCAGCCCAACCCGGCCTCCCAATCCGGCGGGTTAAGCAGAAGTTAGTCCCGACTCACATAGTAAATGTTCGAGACATGTAATACCATTTTCTTGCCTATTTGTAGCATGGGTGCCATTTTCAAGAGCGATTGGCTTCCCACCAAAGTCGATGATGCTGTTTTGGCGAGTTACGTGAAAGCGGGCTGCTTGGATCCTCAAGACGTCATTGGATGGCGCACCGGGTTAGGAGAAGACCTACCCAACCCCAAGGAAGGGGAGATTGTAGTTTTTGTGGAACACTTAGAACGGGGTTTTAAGCCGCCCGGATCTAAATTCCTTAGAGACGCCCTGAATTTTATGAACGTCCGACTCCAGGATTTGGGACCCATTCCATAAGCAACCTGAGTCAATTCCAAGTCCTTTGCGAAGCTTATTTGCGGATCGAGCCTTCCGTCCCCCTGTTTTGGTACTTTTTCCATTTGAATCGCCAGACAGAATTCCACAATGGCCCCAGTTTGGAACTCGGCGGGGTCAACGTCCAGCGTCGCAGGGACAGTCCGTTTCCTGCACTCACTATGCCCAGCCATCCCAAAGGCTGGGGTGAATCTTGGTTTTACTGCAAAGAAACATCCCCTGCCGGCGAGAACAAACTTCAGGGCTACAGGCCAAGCCGCCTCCCGGTCAACTTCAAGCTCCCTGACAAGCTCACCGAGGAAGAAGAGTCGGAATTCGTCCCAATTCTGTCCGAACTGAGATCCTTGACTAACAACGGTCTCACCGGGGTTGACCTGATCCGCTGCTGGGTCGAATGGCGGATCCTTCCTCTGAGCCGCCGAGAAGGCTTGATGTGCGAATTTGACGGTACTCTGGATCATCCCCAATGCTACTTTCACACAGCATTAACAGAAAAAGACATCGTCGCCATCATCAAGAAGCTGACCGGCGAGCCTACAGCAAAGTGCGGCCAAATCGGCCTTAAGCCCTTCTGCAAGATTAACCCGGCACCCAAGGTAACCAAGACTAACTCGCCCTCAATTTTTATTCCATCTGTTTTACTGTCATCGTGACTTCATGCCACATCCCTTTCCAGAAAGGCGACAAGTTCTGGTCTCGGAGACCTAAGAAACAAGCCATGAAGAGTGCTAAGCCGCCTTCCAAGAAAAACAAAGGCAAAGGTAAATCGGCTGCGGCCGAGCCATCTGAAGTCGACGAATCTCAAGCTGGCGACGCACTCTCCGAGGTACCAATCCGTCCTCTTTTTCACTCGCCACCTATTACCTTTTAACTTCTATTTATCTCTCACTCCTCTTATAATAGAATGAAGATAACGAAAGCCAGGAAGATTCTGTCGAGGTAATTTCCGTCTCCTCCGATTCATCTCCTTCTCCACCTAAGCCGGCCCGGCGAATATGTGGAAAAGTACCTCTCTCACATCCAAATGCCCATTTGGACCCAAATTTCTTACTGAAGAAAACGCAGCACGCCTCGAAACGGAAAACGCGAAGTCATTCTGGCGACCTAACACCTGGCTTGTCAACAACGAACAAAAGAAAACCAAGCGAGGTACCTCCCTTTTTTTTTATTTGAGCAACCACTGTTCGTGTTGCTTTGGATCACAGTCATAACCCGCCTGTTATTATCGATGTGCAAATTCTACAGGATTCTCCCCCTACTTCTGGCGACTCAGTGATGTCGACCCTTCCACCGATGATCCAAGTCCCGGGGTAAGTTTCTTGTCCTGATCCTTGAGAATAGCACTTTTTTTAATTTTCTAACACGCCTATCTCATTTATTAGGGCGCAAGCCAAAAAGAGGAAAACCAGTGGATCAATCCCTGATGCCACTTCTGAACCTCCAAGGAAAGCAACTCCGACTCAAGAAGATCCGAGTCAAAACGAGCCGACAATTCAAGCAAATCCTCCTGAGTCGCCCAAAGGATCAACGGATGTCCCTAGATCACCGGTCGTAATGGCGACAGCTGATGACCCACATGATGTGGTCATTACTGGTTTTGGTTTCTCCAAGCCGGCAACGACAATCCTCTCCAAACATATAGCATCCCCTTCTCCATCAATTCCCGAGTCTGGGCCTTCCAAGGCGAAACTTTCTGACTATGCAGGTCTGGAGTTTAAAGAACTCTGTTCTGGCTTCGCAAGTCGCCTGGAAGCGAGTTACGAGATGGAAAAAAATCTGCTGAAGATGTTAAATAACAAGCATGAGGTAAAATTTATACTCTATATTATTCCCAGTAACCCCCAAGGGCCGGGTCATCAGTAAAATGATGAGCCGGGTCTTTTAAAAACTTCGCGACCAGTAACCCCCAAGGGCCGGGTCATCAGTAAAATGATGAGCCGGGTCTTTTAAAAGCTTCGCGACCAGTAACTCCCAAGGGCCGGGTCATCAGTAAAATGATGAGCCGGGTCTTGATTTCTGTATAATTTCCCTTGAGAAATTATACATTAGCCCCCAAGTGTCAGGGGTATTGCCTTGCAATAATTCTGAGACTTGTCTTTGTTTTAAATTTTGAACAGGAAAGCCTTGCCCAGACCGAACTGGCCCTGGGCGACTTAAGAAAAAACTTGGCTGACCAACAAGATGCCCGAACTCAGTCGGAAGACAAATATAAGCTGGCTCTGGTTGAACTGGAAAAGCTCAAACCTGAATTAGAAAGAACTCAGGCTGACCACAGCGCGGTTTTGACGAGAGCCGAAAAAGCAGAAGCAAAGCTGGCAACTGTGCAGCAGGAGCTATCCGGCTTAAAGCGCCATATTTCCAACATGACACAAGCCATCTTTGGTAAGCTTTACCTAACTCTCCAATCTTATCCTCTTCCTTGGGCAAATTCCTTAATGTTTAACTTACCGGTTATTTAATCACAGGCTCGAGAGTCGCCAATTTGCAAGACGACAGCGTGTTGATGCTGAAGGCGATCTATACACTGACGGAACAACTATACACAGGCAGTGTGCTGACCGTCAAAGCTGTGATAGGTGCAAAGGAGCCCATAACTTCCATCAAGAAGGTGCTTGGATATCTATCCACACTGCCTCCCCAGATCGGCGAGTTAACCCGATCAGCCGCCCGGAAGGGTGTCCTGACGGCTCTAAGTCGCTGCCTGGCGTATGCTCCAGAAATTAATTTGGAAGAAGTAGCTGCCGGCTTCCCTCAGCTTAAAGATGACGGCTCGGAGTTCGTGGAAGAAGACTACCAGAAGGTTGTCAAGGATTCTCGACTGGCCGCGACTCAACTTGCCGCCAGCCATGACTTGACAAAGTATCAGGCGGCTTATGATGACAAGAATAAGAAAATCAGCCCGCCAACCTTCGTGGTGACCAACCTTATCCCTCGGCGACCCAAGAATCCCTTCGACTGGGAAACAGACCTGGCATCAATCTTGACCGATGAAGACGATTTTGCCTCTTTGTCCAGATGCAATTGGGTCTTGGGCGACTTACAAATCGAAGCTGGTCAGAGCTCACGCCAAGACTTAGCGGAATAGATTTTCCTTGAATTTGGCCCAAGAGCCATGTAATAGTCAGTACTATCTTTTGATGACATTTTCTGCCAAAAAACCCTTATACCGCTTTTGAGGCGGTTTAAAATATTTTGTTAACCCTTATCAGAATCGCCTGAAATGCTCAATCCGCCAAGGACGAAAACCTTGAGCACATTACCTGTGAAAATAAAAGAACTACAAACAGTTTCAATGAATAAGCAGTGAGGATAAAAATCTCCAAGGTCAAATCATAACACGAGTAATTTTGTCGGCTCATACGGTCGCGACAGGAGGAGGCGAGTCAGAAAGCTCGTGCACCCACCCTTAATGCAGGTTTCGTCGGCTCATACGGTCGCGACAGGAGGAGGTGAGTTAGAAAGCTCGTGCACCCACCCTTAATGCAGGTTTCGTCGGCTCATACGGTCGCGACAGGAGGAGGCGAGTTAGAAAGCTCGTGCACCCACCCTTAATGCAGGTTTCGTCGGCTCATACGGTCGCGACAGGAGGAGGCGAGTCAGAAAGCTCGTGCACCCACCCTTAATGCAGGTTTCGTCGGCTCATACGGTCGCGACAGGAGGAGGCGAGTCAGAAAGCTCGTGCACCCACCCTTAATGCAGGTTTCGTCGGCTCATACGGTCGCGACAGGAGGAGGCGAGTCAGAAAGCTCGTGCACCCACCCTTAATGCAGGTTTCGTCGGCTCATACGGTCGCGACAGGAGGAGGCGAGTTAGAAAGCTCGTGCACCCACCCTTAATGCAGGTTTCGTCGGCTCATACGGTCACGACAGGAGGAGGCGAGTCAGAAAGCTCGTGCACCCACCCTTAATGCAGGTTTCGTCGGCTCATACGGTCGCGACAGGAGGAGGCGAGTCAGAAAGCTCGTGCACCCACCCTTAATGCAGGTTTCGTCGGCTCATACGGTCGCGACAGGAGGAGGCGAGTCAGAAAGCTCGTGCACCCACCCTTAATGCAGGTTTCGTCGGCTCATACAGTCGCGACAGGAGGAGGCGAGTTAGAAAGCTCGTGCACCCACCCTTAATGCAGGTTTCGTCAGCTCATACGGTCGCGACAGGAGGAGGCGAGTTAGAAAGCTCGTGCACCCACCCTTAATGCAGGTTTCGTCGGCTCATACGGTCGCGACAGGAGGAGGCGAGTCAGAAAGCTCGTGCACCCACCCTTAATGCAGGTTTCGTCGGCTCATACGGTCGCGACAGGAGGAGGCGAGTCAGAAAGCTCGTGCACCCACCCTTAATGCATGTTCTGTCGGCTCATAAGGTCGCAACAGGATGTCATGAAATTGCTCTCTCTTTTTCTTAAAGAAGAAGCCCCCGAGTCAGGGAAACATTATATTATTCCATAATGAAAACTGAAAAACTTACAAAGCATGGAGTTTTAAGAACTCAAGTGTAATAAGGCCGCAAATGGGCAATATTCCAAGGGCGAGTTGACTCAGCCCCCGTAGTCGGTCGATCATGCCGAAGATCCATCAAGTAGTAAGAACCATTGCGGAGGTTCTTGTTGACAACGAAAGGTCCCTCCCAAGGGGGCGAAAGCTTGTGCATGCCTGCCCGATCTTGTATCAGTCGAAGCACCAAATCGCCTTCCTGGAAGGTCCGACTCTTCACCCGGCGACTATGATAACGCCGCAGATCTTGCTGATAGATCGCCGAACGAGCCGCTGCTAAGTCACGTGCCTCTTCCAAGGCATCCAAAGAGTCCTGACGCGCCAGCTCGTTGTCTTGCTCCACATATGCGGCGACTCTAAGAGAATCATGCCTTATGTCAGTAGGGAGGACGGCCTCTGCACCATAGACCAAGAAGAAAGGGGTGAACCCCGTGGACCGATTCGGGGTTGTCCGGATGCTCCATAATACCGAAGGTAACTCCTCCACCCAACATCCTGGGGTTCTTTCCAGGGGGATTATGAGCCAAGGTTTGATCCCTCGCAAAACTTCCTGATTCGCCCGCTCGGCCTGTCCGTTTGACTGCGGGTGAGCAACTGCAGAGATATCAAGCCGGATATGTTCACGGCAACAGAAATCCAGCATCGCTCCTTGGGACAAGTTAGTACCATTGTCCGTGATGATACTGTGCGGATATCCAAAACGGAAAATCAGCTTCTTCAGAAATTTTACCGCAGTCTCCGCATCGCAAGTCCCAACAGGCTCCGCCTCAATCCATTTAGTGAATTTATCAACCGCCACCAATAAATGAGTTTTCTTGTTGGAGGACATCTTAAAGGGACCGACCATGTCCAGCCCCCAGACCGCGAAAGGCCAAGTAATGGGGATCATCCTCAATTCTTGAGCCGGCACATGAGCCTGTCTCCCGTATCGTTGGCACCCCTCACACCGCCGTACTATATCTTCTGCATCTACGTGAGCCGTCAACCAGAAGAAACCATGTCGAAAGGCTTTTGATACCAAAGAACGTGACCCGGCGTGATGTCCGCAGTCTCTAGAATGGATGTCATTAAGGATTGTGCATCCTTCCTCGGAGGAAACGCACCGCTGAAAGACCCCTGAAGCACTTCGTTTATATAGCTCGCCATTAATGATGACCATGGACTTGCTACGCCGAACAATCTGGCGAGCCAAAACTTCGTCAGTGGGTAACTCGCCACGAGCAAGATAAGCTAGATAAGGAAGAGCCCAATCCGGAGCGATATGGAGAGCCGCCACAAGCTGAGACTCGGGATCTGGTATCGCCAATTCCTCCTCCGTGGGTACAGTTACGGACGGTTTATCCAGGACATCCAAGAAGACATTAGGGGGGACCGTTTTTCTCTGTGAGCCGAGTCGCGAGAGGGCATCAGCTGCTTCGTTGAGTCGCCGATCAACATGATCAACCTGGTACCCATGAAAATAGCCCGCCACGTCAGATACGGCTCGCCTGTAAGCCGCCATCATAGGATCTCGAGAGTCCCAGGTGCCCGAAACCTGTTGCGCCACCAGATCTGAGTCCCCAAAACATCTGACTCGGGTTAGGTTCATCTCTTTTGCTAGTCGCAAACCGTGAAGCAGAGCTTCATACTCTGCTGCATTATTTGTACAAGGGAACATGAGCCAGAGGACGTAGCAGAACTTATCTCCTTGAGGGGATATCAACACCACACCAGCCCCCGAGCCCTCCAACTGCCTGGATCCATCAAAATAAATAGTCCAATAGGTAAGGTCAGGCCGATCTTCCGGAGACTGAAGCTCCGTCCAATCATTGACGAAATCAACTAGTGCTTGGGACTTGACGGCCGTGCGGGGGGTATACTGAATGTGATGTGACCCAAGTTCTATTGCCCATTTGGCGATTCGCCCTGTTGCCTCGCAGTTTTGGATGACGTCGCCGAGGAGCGCGGAACTGACCACGGTGATTGGGTGTTCTTGGAAATAATGTTTAAGCTTTCGACTCGCCATGAACACCCCATAGACCAGTTTCTGCCAATGTGGGTATCGCTGTTTGGAAAGAGTTAACACCTCACTGATAAAGTACATCGGGCGTTGTACCGGGTATTCCTTTCCTTCCTCCTTTCTTTCGACGACCACAGCCACGCTGACCGCTTTGGAATTCGCGGCGATATACAGGAGCATAGGCTCCTTTTCAGTCGGGGCCGCCAGGACCGGCGGGTTAACCAATTGATGTTTCAAGGCCTGAAGTGCCTCGTCAGCCTCCTCTGTCCACACGAATCGGTCAGACTTCCTCAACAATTGATAGAGCGGAATCGCCTTTTCTCCGAGGCGGCTTACAAAACGACTGAGAGCCGCAATGCGACCCGCCAATCGCTGAACTTGGTTAACATTCGTCGGTTTGCCGAGGGAGGTAACCGCTTCAATTTTGTCCGGGTTAGCCTCGATGCCGCGCTCAGATACCAAGAAACCCAGTAGTTTTCCCGCAGGTACGCCGAAAACGCACTTGGTAGGATTTAGCTTCATCTGATATACCCGTAAATTATCAAAGGTTTCCTTAAGGTCTTCCAGAAGTGTCTCCTCCCGGCGGGTCTTGATCACAATGTCGTCAACATAAGCATGGACGTTGCGGCCAATTTGGCTATGAAGACAATTCTGGATGCAGCGTTGGTAAGTCGCTCCTGTGCTTTTGAGCCCGAACGGCATGGACACATAGCAAAAGGCCCCGAAGGGGGTTATGAAAGCAGTCTTTTCTTGATCTTCCACAGCCATTTTGATCTGATGATAACCTGAATAGGCGTCCAAAAAGCACAATCGTTCGCATCCCGCCACCGAGTCAATGATTTGGTCGATGCAGGGAAGAGCGAAAGGATCCTTGGGGCAAGCTCTGTTGAGGTCCGTATAGTCAATACACATACGGAACGTGCCATTCTTCTTGAGTACTAACACCGGGTTAGCTAGCCATTTGGGGTGAAAGACTTCCACGATGAACCCGGCGGCTAAAAGACGGGCGACTTCCTCTCCAATCGCCTTCCGTCGCTCCTCGTTAAACCTGCGGAGGTATTGTTGGACAGGTTTGCATTTTGGGTCAATATTAAGATGGTGCTCAGCGAATTCTCTCGATACACCCGGCATGTCAGAGGGTTTCCATGCGAAGATGTCCCGATTCTCACGGATGAATTCGATGAGCGCGCTTTTCTATTTGGGGTCCAGACCCGTTCCAATGGTAAACTGCTTGGATGAGTCGCCAGGGACGAAGTCGACTGTCTTCGTGTCATCCGTTGGTTTGAACTTGAGGGGCGACTCAGAATCTGTAGTCGGTTTCTTGAGTGGTGACATGTCTGCCGGGTCAACATTGGCCCGGTGGTTTTTGAGCTCTTCCGCCGCGCAGGCGACTTCCGCGTAGGCCGCGTCTCCTTCCTCACACTCCTTTGCAATTCTTCTATCTCCGTCGACCGTGATGGGCCCTTTAGGACTAGGCATTTTGAGCTTGAGGTAGACGTAGCACGGGCAAGCCATGAAGCGAGCGTAAGCCGGTCGCCCGAACAGCGCATGATACGGGCTTTTTAATTTGACCACCTCGAAGACCAGAGACTCCGACCTGTAGTTCTGTGCAGTTCCAAACGCTACTGAGAGCCTGACCCGGCCAATCGGATAAGCGGATTTGCCCGGGACGATGCCGTGGAAAACCGTGGTTGAAGGCATCAAGTCTTTCTCTAATAGATTCATCCTCCGGAAGGTGTCGAAGTATAGGATATTAATGCTGCTGCCGCCATCCATTAGTACTTTCGATAGAGTGTAACCCGCCACTTGGGGAGCCACGACCAAGGCCAGGTCGCCCGGGTTATCTATTCTCGGCGGGTGATCCTCTCTTCTCCACGTTATGGTCTGTTTGGACCAGTGGAGATATCTGGGAACTGCCGGCTCAATTACGTTGTACGCCCGGTGATTTACCTTTTTATCACGTCTGCAAGCATTAGTGGTGAAAACATGATATTGCCCATTACTTAGCTGTTTAGGATTGTTGCGGAAGCCCCCATGGTCATCCTGGTCCTGCGGAGCCCCCTGTGGGGGCGGCTGCTGGAAGACTCCCGGCGGGTTGTACCACCGGTGGTGGTGCACCGGGTACTGGCCGCCGCCTGGCTACGGCCCCCCCTGAGCCTCTTGTTTGGGAAAACCGCCGAAGGGGTTGTGCCTTCGGTTGGGCGCGGCGAGTTGGTCTTGGCGACGGTTCGGGTCTTCGCTCTGGCTCTTCTTGATTGCTTCGGCCCGAAATTCCCGCATCACGAAGCAGTTCTCCCAGGAGTGGCCCGCCGGGCCGTCGGCCGTGGCGTGGTGCGGGCAAGGGCCTTTGAGCAGCTCTTCGTAGTTACGCGGTCTTTTCCCACTGAAGCCTCGATTCTTCTTTTTGCCGTCATTGGCGTTGGTGTTGGCAACCAGATCCGAGGGCTCCTCATGCGGCCTACGCTTGCCGTTGGTCCCCTGGTTATGACGGTTGCGGCCTTGGAGGCGGGTATGCTTATTCGTTGAATCGCCCTTCTTGGCGAGTTACCCTTACCATCCTCGCCGGGATCCTTGGTATCATCGGCTTCGGCGTACCTAGTGAGGGTATCCATCAGCTCGCCCATATGCTGAACTTTCCGTTTGAGTCGCCCCAGCTTCTGGACCAGCGGTTCGTAGTGGCAGTTGTGCTCGAGGATAAGCACAGCTTGCGCTGCCGTGATGCCATCCGATGAATGGATAATTTCCGCGACTCTCCGCGACCAATGATGCGCCGACTCATCCGGGCGTTGCACGCAGTGTTGCAAGTCGACGATTGTCATCGGTCGTTTACAGGTTCCCCGAAAGTTTTTTATGAAACACTCCTTTAACTCGGCCCAGGACTGGATAGAATTGGGGGGTAAATTTTTCAACCAAGTGCGTGCCGATCCCTCGAGCACCATGGTGAAATATCTGGCGCAAACCGCCTCGTTTACGTCGAGCATGTCCATGGCGATCTCATAGCCCTCGATCCAAGATGTTGGTTCGAGATCTGGTGTGTAATTAGGCACCTTTCTTGGTCCTTTGAAATCCTTGGGCATTCTTTCGTTTCGAAGGGCCAGGGACAAGCAGGGCACCCCAACTCGCCCTCCGGTCCCCGCGGGAGGAGTCTGAGCTTCTTGAGTGTTGGGTGGACCTCTGCCCGGCGGGTCCCGCTCGGGCGGGTTGTCCTGCGGGAGGTGTCATGGGGCGCTGTTTACGGCTGGCTGATCCTTCGGCCAACCCCTGCTATAGCTCGCCTGGGGGGTGGAGTGCAATCGCTCGGAGCTATGCGAGAACTGCGCGTTTTGGACCACCGCCGTTTTCAACATCTCGATGGCGTTCCTTGCTTCGATCTCAGCTGGGGTGTTGCCGTGGATCGGGAGAGACTCCAGATGGCGAGTTGCGGCAAGCATGTTATCCACCGGGTTAGAGAAGTGGCCTCGGGGGGTACGGAAACGAGGAATTTGACCCTCAGTCGGCTGAATCGGCGGGTTAGGAGGGCGGCCCATCCCTCCTGCTGAAGCGGCTCCCGTCCCGGGTGTTTGGGGAGTGTCGAACAGGCGAGTCGGATTGAGATCATGGGGCAGGCGTCCCTGGTGCCTCCGCTGATGGACGGCGTCGGATGCGCGCTGCTGTCTTTCAAGCCGCCAATTGTCGGTGTTCAACCGCATCCTTTCGGCCGTAATCTGGGCCTGTCGAGTTTCCATCCTGGCGGACTCCGTCTCAGCATCCTGATGGGCCTTTGCCACCGCCTCCCTCAGTTTTGCTAACTCCGCATTTATCTCTTCTTGGTTCTCTGGCGTGAGGGGGGTTGACATTAGTCTTGTGATTTCCGCCGCTAAATCCACCAGGACTGCTGACGCACTTCTGGACGTCCCGCCGGTTCCATCGCCCCCGCGGGGTTCTGTGCGGGTTGAGTCGCCCCAGCCATGTAGATGGCGATCTGGCGGCGGGTTCGATCGAGGATTTCCGGATCCATGGCCAATGACAAGCCCCCAAGACCGTCTCCGTGGAGGGACTGGATGGAATCGGAATCGCCCATGGATGACTCGTCGTCAGAGTTGATGGGGGTAACCTCCTGAGCCGCCGCGTGTTCTGGTTCCTCCGACCCCTGTGTGAAACCCACAAAGACCGGGCGGGTCAGATTCCGGGTTATGACTGGATGAACGTACCTGGCCGGCTCGACGATGTCGGAGGAGATGTCCGGCTCAGGAACGGATGACCCGATCATGCCGATGAAGACGTTGATCTTGCCGAAGGGGACCCTGTAGCCTGATTCGAGGGAATTTTCTTCAGGTCCCCATCGCCGGTTGTCGACGTAGGCTATGCCGCGTCGGCTCCAAGTCATGAGCGCCGCCGCATAACTCCCAGACCCTGGTAGGGCTCCCTTTGAGAACTCAACTCCACCGTGCACAGGCCCCACGGTGGGCGCCAACTGTCGTGGTTTTGTCACGGCAGATGTCCTCGTGAAAGGACTTAGTACTGGAGCCATCGCACCTTGGTGGCGACTCAAAGGGGTTAAGCAGGAGAGACACGGCGATTTACCCAGGTTCGGCCCCTCGAGAAGAGGTAATAGCCTACGTCCTGCTTTGTGTGTATTGATGTGGATTCGATTACAAGGAAGGCGTAATTCGCCTAAACCTAGCTCTCGATGATTTCTAACCTACCTCTCCCCCTCCAGACTCGCCTTTATATATAGGTCGAAGCCTTAGGGTTTACAAGAGTCCCTTCCTTTTTACAAATCGTGACCACCGCGGTCTCTAAGTCGCCGTCTTGCAAAACCCAGAGTCCTTCCATAAATCATAACCATCCTGCGACTTCGAACCGCCCAGGCTAAGGCCCAACTAGCCTTAAAGGATGAATCGCCTTAACGGTAACCCGGCCCATATTCGGCGGGTCACTTTAACAGGCAATATCCCCAACATGGTGGCTATCAAAAAATTTACCAAATGGATTGAGGCTAGGCCCATAAAGAATCTTGACGGCCCCATAGCCGTCAGGTTTATCAAGGACATTGTTGTCCGCTACAGCGTCCCCCACAGCATCATCACCGACAATGGCACCAACTTCACCAAGGGTTCTTTGGCACTCTATTGCTCCAAGGAAGGCATCCGACTCGACTTGGCTTCGGTGGCACACCCGCAACCCAATGGCCACGTGGAGAGGGCGAACGGCCTGATCCTGACCGGCATCAAGCCAAGGCTAGTGGCGCCACTTGTCAGGTCAGTCGGCTGCTAGATTGAAGAGTTGTCGGCTGTGTTGTTGAGCCTCTGCACCATGCTGAACCGGTCAACCGGCTTCACACCATTCTTTCTGGTATACACAGAGACGGAAGCGAAGGAGGCAAGATAAGACGGCGTCGATCTGCTCGAGGAGGCACGTGATCTAGCCTTGAGCCGGACGGACATATATCAACAGAAGCTGAGGTACTACCACAGAAAGAAGATCAAGCCTCTCTCCTTCAGAGAGGGGGACTTGGTGCTCAGAAGAATCCAGCGAACAACCGGCAAGCACAAGCTCTCTTCCCCATGGGAGGGACCTTTCATCATCACTCGGGAGTTGCATAACAATGCATACTATCTGATCGATGCCCAGAAGCCAAGGAAGCACAAGAGAGACGACTCTGCCCAGGAAACGGAGCGTCCATGGAACGCGTCATTGCTTCGCCCGTTCTATTGCTAGAACGCAAGAGAGAAAAAAGAAAAGAGAATGTATGTACATCATGCAGAAGCGGTAGTACCGCTCCAGCGGAACTACCACTCCCCTTGTCGCGTGTCTATTGGCTTCCCGGTCTGTACTTCCATGCAAGCGGAAGTACTGCTCCCCCGAGCGGTACTACCACTCTTGCACGACTTATGGGCAGAAAACAACCAGATTTCTCCACCACTATATAAGTGGGTCTTCTTCCCCGTGGAGACTCACCTCTTATCATCCAAAAGCTCCATTGTTGCCCCCAAGCTCATTCTTGCCCGATCTCCTTCCCTACCCAACAATTCTTATTGATTTTCTAGAGTTTGGAGGAGAAGGCCTCAATCTACATTTCTGCCAAGAGATATTTGATTGCTCCCACTAATCCCTTGCGGATCTTGTTACTCTTGGGTGTTTGAGCACGTTAGACGGAAAAGGTCACCTCGAAGCAATATTCCATTGTGGTGAAGCTTCGTGGTGTCGTTGGGAGCCTCTAATTAAGTCGTGCATATTGACCCAACCTTGTTTGTAAAGGTTCGATCGTCGCCTTCAAGGACACCACTTAGTGGAATCACGACACCTCGCATCGTGTGAGGGCATTGTTGGGAATATGCCCTAGAGGCAATAATAAATTAGTTATTATTATATTTCTTAGTTCATGATAATCGTTTATTATCCATGCTATAATTGTATTGATTGGAAACACAATACTTGTGATACATAGACAAAACACTGTCCCTAGTAAGCCTCTAGTTGACTAGCTCGTTGATCATAGATGGTCAAGGTTTCCTGGCCATAGGCAAGTGTTGTCACGTGATAACGGGATCACATCATTAGGAGAATCATGTGATGGACTAGACCCAAACTAATAGACGTAGCATGTTGATCGTGTCATTTTGTTGCTACTGTTTTCTGCGTGTCAAGTATTTATTCCTATGACCATGAGATCATATAACTCACTGACACCGGAGGAATGCTTTGTGTGTATCAAACGTCGCAACGTAACTGGGTGACTATAAAGATGCTCTACAGGTATCTCCGAAGGTGTTAGTTGAGTTAGTATGGATCAAGACTGGGATTTGTCACTCTGTGTGACGGAGAGGTATCTCGGGGCCCACTCGGTAATACAACATCACACACAAGCCTTGCAAGCAATGTAACTTAGTGTAAGTTGCGGGATCTTGTATTACGGAACAAGTAAAGAGACTTGCCGGTAAACGAGATTGAAATAGGTATGCGGATACGGACGATCGAATCTCGGGCAAGTAACATACCGAAGGACAAAGGGAATGCCATACGGGATTATACGAATCCTTGGCACTGAGGTTCAAACGATAAGATCTTCGTAGAATATGTAGGATCCAATATGGGCATCCAGGTCCCGCTATTGGATATTGACCGAGGAGTCTCTCGGGTCATGTCTACATAGTTCTCGAACCCGCAGGGTCTGCACACTTAAGGTTCGACGTTGTTTTATGCGTATTTGAGTTATATGGTTGGTTATCGAATGTTGTTCGGAGTCCCGGATGAGATCACGGACGTCACGAGGGTTTCCGGAATGGTCCGGAAATGGAAATTGATATATAGGATGACCTCATTTGATTACCGGAAGGTTTTCGGAGTTACCGGGAATGTACCGGGAATGACGAATGGGTTCCGGGAGTTCACCGCGGGGGGGGGGGGGGGGGGCAACCCACCCCGGGGAAGCCCATAGGCTTTGGGGAGACACACCAGCCCTTAGTGGGCTGGTGGGACAGCCCCAAGGGGGCCTATGCACTAAGAGAAGGAAATCAAAGGAAAAGAAAAAAAAGGAGGGAGGAAGTGGGAAGGGAGGGGGACTCCTCCCACCAAACCAAGTCCAACTCGGTTTGGGGGGGAGTCCTCCCCCCCTTGGCTCGGCCGACCCCTTGAGGGTCCCTTGGACCCCAAGGCAAGGTCCCCCTCCCTCCTCCTATATATATGGAGCTTTTAGGGCAGATTTGAGACGACTTTCTCACGGTTGCCCGACCACATACCTCCATAGTTTTTCCTCTAGATCGCATTTCTGCGGAGCTCGGGCGGAGCCCTGCTGAGACAAGATCATCACCAACCTCCGGAGCGCCGTCACGCTGCCGGAGAACTCTTCTACCTCTCCGTCTCTCTTGCTGGATCAAGAAGGCCGAGATCATCGTCGAGCTGTACGTGTGCTGAACGCGGAGGTGCCGTCCGTTCGGTACTAGATCGTGGGACTGATCGCGGGATTGTTCGCGGGGCGGATCGAGGGACGTGAGGACGTTCCACTACATCAACCGCGTTCACTAACGCTTCTGCTGTACGATCTACAAGGGTACGTAGATCACTCATCCCCTCTCGTAGATGGACATCACCATGATAGGTCTTCGTGCGCGTAGGAAAATTTTTGTTTCCCATGCGACGTTTCCCAACAGTGGCATCATGAGCTAGGTTCATGCGTAGATGTCTTCTCGAGTAGAACACAAAAGTTTTTGTGGGCGGTGATGTGCGTTTTGCTGCCCTCCTTAGTCTTTTCTTGATTCCGCGGTATTGTTTGGATTGAAGCGGCTTGGACCGACATTACTCGTACGCTTACAAGAGACTGGTTTCATCGTTACGAGTAACCCCCTTTGCTCAAAGATGACAGGCAAGTGACGGTTTCTCCAACTTTAGTTGAATCGGACTTGACCGAGGAGGTCCTTGGATGAGGTTAAATACCAACTCATATATCTCCGTTGTGGTGTTTGCGTAAGTAAGATGCGATCCTACTAGATGCCCTTGGTCACCACGTAAAACATGCAACAACAAAATTAGAGAACGTCTAACTTGTTTTTGCAGGGTATGATTGTGATGTGATATGGCCAACGATGTGATGTGATATATTGGATGTATGAGATGATCATGTTGTAATAGAAATATCGACTTGCATGTCGATGGTACGGCAACCGGCAGGAGCCATAGGGTTGTCTTTATACTAACGTTTGTGCTTGCAGATGCGTTTACTATTTTGCTAGGATGTAGCTTTAGTAGTAATAGCATAAGTAGCACGACAACCCCGATGGCAACACGTTGATGGATGATCATGGTGTGGCGCCGGTGACAAGAAGATCGTGCCGGTGCTTTGGTGATGGAGATCAAGAAGCACGTGATGATGGCCATATCATGTCACTTATGAATTGCATGTGATGTTAATCCTTTTATGCACCTTATTTTGCTTAGGACGACGGTAGCATTATGAGGTGATCTCTCACTAAAATTTCAAGACAAAATTGTGTTCTCCCCGACTGTGCACCGTTGCTACAGTTCGTCGTTTCGAGACACCACGTGATGATCGGGTGTGATAGACTCAACGTTCACATACAACGGGTGCAAAACAGTTGCGCACGCGGAACACTCGGGTTAAGCTTGACGAGCCTAGCATGTGCAGACATGGCCTTGGAACACATGAGACCGAAAGGTCGAGCATGAATCGTATAGTTGATATGATTAGCATAGAGATGCTTACCACTGAAACTATTCTCGACTCACGTGATGATCGGACTTGAGATAGCGGATTTGGATCATGTACCACTCAAATGACTAGAGAGATGTACTTTTTGAGTGGGAGTTCTTAAGTAATATGATTAATTGAACTAATTGTCATGAACATAGTCTAATGGTCTTTGCGAATTACGATGTAGCTTGCGCTATAGCTCTACTGGTTTTTATATGTTCCTAGAGAAAATTTAGTTGAAAATTGATAGTAGCAACCTTTGCAGACTGAGTCTGTAAAACCGAGGATTGTCCTCGTTGCTGCGCAGAAGGCTTATGTCCTTAATGCACCACTCGGTGTGCTGCACCTCAAGCGTCGTCTGTGGATGCTGTGAACATCCGACATACACGTTTCTGATGACTACACGATAGTTCAGTGCAAAGTACTTAATGGCTTAGAAGCAAGGCACCGAAAACGTTTTAAAACGTCACGGAACATAAGTGATGTTCTAAAGAGATGAAATTGTGATTTCATGCTTGTGCCCTTGTTAAGAGGTACGAGACCTCCAACAAGATTCTTTGACCACAAAGTAAAGGAGAAAAGCTCAATCGTTGAGCGTGTGCCCAGATTGTCTGAGTACGACAATCACTTGAATCAAGTGGGAGCTAATCTTCCAGATGAGATAGTGATGGTTCTCCAAAAGTCACTGCCACCAAGCTTTGAGAGCTTCGTGATGAACTATGACATATCAAGGATAGATACAATGATCCTTGAGTGATTCGCGATGTTTGACACTGCGAAAGTAGAAATCAAGAAGGAGCATCAATAGTTGATGGTTTGAAAAACCACTAAGTTTCAAGAAAGGCGAGGGCTAGAAGGGATGCTTCGTGAAACGGCAAAACAGTTGCTGCGCTAATGAAGAGACCCAAGATTAAACCCAAACCCGAGACTAAGTGCTTCTGTAATAAGGGGAACAGTCACTGAGGCGGAGCAACTCTAGATACTTGGTAGATAAGAAGGCTGGCAAAAGTCGAGAGAAGTATATTTGATATACATAATGTTGATGTGTACTTTACTAGTACTCCTAGTAGCACGAGGGTATTGGATACCGGTTCGGTTGCTAAGTGATTAGTAACGCGAAATGAAAGCTACGGCATAAACGGAGACTAGCTAAAGGCGAGGTGACGATACGTGTTGGAAGTGTTTCCAAGGTTGATATGATCAAACGTCGCACGCTCCCTCTACCATCGGGATTGGTGTTGAACCTAAATAATTGTTATTTGGTGCTTACGTTAAGCATGAACATGATTGGATCGTGTTTATTGCAATACGATTATTCATTCAAAGAGAATAATGGTTACTCTATTTGCTTGAATAATCACCTTCAAATGTTTTATTGAATCTCGATTGTAGTGTTACACATTGGTGCCAAAAGATACGAGTTAATGATGATAGTACCACTTACTTGTGGCACTGCCGCTTGACTCATGTTAGTATAAACTGCATGAAGAGGCTCCATGCTGATGGATCTTTACTCACCTGATTTCGAATCACTAGTGACATGCAAATCATACCACATGAGCGAGGCCTTGTTTTCATTGAGATGAAACAAGATAGTAACTTGTTGGAAGTGATACATTATGATGTATGCAGTCTAATGAGTGCTGAGGCACGCAGTGGATATCATTATGTTCTTACTTCACTGACGACTTGAGTAGATACAGGAGTATTTACTTAATGAATCACAAGTCTGAAATATTGAAAAGTTCAATTCCGTTTCAGAGTGAAGTTCGTCGTAACAAGAGGATGAACTGTCTACGATATGATCATAGAAATGAATATCTGAGTTACAAGTTTTTGGTACACAGTTAAGACAATGTGGAAATTGTTTCACAGTTCATGCCACCTGGAACATCATAGTGTGATGATGTGTCTGAACGTCATAGCCATGCACTATTTGGTATGGTGCATACTGTGATGTCTCTTATCGAATTACCACTATCGTTTATGGGTTATGCATTAGAGACAACCGCACTCACTTTAAATAGGGCACCGCGTATTTCCGTTGAGATGACACAGTATAGACTGAGGTTTAGAGAAATCTAAACTGTCGTTTCTTGAAAGTTTGGGGTTTCGACACTTATGTGAAAAAGTTTCAGTCTGATAAGCTCGAACCCAAAGCGGATAAATGCATCTTCATAGGATATCCAAAACAGTTGGGTACATCTCCTATCTCAGATCCGAAAGCAAAGTGTTTGTTTCTAGAAACGAATCCTTTCTCGAGGAAAGGTTTCTCTCGAAAGAATTGAGTGGGAGGGTAGTAGAACTTGATGAGGTTATTGAACCATCACTTCAACCAGTGTGTAGCAGGGCGCAGGAAGTTGTTCATGTGGCGCCTACACCAATTGAAGTGGAAGCTGATGATGGTGATCATTGAGCTTCGAATCAAGTTACTACAAACCTCGTAGGTCGACAAGGTCGCGTACTGCTACAGAGTAGCACGGTAACCCTGTCTTGGAGGTCATGTTGTTGAGCAACAGTGAACCTACGAGTTATGGAGAAAGCGATGGTGGGTCCAGATTCCGACAAATGGCTGGAAGCCATGAAATCCGAGAGAGGATCCATGTGTGAAAACAAAGTGTAGACTTTGGTAGAACTACTTGATGGTCATGGGACTATTGAGTAAAATGGATCTTTAAAAAAAGACAGACGATGATGGTGATAAGTCACTATTAAGAAAAGCTCGACTTGTCGCAAAGATGTTTTCGACAAGATCAAACAGTTGACTATGATGAGACTTTCTCACTCGTAGCGATGCTAAAGGTCTGTTAGAATTATGTTAGTAGTTGCTGCATTATTTATGAAATATTGCACGTAGGATGTCAAAACATTGTTTCCTCGACGGTTTCCTTGAGTAAACATTGTATGAGATACAACCATGAGGTTTTGTCGATCCTAAAGATACTAGCAAGTATGCAAGCTCCAGCGATCCTTCAATGGACTGGTGCAAGCATCTCGGAGTTGGAATATATATACTTTGATGAGATGATCAAATATTTTGGGTTTGTACAAGGTTTATGAGAAACTTGTATTTCCAAAGAAGTGAGTGGGAGCACTATAGAATTTCTGATAAGTATATGTGGTTGACATATTGTGGATCAGAAGTAATGTAGAATTTCTGTAAAGCATACAAGGTTGTTTGAAAGGAGTTTTCAAAGGAATACCTGGATTGCGCTACTTGAACGTTGAGCATCAAAGATCTATGGAGATGGATCAAAAGCGCTTAATGAAAGTTTCAATAAGATGCATGCCTTGACAAGTTTTTGAATGAGTTCAAAATAGATCAGCAAAGAAGGAGTTCTTGGTTGTGTTGTAAGGTGTGAATTTGAGTAAGACTCAAAACCCGACCACGGCAGAATAAAGAGAATAGACGAAGGTCGTCTTCTATGCCTTAGCCGTAGAATCTAAAGTATGCCATGCTGTGTACCACACCTGATGTGTGCCTTGACTCAAAGTCTATTGAGGGTACAGAGAGTGATCCATGATTGAATCACTAGCAGCGGTCAAAATTTATCCTTAGTAACTAATGGACTAAGGAATTTTTTCTCGATTATGGAGGTGGTTAAAGAGTTTGTCGTAAAGGGTTACGTCAATGCAAGCTTTGACACTAGTCCGGATAACTATGAGTAGTGAAACGGATTCGTATAGTAGAGTAGATATTTGGAGCATTTTCGAATAGCACGTAGTAGCAGCATCTATAAGATGACATAAAGATTTGTAAAGAACGCACGAATCTGAAAGTTTCAGAACCGTTGACTAAAACCTCTCTCACGAGCAAGACGTGATCAGACCCCATAACTATATGGGTGTTGGATTCGTTGAAATCACATGGTGATGTGAACTAGATTATTGACTCTAGTGCAAGTGGGAGACTGTTGGAAATATGCCCTAGAGGCAATAATAAATTAGTTATTATTATATTTCTTAGTTCATGATAATCGTTTATTATCCATGCTATAATTGTATTGATTGGAAACACAATACTTGTGTGGATACATAGACAAAACACTGTCCCTAGTAAGCCTCTAGTTGACTAGCTCGTTGATCATAGATGGTCAAGGTTTCCTGGCCATAGGCAAGTGTTGTCACGTGATAACGGGATCACATCATTAGGAGAATCATGTGATGGACTAGACCCAAACTAATAGATGTAGCATGTTGATCGTGTCATTTTGTTGCTACTGTTTTCTGCGTGTCAAGTATTTATTCCTATGACCATGAGATCATATAACTCACTGACACCGGAGGAATGCTTTGTGTGTATCAAACG
Source organism: Hordeum vulgare subsp. vulgare (assembly GCF_904849725.1). Taxonomy (NCBI): domain Eukaryota; kingdom Viridiplantae; phylum Streptophyta; class Magnoliopsida; order Poales; family Poaceae; genus Hordeum; species Hordeum vulgare. Next base: position 524,462,194 of record NC_058523.1, read on the forward strand.
TCGCAACGTAACTGGGTGACTATAAAGATGCTCTACAGGTATCTCCGAAGGTGTTAGTTGAGTTAATATGGATCAAGACTGGGATTTGTCACTCCGTGTGACGGAGAGGTATCTCGGGGCCCACTCGGTAATACAACACCACACACAAGCCTTGCAAGCAATGTAACTTAGTGTAAGTTGCGGGATCTTGTATTACGGAACGAGTAAAGAGACTTGCCGGTAAACGAGATTGAAATAGGTATGCGGATACGGACGATCGAATCTCGGGCAAGTAACATACCGAAGGACAAAGGGAATGACATACGGGATTATACGAATCCTTGGCACTGAGGTTCAAACGATAAGATCTTCGTAGAATATGTAGGATCCAATATGGGCATCCAGGTCCCGCTATTGTATATTGACCGAGGAGTCTCTCGGGTCATGTCTACATAGTTCTCGAACCCGCAGGGTCTGCACACTTAAGGTTCGACGTTGTTTTATGCGTATTTGAGTTATATGGTTGGTTATCGAATGTTGTTCGGAGTCCCGGATGAGATCAAGGACGTCACGAGGGTTTCCGGAATGGTCCGGAAACGGAAATTGATATATAGGATGACCTCATTTGATTACCGGAAGGTTTTCGGAGTTACCGGGAATGTACCGGGAATGACGAATGGGTTCCGGGAGTTCACCGGGGGGGCAACCCACCCCGGGGAAGCCCATAGGCTTTGGGGAGACACACCAGCCCTTAGTGGGCTGGTGGGACAGCCCCAAGGGGGCCTATGCGCCAAGAGAAGGAAATCAAAGGAAAAGAAAAAAAAGGAGGGAGGAAGTGGGAAGGGAGGGGGACTCCTCCCACCAAACCAAGTCCAACTCGGTTTGGGGGGGGAGTCCTCCCCCCCTTGGCTCGGCCGACCCCTTGAGGGTCCCTTGGACCCCAAGGCAAGGTCCCCCTCCCTCCTCCTATATATATGGAGCTTTTAGGGCAGATTTGAGACGACTTTCTCACGGTTGCCCGACCACATACCTCCATAGTTTTTCCTCTAGATCGCGTTTCTGCGGAGCTCGGGCGGAGCCCTGCTGAGACAAGATCATCACCAACCTCCGAAGCGCCGTCACGCTGCCGGAGAACTCTTCTACCTCTCCGTCTCTCTTGCTGGATCAAGAAGGCCGAGATCATCGTCGAGCTGTACGTGTGCTGAACGCGGAGGTGCCGTCCGTTCGGTACTAGATCGTGGGACTGATCGCGGGATTGTTCGCGGGGCGGATCGAGGGACGTGAGGACGTTCCACTACATCAACCGCGTTCTCTAACGCTTCTGCTGTACGATCTACAAGGGTACGTAGATCACTCATCCCCTCTCGTAGATGGACATCACCATGATAGGTCTTCGTGCGCGTAGGAAATTTTTTGTTTCCCATGCGACGTTTCCCAACAGGCATGAGGAGAATACGGTGGCCTTGATGGCATCTTGGGGAGCATTGTGCCTCCACACCGCTTCAACGGAGACGTACTTCCCCTCAAAGGGAAGTAACTTCAAAAACACATCCTCATCTTCATCGGTTCCACTTGTGGTTATTTCATACCTTTACTTGTATTTACTTCTTGCTTGCTATTGTTATTGTAAGCATCATATAGGTTCCTCACTTAGTTGCATATCTAGACAACCTATTTGTTACTAAACTAAATTTGTAAAAAGAAAAGATAAAAAATTGTTAGTTGCCTATTCACCCCCCTCTAGTCAACCATATCGATCCTTTCACCAGCTAGTCGCTAGACAATCTTATATTTATATGATCATTACTCTTAGGGTTTAGATCAAAACATACGATCTCAAGGTAGATCATCTCTCTACTCCGTACTACTCCATCAATAACAACAAGAGTGGGATGTAGGGTTTTACCTCCATCAAGATGGCCTGAACCTGGGTAAAACACCGTCTTTTTCGTCTCTTTTTACCCATCTCCCTAGATCCATAGTTCGGACCCCCTACCCTAGATCGGCCGATTTTGATGCTTACAGTCGCGTCGATGTAGTTCGTGACGCCACCAACGACACTCTCAGAATTATTCAATGTCAATAAAGACACCACCATCCCTCATTGGTACAACCGCATCGATGAACTTCTTGACGTGCCTACCAGACTTGCATGCAACAGGCAGAGAGCCTCCTCGATGACTAGGTGTTGCATCTCATGTCCGGCGAGGAACCAACCACGTTTGCTAAGGCGGAGTTCGAGGACTGCTAGCATTCCCTGATGCTAGATGAGTTGTCATTGGTTGGAGACAACGCCACTTGGAGAGCCCTGAGCCCTGAGGCTGTCCCAACATCAGGCTTCCCACTCGATGGGCCACCTAGGTGTAATGTTACCATCAGTTGCCTCGAGCGTGTCTGGAGTTTGGAGTTCTACATCTTCCCTAATGAAACATAGGCATCCTCCTTCTGTATCGGTCATAGGCGTAGTCCAGCTTCTCGATCTCGCTTAGGGGATCTTCGGGTCCACCAAGCACGCAACCTCCACGCGTGCAGAGTTCATTGTTCTAGGACAGGAAGAGTTCGAGGCTTCGCATCCTCCGCCTTCTCGGGTTTGCGGCTTGTAACTCGTGGCTTAGCGGTTGACATCTTTTTTTGCCTTTCTACTCTTCAATAACTTGCTACATCATGTGCCACAAAGAAGCTGGGGCAAGTAGTCAGGCCTGGGCGGGATGGTGGTCAGAAGGGGGGGAGGAAGATGAACAATGCCGAGAGGATCGAAGGAAATGAACATTGACTAGAGGGAGGAGGAAGACGAAGCACAACCGTTGGATCCGAATCGAACGTCTCGAATGATAGAGTGATTTTGCAAAGTTGTGGCTCACAAGTGGTACCAATGCAGCAGGGGCGGATCTACGTGTCGGGCAGCCCGGGCTACAGCCTCGGTCGTAGCCCTCCTAGTATACGTATATGTTTTGTATATTTCTGTGAAATTCTTGCCTGTATAGATAAAAGCCCGTGTCCTTGGGCCAGATTAACCGAGGATAATCCTAAAGCCCACCAGAGCTAGCATTGCAATCAGGAAAAAACTAAACGGGACTGACTTCTAGCACGTACGATCGACGATCCATTTCACCGGGGAGTCAACTCGTTGCTTCCTCGGCAGCGAATTAACCGCCGCCACCGATTTAAATCTCATCACCGCCCAGCGGCCGCCGGCCTGCCGCTCTCTCGAGTTGATCACGCCGCCACCGCCAACGGAGACTTGCCTGCGCTGCTCGCCCCGTCTTTAACTCGCCTGGTTCCAGACCTGAACTCACCGATACGCTGTCGCCTGCCAGTACGTACACGCATCCAGCGGGTCAGCACAACTGAACTGAACAAGGTATGAACTGTAAAGAACGGAAGTTCAATTCTGGTATATATTTGATTGCCTGATTAGGTAGACTGGTAGAGAACTAATTTTAGCCCGTTCGATTACAGAAAAATGAAGGGGACAAAGAGGGCAAATCCTTTTTCATCAAGACCCGTATCATCTTATTTCCGGTCTGTTTCACAAGTTGCCAATTCGAGTCAATCTTCTCGTGCTCAAGAATCCAGTACGAATGTTGGTGGAAGTGGGACGGTTACTGAACATACAGTCCCTCCCCAACAGCAGCAACTTAGTCCTCACATTGTTGCTAATCCAGAACCAGAAGATGATAACACTAGCACTAGCAGCCAAGAGGAGAGGCTTCGGAAACCGATTGAGGAGCTAGATGTAAATGTCAGAGATGCTGCTAGGAGAGGGTATTTGGTAATGGGTCCATGTCAACCAGTTGGTCATAAATATCCTACAAAATTAATTGGAAGCCAGATGCGGAGATTTCAGGATAAATGGTTCAAAAGGTATGATTGGTTGGAATATAGTGTAGCTAAAGACGCTGCATTTTGTTTCTATTGTTTTCTCTTTAAGCAACCACGGGCAGAAAATTTTGGTACAAAATCATTTACAAGGGTTGGTTTTAATTTTTGAAAGAATGGGATTGAAGCTTGTGATCTTCATGTTGGTAATGATATTAATAGTGCTCATAATAAAGCTTGGAAATATTGTGAGGCTTTCAGAAATCAGCGGCAAGGTGTGGATTATGTGTTCGCAGCAGCCACCAAGAAGGACGAGGAAGAATATAAAGCTCGCATGACAATTATGATAGGCATTGCAATTTTTTTTCTATTGCAAGCTCTTGCTTTTCGTGGGCATGACGAGTTTTCTCGCTCAAACAATAGAGGGAATTTTCTTGAAATGTTGAAATGGTATAAAGGGAATGATGAAAAGGCTGCAGAATTGCTTGACAATGCTCCTCGAAACCATCAAATGAGCGCACCAAAAATTCAAAAACAGATTTGCAAAGCTTGTGCTAATGTTACAACCAAAGCTATTATTGGTGACATTGGGGATAAAAAGTTTGTTGTACTTGTTGATGAGGCACGAGATGCATCTATTAAAGAACAAATGGCCTTGGTTTTGAGGTTAGCTACTATGAAATTTATCTTTCTACTCTTTGAGTGATTCAAATTTATGCTAACCATGTTCCTATTTTCCTATGTAGGTATGTCAACAATCAGGGACAGGTGATAGAGAGGTTTGTTGGTGTGAAGCATGTTCCACACACGACATCTGCTTCCCTAAAGATAGCTTTGGATGGTATGTTAAAATCTCTTGGTTTATCCATCTCTAATGTGAGAGGTCAAGGTTATGATGGGGCATCAAATATGAGGGGACAATTCCATTGTTTGCAAAGACGCATATTAGATGAAAACCCATATGCCTTTTATATCCATTGTTTTGCCCATCAGTTGCAGCTAGTGGTTGTTTCTGTTGCTAAGTGTTCTTCCTTTGTCTTGGACTTCTTTAACTATGCTAGCATGATTGTCAACACGGTTAATGCTTCTTGTCATAGAAAAGATAAACTATTGCAAAGTCAGCATGATGAACTTCTGAACAAACTTAAGACAGGTGATATCTTCACTGGAAGAGGAAAGAACCAGGAAACTAATCTTGCAAGGCCAGGAGATACTCGTTTGGGATCTCACCATAAAACCTTATGTCGTCATGTTCACATGTGGAAATCTGTCCTACATGTGTTAGAGAATTTAAGTGACGATGCCACTAATGCAACACAAAAGACCACAACTTCAGGTTTGTTGGAAAGAATGGAAAGCTTTGAGTTTGTATTTATTATGCATCTTATGATCAGAATTCTTGGAAAGACTAATGATCTATCAACATGCTTGCAAAGGAAAGATCAAAATATTGTACGTGCTTTAGGCCTGATTGGTACTACATTGAAGGAAGTTGAGAAAATAAGGAACTCCGGATGGGATGAGATTTTGAAAGATACAAAGGGCTTTTGTTTTGCGCATAATATTATTGTGCCAAATATGGAAGATAAAATACCAGCTATAGGCCATTCAAGGGGTTGTGGCAGCCATATGGTAACTTATTATGACCATTTCCATCATGAAATATTAGATGTGGTACTTGATCAAATTATTGTTGAGTTCAATAATCGTTTTGCTGAAAGGTCTACTCAGCTATTGAGGTGCATAGCTTGTCTTGATCCAAAGAACTCTTTTCATAATTTTGATATTGATAAGTTAACTGAACTTGCAAGAATGTATGCCGATGACTTCTCTCAATATGAGTGTATAGTCCTTGGGATCAGCTTGGCACATTTATTGTTGATGCGAGAGATGATCCGGACTTTGCAAATTGTGTTGATCTTGGGAAGCTTGCTGTTAAGATGGTTCAAACAGAGAGACACAAGACATTTCCATTGGTATATCGTCTTATTGAGTTAGCCTTAATTTTGCCGGTTGGAACGGCGACAGTAGAAAGAGCATTCTCGGCAATGAAGATTATAAAGACTGATTTGAGGAACAAGATGAATGATGATTGGATGAATCATAGTATGTTATGCTATATCGAGCGAGACATATTCGCAAGCATCGAAGATGATAAGATTTTGGAGTTTTTTCAAAGTATGAGGTCACCCAAGAAACAACTACCACGTGTAGCTACTGGTATGTTAGCTCTTACCAATACAACTATGTATCATATATTTATCCGTATTATTTCTTGATTATTTTTTCTTATCTGTGTAGGTTCTAGTTCTTCTCCTATTATTGATGAAGAAATGGTAGGCTAGGATGGGAGCAAAAGCTTATTTATTTAGGTATCAACACTGCATATTGATTATGCTATTATGCCACCGCATTTTTTATGCTTTTCTTATTGTCATTTGGTTAAACATTGAACTAATGTATCACCTCAAAACTCCATATATGCATCAGTGTGTTTTTGCTAATATACTATGTTATTGAGAAGGAATTAGAAGGTATTTTTTTTTCATAGTTTTGGGGCAATAGAAATTAGCCCCGGTCTTTCCCAAATCCCGGGTCCGCCACTGCAATGCAGAACAGTCTGTAACTTATGAACAATCGTGATCGTTTCAAACCATCATGTTACTTGAAAATATCTTTACCGCATAGGAGTTATTTTTCGAAAAAGCACGAAGCAGCAACCGCCAAGAAAAATAAGCAAAGGGCACAGATTCTCTCATGGCCACGTGAGTAGGCATCTCAAAGAAGAAGAAAAGCCACGTGAGGAGGAGACGAACTAATACACGAAGCACGCACTAGCGGTTGAGGCGAGGCAGCACCGTTGTTCCAAACGAGACCTTGCCAGAGAATCCAACGCTCTGTATTAGTATATTACTATTAGTACGTAATACCAAATTGTACTACTCCATTGTTCCAAATTGTACTACCTGTACTAATGCATTCAGATGACCGTTACAACCTCTTACTAATCCATTTCAGTGATGCGATCACAGATTTGGGCCGTCAATATTTAACAACCATCAATTGGAACAAAACAAACACACACACACACACGCACCCACGACATTACTCTGTCTGTACCCAAGGGGCTGGGCTCAGGTACGACGCGTCCATCAATGTCCGTTCATCCTGTCGCATCACATCACACCAGCCAGCCGTGATCCGTGCGGCACCGTAGCATTTGCCGCGGCACGAAAAGAGCACAGCGAGCCGAACGAACGTTCCATGCCATGGCTTTGATTGCGTCCGCCGCGCGCGCGCACTGCTGCCTAGTCCTCCGCCACCGGCGACACCAGCGAGTCCACCATTGATGGTCACCGCACGCACCCGACCCGAACCCGACCGACCTTAAAAGCGTCGCCGCCGCCCAACGCGCCGCAGGGAGCACGACTTCAATAATGCCGCATCTCCCTAGACCGTTAGGTCTAGTTTAACCTGACATCTGTTAGCACAAAGCATGCCAATTACTTATAGTAGTACCAGCAAAAGCATGCAATTACCTGGACCTGACCCTCTAATTTAACCCTACTGGGCACTGGCTATCGCCGAAAGTTTGTTGGAGTAAAAAACAGGAGAGTGAGCGGGGTGAGTTTAGCCATGGAGAGCAATCACCGAATGGAAAACAAAGAGCAAAAGGATTGTGGATGGTTGGCCGGTGGCAGTGCGGAGAGTGGCAGCCATCATCAGTACACGGGACACGGCACGCGGCTGCCGCACCTGCCTGGCAAGCATGGCCATGGCACTGCCCTGCCGGCTCGCCTCGATGCCAACGGAACAGCAGTGTATACTACTCCCTCCGTTCCTAAATATAAGTCTTTCTAGAGGTTCAACTAATGGACTACATACGGATGTATATAGACATATTTTAGAGTATAAATTCATTTTTTTGCTTCGTATGTAGACACATAGTAATAAAATATCTTAAAAGACTTATATTTAGGTACGGAGGAGGTAGTTTTATCCCTACTCCCCTGGCCGGGCCACGCCCTGCACTGTGCGCCCGGCCCGGACCGCCACCACCCCACGACACGTCCCGCTGACGCGCGGGCCCGCCCACCACGTGCGCGAGGAGGCCGGGCGTAAAACGCGGTACCAGCATGAACGAACGGTCCAGCGCCCGCTCGGGAAAGATTCGCGCCAAGTCAAAGCTGCTCCGACGCCGCGGGCCCCGCGACGGCAGGGCCAACGCTGACAGACACAGGCAGGCGGGCCCCAAGCGTAGCAGAGGCGGGTCCCAGGTGTGCGTGGCAGCAGTGCACGCGCTGAGGCGCCGTGCTGCCTCGCTCGAATGCGAAACGTGACGGCGGGAAGTTTTCGCCGTACCCCCGTCGGCGCAGGAGCACGGCCGGCCCGGGCCCGGCCCGCGAACAAACGTACAAAACCCACCGAGGAAGGAATGTGGAAGTGGAGGTGGTAGTAGCATCATCTTCCTGAGCCTTTATTTGCCTTGCCTCCCATCCACGCGCCATTTTTAATCCGCGGAGAGGAGGGAAGCCCCGCCTCGCCCCGCTCATCGACTGCCCCGCCGTGGCGCCGTCATCGGGGAATGCGACCGCGCGGCCGGCCATGCCTCGCGCCGCGCCCGGGCTAGGGTTCCCCGCCGGCCCAGCGACCGAGCGCCGCCATCACCCTCCGTCCTCCCGCCGGAAGAAGCCGCCGCCGCGCCGAAGGCGCCCCGCGCCGCCACCCGCTGTAAAAACCTCTCCTCCCTATCTACCCCTCTTCCGCATTGCGTCCACATTACCGCTTCACTCGCCGGATTATTTTACTGCTGCGAGAGTCAATAGATCCAATCCAATCCAGAGCACGCGCGCGCGCACGTCGCCGCACATGCGCGCCGCCGGGGCCAGTTCAACCTCGAAACCCTCCGCCTGAGCAAGGGATAAAGCCAAAAGGAATTCGAACGGAGCTGCGTCGCTTTTCTATCATTGCCTGGCTCGTTCGTCCCGTTGCGTCGCCTTTTTTCCCGTTCGCTGTTTGGCGGTGACTGTGCCCGAGCTTGCTCGGTCGGTGCTCCGTCCCGGATTCCGGTTTGCTGAGACTGAGAGACGCTCCCTTTGTTTGGCTCTTTTCGCAGCCGCCGGTGGGGCCACGCGGCGCGCCCGATCCAGATCCGGGCCTCCTCCACCACCTCCACCTGCGCGGCAGCAGCCACGCCTCGCGTGCCACAGCTCCCAGAGGTGGGTCAAGCGATCCCAGTGCCCCGCATTCTGTCTCCTCGCTGCGCCGCCGCCTCGGCAGCTAACCCCTTTCACACCTACGCAGACGACGACGAGGCGGAGGCGGGCTACGACGCGGCCGGCTTGGAGGAGGCGGCCGCCGGCGACTCCTTCTCACACTCGCTGAAAGGTAATCCATTCATCCCCCTCCGGCGTCACAGCTACTACATGATATGCCTTTACCGTCGAGTGAAGCGAAGTGATCGCTCACTGTTTGTTTTTGCTTGTCTGCTTAGCAGAGTGCCAGAAGCAGCTGCAGCTCAGGGCGGAGGCGCGGCCGCCGGCGGCCTCGCATGAGCTCGGCAACGGCGACGCGTTCGGGGGGATCGAGCTGCTCGTGCTCTCGCCGAGGTGCCTGCTCGGGGCTGCCGTGGGAGGGATGAGCAAGAGCTCCACGGCGTCGTCGCGAAGCAGATCAGGCACGTTTCCGAGCCCCGGGACGCCCAACTACCACCGGCATTGCGCCGGCAACATGCAGTACCCCAAGGGCTGGAGCTCGGAGCGGGTGCCGCTGGGGGCAGGCGCCAACAGGAGGTATGGGGGCAGCGGGGTTGTGCTTCCTTTCAACAATGGGAGGAAGCTGCCGTCCAAATGGGAGGACGCCGAGAAGTGGATCTTGAGCCCGGTTTCTTGTGATGGGATGGGGAGGATGTCTGCACCGGCGCCGCATCATAGACGGCCAAAGTCGAAGAGTGGGCCGCTTGGTCATCCTGCTGGTGTTCCAGGAGCTTATGCATCTGTTTCGCCGATGATTCCCTGCTTCGATGGTGTTCTGGCGGCCGCTAATTTTGCGGCTCATTCGCCTTTCTCTGCTGGGGTTCTCATGCCAGGGCATGCGCGCAATGGTGACTTCAGCAGTGGAAGAGCCAGAAGTGGGGATGATGGAAGCAGTAGGTCCTATTCGGCTGAGAAGGAGCCGTATATTTGGAGATCATCAAGTACGCATGCGTGGACAGAAACACTTATGGAGGCATCTGCCTTTGCTCATATCTCAGAGGAAGCTGCACAAGGTTTGAGCTAGTTTCCTCTCATCAGTATCAAGCACATTTTTGCTACTTCGCATTTAATCTGTCTGATTAGCTGCAACAAGAAAATATATTCATATATTGTATGGATTCGATCATAAGATGGAACTCTTATACACGCCAATACATTGAAGTTGAACAATTAGGAGATTCTACATTTCAACCCCACAATCGTTGTGTATCTCAAATCATACATCACTTTTGGTTTACATTAGTTTGGACGTTAAAAAAAGGCTTTCCCGTAATCATATATACGAATGGTAGGGTTTAACAAGTCTGTTATTTGCCCCTTACAAAGATCAGACAAATAGCAGAAGTAGTTTAGAAACCTAAAACAACTCTATCGTGTGCCATATCTTCAACGGTGAGAGAAATCAACCTTACTATCTTTATACCCTGTACACAGATGATGTCTTACAAGGCCAACAAGGAGCGACTCCTGCGATTTCCAGTCCAATTATAAAGAAAGATGTTGCCACACAAATGAGTCCTGATGACAGTATAATATCATCCTCCCCAAAAGCGAGGCATTCCTGCTCCAGTTTGCCGTCAGGACATGCTATTAGAGAATCCAATAGTCATACACCTAAGGTTGAAGTTAGGGATGTGCAGGTAGATGATCAAGTAACTGTTACCCGGTGGTCCAAGCGACATGTAACACGAGGCTCTGATAAGCGATCAACAAATATTGTGGAATGGAGGAAGAAGACTACAGAGGCCCGAGCTCCATCTTTTGATGAAAAAGAAAGAGAAAGATGCATATCAAAGTAAGTTCTTATTTGATGTTTGCTACTTGTCTACGGGTAAACTATTTTGCACTACTGTCGGATAAGCACGAAGGCACATACAGTGCTTTCATTGTGGTATTATAATTGAAATTTTATATGGCCCATCCGTCTGTCAGTTCCCAGCAAGAGTTCCACAGATGACTTGTATTTCTGGAAATGTTTGTTGTGTTTAATAAAAGGTCGTCCTACATCCCAAGCCAATTTGGTTGTATGCCAGACAGTGTACAGAATGCATATGCATAGGGAGGGTAGTGAGCTATGTATGGTAGCTGTTGCAAACCGAGTATAGATCTGGCTACAATGGAGCCTGCTGATATGCTACTTGTCACATGTTCTATAATTAGAAAGAGAAAGATGCATATCAAAGTAAGTTCTTATTTCATGTTTGCCATTTTGTCTACGAGTAAATTGATTTCGCACTACTGCCAGATTAGCACGAAGGCATGCACAGTCCTTTCATTGTGGTATTATAACTGAAATCATATATGGCCCATCCTGCTGTCAGAGTTCCCAGCAAGAGGTCCACAGATGACTCGCATTTCTGGAAATGTTTGTTGTGTTTAATAAAAAGGTCATCCTACAGTCCCAAGCTAATTTGGCTGTATGCCTGACAGTGTACATATTGTATATGGGTAGAAAGGTTAATGAGCTATGTATGTTGGCTGTTGCAAACCGAGTATAGATCTCGCTATGATGCAGCCTACTGTGGATTGGACAGTTAACTGTGGGTTGGACAAACTTCCACAATTTGAGGTTGCAAGAATAGCTGGAGTTACATGCAAATACTGTGACTGAAATGACACACTCCAAAAGTTCTGGACCTTATTCCAACTTAACTAGTTTCTTTCTTCAGCAAACTGGCACATATTTCCTCCGTCCCAAAATAACTGTCTTAAGCTTAGTACAACTTTATACTAGAGTTAGTACAAAGTTGAGACACTTATTTTGGGACGGAGGGAGTATCATGTTACAAATTTAATTCAGTGCATGATGGTGTTTTATGATGTCATAAGATCACTTATTATAGGTTCCCTTCTGGTAGTGAATTCCAGAGGGTTTCCTATCTTTAGAATAGGAGGACATAGATTGTGAAAGTCTAACTTTTTCTAATTATCAAGGCAGCAACTGGCAAATAATGAAAAAGGAAAAATCGGCACCAATGGGTCCAAATGTTTTATGGACTAGATATGCACTTACAGTGAGTGAATCTTGGATTTCTATGTATAAATTCGTAGAAATCATACTTTTAGTTGTTTGCTATGCTAAGTGATGGTCCTGTTTTTCCTATTGTACACAAGATAATAATGTTTGTCGTCCTCAATAACTATTGGATATTACTTATATATTATTGACATATATCCTGTTGCTGAAACCAAGTAATTATGTTGTCAAGGTGCAAGAGAGAGGAAGCAAAGATCACTGCTTGGGAAAATCTGCAGAAAGCAAAAGCAGAGGCAGCAATTCGGAAGTTGGAGGTATTGTTTCTGGTTGTGCACAATCAGCCATGTTTGCACTATTTCTAATGTTTCTATGCTTTGGCTACACACTTACATGTTCTGCCCTTTGTATTACAGATGAAGCTTGAAAAGAAGAGGTCATCATCGATGGATAGAATTTTGGGCAAACTACGTTCTGCTCAAAAGAAGGCACAAGGCATGCGTAGTACTGTCAGCGAGGATCAGTGTGCTGTCAGTGAAGATCAATGTGCTGTGAGGGCAACCAAGAAGGCATCCTTGAGAAGAAGTGGCAAGCCTTTCAGCTGCTGTTTCACCTATCATGCTTGCTAATTGTAGTATTGTTGGTATCTACAATGATTGTAGAAACCTTTTGGTGAGTTACTTTGCTTGTCATAGCTATCTGGATTTCTGTTCAACACATACATATTTGGAAAAATTAATATTAGCCCCCCATTTTTTTTTGCTGGAAAGAGAGATTCATTTCATCAAATAGGGTTTCCAGAAGGATGGTCCAAACTGGGTTTTTGAATTGGACTACAGCTTATCAGCATGCAGTACGTCGGAGCAAAATTTGCTAAAGACATGGCTAGCCCTATTTTGATAGCAATGAATCTTTATAAAGCTTGATCTCCCTTTTTGAAGCAACATGGCGCTTTGCATTTTGAACTAGAATTGCATATCTGACAGACCCTTGACTATTGGCTGAGTGTAGATTTGGTCCTATAACTCTTAAACCGTTCATGTTTTTCCCCTTCCAACGCTTAATTCCATATTATAGTTTGAGTGCCAATGCTCTGTTGCATATAATTAATTAAACTGTTCATGCCTATGGTTTGATGCTTGCAAAATATAATAGGATAAACAAACAGCCTTATAGAGATATAATAGAATTTGTACTGATATTACTCATGCGTCTGCAGAACCTTTGGAGCTTGAAGTCAGCCGACAGACAAACCGAAGTTCGACTGCAAATGCCCGCCGTTGCAGCTGGAGATAGCAGGAATAGTTAGAAGAAGAGAGCCTTGCGCAATCTGATGAACGGGGATCGAAATTTGGGAGCAAAGCCCACTCTTGTAGCTGATGATATGATATGGATTACTTCACTCGGTACTCTGTATCTGTAAACCAAGCAAGTGCTGTAGATCAGGAAGCTCCTCTCTCGAGCTTCTCTCTAGCTGAACACCGGACTGATCGTCTGGTCCTCGTGGGCTGCCTGATGATGTGTACTGTATGTTTCCCATGGAATTCTGTATGTAGTTTCAAGCATTGGGGCTCTAGCGTTAAGTGTTGGATTCATTGAACAAAGCTGTGAGATGCACAAGCTAGAGGCGCTTCACAGCAATGGCTACAAACAAACTAGAGATGGGAATAAGTGTTTTTCCGTAAGCTCATTTGAGCTTGTGATTAACAGTAAAATCGTAAAAAATGAAAACAAACTAAAAAAGTTCTGATTTTTTTGTATGATGAACTTTGACAAATGTTTTAAGTGCTTTCAAAGTTTCAGCATGAAATCACATTCGTGGAAGTTTTGGCAAAATAAAAATATATAAAAAAAATCAGCACTTCAAAATGCTTTTGAAAATAACCCTTTTGAAGCATCATTTCTTTTGCCATGACTTCCATGAATGTGATTCTTTGATGAGTTTTTGTAAGCATGGCAAACTTTTGTCAATGTTTGCCCCAGAAAAATTTCAGATTTTTTTTGAATTGTTTTTCATTTTTTTGGAATTTACCGTTCGAGCTCGAGCTCAAAAACTCTTTCCTTTTTTTTTTAGAAAAGATGGGATAAAGTGTTGGCTCGTCTTGGAATGCTTTCGACATGAACGGCTGGCCCGGCTGCCGTGGCCAACGGGAGACGGTTGTGCTGCCGTCGGAAGCAAATCCAAGCCCCGTCAATCAATCCAACAGAAAAACGAAAAGTTGTGCTGCTTATCCAAGACGCTGCTGCTATGCGTCGGAGCGGTTATCCACGCATCCACCTTCCTTTTGCGTTCGTCCTGTCCTGCCGTGGTGTATATCTCCCGTTTCGTCACGCTAGTTCGTTTCGTGGCCCCCGCAGCTTGTCCGCGCGTACAAGATGATTCATCATATATCCATATCGTTTATCTTATCCCGTCTGACCAAAAGCTCCAAGCTCGCGAGCTTAACGAGCATTCGATAGCTTGACTTGTTAAGGTCGGAGCTCAATCATTGATTTTAGCTTATTAAGTTTATAACAAACTTAACGAACGAACTAACAAGTTCGATAAATACCTTATTAAGCTCATTACCGCAACATAACGCATATTTCTATTTGTCGTAACATTATATTGATCGTATGTCAACAAACTACCACACTTCCTCTCGCAGCCAGGGACGAAAACAGGGAGGGCGAGCGGGGGTCAGACCCCTCCCAATCTCCCGCCTCCTCAACGATCCATAGCAGGTAGTGTGTAGTGTGAATTGTATATGCCTAATGGTCACAACTAATTGCATAATTAACCCTTATGTTAAGAATTAACTGAACTATTATTCAAGTAGAGAAGCCCATAACCCAATAACCCACGTACGGTTGTGGTCGAGTATTAGTATTTTGTCACAGGCTAGTGTCTAATTCATCAAATTCCTCGACTGATATATAAACCAACATATGTTTGTGCTGACTCCTGCTAGGGCGAACGCTGCCACCGCCGTTGCTTTGCCATCAAGAGTGTCTTGCGAGGGGCTAGGGACTTTGTCATTGCCGTTGGCCGCTACTCGCCATGACAACAACACCGTTCATCTATTTACAGTCTGCCGGTCGACGCATGGGACGGCTAGACGCAAGCGAATCAGATATGGATAGATGACGCGTGAGTAGGGCAGATGCACATATTCAGATACAATACACACTACTAGTTTATAGCTATTACTTACTTTTATTATTATTCCCATCGTTCTAAAATAATTATAGTTCTACCTTTGTCGTAAGTTAATTTCAATCATATTTACAAAAATTGCTACTGTACGTGCTAAGATCTACCAAAATTGAATATGCATAGCATGAATGTTTTCTAAAGATTCTAAAAAAAACCCAATTCAATGTATCAGATCTTGGTATATTTTTCTACAAACTTGAAGAAGTTTGACTTAGGATAAACCTAAATCTGGAATTACTTTGAAACAATGGCAGTAGATTTTCTTATAAATTACGACAGGAAACAACTCATGGGGTAAATATTTATTCAAACTATTTGCTTTAACTTGAAGGTCCAACATTTTGCTGACAATTATCATTTTTTAGTTTCAAATCATAACTTTTGCCTTATGGTCCACGCTATCATGGGACTTAATATACCATGATTTTCATCTTTTACGTTAACAATAGGTTTCGCTCCCCTCATATTCAAATCCTGGTTCTGCCCCTGCTTGCACTCATAATATTCCTTCATAAAAATTACACACACACTCTCGTCCCATAGGCCATAACACATTGTAGTCTGTTAAAAAAATGCTCACGAGCTTAACGAGCTTTTAACGAACAAAGTCGAGCATGGATTTTTGCTCAACATAATTTTTTGCCGTTAAGATTAACGAGCATAGCGAGCCAAGCCTTAACGAGCACAAGCTTAACGATCCGAGTCTTAACAAGCCGAGCAGCTCGTTAAGAGCAACTCTAGCGGACCCCGCATCCGTCCGGTCCGCAAAAGGTGTTTGCAGTTCGCGGAAAAACGCCTTTGCGGGCCGGCGCGCACGACCGCGGATGCAGATCCCGCATAACGGATCCGTAAAAAACATATTCGCGGAATATGCTTTTTTACGGGTCGGCTTTGCGGGGTCTGATCTGGCGCAGCTCCTCCCGGCCCGGAAAACCTAAATTTGCACCTTAATTTGATCCAACGTAATGCATTTCTTTGCTTTTCAACAACATTGGATACATAAGACATCACCACATCTTTACTAGGATAGCAAGACCAAAGAAAACAAGAACCACAAGTATGCATTTTAGAAGATTTCCAACTTCCATAACTTCTCCAACTAGTTGAAGCAATATCTTCTCCATGCACTCATTGTTGATATGCGGATTCTTGATCTTGCATTCTTCATTCTTCATCTTTGGTTCGGAAGAAGTAGATATTGCACATGCAACCGCATCATTGTTTTTTATTCTACTAAGGAGTGCATCGACATCTATTACCTTATCCCTTCAGCTCAGTTCATCCTCTACCTTGAGAAAAAAAATTCCTAGCTGTCCCTCTCCCGTGTTCTTCCTCTAGAAACTGAAATTTTCGATCTCTTTGCTCCGAACTTCATTTCGGAAACTGTTTTGAGGAAATTGTTCCTTGGTATGTGACTCCTCCATTCCTCCAGTTAGTTTTTGCTATAGTGTTTTGTATTTTTCATAAATTAGTCCACTTGGTAATACAGAAAATGAGCTTGCATGTTAAATTTTTTGAGTTCGAAGTAGTATGAATGCTTGAAATAGCCTCTAAGTATCCATATGAGTAGTTGCTCTCAATCTCATTAAGTTTTATTGACATAAATTTGTGGATCAAAAATTTCAGAAATTTGTGCTTAGGAGAATGAATTTCTAAAGGAAAGGTTTTTCTAGCCGTAGCCCCAAGAGAGTTGCTGGGAGGACTCAAGATCGCGATGTCAACATTTTTCGCAACACGGAGAGGCCGAGGCCCAGGATTGGGATGCTCATGGTGCCGCCACAGAAACACTTTCTTAGACCTAACGTCTATTACTAGTGGTGATTCCCAAGCTAGGCAAAAGCCTAATTTTGGGGAAGTACGTATTTCTTATCGACCTTCATTTATGCTCACACACTTCATAAAATTGTCGGTGTTCATCCTCTTTCATTGTATATCCATGTTAGCTCTATTTTTCCGCATTCCTCTTGTTTGTTTGAAAACCTTTGAATACCCAAAAATATTTCTCATTTATTTTAGATTTTATGTTTCCATTTAATTAGCTATAGTATTAAAAATAAAACCCCAAAAGATTTCCTCATGGATCTTGGGAGCTTTCCCGTGCAAATAGTTTTTCTCATTCTTGTTTTACCTTAGTTTGTTTTGCTTGGTGAATAAAAACATAAACTCCGAAAATATTTCGGTGTGTTTCTGTGAATTTATTTTCCTTTTTGTTGAATTCAGAAAGGAGAAAACTACCATGAAAATGTTGAGTGGCTCCTCTATGATTTATTGTCAATATAATAATGAGCCAATATTATCTTGTCTTCTCCTTTGTATGAAAGTACCATGTAGATTCCAGCTTAGTCCACGGTATTCTTGCACTATCATTATCACAACATTCGGTCGTGCAAATGAAAGACAATAATGACAATATTTGAAGAAGTGATCATGGCAAAGGAAGATGGTACGAACTCTTCTTGTTTTCCGTCTTTGTAAATATGTTTAGCCAATTCGATCTTGATTCAGTATATCATGAGTAGACGTGTTTATAATGAATATTAAAGATTATAGTTTCTCATGCCATGCTTAAATAACTAGGAGTGGATAATGATTTATCTTGTGTGTCAACATGATTTAAAATTGTTATGATGTGATATGGTAGTATGGTATTTCCCTCAGAGTAATTTAAGTGGGTTGACTTGGCCCATGTGCAAACATGTAGTTGATTCAAAACCAATGCAACCTTCATGATATTTAAGTTGAGAGTGTCCATATCCTACTCATGCAAATTTGATTATTTTCAATGCATGCTTATGACTGTTTTCGCTCTCTAGCTGGTCGCCTCCAATATTTTGCTAGCCTTCACCTTTACTAAGCGGGAATGCTGCTTGTGCATCCAATATCCTTAAAACCAAGTTATCCCACATGAGTCCACCATACCTACCTGTATGTGGTATTACCCTACCGTTCCTAGTAAATTTACACCTGCCACCTCTAAATATTGAAATAAACATCTGATTTGTGCACTCGTCTCGCTCATGGAGTGACGAGGCGGTTGGTATCTTCCTTGCTAAGTGAGGTATTCTCAAGACGGTCGTTTATTCATTGTCATTGCACGAGAGAGGCTGGTAAAAAGGATGCCTAGTCCTGCATAATCAAAATTAATTAAACAAAACTCCTTGGGACAATTGTATGTTGGCACACACCCATGGATTCAGTTAGCCATGGATTGTGTATGGATGGTGGAAAAGAGTAAACTTTACAATCCTGTTTGAGAACCACCAATAATGAGTTTAAGATGGAAGATACTAAAAACCTTTCTCGTAACGTTCACAAGAAAAGTGAACCACCAATAAACTTTACTTTCACTCTTGTTTTAAACTTTGAGCTATGGCACCTCTGCAAATAAATGCATCTCTCCGCAAAGGGCCTATCTATTTATTTTCATGCTGAGTCATCACCCTCTTACCTGCAGCAGCAGACTGGAGAGCACTATTGTCATTTTTATGCATTGTGTCTAGTCAATGTTGGATATGAGCATGATAGGATCTTTTCTGTTCCAAACTATAATGTTTAGTCACTTCTTGCGATCTCAGAAAGGGCTAGCGAACTACCATGTCACTATATTATATCATGACTATTTTGACAAATTATTTGGATGTGATATATCTTATTATTGCCTGCTAGTTAGTTATGTATTGCCATGAGTAGGTGAGATATTTAGTTGTTACCATGGATGTGGTTATTTATAATTTACGCTGAAGACTTGAACACTAGCTAAGCATGTGTATAACGACGAGAACAAACAAGTTTGTAAAAGTTTTCTTTATCACTTGAGTTTATCAATTGAATTGCTTGAGGACAAGCAATGAGTCAAGCTTGGGGAAGTTCATACATCTCCATCGTATCTAGCTTTACAAACAGTTTTGCTCTGGTTTTGAAATCTAATTCGCATTATTTGAATGAAACTAACCCGAATTGATGTTGTTTTCACCAGAACTACCTTGGTGTTATTTTTGTGCACAAATAAAAGTTCTCGGAATTAGACAAACCTTTTTGTGAATTATTTCCGGGATTTATAATGAATTATGGAGCAACAATCTCCGGGAGAGAGGTTGCCACGGGGGCACAAGCCAAGAGGGCACCACCCCCAGGCCACGCCCTGATGGCTTGTGGGGCTCACATGGCTCCTCCGATCCTAATTCCACTCCTATAAAATCACATCTTCGGAGAAAAAAATCAAAGAGAAGTTTTCGTCGCGTTTTACCAGACAGAGCCACTGCCACCTCCTGTTCTTCCTCTTGAGGGCTGGTGTGGAGTCCGTTTGGGGATCCGGAGAGGGGGGTTCGTCACCGTCATCATCACCAACCCTTCTCCATCAACACCGCCATGATGCTCACCATAGGGGGTGAGTAATTCCTTTGTATGCTTGCTGGACGGTGGTGGGATTGATGAGATTGACCATGTAATCGAGTTAAGTTCGATAGGGATTGATCCCTAATATCCAGTATGTTCTAAGATTGATGTTTCTATGACTTTGCTATGCTTAATGCTTGTCGCTATGGCCCGAGTGCCATGATTTTAGAACTGAACATGTATCTTTTCACAAACATAAGATTGATTTGGATCCTACCTTGCAAGTTGTATGCACCTATTACGTGTCTTGATCCGCATACCCCAAGGTGACAGTAATTGGAATTCTTGCCGGTGATTGCCGTAGTTTGAGGAGTTCATGTATTCACCATGTGTTAATGCTTTGTTTCGGTTCTATATTAAAAGGAGACCTTAATATCTCTTAGTTTCCAATAGGACTCCGCTGCCACGGGAGGGTAGGACAAAGATGTCATGCAAGTTATGGACTACATTCCTACGATATTGATTAATTGGAGCTAGTTCTGTGCTGCCCTAGTGTGTAACTGTTACATGATCAATATCATCTAAATCATTATCCATCACTGATCCACATGTCTACGTTTTTTATATATTGAATCTTGTTAAGTTACTACTGTTGCTGCTATGGTCACACCTACTACACAATTGCTACTATTACCACTATTACCAAAATTGCTACTATCACTGTTACTGTTACTATTATCATTTGGTGTGCTACTAAATCCTTGCTGCACAGAGATAGCCCAGGTGTTGTTGAATTGACAACTCAACTGTCAAGGACAATAAATATTATTTACCTCCCCTTGTGTCAAATTAATAAATTAGGATGAAATACAACTCGTGAAGACTGGTACGATCCCCTGTACTTGTGGGTAATCAGTATCGAATACCATGTCGAGATAAATTCGTCATGTGCATCGCACCTCTCTTTCGGGGATAATCCCTCGAAAGATGGTGTGCTTTGGTCGACGCTAGACCCGTCGAACTGCATTTTAACCAAATTATCCTCATAAATGAGGTCTAAGTCATTGCCGACTTCCATTAGTACCTTGAGGAGCCTAAAGCCATCTATAATAGGGTTGAGGACCAAAGCGAAAGGTGTTCGTCTGGAGCAAATTCTCGGCTGGTCCTCCTCGCCCATAGTTATGGGTGTATTTGTCCATGAGTTTGTTGTTGCCACCTGGAATACATGGTAGAGTTCTCAAAGAGCTCTCTTCCTCTAATTGTTTGAGGAGAACGTCTCATAAATTATGAAGACTTCGACATTGTTATCTGGTGGTGTTGGTGGACTCTTGTTGGGCGATGAGACCCCGAGAATAGCCTCTCCTCTTTGTACTACTTGCCCAACGACCCAGCAGGCTCGAAGGCTATGGTCGAGCTAGTGTTCTACAATGTGGAGTGTATGGGGCATGGACAGTCCAATAGTTTATCAAGAACAATTCTTGATCCATCAAGGGGTTTAATCCTTTTCTCGTCGGGCCCATGCTCGGTCGACCAGCGTTGGGGTATTCGCTTCCTTCGAGCTCCTCTGCGTTGCTCTGTGTAGATTGACTCCTTTTGCATTTGTCGAGTCTGCCATGTGCTTTCCATTGCACAATTCTTGCGTATCAATGTAAATAGCTCGGTGAAACTGTCAATTTGACGGCGGGCGAGGGCGCTTAAAATTCCTTCATCATGGCAGTTATGCCGGAAAGTTTCTATAATTTCCTGGCCATTGCAGTCCGGTATCTTGTTTTTGGTTAGAAGGAATCTGGCCTAGAAGTGTTGGAATGTCCCCCCTGCTTTTTCTTGACGCGCCGGAGGTTCTGTATATCAGACCTCTCCGAATTACTGAGAGAGTGTCTAGCATGGAGGTGGGTGAGGAAATTTTTTGCATCCCGCCAGGATGTGAATCCCCAGTTTGCTGGTTGTGTCAAATACCGCCGGGGAGTCCGGTGCGAAGGGCTCGGGGTCCGGGTTCTTAGCCGGATATGGTGGCTCGAAATCTGAGGCGCACTTCGAATCGAGTTCGGGGGAGAGCTCGAATTCCGCATTGAGGGGACCATTCGGGTCGTTGGAGATCTGAACATAGCCCATTTTAAGCTCTAGTAGTTGAGTAGGCGAACCTTCAACTGCGTCCTCAAGGGTCGCAACCAAGTGTGTGATGGGTGCGATGTAACTTTCCGTGTCGTCGGGTCTAAGCCCGATCTGATCGTAGACCGAAGGTTGGTCGTTCATTATCCCCTAGCTTGGACTCGGCCAAGCATCTCATTCAGTGTTGCAACATCTACGGAGCCCATGCTTTTAAAGTACATGGGGTCAACCCGCAATGTCACGGTTCCCGGGGCGCTTAAAGTTGCATCACGGTAGTACTCATCCGAAGAGAGTTCGAATGTGTCGATTGGTTCAGGTTCTAGGGCCGGGCCCAGGGTGGAAGAAACTTTGAGGGTGTGGTCCATCGTCTGTGACGTCAGGGCGTCGGGGTTTGAGAGATCTTCACGGGGGGTCGAAAGTTTTGTGAGAATAAGATCTCCTCGGGGGTCGGTGATGAACTCTAGGTTCTCAAACTCG
Organism: Hordeum vulgare subsp. vulgare; assembly: GCF_904849725.1. Lineage (NCBI taxonomy): Eukaryota > Viridiplantae > Streptophyta > Magnoliopsida > Poales > Poaceae > Hordeum > Hordeum vulgare. The sequence continues at coordinate 524,484,338 of NC_058523.1, forward strand.
ATCTCCTCATCGGGGGCGAGGATCCTGACCCGGCCAAGGCGGCCACTCGAATTCTCATGCAGCATGATGTTGCCAAACGTGAAGATCTGTCCGAGGACAAAAATGTCCCTGTTACACATGTCGATGTTGACGATTAAGCGAGCCATCGTTTCCTTGGCGATCACACAAGGGAACTCTCAATGAAAGCACCAATGTGTGTGTCAAAACTGGCGAATCTCGGGTAGAGGGTACCGAACTGTGGATCTTGGATCGATGGGTAACAGGAGACAAGGGAGATGATATTTACCCAGGTTCGGGCCCTCTTGATGGAGGTAAAACCGTACATCCTGCTCTTGTTTATATTGATGATGGAGTATCAAATACAGAGTTGACCTACCTCGAGGTCGTATGTGGTGGTCTAAACCCTAGGAGTAATGATCTTAATATGCCCTACGGACTAAAAGCCCTCTGGTTTATATAGATACTAGGGTTACTAGGGTTACACAATGTCAGTTACACCAGGGAGAAAACATGTCGATCATCATCTTGCCTTGAAGCGTACACCAAGTCTTCGGAGGAGACCGTTCTGGATACAACGCCATCTTGTTATTAGGGCTCCAGTAACAACCATATGACGGCCCGTGAATCCAGCCCATGAAAATAACTGAGCGACCCGAGGAACCCCTAGTCCCGGACTCCCCCATCTACTAGATTAGCTCGTTGATCAAAGATGGTTAAGGTTTCCTAACCATGGAATTATGTTATCATTTGATAATGGGATCACATCGAGAATGATGTGATGGACAAGACCCAACCGTAAGCATATCATTTGATCGTATTATTAAGTTTATTGCTTCTCCTTTCTACATGTCCTAGTATCCGTTCCTAAGACCATGAGATCATGCAACTCCCTGACACCGGAGGAATGCCTTGTGTGTATCAACGTCACATCATAACTTGGTGATCATAGAGATTCTCTATAGATATCTCCAAGGGTGCCTGTTGGGTTGACATGGATCAAGACTGGGATTTGTCACTTCGTATGACGGAGAGGTATCTCTAGACCCTTTCGGTAATACAACATCACAAGAAGCTTGCAACCAATGTGACTAAGGAGTTAGTCACGAGATCATGTATTACAGAACGAGTAAAGGGACTTGTCGGTAATGAGATTGAACTAGGTATGGAGATACCGATAATCGTATCATGGGCAAGTAATATACCAATTGATAAAGGGAACTCCATGCACGATTGTTTGAATTCTTGGCATCATGGTTTGCCCGATAAGGATATTCATGGAATATGTAGGAACCAATATGGGCATGCATGTCCCGCTATTGGTTATTGACCATAGAAGTGCCTCGGTCAAGTATGCATAGTTCTCGAACCCGTAGGGTCCGCACGCTTAACGTTCGATGACGATATAATATTGTTGAGTTATATATGTTGGTGACCTAATGTTGTTCAGAGTCCCGGATGAGATCCCGGACATGACGAGGAGCTCCGGAATGGTACGTAAATAAAGAATTATATATGGAAAGTTCCATTTTGGTCACCGGAAAGATTTCGGGCATCACGAACACAGTACCGGGAACGTCGGAAGGGTTCCGGGGTCCACCGGAAGGGGACCACCTGCCCTGGAGGGGACAAATGGGCTCAGAGGGGTCCACATCCGCCCCTGGTGGGCTGGGCGCCCCTCCCCACCTAGGCCCATGCTACTGGGTTGGTGGAGGGCCAACTCTAGGTGTGGCACCACCCTTGCCTTGGGGGGGGGGGGGGAAGCCACCGCCCTTGGCCGCCGCCCCACCCCTAGGGGAAACCCTAGGGTCGGCCACCTCCACCCCTCCCCCTATATATATATGAGAGCAGAGGGAGGGCAGCCACACACCAAGCCTTTGGTGCAACCCTCCCACTCTCTCTGTAGACCGTCTTCTCCTCCGTTCGTGTGTGCGGCAACGCTTGACGAAGCCCTCCTATAGTTGCACCACCACCACCGTCACCATGCGGTCGTGCTGTCGGAGTACTCATCTACTACTCCGCCCTCGCTCACTGGATCAAGGAGCTGGAGACGTGATACGTCCATTTTGCATCATGCTTTCATGTTGATATTTATCGCTTTCTAGGTTGTTATTACACTTCACGGTAAAATACTTATGCCTTTTCTCTCTTATTTTGCAAGGTTTACATGAAGAGGGAGAATGCCGGCAGCAGGAATTCTGGCCTGAAAAGGGAGCAAGTTTGAGATACCTATTCTGCGCAACTCCAAAAGCCGAAGAAGTACCAGAGGGGAGCCAGCAGGAGGCCACAAGCCTGCTAGGCGCGGCCTCCCCCTGGCCGCGCCTAGGGGGCTTGTGGGCTCCCACTTGGACCTCTGGTTCCCCCCTTTTGCTACAAGGGTTTCGTTCCAGAAAAAAATCAAGAGGAGGCTTTTCGGAGGATTCGCCGCCGCCACGAGGCGGAACTTGAGCAGAACCAATCTAGAGCTCCGGCAGGACGATCCTGCCGGGGAAACTTCCCTCCCGGAGGGGGAAATCATCGCCATCGTCATCACCAACACTCCTCTCATCGGAGGGGACTCATCACCATCAACATCTTCATCAGCACCATCTCATCTCCAAACCCTAGTTCATCACTTGTAACCAATCTCCGTCTCGCGACTCCGATTGGTACTTGTAAGGTTGCTAGTAGTGTTAATTACTCTTTGTAGTTGATGCTAGTTGGATTACTTGGTGGAAGAGTTTATGTTCAGATCTTGGATGCTACTCATTACCTCTCTGGTCATGAATATGATTATGCTTTGTGAGTAGTTACTTTTGTTCCTGAGGACATGGGATAAGTCATGCTAATAATAGTCATGTGAATTTGGTATTCGTTCGGTATTTTGATATGTTGTATGTTGATTTTCCTCTAGTGGTGTTATGTGAACGTCGACTACATAACACTTCACCATTATTTGGGCCTAGAGGAAGGCATTGGGAAGTAGTAAGTAGATGATGGGTTGCTAGAGTGACATAAGCTTAAACCCTAGTTTATGCGTTACTTCGTAAGGGGCTGATTTGGATCCACTAGTTTAATGCTATGGTTAGACTTTGTCTTAATTCTTCTTTCGTAGTTGCGGATGCTTGCGAGAGGGGTTAATCATAATTGGGATGCTTGTCCAAGTAAGGGCAGTACCCAAGCGCCGGTCCACCCACATATCAAACTATCAAAGTAACGAACGCGAATCATATGAACATGATGAAGCTAGCATGACAGAAATTCCCGTCTGTACTTGGGAGCATTTTTCCTCTTATAAGACTTTGTCCAGGCTTGTCACTTGCTACAAAAGGGATTGGGCCACTTTGCTGCACTGTTGCTACTTTTGTTACTTGTTGCTTGCTACGAATCATCTCACCACACAATCACCTGTTACCGACAATTTCATTGCTTGCAGTTTTTCCTTGCTAAAAACCACTTGTCAAATCCTTCTGCTCCTAGTTGGGTTTGACACTCTTACTTATCGGAAGGACTACGATTGATCCCCTATACTTGTGGGTCATCAAGACTCTTTTCTGGCGCCATTGCCGAGGAGTGAAGCACCTTTGGTAAGTGGAACTTGGTAAGGAAACATTCATATAGTGTGCTGAAATTAATTGTCACTTGTCACTATGGATACTAATCCTTTGAGGGGCTTGTTTGGGGTATCTTCACCTCAAACGGAAGCACAAAGAGTTGCTCCTCAAGTTGCTGCACCTACTGAAAATATTTGCTTTGAATTTCCTTTGGGTATGCTTGAGAAACTGCTGGCTAATCCTTTTACAGGAGATGGAACATCACATCCAGACTTGCATCTAATCTATGTAGACGAGGTTTGTGGTTTATTTAAGCTTGCAGGTGTGCCCGAGGATGAGGTCAAGAAGAAGGTCTTTCCTTTATCTTTGAAGGATAAGGCATTGACATGGTATAGGCTATGTGATGATACTGGATCATGGGACTACAATCGGTTGAAATTGGAATTTCATCAGAAGTTTTATCCTATGCATTTAGTACATCGTGATCGGAATTATATTTATAATTTTTGGCCTCGTGACAGAGAAAGCATCGCTCAAGCTTGGAGGAGGCTTAAATCAATGCTATATTCATGCCCTAATCATGAGCTCTCGAGAGAAATTATCATTCAGAACTTCTATGCTCGGCTTTCTCATGATGATCGCACCATGCTTGACACTTCTTGTACCGGTTCTTTTAAGAAGAGAGATATTGACTTCAAATGGAATTTATTGGAGAGTATTAAACGCAACTCTGAAGATTGGGAGCTTGAAGAAGGTAAGGAGTCAGGTATGAATTGCACTTTTGATTGCATTAAATCCTTTGTTGAGACAAATACTTTTTGTGACTTTAGCGCTAAGTATGGACTTGACTCTGAGATAGCAGCTTCATTGTGTGAATCCTTTGCTTCTCATATTGATCTCCCCAAAGAGAAGTGGTTTAAATTTCATCCTTCTTTAGAAGTCAATGTAGTCAAACCCACTCCAGTTGAAGAGAGAGTCATTGCCTATAATGATCCTGTGGTTCCCAGTGCTTACATTGAGAAACCACCTTTCCATGTTAGGATAAAGGATCATTCTAAAGCTTCAACTGTGATACGTAGAGGCTATATTAGAACACCTACACCCCTTGAGAAAATTAGAGTTGAACCTAGCATTGCTATTATCAAAGATCTTTTGTCTGAAGAAGTTGAGGGACATAATATTCACTTTTGTGTAGATGCTGCTAGAATTGCTAAACCTCACACTAGAGACAAACATAGGCATGTTGTTGGCATGCCTGTGGTTTCTGTTAAGATAGGAGATCATTGCTATCATGGTTTATGTGACTTGGGTGCTAGTGTTAGTGCAATATCTCAATCCTTATACGATGAAGTCAAAGATGAGATTACACCTGTTGAGATAGAACCTATAGATGTCACTATTCAGCATGCCAATAGAGATACTATCTGCCTTGTGGAAATTGTTAGGGATGTTGATGTCTTGTGTGGTAAAACAAAGTATCCTGCTGACTTCCTCATTCTTGCTACTGCACAAGATAGCTTTTGTCCCATCATATTTGGCAGACCCTTCCTCAATACTGTCAATGCTCATATTGATTGTGAGAAGCAAACTGTCACTGTTGGCTTTGAAGGTGTGTCACATGAGTTCGATTTCTCTAAGTTTGGTAGGCAACCTCATGAAAAGGAGTTGCCTAGTAGGGATGAAACTATTGCCTTAGCCTCTATTGCCGTGCCTCCTACTGATCCCCTAGAGCAATACTTGCTTGAGCATGAAAATGATATGCATATGGATGAAAGGGATGAAATAGATAGAGTTGTCTTAGAACAATATCCTATTCTTAAGAATAACTTGCCTGTTGAACTGCTTGGGGATCCACCTCCATCAAAGGGTGATCCTGTGTTCGAGCTTAAACAGTTGCCTGATACTCTTAAGTATGCCTATCTTGATAAAAAAGCGATATATCCTGTTATTATTAGTGCTAGCCTCTCGGAGCATGAAGAAAAGAAGTTACTAAAAACTCTGAGGAAGCACCGTGCTGCTATTGGATATACTCTTGATGATCTTAAGGGCATTAGTCCCACTCTATGCCAGCACAAGATCAAAACTGATCCTGAATTCAAACCAGTTCCTGATCATCAAAGGAGATTGAATCCTAAGATGAAAGAAGTAGTGAGAAAAGAAATACTAAAGCTCCTGAAAGCGGGTATTATCCATCCTGTTGCTCATAGCGATAGGGTGAGTCCGGTGCATTGCATTCCTAAGAAAGGAGGCATCACCGTTGTCCCTAATGATAAGGATGAGTTGATCCCACAGAGGATTATTACTGGCTATAGGATGGTGGTTGATTTTAGGAAGTTGAATAAGGCCACTAGGAAAGATCATTACCCTGTGCCTTTTATCGACCAAATGCTAAAAAGGCTGTCTAAACACACACACTTCTGTTTTCTAGACGGCTATTCTGGTTTCTCCCAAATACCAGTTGCACAATCTGATCAGGAGAAAACCACTTTCAACTGCCCTTTCGGTACTTTTGCTTATAGACGTATGCCTCTTGGCTTATGCAATGCACTTGCCACTTTTCAAAGATGTATGATGGCTATATTCTCTGACTTTTGTGAAAAGATTGTCGAGGTTTTCATGGATGACTTCTCCGTTTATGGGTCTTCCTTTGATGATTGCCTCAGCGACCTTGACCGAGTCTTACAGAGATGTAAAGACACAAACCTTGTCTTGAATTGGGAGAAGTGCCACATTATGGTTAATGAAGGCATCGTCTTAGGACATAAAATTCTGAAAGAGGTATTGAAGTTGATAAGGCTAAGGTTGATGCAATCGAGAAAATGCCATACCCCACAGATATCAAAGGTATAAGAAGTTTCCTTGGTCATGCTGGTTTCTATAGAAGGTTCATTAAGGACTTCTCTAAGATTTCTCGGCCTCTTACCAATCTCTTGCAAAAGGATATTCCTTTTGTATTTGACGATGATTGTGAGGAAGCCTTCGAAATACTTAAGAGTGCTTTGATAACTGCACCTATTGTTCAACCACCTGATTGGAACCTACCCTTTGAAATCATGTGTGATGCTAGTGATTATGTTGTTGGTGCTATTCTAGGGAAAAGAGTTGATAAGAAGTTGAATGTTATTCACTACGCTAGTAAAACTCTAGACAGTGCCCAGAGAAACTATGCTACTATGGAGAAGGAATTTTTAGAAGTCGTGTTTGCATGTGAAAAGTTCAGGTCTTACATAGTTGATTCCAAAGTCACTATTCACACTGATCATGCTGCTATTAAGTACCTCATGGAGAAGAAGGATGCTAAACCTAGGCTTATAAGGTGGGTTCTCTTGCTACAAGAATTTGATTTGCACGTTGGCGACAGAAAGGGTGCTGATAACCCAGTAGCAGATAACTTGTCTAGGTTGGAGAACGTTCTTGATGACCCACAACCTATTGATGATAGCTTTCCCGATGAGCAACTGAATGTCATCAATGCTTCACGTAGTGCACCGTGGTATGCTGATTATGCAAACTATATCGTTGCCAAATACATACCACCTAGTTTCACGTACCAACAAAAGAAGAAGTTCTTCTTTGACTTGAGACACTACTTTTGGGATGATCCTCACCTTTATAAGGAAGGAGTAGACGGTGTTATTAGACGTTGTGTACCTAAACATGAACATGGACAGATCCTACAGCAGTGTCACTCCGAGGCCTACGGAGGACACCATGCGGGAGATAGAACTGCACACAAGGTATTGCAATCAGGTTTCTATTGGCCCACTCTCTTCAAGGATGCCCGTAAGTTTGTCTTGTCTTGTGACGAATGTCAAAGAATAGGTAATATTAGCAAACGTTAGGAAATGCCTATGAACTATTCACTTGTCATTTAACCATTTGATGTCTGGGGCTTTGATTATATGGGACCTTTTCCAAAATCCAATGGGTATACTCACATCTTAGTTGCTGTTGATTACGTCACTAAGTGGGTAGAAGCTATCCCCACTAGTAGTGCTGATCACAACACCTCTATCAAGATGCTGAAAGAAGTTATCTTTCCTAGATTTGGAGTCCCTAGATATCTAATGACCGACGGTGGTTCACACTTCATTAATGGTGCTTTCCGTAAAACGCTTGCTAAGTACGATATCAACCATAGAATTGCGTCTCCCTATCACCCTCAGTCGAGTGGTCAAGTAGAGCTAAGAAACAGAGAGATTAAACTAATTCTACAAAAGACTGTCAACAGGTCTAGAAAGAATTGGTCTAAGAAGCTCGATGATGCACTGTGGGCTTATAGAACTGCCTATAAGAATCCCATGGGCATGTCTCCGTATAAAGTGGTGTATGGTAAAGCATGTCACTTACCGCTTGAGCTAGAGCATAAAGCTTATTGGGCAATCAAAGAGCTCAACTTTGATTTCAAACTTGCCGGTGAGAAGAGGTTATTTGACATTAGCTCGCTTGATGAGTGGAGAACTCAAGCATATGAGAATGCCAAGCTCTTCAAAGAGAAGGTTCAGAGGTGGCATGATAAGAGGATACAAAAGCGTGAGTTCAATGTAGGTGATTATGTCTTGCTATATAACTCTCGTTTAAGATTCTTTGCACGCAACCTTCTCTCTAAATGGGAAGGTCCCTATGTTGTTGCGGAAGTATATCGTTCCGTTGCTATCAAGATCAACAACACGGAAGGTAATTGTCCGAGAGTGGTAAATGGGCAGAGAATCAAGCATTATATCTCAGGTACTCCCATAAATGTTGAAAGCAATATCATCAATACCATAACTCCGGAAGGATAACTAAGGGACATTTATCAGCCTGTTTCAGACTCCGAAAACGAAGAGGTATGTGTTTCGGTAAGAAAACAGAGTCCAAAACTTTTCCAATAGAAATTTTTCTCCGTTTTGGAATATTTGAAAAAATAGAAAAATTGGAAGTAGTCCGGAAAGTGCGCGAGGAGGCGACAAGCCTGCACGGCGTGGGCCCAACCCCTGGCCGCGCCGTGAGGGCTTGTGGCCACCTCGTGCGCCTCCCGGACTCCGTTTTCGTGCAGGGTACTCCTTCTGGTCTGGAAAAAAATCATTATATATACTTCCGTTTGGTCTGACCCCTCCATCACGCAGATTTCCTCTGTTTTTCATTTCGAGCCTGTTTCTGTTACAGATCTAGATCGCCATGACTTCCCCAAAAGCTCCTAAGGACAAGATCTTCGAGAAGGTCATCAATCCCTACCTCACGGGAGTGCTGCAACACCCTCAATCTATCGAGATGTGTGAGGGGATTTTGCAGATCCGTGACGTTGAGGGGCCTAAGAAGACCGGAAGCGTGGAGACGAGGCTCGAAGCAATGGAGTGATACATCCATTTTGCATCATGCTTTCATGTTGATATTTATCGCTTTATGGACTGTTATTATACTTTGTGGTACCATACTTATGCCTTTTCTCTCTTATTTTGCAAGGTTTATTTGAAGAGGTAGAATACCGGCAGCTGGAATTCTGGACTTGAAAAGGAGCAAGTCAGAGTCCTCTATTCTGCGCAACTCCAAATGCCCTGAAAATCAACGTGGAATTTTTTGGGAATATATAAAAAATACTGGGCAAAAGAAGTGCCAGAGGGGAGCTGCCACGGGCCCGCAAGCCTGGTGGCCGAGGCCTGCCGCCCTCGCCGCAGCGTCAGGGCTTGTGGGCACCATGGTGGCCCACTGGCCCCCCTCTTCTGCTATATGAAGGGTTTCGTTCGGAAAAAAATCAGGGTGGAGCTTTTACGTGGATTCTCTGCCGCCACGAGGCGGAACTTGAGCAGAACCGATCTAGAGCTCCGGTAGGAAGATCCTGCCGGGGAAACTTCCCTCCCGGAGGGGGAAATCGTCGCCATCGTCATCACCAACACTCCTCTCATCGGAGGGGACTCGTCACCATCAACATCTTCATCAGCACGATCTCATCTCCAAACCCTAGTTCATCTCTTGTAACCAATCTCCGTCTCGCGACTCCGATTGGTACTTGTAAGGTTGCTAGTAGTGTTGATTACTCTTTGTAGTTGATGCTAGTTGGATTACTTGGTGGAAGAGTTTATGTTCAGATCCTTGATGCTACTCATTACATCTCTGATCATGATTATGATTATGCTTTGTGAGTAGTTACTTTTGTTCCTGAGGACATGGGATAAGTCTTGCTATTAATAGTCATGTGAATTTGGTATTCGTTCGGTATTTTGATATGTTGTATGTTGTTTTTCCTCTAGTGCTGTTATGTGAACGTCGACTACATAACACTTCACCATATTTGGGCCTAGAGGAAGGCATTGGGGAGTAGTAAGTAGATGATGGGTTGCTAGAGTGACAGAAGCTTAAACCCGAGTCTATGCGTTGCTTCATAAGGGGCTGATTTGGATCCACTAGTTTAATGCTATGGTTAGACGTTGTTTTAATTCTTCTTTCGTAGTTGCGGATGCTTGCGAGAGGGGTTAATCATAAGTAGGATGCTTTTCCAAGTAAGGGCAGTACCCAAGCGCCGGTCCACCCACATATCGAACTATCAAAGTAAGGAACGCGAATCATATGAACATGATGAAACTAACATGACACAAATTCCCGTGTGTCCTCGGGAGCGTTTTTCCCCCTATAAGACTTTGTTCAGGCTTGTCCCTTGCTACAAAAGGGATTGGGCAACTTTTCTGCACCGTTGCTACTACTTGTTACTTTTTACTTTTCACTTGCTACGTTTCACCTCACTACACCATCACTTGTTACCGCTACTTTGAGTGCTCAGTTATTACCTTGCTGAAAACCATTTAACAGAGCCTTCTGCTCCTCGTTGGGTTTGACACTCTTACTTATCAAAAGGACTACGATTGATCCCCTATACTTGTGGGTCATCAAGACTCTTTTCTGGCGCCGTTGACGGGGAGTGAAGCGCCTTTGGTAAGTGGAATTTGGTAAGGAAACATTTATATACTGTGCTGAAATTTATTGTCACTTGTCACTATGGAAAGTGTTCCTTTGAGGTATTTGTTTGGGGTATCTTCACCAGGAACGGAGGCACGAGTAGTTGTTCCTCAACATAAGGTACCTACTGAAAATATCTTTTATGAAATTCCTTTGGGTATGCTTGAAAAACTGCTGGCTAATCCTTTTAGAGGAGATGGATCATCACATCCAGACTTGCATCTAATCTATGTAGATGAAGTTTGTGGTTTATTTAAGCTTTTAGGTTTGCCCGAGGATGAGGTAAAGAAGAAAGTCTTTCCTTTATCTTTGAAGGATAAGGCGTTGACATGGTATAGGCTATGTGATGATACTGGATCATGGGACTACAATCGGTTGAAATTGGAATTTCATCAAAAGTTTTATCCTATGCATTTAGTACATCGTGATCGGAATTAGAATTATAACTTTTGGCCTCGTGACAGGGAAAGCATAGCTCAAGCTTGGGGGAGGCTTAAATCAATGCTATATTCATGCCCCAATCATGAGCTCTCGAGAGAAATTATCACTCAAAACTTTTATGCTCGGCTTTCTCATGAAGATCGTACCATGCTTGACACTTCTTGTACCGGTTCTTTTATGAAGAAGGATATTGACCACAAGTGGAATTTATTGGAAAGAATCAAACGTAACTCTGAAGATTGGGATCTTGAAGAAGGTAAGGAGTCAGGTATGAATTTCTAGTTTGATTGTGTTAAATATTTTGTTAAAACAAACACTTCTAGAGATTTTAGCGCTAAGTATGGACTTGACTCTGAGATAGTAGCTTCTCTATGTGAATCTTTTGCTGCTCATGTTGATCTTCCTAAAGAGAAGTGGTTTAAGTATCATCCTCCTATAGAAGTCAACATAGTTAAACCCAATCTAGTTGAAGAGAAAGTCATTGCCTATAATGATCCTATTGTTCCTTGTGCCTACACTGAGAAACCACCTTATCCTGTTAGGAAAAAGGATTATTCTAAAGCTCCAACTGTGATACGTAGGGGTTACCTTAGACCACTTGCACCCCCTGAGGAAATTAGAGTTGAACCTAGTGTTGCTATTATCAAAGATCTCTTGGACGAAGACATAGACGGGCATGTTATCAAATTTTGTGAGGACTCCGCTAGAATTGCTAAACCTCACGCGAAAGACAAATACGGACCTGTAGTTGGCCTGCCCGTTGTTTCTGTCAAGATAGGAGATCACTGTTATCATGGTTTATGTGATATGGGTGCTAGTGTTAGTGCAATACCCCGGTCCCTTTATGATGAAATCAAAGATGATATTTCACCTACTGAGTTAGAACCCATTGATGTCACTATTACGCTAGCTAATAGAGACACTATCTGCCCTGTGGGAATTGTGAGAGACGTAGAAGTCCTGTGTGGTAAGACGAAGTATCCTACTGATTTCCTCGTCCTTGCTACTGTACAAGATAGCTTTTATCCCATCATATTTGGTAGACCCTTTCTCAACACTGTCAATGCTCATATTGATTGCATTAAACAGACTGTCACTGTTAGTTTCGAGGGTGTGTCTCATGAATTTAACTTCTCCAAGTTTGGAAGACAACCCCATGAAAAAGAGTTGCCTAGTAGGGATGAAACTATTGCCTTAGCCTTTATTGCCGTGCCCCCTACTGATCCATTAGAGCAATACTTGCTTGATCATGAAAATGATATGCATATGGATGAAAGGGATGAAATAGATAGAGTTGTCTTAGAACAATATCCTATCCTTAAGAATAATCTGCCTGTTGAACTGCTTGGGGATCCACCTCCACCAAAGGGTGATCCTGTGTTCGAGCTTAAACAGTTGCCTGATACTCTTAAGTATGCCTATCTTGATGAAAAGGAGATATATCCAGTTATTATTAGTGCTAGCCTCTCGGAGCATGAAGAAAAGAAGTTACTAAAAACTCTGAGGAAGCACCGTGCTGCTATTGGATATACTCTTGATGATCTTAAAGGCATTAGTCCCACTCTATGCTAGCACAAGATCAAAACTGATCCTGAATTCAAACCAGTTGCTGATCATCAAAGGATATTAAATCCTAAGATGAAAGAGGTCGTGAGAAAAGAAATATTAAAGCTCCTGGAAGCAGGAATCATTTATCCGGTTGCTCATAGCGATTGGGTAAGTCCAGTGCATTGTGTACCCAAGAAGGGAGGTATCACCGTCGTTCCTAATGATAAGAAAGAACTAATCCCACAGAGGATTATTACTGGCTATAGGATGGTGATAGATTTCCGGAAACTGAACAAGGCAACTAGGAAAGACCATTATCCTTTGTCGTTTATCGACCACATGCTAGAAAGGCTATCTAAACACACACACTTCTGCTTTCTAGACGGTTATTCAGGTTTCTCGCAAATACCCGTTGCACAATCTGATCAGGAGAAAACCACTTTCACCTGCCCCTTCGGTACCTTTGCTTATAGACGTATGCCTTTTGGCTTATGCAATGCACCTGCCACCTTTCAAAGGTGTATGATGGCAATATTCTCTGACTTTTCTGAAAAGATTATTGAGGTTTTCATGGATGATTTCTTCGTTTACGGTTCTTCCTTTGACGATTGCCTCAGCAACCTTGATCGAGTCTTACAGAGATGCAAATATACCAACCTCGTCTTGAACTGGGAGAAGTGTCACTTCATGGTTAATGAAGGCATCGTCTTAGGACACAAAATCTGTGAGAAAGGCATTGAAGTTGATAAGGCTAAGGTTGATGCAATTGAGAAAATGCCTTGCCCCACAGATATCAGAGGTATACGAAGTTTCCTAGGTCATGCTGGTTTCTATAGAAGGTTCATTAAAGACTTCTCTAAGATTTCTAGGCCTCTTACCAACCTCTTGTAGAAGGATGTTCCTTTTGTTTTTGATGAGGATTGTGAGGAAGCTTTCGAAATACTTAAGAAGGCCTTGATAACCGCACCTATTGTTCAACCACCTGATTGGAACTTGCCCTTTGAAATCATGTGCGACGTTAGTGATTACGCTGTTGGTGCTATTCTAGGACAAAGAGTTGACAAGAATTTGAATGTTATTCACTACGCTAGTAAAACTCTAGACAGTGCCCAGAGAAACTATGCTACTACGAAGAAGGAGTTTTTAGCAGTCGTGTTTGCATGTGAAAAGTTCAGATCTTATATAGTTGACTCCAAAGTCACTATTCACTCTGATCATGCTGCTATTAAGTACCTTATGGAGAAGAAGGACGCTAAGCCTAGGCTAATCAGATTGGTTCTCCTGCTACAGGAATTTGATTTGCACGTTGTTGACCGAAAGGGTGCTGATAACCCTATAGCAGATAACTTGTCTTGGCTAGAGAATGTCCTTGATGACTCACGGCCTATTGATGACAGCTTTCCTGATGAGCAATTGAATGTCATCCGTACTTCATATAGTGCACCGTGGTATGCTGATTACGCAAACTATATCGTAGCCAAATACATACCACCCAGTTTCACCTACCAGCAAAACAAGAAATTCTTCTTTGATTTGAGACACTACTTTTGGGATGATCCTCACCTTTATAAGAAAGGAGTAGATGGTGTTATTATACGCTGTGTGCCTGAACATGAACATGGTCAGATCCTACAGAAGTGTCATTCCGAAGCCTACGGAGGACACCATGCTGGAGATAGAACTTCTCATAAGGTATTGCAATCAGGTTTCTATTGGCCCACTCTCTTCAAGCATGCCCGTAAGTTTGTCTTGTCTTGTGACGAATGCCAAAGAATAGGGAACATAAGTAAGCGTCAGGAAATGCCTATGAACTATTCACTTGTCATTGAACCATTTGATGTCTGGGGCTTTGATTATATGGGACCCTTCCCGAGTTCCAATGGGTATACTCACATCTTAGTTGCTGTTGATTACGTCACTAAGTGGGTAGAAGCTATCCCCATTAGAAATGCTAATCACCACACCTCTATTAAGATGCTTAAAGAAGGAATTTTCCCAAGATTTGGAGTCCCTAGATATCTAATGAATGATAGTGGTTCACACTTCATTGATGGTGTTTTCCGCAAGATGCTCACTAAGTGTGATGTCAGCCATAGAGTTGCATCTCCTTATCATCCTCAGTCTAGTGGTCAAGTGGAGTTGAGTAATAGGGAGATCAAATTGATCTTACAAAATACTGTCAATAGATCCCGAAAGAATTGGTCTAGCAAACTTGACGATGCACTATGGGCTTATAGGACTGCTTATAAGAATCCCATGGGCATGTCGCCGTATAAAATGGTTTATGGTAAGGCCTGTCATTTACCTCTTGAGCTAGAACACAAAGCTTATTGGGCAATCAAAGAGTTCAACTTCGATTTCAAACTTGCCGGTGAGAAGCGGTTGTTTGATATCAGCTCATTAGATGAATGGAGGGCCCAGGCATATGAGAATGCCAAGTTGTTCAAGGAAAAGGTTAAGAGATGGCACAATAAAAGAATACAAAAATGTGAGTTCAATGTAGGTGATTATGTCATGCTATACAATTCTCGCTTAAGATTCTTCGCAGGCAAGCTTCTCTCTAAATGGGAAGGTCCCTACGTTGTCGAGGAAGTATATCGTTCCGGTGCCATCAAAATCAATAACACGGAAGGTAATTTTCCTAGAGTGGTAAATGGGCAAAGAATCAAGCATTATATCTTTGGTACTCCCATAAATGTTGAGACCAATATCATCAATATCGTAATTCCAGAGGAGTACATAAGGGATGTTTATCAGCCTGTTTCAGACTCTGAAAACAAAGAGGTGTGTGTTTCGGTAAGTAATTGGACTCCAAAACTTTTCCACTAGGATATTTTCTCCGTTTTGGAATTTATGGAAAAATAGAAAAATAAAAAGCAGTCCGGAGAGCGCACGAGGCGGCCACAAGCTTGGTCGCCGCGCCGCTGGCCGCGGCGACACGGCTTGTGGGCACCTCGTGTGCCTCCCGGACTCCGTTTTCTTGCGGAGCACTCCTTCTGGTCCAGAAAAAATCATTGAATATATGCCCGAGGGTTTTGATCTCCGTATCGTGCAGTTTTCCTCTGTTTTCGTTTCGAGCTTGTTTTCTGCCGCAGATCTAGGTCGAGATGTCTTCTCAGGATTCAAAGGGAGAGAGCTATGTGGCGGATTACCTTGCTATGCCCAAGGTCTATGGGGACTTGGAACCATATGGCTGGACCACCGATGAGGAAGAGGACCATGAACCAAAGGGGAAGGAGCAAACAAGCTCTGACGAGGAGGAGGCTCCTCTACCTCAACCTGCAAACACCCATGTGGAGTTCAAGAAGTCAAGCCTCCCCAACTTAAGGAAGAAGCATAAGACTTTGTTTATCCCTTCTCGTTTCCTGCAGGAGAGTAAGCAAGAATTATGCCATAGGTGTTGAAGCTTGAAGAAGAAAACGACGATCTGAGGGAGCAGAATTTCATGGTCCATTGGAAATTAAACAAGCTCAAGACCTCTGCAAAGACTCCACCACCATCACCACCAAAGGAAGACAACTAAGCATTGGTATAGGCAACTCCCTTGGCTTGTGCCAAGCTTGGGGGAGTTGCCCTGGTATCGTATCACCTTTATATCTTTTGCTTTTACCTTTGTTTTAGTTCTTTCCTTTTCAATTTTTATTTCTTCTCTTAGTGGAATAAGTCTTTAGTGTTTAGTTTGAGTCCTTTTGCCTTGTGTCTCCCCCGATGTATTCGAGCTTGCGAGCTATATAATAAAGAGTATCTTAATCAAGGGCTTTGTTTTGTGCCGTGATCAAAAGTATGAAAGGAACGATGGCATGAAAGATCATGAGATGATCTTATGGAAAGTGATAGCTTCACATATAACAAGTATGATGATTGAAAGTTGTTGAGAATAGACCAATATAGACCCCAGTCATTGTTGCAATTAATAAGAAGTAATAAGGAAAGAGAGGTTCACATATAAATATATCATCTTAGACACCTTTTACAATTTTGAGCACTCACCAAACTATTACATGCTTAGAAGTAGATGTTGGACAAGGAAGACAACATAATGAATTGTGTTTGCTTGATTCCAAACAATGTTATATGTTTAGAGATCCCTTAGCATGTAACGATTGCTTCCACCTCATATTAGCCAAAACTTTCGTACTAAGTAGAAATACTATTTGTGCATCCATAAACCTTCAAACCAGTTTTGCCATGAGTGTCCACCATACCTACCTATGGATTGAATAAGATCCCTCAAGTAAGTTGTCATCGGTGCAAGCAATAAAAATTTCTCTCTAATATGTATAATCTATTAGTGTGTGGAAAATAAGCTTTATACGAACCTATGATGAGGAAGACATAAAAGCGACATACTGCATAATAAAGTTCTTTATCACAGGGGGCAATATAAAGTGACGTTCCTCCGCACTAAGAGGACACGCATCCAAACCTCAAAAGCGCATGACAACCTCTGATTCCCTCTGCGAAGGGCCTATCTTGTACCTTTACTTTTTGCCCTTGAAAGATTCATGGTGATCTTCACCAATTCCTTATTTCGCCTTTATCTTGGCTACCGTCATATGCTTGGGAAAGATCTATATTCATATATCAACTTGGAGATGAGTACTTATGCTTTATTATTGTTGACTTTACCCTTGAGGTAAATGGTTGGGAGGCAAAATTATAAGCCCCTATCTTTCTCTGTGTCCAACTGAAACTTTGATACCATGAGTACCACGTGAGTTGTAACAATTGTGGAAAACAAAAGAGATGATTGAGTATGTGGATTTGCTTTACAAGCTCTTATTTGACTCTTTCTGATGTTATGATAAATTGCAATTGCTTCAATGACTATGGACTATTGTTGGCCACTTCTCGGTAAGGTTTTTGATTCATACTTTGCTTTGTGAAGGAATTGTCACTTTCCCATAAGAATCTTTATGATGTATTGCTGTTCTATGTGTGATCATGATGCCCTCATGTCCGTATTATGTTTTATCGACACCTTAATCCCTAAACATGTGGACATGTTTATGGATCTTGGTTTTCGCTTGAGGACAAGCGAGGTCTAAGCTTGGGGGAGTTGATACGTCCATTTTGCATCATGCTTTTATGTTGATATTTATCGCTTTATGGACTCTTAATATACTTTGTGGTACCATACTTATGCCTTTTCTCTCTTATTTGGCAAGGTTTATTTGAAGAGGGAGAATACCGGCAGCTAGAATTCTCGACTGGAAAAGGAGCAAGTCTCAGTCCTCTATTCTGCGCAACTCCAAATGCCCTGAAAATCAACGTGGAATTTTTTGGGAATATATAAAAAATACTGGGCGAAAGAAGTGCCAGAGGGGAGCTGTCATGGGCCCACAAGCCTGGTGGCCACGACCTGCCCCCCTGGTCGCGGCGTCAGGGCTTGTGGGCACCCTGGTGGCCCACTGGCCCCCCTCTTCTGCTATGTTAAGGGTTTTGTTCGGAAAAAAATGAGGGTGGAGCTTTTTCGTTGATTCTCCGCCGCCACGAGGCGGAACTTGAGCATAACCAATCTAGAGCTCCGAGAGGACGATCCTGTCGGGGAAACTTCCCTCCCGGAGGGGGAAATCGTCACCATCGTCATCACCAACACTCCTCTCATCGGAGGGGACTCGTCACCATCAACATCTTCATCAGCACCATCTCATCTCCAAACCCTAGTTCATCTCTTGTAACCAATCTCCGTCTCGCGACTCCGATTGGTACTTGTAAGGTTGCTAGTAGTGTTGATTACTCTTTGTAGTTGATGCTAGTTGGATTACTTGGTGGAAGAGTTTATGTTCAGATCCTTGATGCTACTCATTACACCTCTGATCATGATTATGATTATTCTTTGTGAGTAGTTACTTTTGTTCCTAAGGACATGGGATAAGTCTTGCTATTAATAGTCATGTGAATTTGGTATTCGTTCGGTATTTTGATATGTTGTATGTTGTTTTTCCTCTAGCGGTGTTATGTAAATGTCGACTACATAACACTTCACCATATTTGAGCCTAGAGGAAGGCATTGGGGAGTAGTAAGTAGATGATGGGTTGCTAGAGTGACAGAAGCTTAAACACCAGTCTATGCGTTGCTTCGTAAGGGGCTGATTTGGATCCACTAGTTTAATGCTATGGTTAGACGTTGTCTTAATTCTTCTTTCGTAGTTGCGGATGCTTGCGAGAGGGGTTGATCATAAGTGGGATGCTTGTCCAAGTAAGGGCAGTACCCAAGTGCCAGTCCACCCACATATCAAACTATCAAAGTAACGAACGCGAATCATATGAACATGATGAAACTAGCATGACAGAAATTCCCGTGTGTCCTCGGGAGCGTTTTCCCCCGATAAGACTTTGTTTAGGCTTGTCCCTTTCTACAAAAGGGATTGGGTCACTTTGCTGCACCGTTGCTACTACTTGTTACTTGTTACTTTTCACTTGCTACGTTTCACCTCACTACAGCATCACTTGTTACCGCTACTTTCAGTGCTTGGAGTTATTACCTTGGTGAAAACCGTTTATCAGAGCCTTCTGCTCCTCGTTGGGTTCGACACTCTTACTTATCGAAAGGACTACGATTGATCCCCTATACTTGTGGGTCAGCATGGAGCAACAAGTCTTCAAGTGCCAAGGGATGGTGGAGCGTGGACTCAACGCCAACCACATGATGATCACGGAGTTCATCGACAAGCACATGATTGATTCCAATGACATGGGGAAGCACCTCTCGAGGCTCTATGACAGGATTGATCAACTCGAGGGTCAGATCTATGACCCGCAGAACCAAAACTGTGAGTATGAGTATAGATTTAAATCAATAGGGTTGGCTGCAGATTTGAGGATTCTGGAGACTCGTTCATCTTTCCATGATGGAGCACCTATGCCTTGGAAGACGGAGGATCAAACCGTGTTGCAACAACTCCTCCATCACCACCAAAGGAAGGCAACTGAGCATTGCTATGGGCAATCCCCTTGGCTGGTGCCAAGCTTGGGGGAGTTGCCCCGGTATCGTATCACCATCACATCTTTTGCCTTTACCTTTGTTTTAGTTTTCCTTTTCAGTTTTCTCTTTTTCTAGTAGAGTAAAGTTTTAGTGTTTTGGTTTTGAGTTTAGCCTTGTGTCACCCCCGATGTATTCTTGCTCGTGAGCCATATAATAAAGAGTGTCTTAGTTGAAGGGCTTTGCCTCTTGCCATGATCAAAAGTGTGAGAATAGAACAAAAGCATGAAAGATCATGTAATGATCTTATGGGAAGTGATGGCTTCACATATAAAAAGAATGAGGATTGAAACTTATTGAGGGTAGGCAAACGTAGACCTTGGTCATTGTTGCAATTAATAGGAAGTGATAAAGAAGGAGAGGTTCACATGTAAATATATCATCTCTGACACCATCTATGATTGTGAACACTCACTAAACTATTACATGCCCAGAAGTAGATGTTGGACAAGGAAGACAACATAATGAATTGTGTTTGCTTGGCTCTGAACAATGGTATATGATTAGAGATCCCTTAGCATGTGACGATTGCTTCCACCTCATATTAGCCAAAACTCCCGCACTTTGTCTTAATTCTTCTTTCGTAGTTGCGGATGCTTGCGAGAGGGGTTAATCATAATTGGGATGCTTGTCCAAGTAAGGGCAGTACCCAAGCGCCGGTCCACCCACATATCAAACTATCAAAGTAACGAACGCGAATCATATGAACATGATGAAACTAGCATGACAGAAATTCCCGTGTGTCCTTGGGAGCGTTTTTCCTCTTATAAGACTTTGTCCAGGCTAGTACCTTGCTACAAAAGGGATTGGGCCACTTTGCTGCACCGTTGCAATTTTGTTACTTCTTGCTTGCTATGAATCATCTCACCACACAATCACTTGTTACCGACAGTTTCAGTGCTTGCAGATGTTTCCTTGCTGAAAACCACTTGTCAGATCCTTCTGCTCATCGTTGGGTTCGACACTCTTACTTATCGAAAGGACTATGATTGATCCCCTATACTTGTGGGTCATCAATCGTCATCACCAACACTCATCTCATCGGAGGGGACTCGTCACCATCAACATCTTCATGAGCACCATCTCATCTCCAAACCCTAGTTCATCACTTGTAACCAATCTCCGTCTCGCGACTCCGATTGGTACTTGTAAGGTTGCTAGTAGTGTTAATTACTTTTTGTAGTTGATGCTAGTTGGATTACTTGGTGGAAGAGTTTATGTTCAGATCTTGGATGCTACTCATTACCTCTCTGGTCATGAATATGATTATGCTTTGTGAGTAGTTACTTTTGTTCCCGAGGACATGGGATAAGTCATGCTATAAGTAGTCATGTGAATTTGGTATTCGTTCGATATTTTGATGTGTTGTATGTTGTTTTTCCTCTAGTGGTGTTATGTGAACGTCGACTACATAACACTTCACCATTATTTGGGCCTAGAGGAAGGCATCGGGAAGTAGTAAGTAGATGATGGGTTGCTAGAGTGACAGAAGCTTAAACCCTAGTTTATGCGTTGCTTCGTGAGGGGCTGATTTGGATCCACTAGTTTAATGCTATGGTTAGACTTTGTCTTAATTCTTCTTTCGTAGTTGCGGATGCTTGCGAGAGGGGTTAATCATAAGTGAGATGCTTGTCCAAGTAAGGGCAGTACCCAAGCGCCGGTCCACCCATATATCAAACTATCAAAGTAACGAACGTGAATCATATGAACATGATGAAAACTAGCATGACAGAATTGTTGGGGAACGTCGCATGGGAAACAAAAATTTTCCTACGCGCACGAAGACCTATCATGGTGATGTCCATCTACGAGAGGGGATGAGTGATCTACGTACCCTTGTAGACCGTACAGCAGAAGCGTTAGAGAACGCGGTTGATGTAGTGGAACGTCCTCACGTCCCTCGATCCGCCCCGCGAACAATCCCGCGATCAGTCCCACGATCTAGTACCGAACGGACGGCACCTCCGCGTTCAGCACACGTACAACTCCGCGATGATCTCGGCCTTCTTGATCCAGCAAGAGAGACGGAGAGGTAGAAGAGTTCTCCAGCAGCGTGACGGCGCTCCGGAGGTTGGTGATGACCTTGTCTCAGCAGGGCTCCGCCCGAGCTCCGGAGAAACGCGATCTAGAGGAAAAACCGTGGAGGTATGTGGTCGGGCTGCCGTGGAAAAGTCGTGTCAAATCAGCCCTAAAACCTCCGTATATATAGGTGGGAGGGAGGGGGCCTTGCCTTGGGGTCCAAGGACCCTCAAGGGGGTCGGCCGAGCCAAGGGGGAGGATTCTCCCCCCCCCCAAACCGAGTTTGACTAGGTTTGGTGGGAGGGAGTCCTCCTCCCTTCCCACCTCCTCCCTTTTTTTCTTTTCCTCTTGATTTTTCTTCTCTTGGCGCATAGACCACTTGTGGGCTGTCCCACCAGCCCACTAAGGGCTGGTGTGTCTCCCCCAAGGCCTATGGGCTTCCCCGGGGTGGGTTGCCCCCCCCGGTGAACTCCCGGAACCCATTCGTCATTCCCGGTACATTCCCGGTAACTCCGAAAACCTTACGGTAATCAAATGAGGTCATCCTATATATCAATCTTCGTTTCCGGACCATTCCGGAAACCCTCGTGACGTCCGTGATCTCATCCGGGACTCCGAACAACATTCGGTAACCAACCATATAACTCAAATACGCAGAAAACAACGTCGAACCTTAAGTGTGCAGACCCTGCGGGTTCGAGAACTATGTAGACATGACCCGAGAGACTCCTCGGTCAATATCCAATAGCGGGACCTGGATGCCCATATTGGATCCTACATATTCTACGAAGATCTTATCGTTTGAACCTCAGTGCCAAGGATTCTTATAATCCCGTATGTCATTCCCTTTGTCCTTCGGTATGTTACTTGCTCGAGATTCGATCGTCAGTATCCGCATACCTATTTCAATCTCGTTTACCGGCAAGTCTCTTTACTCGTTCCGTAATACAAGATCCCGCAACTTACACTAAGTTACATTGCTTGCAAGGCTTGTGTGTGATGTTGTATTACCGAGTGGGCCCCGAGATACCTCTCCGTCACACGGAGTGACAAATCCCAGTCTTGATCCATACTAACTCAACTAACACCTTCGGAGATACCTCTAGAGCATCTTTATAGTCACCCAGTTACGTTGCGACGTTTGATACACACAAAGCATTCCTCCGGTGTCAGTGAGTTATATGATCTCATGGTCATAGGAATAAATACTTTACACGCAGAAAACAGTAGCAACAAAATGACACGATCAACATGCTACGTCTATTAGTTTGGGTCTAGTCCATCACGTGATTCTTCCAATGACGTGATCCAGTTATCAATCAACAACACCTTGTTCATAATCAGAAGACACTGACTATCATCGATCAACTGGCCAGCCAACTAGAGGCATGCTAGGGACGGTGTTTTGTCTATGTATCCACACATGTAAATGAGTCTTCATTCAATACAATTATAGCATGGATAATAAACTATTATCTTGATACAGGAATTATAATAATAACCATATTTATTATTGCCTCTAGGGCATAATTCCAACATTTTGTTCCCGAGGACATGGGATAAGTCATGCTATAAGTAGTCATGTGAATTTGGTATTCGTTCGATATTTTGATGTGTTGTATGTTGTTTTTCCTCTAGTGGTGTTATGTGAACGTCGACTACATAACACTTCACCATTATTTGGGCCTAGAGGAAGGCATCGGGAAGTAGTAAGTAGATGATGGGTTGCTAGAGTGACAGAAGCTTAAACCCTAGTTTATGCGTTGCTTCGTGAGGGGCTGATTTGGATCCACTAGTTTAATGCTATGGTTAGACTTTGTCTTAATTCTTCTTTCGTAGTCGCAGATGCTTGCGAGAGGGGTTAATCATAAGTGGGATGCTTGTCCAAGTAAGGGCAGTACCCAAGCGCCGGTCCACCCATATATCAAACTATCAAAGTAACGAACGTGAATCATATGAACATGATGAAAACTAGCATGACAGAATTTCCCATGTGTCCTCGGGAGCGTTTTACCTCCTATAAGAGTTTGGTCAGGCTTGTCCCTTGCTACAAAAGGGATTGGGACACTTTGCTGCACCGTTGTTACTTTTGTTACTTGCTACTTGGTACTTGCTACGAATCATCTCACCACACAACTACTTGTTACCGATAATTTCAGTGTTTGCAGATATTACTTTGCTGAAAACCACTTGTCAGATCCTTCTGCTCCTCGTTGGGTTCGACACTCTTACTTATCGAAAGGACTACGATAGACCCCCTATACTTGTGGGTCATCAAGACGTCATCGAGTTGTACCCGTGCTGAACACGGAGGTGCCATATGTTCGGTGCTAGATCGGGACCGATAGCGATTGGACCGCGAAGACATACGACTACATCAACCATGTTTCTTAACGCTTCCGCTTAGCGATCTATAAGGGTATGTAGACACACTTCCCCTCTCATAGCTATACATCTTCATAGGAATTTTTTTGTTTCCCATGCAACGTTTCCTAACATAAATGAGTGGGTGTTGGTCGGCGGCTACATGAGGGGGTGTTTAAATGGGAGGTGGAGGCTGTTTGAAAAAGGGAAGGTGGTGTCGGGCGGGAGGGGGGTCGTTATAGGCATGTCGTGGTAGAAAGAAATAAATAAAAATCACATTTAATTGCCAGTGACTACTATTGTGCATAGGCTTCCAATTTTTGGAACATAATAAGGTATACTATTCAGGAATAATGGGATGAGAAGACACATGGATGAGGGAAGGATTGCTATTTTTCCAGTGGTACGATCGAGTTGAGCGAAATGTGTATCTGAAATTATGGATTGAACTAGTGGTGCGGCGTTTGGACGGATAGCGACACTTCTTTTTTAAGTTTGTCTTTTGGGCTCCGATTCTCCTTAAGCTTGTCCATCTAGACGTAGTCGATGGAGCGCCGTTGTATATTCATGCCGTCTTCCTGACGCAACGAGGTTAGAGTTTCTTAATGTGCGTGCACGACGGCAATATTTGGTGTCAATTGCTTCGGATCTATTCATCAGTAAACGACGATGACCGCGGCTCCGGTGTGCTGTCATTAGGGACACGTGCACAAAAACTTCTCAACTATCATTAACAAGTTCAAGCCAGCTTTGGTATGTGAGTGTCTACAACGACGCATCGACGACTCATTTTGACGGCAGAAATGATCGTTCAATGGCTAGACCTCGATGCAATTTCTATTAAGTTTACGGCGTTTCGTACTTATGATGAACTTTGTTTCCACATTCTTCGTCAAACGGGACAATAGTAAGATTCCTACTCCATTATGAGTCTTATATGCATATATGGTGGCGCGCGCGTGGGATAGACACCTTGTCAACCCCTAACGGCCTAACCTGCAGGCCGGCCGGTGAGCGGACGTAACGCAACCCAGACTTGTAGGATTAGACCAGATAACCGTCCCCTTTATACACGTACGTGCTTTCCCTGTGACCGTCGATCGCGCATGGGACAATGGAGGTATGGAACGTACGTACGTGTACTTCGTCTGACCTCCCACGTAACGGCCTCTTCAACATCTGCGTTAACGTCCTCACACACATGACACATCCTGATCTACACAATCATCTCATGCATGCCACCCACTGCCATATGCCAAAGTAAGCTTACAATTAACTCATGCCATTTGCCAAAGCCAAAATAAGCTGACAATTATCTCATGCCATGCATGTCGTCCATATGCTAATTAAGGTCAGCTTAATGACAATTATTTCATGCCCTGCATGCCGTATGCCAAACTAGGCATATTCATCAAGAGACGATCGTATCCCAAGATCGACCCGGCCTAGAGAGCCTACGCAACACAAGCGTCGGCACGGCACACCATGCCTGCACCCTGCCCATTTCGTGTCGCCATGCAGGAGCCCTCGCCTATATAACGCGAGCTAGCACTCGTCTCCATGCACAACATAGTATTCGCAGCAAAGAAATATTGCACCCTACATCTGATCACCTGCACGACGTCGCCACAGTAGCTTCGGTTTGGCATGCATACATACATAGGCATGGGCACCGGCAACGTCAGGCGGCTGATGGCCGTGTCGTGTCTGGCCGTCCTGGCCCTCGCCGCCGACGCGCGCCGGCCGAGCGTCCACCACGCCGTCGTCCCGGCCCAGGCCCCGGCCCTAAACAACGCCGGGGAACTAGGGGCTGGGACCCGAGGATTCGCGAGGGCGGACGGGGCACGGTTCACGGTGGGCGGCCGGCCGTTCTACCCGAACGGCTTCAACGCGTACTGGCTCATGTACATGGCGTCGAACCCCGGCGACCGGAGCAAGGTGCTGGACACGCTGGACCAGGCGTCCCGCGTCGGCGCGACGATCATCAGGACGTGGGCCTTCAACGACGGCGGCAGCAACCGGCCGCTGCAGATCACCCCGGGCGTCTACAGCGAGGAGGTGTTCGTGGTACGTACGTTGAGGGAAGAAGCTAGCTAGGCGCAAGAGTAAATCTTTGGAACATCTTTTTTCTTTGGGGGGTAATATTTGGAACACACTAATTACACGCCAAAGATGGCTATACGTTACTACTTGAATCTTATGGGTTTGTCGTAGAAATGGGAGACCGTTTCCGTCGCAGTAAAGTTATTATTGTAGTACAACTGTTAGATAGACGGACACGCTAATATATCTTCTAAGCTAATAACCACATGTTGTCAAAAAATAACCACATCATTTCAAAATATAAAAATAGAAATACCCATACGGTTTTTTTAGGAAGGAATAATCACATGTAATTAACGGGTACTGCTAATTATTTTTTCGTCTCACTATTAATTCCCATCAAAAAGTTTCCATTGTATACCACCCTTGGGGTAAAAGTTTCCTTTTTTCTGCATGGTGGGATAATTTTTTTTTAGGCCCTGTTTATTTAAAAAGTCCTACGACTTTTTTTAGTCCCAACTAAAAAGTCCCTACTCCCTACCTGTTTGGTTTAAGGGATTAAATATGGACTAAAAGTTATTAAATGACATGCTAAAACACCATGTTACCCTTAGTAATGTACTTCCTTCGTCACGGTTTAGAAGGCACAATTAAAATTGCGTGCGTTTTTAAAATAGACAAGGTTTAAGGCGCAAAAGCAATTACTTCTATTAATTAATATTAGTACTACTCGTGCACGTGTCCTCTCAATTTGCTGCTCATGCATAAGTACTCGTATTTTCTCAGTTGATTAGGCGCATTAGCATCTACACCTGCTACATCTCACAACCAATCCGTGACTATCTTGGTCCCAGAGATTTTCCAAGCGTGCCTTCTAAACCGTGACGGAGGAAGTACTAGAGATTATTAAATGACAGGCTAAAAGCCAAGGCATTATTGGAAAAAGTTCCAAAAAATCTCAAAAAGACCCTCCCATATGGACTTATTCCTTTAGTCAGAAATGCCCACTTTAAGTCCTAGAAGTCCCTCCTGTTTGATTTAGATGAGACTAGAAGAGATTAATTTTAGTCCCTACATCAAAAAGTCCTTTCAAACAAACACCCACTTACTTCATTCGTCTCGATTTATAAGGTATGCACGTCGTTTTAGGTTGATAATTTAACTAGTTGAATATGCATTATATTTGATAAAAAATATATGTTTAGAAACTATCGTACGTTTAAAAATATATGTTTTCTCTTGATAAATTCAGGGAGTGGACTTCGTGGTGGCCGAAGCGAAGAAGCGAGGTCTCTATTTGATCCTGAGCTTGACGAACAACTGGGGTGACTTTGGCGGGAAGAGACAGTACGTGCAGTGGGCCAAAGAGCAGGGCCATAACCTGAGCTCCGACGACGACTTCTTCACGGACCGCCTCACCCAGCGCTTCTACATGAACCACATCAAGGTCCGTCACGTCCTCGCACGTCGCGTGCACTCCCCTAGCTAGAATTAGTAATTAATCGCGTGCACTGCATGTTCCACTGCCGTCACGCTAATAAGCTCCATCATCGTTCACATCTTGTGTACGTGCCGATGCACCGTATGCTTTTCTTTTTCTGCGGGGTACATCATACATATATGCACCGTATACGTTTTTCCAACGGATATACACCGTATAAACTTCGATCGTGTCGTTAAAAAAACTCGTGTGTACGTGTGTGGAGAGCAGAGGGTGCTCACGAGAGTCAACAACTTCACGGGAGTGGCGTACAAGGACGAGCCCACCATCTTTGCATGGGAGCTGATGAACGAGCCCCGCGTCCCCAGCGACCTCTCCGGGAAGACCATGCAGGCCTGGGTGGCGCTCATGTCCTCCTACGTCAAGTCCATCGACGACAAGCACATGGTGGAGATCGGCCTCGAGGGGTTCTACGGCGACACCGCGCCGGAGCGCAGGCGGTTCAACCCCGGCGGTAGTTACAGCGCGGGCACCGACTTCATCGGAAACAACCGCATCCCCACCGTCGACTTCGCCACCATCCACTCGTACCCCGACCAGTGGTAAATCAACAAAGAGAACATTTCCTCCCAGCACTTTTAAGTTATAAGTATAACCGATGGATTTGTGCTGACCGTGTGTGTGTGTCAGGGTGCCGGGGTCGACAAGCGAGCAGCAGGTGGAGTTCATGAAGAAATGGATGGCGTCGCACATCGAGGACGCGGCGGCGGCGCTGCGGAAGCCGCTGCTGGTGGCGGAGTTCGGCTGGAAGTCGAGCGGCAACGCGGCGGTGGCGGCGCGGGACGACTACTTGCGCATGGTGTACGACGCCATCTACGCGTCGGTGAAGGGAGGCGGGCCGTGCGCCGGGGGCCTCTTCTGGCAGGTGATGGCGCCCGGGATGGAGAGCTGGGCAGACGGCTATGAAGTCGTGCTTGAGCGCAGCTCCACCACCGCCGCCGTCGTCTCCCAGGAGTGCGCTAGGATCGGCGGAATCACGCCCTGAGGCTAGCTTGGGTGTGCGTTCCGGCTCGCGCGCGGGCGTTGGGGGCATGCAGCTACCATGCAGGAAGGAAGCAAGGACCCACGAGTCGTGTTATTAGTTAGGGTAATAATTGCACTCGGCTAATTACGTCAAGATTTTCTCACAAATAAAGGCTAACATATGTAGTAGTATGTGCCATACCGAGTAGAGATAACTCCCGATTGTAAAATACTAATAAAGAATAAAGGTTATTTTTTGAGAAAAGGGACAAGATCTATTAAAATGTTCACTCGAAATATAAAGACCCAAATCACATGGAGGTTCTTGGACTATGACCATGGATCTAGACGAAACGAGCACATACACTCCCCTATAGTTACGTTGCTCCGTTACGGGAACCAATCTAACCTTGATGATGGCACACGGGGAGTATTGATGCACGTGCCACTAAGTCCAGTGTCTCGGAACCGCATACATAAAATCAGGTTGTCGCGTATGCTTTATGAGAAATCCTAACCTTGCCATTCTGATGAGCCGAAAAATTTCTACACGGGAGCTTCGTCTAATCCGTCTCGATAAAAGAAGTCGAGGAGTATCAGAGTTTGGAAGATCGACTTGAACATGCAACACCACCATCCGCGGGAGCACCGCCTCTCAGAAGACCAAAAAAATCTTATATATCTACAACATGAGTTGAGGCACCAGGATTTTCTTTCCCACCACTCATCGTCGAAGCCATGGGCTCGAAGACTAAGATCAAGACAAGAAAGGCTTCGTTATAGTCGCCTTAAGAGAATGAGAAATATTATAGGTTAATGGATGAGCTTGTGTAAACTTATATGTTCGCGGTAATGTGAATGCATCTTTCCTCTATACGTGTTTTATCCTATTTGAAAAAGGCTTTCATCTTATTTTATATATTACGAACGACTAACAAATTAACTACGAACGAAGGGACTACGAGGCAAGGATGACCGTAGAGCAGAAGGCAAGGCTAGCCGCGGAGCAGCACGCGAGGCTAGCCGTGGAGCGGGAAACATAAATGGCGTTTGGCGAATGGTTCGGTGAGCGAGTGACCCTATCACGCTCGTATTTGAGGATTTTTCGGAGAAACATCAGTGTCTGGTCAAAAAAAAGTTGACCAAATCGAACCTCCACTTCCTTCCTAATCGTTCACACTGACCCGCACCCTTCATATCCATCTTAAATATAGAGAAGATATAAGAACTCGCGGACGAGTCCGGTTAATTCGCCACATAGATTGCAACCTCATCCGGACCACATTTTCTTATTCTTTATTCACCCGAACCACGTAGGATGCAGTCAACCTAGCAAGGTTCAAAAAGGGTCCAAACCAACGAACAGGCACTGTACAAAATATGTAAAAGCCGTACTGTCTTTATACATTTAGGAGCAAGTGCAATAGTATAGCCATTGCCATGTCATCTATAACCCATTTTATAGCCAACATATACAATAATTCATTGCAAAAGTGTATTATTTTTTTATTATATGACCAATCTTTCATACTCATAAAATGCCTACGAGCATGTGTTAGAGCTATCTCTTAGAACATGGTTAATAGTATAGCCGACTGCTGGCTATAAGACATCTTATAGCCCATCTTATTGCTACCTTGTATAATAGTTAAATATAAAAAAGTACTACTTTTATCATATATGGTCCATATTTCATTCTAACAAAGCACCTAGGAGCACGTGCTAGAGCTAGCTCTTCACGAAGAGCTCGTTTCCCTTCTCTCTCATCTTCTCTCTCATTCAACTCAGCGAAAATATAGTATTTTAATCTTTACAGCCTGCTGACTGTACCTTATTGTACTTGCTCTTAGCTAAGAGCCCGCTTACCTTCTCTCTCTTATTCTCTTTTCTACAACTAAACAAAAATATACCCCCTCCATCCCAAAATTCTTGTCTAAGATTTGTTTAGAAATGAATGTATGTAAATACTAAAACGTGACTAGATACATTCATATCTAGACAAATTTAAAACAAGAATTTTGAGATGGAGGAAGTATTAGTTTATTTCTTATAGCCAGATGACTCAGAGAATGGCGTTTTGGAGGCCGAGCTCCTTGGAGGCCTTTATTTTTGAAAAATTCAAATTTTTGTGGTTCAAAAAATTCTGAAAAAATATGCATGTATGTAAGGATGTAACCGATATGTGTGTAAAATTTCAGGTCAAAATACTTTAAAACGTGATCTGTACAAAAAAGACAAATTCATGATCTGAAATGATGAATAGTAACATGTGTTAAACAGTCTCAGATTTGTCTTTTTTGCACAGCCCTCATTTCAACGTATTTTGTTCTGAAAATTTACACACTTGTGTATTATACCTTCATTTATCTATGTATTTTTTTCAGAATTTTTTGAAACATTAAAATACAAATTTTCACTGAATTTGAAGTTTGAATTTAAAGGCCTCCAGTGAGCTCGGGAGCCAAAAGCAATATTTGGCTGAGTCAGCTCTATTATATACTCCCTCCGTTCCTAAATATAAGTCTTTTAAAAGATTTCACTAGGAGTCTACATACGGAGCAAAATGAGTAAATCTACACTTTAAACTATGTCTATATACATCCGTATGTAGTCCACTAGTGGAACCTCTCAAAAGACTTATATTTAGGAACGGAGGGAGTACAAATGACTTTACTACTCCATTACTGCTGCATGCAGTCAACATAGCCAGGTTCAAAAGGGTCCGAAAAAGAAACCTAGCTAGCGACGCACGTGCACAACGCAAGCGATAGCACGACACTATGCCTGGGCCCGCACCTGCCTATTTCGCCCCGCCGTGCCCATATAACGCGAGCACTCCAGCAGTGTCATCCCCCATCCACACAGACACAGGTGATCGATCGATCACCGGAAAGATTGCACCTTTGCCAATCACCTGTACGTACGTAGACACATCAGCTTCCGCTCTCCACGTACAAACATACTCCGCAGGTGGCATGGCCACCATCAGCCCGCAGCTCCTGATGATGGTGTGGTGTTTGGCCGGCGGCCTTGCCCTCGCCGCCGGCGCCAGGGAAGTGGATGCCGGGCGCGGGTTCGTGACGGCGAGCGGGGCGCGGTTCATGGCGGGCGAGCGGGCGTTCTACTCGGACGGGTTCAACGCGTACTGGCTCATGTACATGGCGTCGAACCCAGACGAGAGGAGCAAGGTGGTAGACGTGCTGGACCAGGCGTCCCGCCTCGGCGCCACGGTCGTCAGGACCTGGGCCTTCAGCGACGGCCAGGCCAGCAACCGGCCGCTGCAGATCATCCCCGGCGTCTACAATGAGAAAGTGTTCGTGGTATGTACGTTGAACGGCCTCGAAGCTACGCTAGAGATTTCCGTTTTACTAGAGCAGATTAATTACGTACACGCCAAAGATAGCCATGCTACCGTACGTTTACCTGACTAGTACTTCGTTCCCGTCGCTAAAATCATGTGCTAACGATTTGGATAGATGGATACGAAAACCCCAAAGATCTTCTTAATTAATCAATGGCCAGACGTCTTAAAATCTTACTGCTACTATTGCTCATTAAAAAGTTTTCATGATATATATCCCGGTACAACAATGCTACATCGATGGACTGTTACGGGGTTTTACGGGATGGGTTTCAGCTGTCAAATCATGATTGGTTTAAGAAATCTGAAAATTTTTGGGAGGAAGGGGGGGCATGTTTCGTTGGCACCAAAGATCTTAATCAATGGCCAAGCGTTTTAAAATCTTACTACTACTCATTAAAATGTTTTTAGTCATTTTTTAGAAGGTTTTTACTCATTTATTATTGTCCTTAAAAAGTTTTCATTGAATATATTCTAGTACCAATTTTTTTAACTGTACTATATACTACTCCATTTATACAGAGAGTGAGCTGTAAAGATCTCAAACGAAAACGTATAGATTTACCATTGAAGAGTAAGATACAGTGATAGGGGGAGGGGCCGGCATGTTTAGTTGGCACCAAAGATCTTAATCAATGGCCAATCGTTTTAAAATCTTACTACTACTCATTAAAATGTTTTTAGTCATTTTTTTATAGAAGGTTTTTACTCATTTATTATTGTCCATTAAAAAGTTTTTATTGAATATATTCTAGTGGCAAAAAGTTTTAATCGTACTATATACTACTCCATTTATACAGACAGTGAGCTGTAAAGATCTCACACGAAAACGTATCGATTTACCATTGAAGAGTAAGATACAGCGATACATGCACGTATATATGCTGCATTTATATAGTCTAATGTCCCTCCTTCGAATATATTTTTGTGTAGGGACTAGACTTTGTAATAGCCGAAGCGAAGAAACGAGGGATCTACTTGATCCTGAGCTTGGTGAACAACATGGACAACTTTGGCGGGAAGAAGCAGTACGTGCAGTGGGCACGAGACCGGGGCCATTACCTTAGGTCTGACGATGACTTCTTCTCCGACGCTGTGACCCAGAAGTTCTATAAGAACCACATCAAGGTCCTTCCCTACTCGTATTTAACCTCTTATTATGAACGTTCTGCTGCGTCATGTAGATTTGTTTTCTTCTTTTCACCGTATATACGTCGATCACATCATTGTGTTGGAACAGAGGATGGTCACGAGAGTCAACACCTTCACGAGGGTGGCATACAAGGACGAGCCGATCATCTTCGCGTGGGAGCTGATGAACGAGCCTCGCGTCCCGAGCGACCTCTCCGGGAAGACCATGGAGGTCGGTCACTCACACCAAGCTATAACATCCATGGCTCTCGGTTCACTTCCCATCACGCCTGGTTATTTAGGACATTAGTTCATCCGTTTGATCTGATGGTGGTCGTGCATGCATGCAGCGCTGGGTCAGGTCGATGTCGGCGTACGTCAAGTCCGTCGACCCCAACCACATGGTGGAGATCGGCATGGAAGGGTTCTACGGCGAGTCCACGCCGGAGCGCAAGCGGTTCAACCCGGGGCAAGGGTACAGCGGCGGCACCGACTTCATCTCCAACAACCGCATCCCCACCGTCGACTTCGCCACCATCCACTTCTACCCCGACCAATGGTACACACACACACACACACACACACACACAAGCACGATGGATGGATGGATGGATTTGTGCTGACAAATCGTGTCGCTCATACTTGTGGCAGGATGCCGGGTTCGAGCAGCCAGGCGCAGGTGGAGTTCACCAAGAGGTGGATGGCGTCCCACATCGAGGACGCGGCGACGGTGCTGGGGAAGCCGCTGCTGGTGGCGGAGTTCGGCTGGTCCGCGCGCTCCGGCGGCTACACGGTGGCGGCGCGGGACGGCTACTTCCGCATGGTGTACGACGCCATCTACGCTTCTGTGAAGGGGAGCGGGGCGTGCGCCGGCGGGCTCTTCTGGCATGTAATGGCGCCCGGGATGGAGAGCTGGGCCGACGGCTACGACGTCGTCTTAGACCCACCACCGCCGCCGTCGTCTCGCAGGAGTGCGCCAAGATTGCCAGCTTCACGCCCGCTTTCTAGCTCTTTTTGTGTGATGATAGCGGTACATGCATCATAGATGCATGAGTGTGGAGGAACCGAAAACTAACGAGCCCATTGGACTGGAATTATTTAGATCATCAGGTTGCTAACCGAATAGAAGAGCGCGGAGTCACGAGGAATACTCAAATCATCATTTTTTATCCTCTATAACACAATACATCAGGTTGCTAATCGAATAGTCGGCCAGATTATCTGGTGGCGAGCTAGTGCAAATCGGTCCTATTAAGCCTTCTCATGACACATTGTATGCTTAAATTGTGTGCATGAAGGTATCCCACATGATATCCTCTATAACACATTGCTCCTTATTTTGAAAAAGCACGCATTTAATTGATGTCTTCAATTGAAATTGAATCGTCTGATTTTGACCGGATCAACAATTTCTCAAAACTCCCTTATTCAATTTTTTATCCTCCATAACACTAAACTCCTTAATTTTAAAAACCTGGCAGGCAATTGAGGTTGCCAATTTTGGATTTTGGTCAGAATTTTGGCCGGGTTTGTCGCTCCGCAGGGCAGCTCTCACGAGCAGGGCATGAGCCATCACCTATCCCTTCCCCCACCGCCAACATGTTGGTGTGTCGTCCCTGCCCGCACCACCACCTCTACCTCCAGGTTCTCATAGGTACTGCTAGTATAAATGGGCTTCACCGATTAACAATTTTTGAAATCTTAAATGAGCCCATGAAAAAAATGACAAGTGATAGTGTGGTGTTAAAGTTTAGTCCCACACCGTTACATGAGAAAGAATTGGACCTTTTTATACGGTGGATTCTTTTTACCATCCTAAGTGGTGTGTTGAGAAGAAAAAAGGAAGACCACATGTACGCGCTCGCTCGCATCTCCTGGTCGGGCTCGGTCACATGCACAGGGTCAGGGCGGCACGTACATGCGGCATGCGCGTAGATGGTCCGTCGAAATTTGGTTCGTTGTCTTGCATGGGCGCGGCTTCCCTTTGTCGTATTATTTTTTATGTCTTAACAGACAAGTTGGTTTTTGGAAAGCACTCTGCGCGACTGCTCAAGGTCATCATTACGGGTCGTCTTTTGTCTAAGTCAGTCGGCGACTCATCGCCGTCAATAGATCGTCATCAACATGTCATCAACACCGTCGCTCCTGCAACAACTAACACAATACGTCCTTCATGATCTGTACATGTCTCTCTCTCTGTAGTCGCTACTTCGTGTGCGATGATGATGTGCATGTTTTGATGTTCATGTAGTATGCTAGATTGTTTCATGATATTCTTAATTCCAGTCATGAATTATTTACTATAATTAATCATGAATTTGCCTAATCTTTCAACAATCCAAAAACTTAATTGTAAGCAATTTCCTGAGTTAACTATGGCTGAATTCGCTGATGCACTAAGGTCGGATAAGTTTATTATTTGTCGACTATGTGGCCTAAAGATACACCTAATAATATTTTTATTATTTGTCAACAAATTTTGTTGTACTACTCTTTGTACTTGCATTTCAAATTTCCATCATATCCATTAAATGCCTAGAAATCCACTTAATAACTTAAAAATGGGAAACTATCCATGAAATTATCATTATTTACCATAGAACGTGTATGGGTGTATATTGAGTATAAAAATCATTCAAGGCCAACCAGTGAAGCAACCGTTGGTTCACCTTCAAACCTGGCAAGTTCCCTCTTGAAACTGCGATGCTCACTAAAATTTAACCACAGGGTATTGATGCCATATCATTATAATATGTCAAGTTTCATATTTTTCAGATCATATTTGCAATTCTATGATTTAAAATCTAGTAATCTTCATATTTGCGGTTGACTCGTGCCACTTAGCTGTTTGAAATATCATCTAATTTCTCATATGTGACCCAAAAATATACCAAGACATATTTTTAACCCATTTTGCTGGACTACTCCTTGTACTTCCAATCCAATTTTCCATTATATCCATTTAATGCCTAGAAAATCCACTTGATGACTTTAAAATGGGAAATGAATACTAAAATACCAAATTTTAACATAACACCTATAATAGTGTATGTAGAGCAAACCGAGATGACAAATGTCGGTTCACATTCAAAACTGACATGTTCCCTCTCGAAACCATGAGTCCTGATCTCAAATGCTTCGGCTACTAAGAAGCTTAAAGCATCAACAACCAGACGCCTCAAACGACCTCTCATACGCCAGCGGACGCGCCCGGTGAGTGACCAGACAAGAGAAAGAAGGAAAAAAAGTGACCCAATCGGATCCCTTATATCATTCATATATGTCCGGGCTGTCCGCGAACCCTGGTGTTGAGGAGAAATATAGGAAGGATATGAGGGCTCGTGGACGTGCCCGGACGCGTCCGGTCAGTATGCCACGTAGGACGCGACCCCATATCCTGGATCACCTTTTCTTTTTCTTTATTCATTTTTTTCTTTCTCTTTCTCTGTACCAATCACATGTAAGTGATCGCACATACGAGAAAGAAAATAAAGAGTGTTGTTACACGGACGGATGAACAGGGGACACGCCCGGTCACTAACCAGACGCGTCCGTGGGCGTTTAGGGTGTCATGTTTGTTATGTCCCGTTGAAGATGTTCTTACATCCCAACATTCTGGAAATTGGCTGAAATTTTAACAACCTATAACCTATTGATGGCATATCATGATTCCATACTAAGTTTCATGTTTTCATATCATATTTCGAGGTTTTTTATGATTTAAAATCCAATAAGTCTCATGTTTGGGGCCGACTCTTGTCACTCAGTTATTTGCAATATCATCCCTACATGTGGCCTAAAAATACACCCAAGAACATAATTATTAATTTTTAGCTCATTTTGGTGGACTATTTCTTGTATTTGCAGTTCAAATTTCCACTATATCCATTTAATCACACACACACGTACAAGTACAAAGCAGAAAAACTGCGCGCGCAGACGTGCACGGACATACACGCAAGAAAAGAGAAAAGAAGACTAAATACAAGAAGAAGAAGAAAAAGGCGACTTACACGAAATAAAAATTCAGGTGACTTACAATTAGCAAAAGTGCTTTATGAGACGAGTGCACTCCACGGTCCACGCACAACATATCCACTGATCCAAAAAAAAAAAAACATATCCGCTAATCCACACAGATATCGGTCGATCACGGAAGATATTATTCCATTGGTAATACACGTATAGGCATGAACACGTACCAGCAACGCGCTGCGGCTGATGATCGCGTCGTGTTTGGCCGCCCTGGCCCTCGCGGCCGATGCCCGCCCCTCCTACCGACCGTCCACGCCGGCGCTGGGGAAGCACAAGCCAAGTCGAGAGCCCGCAGGTTCGCGAGCGCGAGCGGGGCGCAGTTCATGGTGGGCGGCCGGCCTTTCTACTCCGGCGGGTTCAATGCGTTCTGGCTCATGTGCATGGCGTGGAACCACGGCGACCGGAGAAAGGTGCTCGACGCGCTGGACCAGGCGTCCCGCCTCGGCGCGACGATCATCAGGACGTGGGCCTTCAGCGACGGCGGCGACAGCAGCCGGCCGCTGCAGATCACCCCCGGCGTCTACAGTGAGAAAATATTTATGGTGCATATTTGTGTCACCTTTTTTCCGGGGAATTCAGATAGCTTTATTAAATAAAAGCATTCGTTGAACAGTCAGCCAGAAGGCTGCTGACCAGGAAGCTAGGGTGAAGTTCAACTGGGTTTCAGTCATATTAAGCGTACATGCACGCTTAGCACACAGGTGTGTAGGACCATTAGCGGCTCTAATTATATGGGAAATCTGAAAGAACAAAAAGCTAGCAGAGAACTCTCTAATTTCCGGAAAAATGGGAGTTACTACCGAGAGATCGGTGTAGCCAGAGTTCCGGAGGTGAACTGGCTCTAGACAGTCGGATTCCAGTTGAACATGCGTATATCCCCGAAGCTTGGCGAAAATGACACCCTCGCGCAAGGAGAGAACTTCGGCAATGAATGAATCCATGACCCCTATACGGGGTTTGCACCATGCGGCCAGGAAGGCCGAGGGAGCGTGTGCCACTCCCCCAACGCCGTGTACGTCGTATACGTTTTGAGCGTGTCACTTTTGCGCATGTTCTTTTGCGCATGTTTGTGAGTGGAACTGTGGAACAGAGGGTCTCACGAGAGTCAACAGCTTCACGGGAGTGGCGTACAAGGACGAGCCGACCATCTTCGCATGGGAGCTGATTAACGAGCCCCGCGTCCCCAGCGGTATTTTCGTCAGATACAACCACAAGCGTTTTCGGATTGACAAAAAAAACCACCTACCGATCCATATTGACAGGAAAAAATTACATACGCTATAACGATAGGTGCGCCAGCCAACCAACACGTTGCACCTGCCGCCTTAGACGACGGCGGCAGCACGGCGGTACGGCAGCTCGGCTGCTACAACTTTTCGTTCTACACAGCGACTCGCACAACGGAACCTGAAAAGGCGGCAAGAACTGTTCATGCTACATGCGTCTTCCTAATCATGCCGTCCACTGGTTGACCCTGTCGTCTTGTAGAAATATCTTTAAAGTCTTACAACATCTTCAACAACAGCCGCGCTTCGCGCCGCGCGCAAAAAACCTGTTTGCCGCGCGCGCTTCGGCTGGTTTAGCGCGGCCGCAAGCGCTGGCTCCAACGGCCGCGCTATAATGCAGCGCGCGCCGCTCCAGCAGCGTTTAAAAATACAGCGCGCGCAACACGCACAAACCACATATACATTTCAAAAAATAGGAGCAAAAATGATCAAACAAATAAAATAAATCAACAATAAATAGTCATTACAACACAATCAATAGTTCATGAACAATACAATGTCGAATGCAGAAATCATACTCTTTGTCGTCCATGCCATGCCCACCACTCTTTAATCAGATCCTTCTGAAGTCCTGGGAAGCGCCGGGGGCGCGGGCGGCGGCGGCGGCGCGGGGATAGTCCGGGGAAGCGCCTGAACGGTCGCCAGGGGGCGCGGGCGGCGGCGGCGGCGCGGCCGGATGGGGGGTGGGAGTGGGAGAGCGAGCGCGCGAGAGTCCAGCGCGCAGGAGCTGTCGCAGCAAATAAGCGGCGCGCGATTGCGTTTTGGCCAGCGCGCTGAACTGCATATGCCGCGCGCGCCGTTTTTGCGCGCCCGCTGGAGACACCCGCCGCGTTGCGCGCGCGCTAAAACGGCCTAATTTGCGGCGCGACGCTAGTTTAGCGCGGCTGTTGGAGATGCTCTTATGTAGGTGGTGGCATGACAAGTGATGGTGAGAAGTTTAGTTCCACCCCGATAGTGGAGAAGAATTTGGACCTCTTTATAAAGGTCTCTCTTCTACATGTTATAGGAAACTGAAAATAAAATAGGCCCTCGCGCACTTCTCATCTGCCACCCGCCTCGTCCTGCCGCTCCGCGTGTTGCGGGAATAAGCCGAGCTCATACCTACGCGCTTATTTTTGCCGGTCGGATCGTGGGCTGTTACTGACTCGGACATAGGTTCAGCCCACGTCTCTCCACCCGACCGCCTATATAAGCAGGGCTAACGCCAACCCTAACCGTTACGAGATCAAATCGCCTCTGCCTCACGCGCTCGTTCCTTTGGTGCTGATGTCGCCGGCGACTCCGTCCCGTTCACCGCGTACACGGTCAACGGGAGAGCAGGCCTCTGAAACCCCGTCTCTTCGGATCTTGTACGGAAGAGGGGCGATTAGGTTTTAGGGGAGGCATCACGCGACTGCTCGCCTCCGTCCGTCTGCTTCGTCTTCGTCTGTGTCGAACTCATCATCGCCATGTTTTCACCAATCGAAGCTGACCGTCTCGCCCGCGAGAAGGCCAAAGCCGAGAAGAAGGCGACAGAGGATGCTGCCGTCGCCACCGCTGCTGCTACGGCCGAGTGGCCGATCGGAGGGTATAACTCGTTTATCCCACTCCTGTTTATTTTAGCCCTAGTAGTACTAGCTATATGCGTAGATGGTTTTTCTATATGCATACTATTTGCTAGTCTGCTCCGGGATCAGTATGTCATCAATCTAGTCAATGCCATGTTAGTAATTATTTCATGGAGTAATCTACTCGAAAAATTACCTATTTATTCAACAATCCAAAAACCGAATGTGTGTAGGAATATTTTGAGTAATGGTTTTGCTGCTGCACTGAAACCGGATAAGTTTACCGGTACTTATTTCAAGCGTTGGCAAACGAGAACCACCTTATGGCTCACGGCTATGAACGTGTTCTGGGTAGCAGGTGTCACCCCTACGGGAACGATCACTCCTGAACAGGAGAAGGCGTTCGCGGAGGCCACCATCCTATTCCTTGGAGCAGTTATAAGCGTGATCGAAGATAAGCTGGTTGATGCATATTTACATGTGCGTGTTGCCAAAGAGTTGTGGGAGGTGCTCAAATCTAAACTCGGGGCCTCTGATGCTCGGAGCGAGATGTATGTTATGGAGTAGTTCCATGATTACAAAATGGTTGAGAATCGTTCTGTAATGGAACAAGCTCATGAGATAATATGCATTACTAAAGAACTTGAGGTTATGAAGTGCAATTTACCGGGCAAATTTGTCGCAGGGTATATTCGCTAAGCTCCCTAATTCCTGAAGGAACTTTGCTACCACTCTGAAACATCAGAGGTGTGAATTCTCAATAAAGGAGATCATCGGCCACCTGAGTGTTGAGCACAACTCTAGAGCAAAGGACTCGCACGGAAAAATGGTCGAAGGTCCTTCTGCTGCCAACATGGTACATCAGAGGAACTTCAATTCCCTCAAGCCCAAGGGAAGAATTTTGTCCAACAGAATACCAACTTTAAGAAGAAGGGTAAGCAAACCTTCAAGAAGAACAAGAAGGGAGATGGCTGCTTCAATTGTGGTTCTAAGGAACATTGGGCCAGTAAGTGCCCAAACAAGTACAAGAAGCCAGGACAGGACTCCAAGTCTGCCAATATGATTGTGAGTAACAATGAAAGTGGTGCATCTGGTTACGGTAATTTGTTTGTTGTATTTTCGATTTGTCAACCTACTGATTGGTGGGAAGACACATGTGCAAATATTCTTGTGTGTGTTGACATATCATTGTTCTCTTCTTACCAGGTCACAGGTCGAGGGTCCGTATTGATGGGGAATGGCGCGAGTGCTTTTGGTCTTGGTGTTGGCACGTTTGATCTGAAGTTTAATTCGGGAAGGATCGTGCAGCTGAAGAACATGCAGCATGTCCCTGCCATCAAGAAGAATCTCGTTAGTGGCTCCCTTATGTGTACACAAGGGTTTAAGTTAGTCCCCGAGTCTAATAAAGTAGTTGTTACGAAATATGGATTTTTTGTTAGGAAAGGTTATGAATGCGGAGGTCTGTTCCGCCTTTTCCTTTCAGATTTTTGTAATAAAGTCGAGAACAATATTCATTCGAGTGTAAATGAATCTGCAGTTTGGCATTCACG
Source organism: Hordeum vulgare subsp. vulgare (assembly GCF_904849725.1). NCBI lineage: Eukaryota > Viridiplantae > Streptophyta > Magnoliopsida > Poales > Poaceae > Hordeum > Hordeum vulgare. The sequence continues at coordinate 524,525,575 of NC_058523.1, forward strand.
TCTTTGTCACATAAGTTTCGATGTTATGTCGCGGCTAGAAAAATTGAATTTAATCCCGAGTTTCACTTTAGCCAAATGTTCTAAGTGCCATTCATGTGTGCAAGCAAAGCAACCTTGCAAGCCTCACAAAGCTGTAGAGGAGAGACACTTGGCGCCATTAGAACTCATACATTCTTATCTTTGTGAGATGAATGGTGTGTTGACTAAAGGTGGAAAGAAATATTTCATGACATTGATAGATGATTCCACTAGATATTGCTATGCATATCTGTTAAATACAAAAGATGAGGCTCTACCCTACATTAAAATCTATAAGGCAGAAGTTGAGAATCAACTTGAAAATAAAATTAAACTAGTCCGGTCTCATCGTGGTGGAGAATACTTCTCAAACGAGTTTCATTCTTTTTGTGCGGAACACGACATTATTCATGAGAGGATGCCTCCCTATTCACCCCAATCAAACGGGGTTGTCGAGCGGAAAAACCGTACTCTAATTGATTTGGTTAACGCCATGTTAGATACATCGGGTTTATCCAAGGCATGGTGGGGGGAGGCTATATTGACTGCGTGTCATGTCTTGAATAAGGTTGCTACAAAAAATAATGAAGTCACTCCCTATGAGGAGTGGTCAAAGAGAAGGACGACACTCTCGTACTTACGTACTTGGGGCTGCTTGGCGAGAGTCAATGTGCCGATCCCCAAAAAGCGTAAGCTTGGACCAAAGACCGTGGATTGCGTTAATTTGGGTTACGCTAAGAATAGCCTTGGCTATAGATTTCTAGTAGTGAAATCTGAGGGACGTGACGTGAAGGTTGGTACAATTATGGAGTCGAGGGATGCTATATTATTTGAGGATATATTTCCCTGAAGAGATGTGCAAAGCACTTCTAGACAAGAATCTGAGGAATCTCGTGAGCCTGCAATTCCTATGGAATATTATGAACAAACACATGATAAAAATCCTGAGGAAGATGACGAGGACACCCTTGGTAGGGGCAAGATACAAAGGACTGGAAACACCTTTGGTGATGATTTCTTCGTATACCTCATGGATGATAATCCCACTTCTATTTCAGAAGCGTATGCGTCTCAAGATGCTGATTACTGGAAAGTTGTTGTTCGTAGGGAGATGGATTCCATCATGGCTAATGGGATATGGGAGATTACTGATCGTCCCTATGGTTGCAACCCATTGGGATGCAAGTGGGTGTTCAAAAGGAAGCTTAGGCCCGATGGTACGATTGAAAAGTACAAGGCTAGGCTTGTGGCCAAGGGCTATGCCCAGAAACAAGAAGATTTCTTTGATACTTATTCACGTGTGGCTAGACTGACCACCATTCGAGTACTACTCTCATTGGAGGCCTCACATGGTCTTCTCGTTCATCAAATGGACGTTAAGACGGCCTTCCTGAGCGGAGAGCTAAACGAGGAAATCTATGCAACAACCACATGGATTTGTGATAGATGGTCAGGATGGAAAGGTGTGTAAGTTGCTGAAATCTTTATATGGCCTGAGGCAAGCACCGATGCAATGGCATGAGAAGTTTAGTACAACTCTGACATTTGTTGGCTTCGGTGTTAATGAAGCTGACGAATGTGTATACTATTGCCATGGTGGGGGCGAAGGAGTTATATTGTGCTTGTATGTTGATGACATACTGATATTTGGAACCAACCTCAAAGTTGATTGAGGAGGTTAAGTCTTTTCTGTCTCAAAACTTTGAGATGAAGGACCTTGGGGTGGATGATGTTATCTTGAACATCAAGCTTTTGAGAGATGATGAGGGTGGGATTATACTTCTGCAATCCCACTATGTTGATAAGATTTTAAGCCACTTTAGATATTCAGACTGCAAAATTTCTCAAACACCATATGATCCTAGTGTGCTGATTCGAAAGTTCAAAGGCACAACTATAGATCAATTGAGATTCTCTCAAATTATTGGTTCACTTACGTATCGAGCTAGCGTAACGAGGCCTGACATCGCGTTTGCTATGAGGAAACTTAGACGGTTTGTTGCCAATCCGGGCGATGTTCATTGGCGTGCTGTTGAAAGAATTATGCGCTACCTAAAAGGTACTGTGAACCACGGACTTCACTATACGTGATACCTGTTGGTACTTGAAGCGTATAGTGATGTGAATTGTATCTCTGATGCTGATGAGATGAAGATCACTACTGGGTATATGTTTACTCTTGGAGGTGGTGTTGTTTCCTCGAAGTCTTGCAAGAAAACGATCTTAGCGAGATCGACAATGGAAGCATAATTAACAACATTAGACACATCTGGTGTCAAAGAAGAATTTCTTCGAGATCTTCTAATGGACTTGCCTGTGGTTCAGAAGCCGGTTCCGGCTATCCTTATGAACTGCGATAATCAGATAGTTATTGTCAAAGTGAAGAGTTCAAAGGACAACATGAAGTCCAATAAACATATAAAAATGGGATTGAAGTCTGTCAGACGTTTGAGAAACTCCGGAGTGATAGCGTTGGGGGCTACATCCCAACGACTAAGAATATGTCTCCAAGAACATTTAGAACTTTCTCCCCTAAGAATGAATATGTAGGATTACCTATCCCCCTGAATCATAGCATGTAGATATTGGGAGTTGGTAGGGTGAGACAAGTTCAATCCAGAAAATATCAATAATGTGTAGATGTTGTTTTATTGCTATTGATATCTGAACCAATTCTATATCTCTCTCCTCCTTAATGGTGTTACCACTCCCCCCTGAATATGTAAGATTGATATATCTCCCCCTTTGGAAGATCTCCCCTTAGGTGGACCTTCCTTTAGGAAACAAATATCTCCCTTCTTGATATTTCTCCCCTTATGTAAGCTTATTGGAATCTTTTATATTTCTCCCCCTTTGGAATTAATTTCCAAAAATGTCAGAGGGTAAGGGCACATGGAGAGTAAGGGATCCTCGATTCATCTCTTTCTGATAAGGGTTCCTCTCTCCCTTAGGTATGGATAAGATTTCCTTGATTCATCTCCCCCTTAGGAATAGGTAAGAGATCATTGAATGTTCTTTTTTTATATGGATAAGAGTTCCTAGAAATATCTCCCACTGTTTGTTAGGGATCCTAGATGTTTCTCCCTCTTACATTGTGGGATCACTTAGTCTTCTCCCTATTTTTGAAGATCTCTTGTTCTTTGGAAAATATGGGGAAAAGATTTTAACCTCCGTTGAAATGTGAAACGTTCAATAAAAACTCAGGAGGTTATAAACTTGGAAAATATTTAGAAATTTCCAAAAAGTATAGGCACAGATAATTTTGGTGTCACTGAGGCATTGTGATTCGGTAGAACCGAGTATGTGAATTAGGCCGTGGAAAAAAAATCAGTGGGACCAATTTTTCCAATTCGGTGAAACCGAGTTGCATTGAAAATCAACTTGTTAACTAAAATTAGACAAAAATAAGTTTTAAAGACTATACAAAGATACCAACTGTAAAAAAATACCAATTGTAATAAATATACCAATTGAGATAGAACAGGATAACACAGTAAAAATAATATATATTTTTGAAAATTTTAAACACATATAGATTAATGTTTAATGGTTCAAAGAAATTAAGAATAAAAAAACATGAACCATACATGAATTAATATCCATGTGGGTGTTGGGCGGTGACTGGGTCACCTATATTAGAGTATATTGACTTGAGGAGTCAAGCAAGAATGCTTGATCATAGGTCATACTCATCGTTAAGCACAAAATGGGGTTACCATTTTTCGATTAAGCATTTTAATGTATGCATATCACTTGAGTTTCTTTACCTCATGAATTGGTGCAAAGCTTTATCAAGGATATGGGTACATACCTTCGAATGATGTTGATGACGTGGCATGTAGGTGAACTTGTTGTGGATGCTCAATGTTGATGAAGATCATCTTGAGTTGGGAGAAACCCTTGTCGTCTTGGTTCACTTTTCACCTACATAGGTTAGTCATGCAAGGAATACCATAATATATCCAAATGACCAGAGTGAATGAATTCAACAAATTGTTGTCAAGGATATGGTATTGTTGTCTTGTTCCTTCATCTCCGAAGAAGGAATTGTTGATACTTGGCCATGTCAAGATTGCTTTTTGATGAGAGTTGAGGGCAATCTTGTTTACTGTAGTTATTCCAAGTACCTACAAAAGATTAGATGCAATACAAGGGAACATAGTTTTCCAAGATAGAAGATAGTGTCACTAGCATCATGGAATAGACAGTCAAGCTCATGCCCTTGCATGCATCCGAGTGAGTCTAGATAAAGTTTGAAGCATCAATGATGTTCAACTCACTACTCAAATTACAAAACACTTTCTCATCAAGTGGTTTGGTAAATAAATCAGCTAATTGTTTGTCGGTACGAACATGCTTGAGATCTATATCTACTTTACCAACATGATCGTGAATGAAATCATGTCCCATTTGAATATGTTTAGTCCGAGAATGTTGCACGGGATTATAGGCAATTTTAATAGCACTTTCATTGTCACACAATAGTGGAACTTTTCTAACATGAATGCCATAATCCTTAAGAGTTTGAGGCATCCATAGTAATTGCGCACAACATGATCCAGCGGTAATGTATTCCTCTTTGGCAGTAGATAATGATACCGAGTTTTGTTTCTTGGATGACCAAGACACAACAGATCTCCCAATAAATTTACATGTAACCGAGGTTGATTTTCTATCAACCTTGTCTTCGGCATAGTCTGAGTCGTAATAGCCAACAAGATTAAAATAAGATCCCTTGGGATAACATATGCCAAAATTTGGTGTATGTATCAGGTATCTCACTATTCTTTTCACAGCCAATAGAGGACACTCTTTAGGTGCCGCTTGATATCAGGCACACATGCAAACAATCAACATGATGTCACGACGGGAGGCACATAGATATAGCAATGAACCAATCATTGATCGATGAACCTTTTGATCAACTCGTTTGTCCTCCTTAGTGAGGTCAACATGTCCACTAGTAGGCATGGGGGTTCTCATACCTTTGCACTCTTACATGGTGAACTTATTGATTAAGTCCTTGGTGTACTTGGTTTGAGAGATAAACGTACCTTCTCTCGATTGCTTGATTTGCAATCCAAGGAAACAAATCAGCCCACACATCATTGACATCTCATACTCCTCTCACATCAACCTTCCAAATTTCTTACTAAAATGTGGGTTAGTAGAACCAAAGATAATATCATCCACATAAATTTGGCACACAAATAGTTCTCCATTAACTCTTTTAGTGAATAAGGTTGCATCAATTTTTCCAATCTCAAAGCCCTTTTCAATGAGAAACTTCGTTAGGCATTTGTACCAAGCTCTAGGGGCTTGTTTAGGACGATATAAAGCTTTATGAAGTTTGTTAACATGGTTAGGTTTCTTAGGGTTCACAAAGCCGGGAGGTTGTTTGAAATAAACTTCCTCCTCAATTACACCATTTAGAAAAGCACTTTTGATATTCATTTGGTAAAGAGTAATATCATGGTGATTGGCATAAGCGAAAAGAATGCGAATGGCTTCAAGTCTAGCAACGGGGGCATAGGGGTCACCGTAGTACATACCTTTGAGTTGTGTGTATCCTTGGGCTACGAGAAACGCCTTGTTGCGTATGACCTGTTCATCTTCATCTTGCTTGTTTGGAAACACCCATCTTGTATCAATGATGTTGTGCTCTTCATTGGGCTTCTCAACAAGTGTCCACACTTTGTTCCTCTCGAAGTTATGTAGCTCTTCGTGCATGGCATTCACCCAATCCGGGTCTTGAAGGGCTTCTTCAACCTTGAAAGGCTCAATGCTAGAGATGAAAGAACAATGCTCACAAAAGTTAGCTAAGCGAGATTTAGAGTGAGTGATCCTCCCAGTTTTTATGTCATCGAAGATTTGATTCAGTGGATGATCTTTGCCCACTCTTGCTCTAACTCATGGTGACTTCATCTTGTTGGATGGTGGAGCTTCTTCATCATCATCTTCCTGCTCGTTGTCATTGACAGTGTCATCTCCTTGAGGTGGTGGTGATGAAGGTTGAGGTGGATCATCACGATGTACTTCCTCCTTTTCTTCATCATGTCGTGTACCACTTGTGGATGCCTCCATATTGTTTTTGTGGTTCTCCTTGATGCGAAGTAGGGGCTTCCACTTGAGTTGATTAAGTATTTTACTTCACCTCCATGGGACGAATCTTGCCAATATATAGATCTTGGATGTCTTCCGGAGGTTCCTTATCTCCTACATCATTTGGCAGTTGATCGACTTGCGAACCATTAGATTCATCAAACTTCACATGTACCATCTCTTCAACTTTTCGAGTGAAGTTGTTGTGGACACCATAAGTGTGAGAGTTTGATTCGTAACTTAGTTGAAACCTTCATAAGATTAGGGCCAAATTTAGAACGACGATGCTTATCAAGAATGTAGCACTTAGAGCCAAATACTCAAAAGTATCCAACTTGGGGTTTGTTACCTGTGAGTAGCTCATTTGTCATTTTACCGAGAAGGTTGTGTAGGTAGAGTCGGTTTTTGGCATGTCAAGCTGTTTCCACGGCCTCTATCCAAAAGTGTCTTGGCGTCTAGTATTCATCAATCATCGTTCTGGCCATCTCCGTGAGAGTCCGGTTCTTCCTCTCAACAACTCCATTTTGTTGAGGTGTGTACGTCGCCAAGAACTCATGTGAGATACCTTCTTCGCCAAGAAAAGTATCCACATTCGTGTTCTTGAACTCCATTTCATTGTCACTCCGAACCTTCTTGATCTTCACTTCAAACTGATTTTGAGCTTTTCGAGCAAAGTTCTTGAAAATCTTGTGTACCTGCAACTTATCATCAAGAAAGAATACCCACATAAATCTATAAAAATCATCAACAATGACTAAACCATAAGAATTTCCACCGAGGCTCTTGTAAGCATTGGGATAAAAAAGATCCATGTGAAGTAGCTCGAGTGGCCTTCTTGTAGTCATGATGTTCTTCACGGGATGACTCCCACCGACTTGCTTTCCTGCTTGACAAGCACTACAAAGTCTATCTTTGTCAAAGATAACATCTTTAACACCAAGAATATGATCACCTTTGATAAGTTTGTCAAGATTACGCATACCAACATGTCCTAACCTTCTATGCCACAACCAACCTTTAGAAGATTTTGCAATAAAACAAGTACGAGGTTTGGATTTTTTAGTGAAATCGATAATGTATAGATCACCTCTACGGAAACGAGTAAAGACTATGTTATGTTTGTCGCTACGAAACACTCGGCAGTTAACTTTCGTAAATAGCACATCGAAACCAAACTCTGCTAGTCTAGATACAGAAAGAAGACTGTAGCCAAGGGATTCAACAAGCATGATATTTTGAATGGAACTATCATGAGATACGGTCACCTTTAGCAAGATCAAGTACCTTACCCTTAGAGTTGTCTCCAAAGGTCACATACCTTCGAGGTCCATGGTCTGGTCTGAGCTCATGGAACATATCTTTATCTCCGGACATGTGATCGGTGCATTCAGTGTCAAGTATCCACTCCTTTCCTCTAACCATGTAGTCTCTAAGGTTCGCCATAAGACTAAGGTTCCTCATGGTCTTCTCATACTCGATGTCAAACTCCTCATCTTCATTGTAGTAGCCATGTTCCACATAGTCATCATTGAATGACATACCCTCGTCATAAGAGACAAGAATTTCATCAGATTTTTTACTATGACAATGTTCATATTTATGCATGTGAATGGCTTCAACAATGAAATTGTTAATAGTAATGACATATCCTTTAGCACACATGAGGTCACGAAGCTCAAATAGACATTTATCAAAATCAGGATCATTTGGCTTAATTTTGTGAAAGGCAATGCATTTATGGACAATGATATCAAGTTTCTTCAAGGAATAGTTTGGATATCTTTCTTCTAAGTTTTTCCACAAAGTATGAGCACACTCAAAATTCTGCATCTAATTTCTCACATTGCTTGGCAATCCTCTAATGATTAGATTTACAATGTTAAGATTACCAAGCATATCAAGTTCTTCATCAAGAAAAGGATGCAAGGGATCAATGGGAGGCACATAGGGATAGTCAACATACTTGCGCAAATGGAATTCAATAAATATATCAAGTATTTCATCTTTCCATTGTCTAAAATACTCCCCATTAAAAATAGGCACTCTACAACTAATATTCCCCAAACTAGTCGCATTCATCTTCCTCCAACGGTGTTTAAACCAAGGTTATGGAGACCTTCCTCTCATGCCAATTGCAGGATCGACAGAAGGTGTGTCTAGAGGGGGTGAATAGACTACTTGACCAAATTAAAATCCTAGCCTTTTCCCAATTTTAGTGCTTGGCAGATTTTTAGCATTTCTAACAAGTCTAGTGCACCCTACACATGCTAGTCAACATATATGGCAGCGAAAAGTAAAGAATTTGCACATGTAGTAAGGAGTAGAGTTTAGAAGATCAAACACAAAGATGAACATGGAGATTTTTGGCGTTGTTCTGATAGGTGGTGCCATCGTACGTCCACGTTAGTGGAGACTTCAACCCACGGAGGGTAACGGATGCGAGAGTCCACGAAGGTCTCCACCCACAAGGGGTCCATGAAGAAGTGGCATTGTCTATTCCACCATGGATTACGTCCACAAAGGACTAGCCTCACGCACGGGAGATCTTCACAAAGTAGGCGATCTCCTCCCGTACAAGCTTCTTGGTTCAACTCCACAACACGAAGTAGGAGGATCCAAAGTGATACCTAACCAATCTAGGAGGCACCACCCTCCAAAAGGTAATAGATGCGGTAGAATGATGAACTCCTTGCTCTTGTGCTTCAAAAGATAGTCTCCTCAACACTCAATCACTCTCTCACAGATTTGGCATGGGTAGGAGAGATTGATTTGGTGGAAAGCAACTTGGGAAGGCTAGAGATCAAGTTTCAAATGGATGGATTGGAATATCTTGATCTCAACACATGAGTAGGTGACTATCTCTCAGAAAAATGGATCTGGCAATGACATGTGTGTTCTGAGTGCTTCCTGTGTGAATGAGAGGTAGGTGGAGGGCTATATATAGGCATCCCCCAAAATCTAGCCGTTACACCATTATTGACCAACTCGGTGACACCAAAGTTAAAAACTCGATGGTACGATTTGCTCAAAAGGTAGCAACTTTTTAACCTCAGTGAAACCGATATAACCTTCTCGGTAGTACCAAAACAGTGGACAACGGTCAGATGGAAAAACTCGGTGGTGCCGATACAGAATCTCGAAAATTCCGTTTTATGTAATCGAGCAACATGAGATTTGCCACCCAAACTCGTTTGCACCGATGCAGAATCGGTTTTGCCGAAAAGCTAGGGCTTAGCTGGGTTCTGTCTAGGATGAAAATTGGTAGGGCCGAATATGAATTCTTGGTGGCACCAATTTTGGATGTTTGGCTTTGATGAAGAGATGATGTATATACTTCTCGCCCCTCGTTGGATACCCCAAGTGGAAGGTGGAGATGTAGTCAGCAGAAAATTTCCATCACACGGAACTGTAAGGTTTATCGAACCAGTAGGACTCCTAGGATCAACAAGTAGGTGTCTTCCACCCTCGCGCTAGCAGAAGACGTGGACCTGCACACACAACAAATAACTTTGCTCCCAAGGAGTACAGAGAGGTTGTCACTCTCTCCGGCCTTATAGTTTGCAAAGGATCAAAACACAAGCGGGAAGGTAATAGTGATTGCAACAGAAAAGTAAATGAAAGCGGTAAATGATGGAGGTGTAAACAATGATGGTGATATGGACCGGAGTCACATGATATTCACTAGTGATGTCTCGCTCCAAAAAGACGGTAAACAAATCACAGTTGGGCAATTGACAGAATTATGATCGCACCGCAATGCTAATTATGCTCCTTGATAGTTCGAGGTTCAATAGTAATGTGCAATACGGCAAAACAAGTAGACCGTTTATTCATCGACATCTACTTACTAATCATCCACCTTGAGATATCTATCCAGAACATCTCTCCGGTATTAAGTTGTGAGCCCCACCCAAAGTGTAAACTCAAAGCAACGGACAACTGCATTAACGAACTATGCGTAAGGTAAACAATCCTTGCAACCATGGTCACAATCACCGTTGTTTTCTCCGTGGTGGCAACAAGCACATCCCCTAGTCTCATGTTTCTGTCACTAAAGCTAGACATCGAGCGGCCCGAACCCACAATCATGCATAACGCTCCCTCTTGGAGTTATGATCTACTACTTGGCCAAAGCAATTAAAACCAACGGAGAACATTCAAGAATCACTAAGGAACATAATATAAAAGGATAATCAAATATATAACTCATAACAATATGAACATAATCTCATAATCCATTGGATCCCAACAAATCGAGCATTGCAAAAGCAAGAGAATTACATAGATGCCTTGATCATGTAGGGTAGCTGATACGTCTCCAATGTATCTATAATTTTTGATGGTTTCATGCTATTATCTTGTCACACTTTGGATGTCTTGCATGTTGTCGTGGGTATAAGTCTGACAGTAGATGTGTAGGGTATGAAAGGATGGGCAGAGCCTTAGCTACGGCGAGGTTGTATGAGTATAGGCCCCTCTACGGTGGAGGTTAAAGCCCTACGTCTCAGTGCTCTTGGAGCTTGTTGTCAAGTGGAATATGGATTACAGTGGATTGCTAACCCCTGCACCAGTGGGGAAGGGTGGCTTATATAGAGTGCGCTGCCCTTCACAACGGTTTGGTGCACATGGGTGGAGTAGTGGCGAATAAATGCCTACGTTACAGGTAACGTATGTCTTAAATGCTAATGAAGGTACATGGAAACGTATGACCGTTGTGTTGGAAATATGCCCTACAGGCAATAATAAATTAGTTATTATTATATTTCTTTGTTCATGATAATCGTTTATTATCCATGCTATAATTGTATTGATTGGAAACACAATACTTGTGTGGATACATAGACAAAACACTGTCCCTAGTAAGCCTCTAGTTGACTAGCTCGTTGATCAAAGATGGCCAAGGTTTCCTGGCCATAGGCAAGTATTGTTACTTGATAACGGGATCACACCATTAGGAGAATCATGTGATGGACTAGACCCAAACTAATAGACGTAGCATGTTGATCGTGTCATTTTGTTGCTACTCTTTTCTGCGTGTCAAGTATTTGTTCCTATGACCATGAGATCATATAACTCACTGACACCGGAGGAATGCTTTGTGTGTATCAAACGTCGCAACGTAACTGGGTGACTATAAAGATGCTCTACAGGTATCTCCGAAGGTGTTAGTTGAGTTAGTATGGATCGAGACTGGGATTTGTCACTCCGTGTGACGGAGAGGTATCTCGGGGCCCACTCGGTAATACAACATCACACACAAGCCTTGCAAGCAATGTGACTTAGTGTAAGTTGCGGGATCTTGTATTACGGAACGAGTAAAGAGACTTGCCGGTAAACGAGATTGAAATAGGTATGCGGATACTGACGATCGAATCTCGGGCAAGTAACATACCGAAGGACAAAGGGAATGACATACGGGATTATATGAATCCTTGGCACTGAGGTTCAAACGATAAGATCTTCGTAGAATATGTAGGATCCAATATGGGCATCCAGGTCCCGCTATTGGATATTGACTGAAGAGTCTCTCGGGTCATGTCTACATAGTTCTCGAACCCGCAGGGTCTGCACACTTAAGGTTCGACGTTGTTTTATGCGTATTTGAGTTATATGGTTGGTTACCGAATGTTGTTCGGAGTCCCGGATGAGATCACGGACGTCACGAGGGTTTCCGGAATGGTCCGGAAACGAAGATTGATATATAGGATGACCTCATTTGATTACCGGAAGGTTTTCGGAGTTACCGGGAATGTACCGGGAATGACGAATGGGTTCCGGGAGTTCACCGGGGGGGGGGGGGGGGGGGAACCCACCCCGGGGAAGCCCATAGGCCTTGAGGGTGGCACACCAGCCCTTAGTGGGCTGGTGGGACAGCCCAAAAGGGCTCTATGCGCCAAGAAGAGAAAATCAAGAGAGAAAAGAAAAAAAAAAGAGGAGGTGGGAAGGAAGGGGGACTCCCTCCCACCAAACCAAGTCCAGCTCGGTTTGGGGGGGAGTCCTCCCCCCTTGGAGTCGGCCGACCCCCTTGGGGATCCTTGAGCCCCAAGGCAAGGTCCCCTCCCTCCCACCTATATATACGGAGGTTTTAGGGCTGATTTGAGACGACATTTCCACGGCAGCCCGACCACATACCTCCACGGTTTTTCCTCTAGATCGCGTTTCTGCGGAGCTCGGGCGGAGCCCTGCTGAGACAAGGTCATCACCAACCTCCGGAGCGCCGTCACGCTGCCGGAGAACTCTTCTACCTCTCCGTCTCTCTTGCTGGATCAAGAAGGCCGAGATCATCGTCGAGCTGTACGTGTGCTGAACGCGGAGGTGCCGTCCGTTCGGCACTAGATCGTGGGACTGATCATGGGACGGTTCGCGGGGCGGATCGAGGGACGTGAGGACATTCCACTACATCAACCGCGTTCACTAACGCTTCTGCTGTACGGTCTACAAGGGTACGTAGATCACACATCCCCTCTCGTAGATGGACATCACCATGATAGGTCTTCGTGCGCGTAGGAAAATTTTTGTTTCCCATGTGACGTTCCCCAACACGTTGCCCTCCAGGGGGGTTATGATGCACAGAGTGGAATCCAGTCAGTAAGTTTGATACACTCCGAATGCTCATCTCCGACTGGATGATGGAGGATTCGTCACCGATTGGATGATGGGAAGTCCTTAATTCAATCGGAACTGACTAAGGGCCTTATCCCTTATGAAGGGTAGTCCTTGGGTAGGACTTATAGGGCAGGCCTATGACCCTACCCTAGGACTATAACCCCATCATTAGTCCCCGAATGGATTGGGGTTGGAACGACGAAGCGATGGTTGGATTACGGATCCGACTGGGACGAATGTGACTTTGGCGTTGTTTGCCTCGATCCATTTTATCTTCTTTGACCAATGATCCGAGTGGATGTATTTGTGAAATGAACCGTCAGGGACCGAATGCTTCTATGGTATCTTTTGACGTGACCAGTCAACTGACAGCGGCGGATTTTCCGGGATCCTCAAATTTCGGTTGCCGCACGCTCAGCGGGGATGACGACATCGCAATCGAGTAGTATCTGACGCCTCGATTCCCGCGCCTTCATCTTCTCCACTAATATCGCAGCAACCGGTCGGGGGATAAGATTTCGGGGCCACCTGCTAGTGACCTAGTCGGAACCTTATTTAAACCTCTACGGCGAAGGTTTTTCGTTACACTCGCCGGATAACTTGCACTTGCCCTGCTTCTCTCGCCATCCCCTGCGCATCTCAAGCTCCTTCCTTCTCCTTCTTCCGCGCGGATCTGCAGCCTCCGCCATGACAAAGGGACAGACTAGCAAGCTAGAGGCGCAAAAGAAGAAGGGGAAGGCGGCGGCTCCTGCTCAGCGGTGGCAGCGAGCGGTACCGGCGGGTTGGATCCAAGGGGATTTCCTCCCCTCCACGGTGACGGAGGGGGACTTGCTGGAGTTGGTGGAGCACGGCATGATCGCGCACAAGACGTGGAGGTTGCCGGCGGAGGGCGAGACCGAGCTGGCGCCCCGGGAGGGGGAGCGCGTCTTGCTGCTCAGCCACGTGCACCGAGGCTTCTCTCTGCCTCCTCATCCCTTCTTCAAAGGTATAATGAACCACTTCGGGGCGCAGCTCCACCATTTTCCTCCCAACCCAATAGCTCATCTATGTGCCTTCGTCGTGATGTGCAAGTGTTTCATCGGCTGGCCTCCCCATTGGGGGCTTTTCAAACACATCTTCTCTGCTAGATCCCAAACCATCAAACGAATTAACCAGTCGGATGACAAAACTCTCCTCCTCCAGCTCTGCGGAGGCTTAGGCTTCCAAAAGAAGAGTAAAAGTAGCTATCCCGCTCTTCAATTGTCCGAATCTGTTAGGAACTGGCAGTCGACATGGTTCTACTGCCAGGACGTTGCTTGCCCGAACGCCACAACTGGACTGCCTCCTTTTAGCTTAGACCGACCGGCTCCGCCTAGGGAGCTCGCGCTCACGAAGGCGGAGAAGATCCAGATCCAGCCTCTGGTTGATGCGCTTGTAGATGTCGTCCGAAGGGGAGTCACCGGCATAGATTTGCTGGAGGTTTTTCTGGGTCAGCGTATCCAGCCTCTGCAAGCTCGACACCACGCCATGTGGCACTATACGGGACCTGAGGACTCCACTCGGCCTAACGTCGAGTGCGTGACCGGGGAGATGGTGGCGTCGTGGGTCCTCAACATCACAGGCGCCTGCGAAAACCCCAGAGGGGCCCGGCGAGTGAAGCCCTTCCGCGCGGACAACCCTCCTCCGAATGAGGTGAGTACAACTTGTCGAGTGCACACAATTGTCTTAGATTTATCGCTTTTTCTTGTATTATTGCGTGACGTCTGATGTTGTCGACTGTATCTCGTGCAGGCGTGGACCAACTGGCTTTCTCCTGTCTCGAACGGGAATCCGGCCGAGGAAGAGGAAGGTAGCTAGGAGGGCAGTGTGGAAAGCGTCGAGTATGTCTCCGACAGTGGGGAGACGAAGGAGGAGTCCTAAGAAGAAGAGGAGGAGGATGAGGAGCAGAACTCGCCACCACCATCGCTAGAGCCTCGAACTAAATGCCGTCACGAGCCCGTGGTTTCGTCGGCTCCTCCAGCGGCCTCGAGTGCCCCGCCAGCTGTTGGAATTATGCCCTAGAGGCAATAATAAATATAGTTATTATTATAATTCGTGTATCAAGATAATCGTTTATTATCCATGCTATAATTGTATTGAATGAAGACTCAATTACATGTGTGGATACATAGACAAAACACCGTCCCTAGCAAGCCTCTAGTTGGCTAGCCAGTTGATCAAAGATAGTCAGTGTCTTCTGATTAAGAACAAAGGTGTTGTTGCTTGATAACTGGATCACGTCATTAGGAGAATCACGTGATGGACTAGACCCAAACTAATAGACGTAGCATGTTGATCGTGTCATTTTGTTGCTACTGTTTTCTGCGTGTCAAGTATTTATTCCTATGACCATGAGATCATATAACTCATTGACACCGGAGGAATGCTTTGTGTTTATCAAACGTCGCAACGTAACTGGGTGACTATAAAGATGCTCTATAGGTATCTCCGAAGGTGTTAGTTGAGTTAGTATGGATCAAGACTGGGATTTGTCACTCCGTGTGACGGAGAGGTATCTCGGGGCCCACTCGGTAATACAACATCACACACAAGCCTTGCAAGCAATGTGACTTAGTGTAAGTTGCGGGATCTTGTATTACGGAACGAGTAAATAGACTTGCCGGTAAACGAGATTGAAATAGGTATACGGATACTGACGATCGAATCTCGGGCAAGTAACATACCGAAGGACAAAGGGAATGACATACGGGATTATATGAATCCTTGGCACTGAGGTTCAAACAATAAGATCTTCGTAGAATATGTAGGATCCAATATGGGCATCCAGGTCCCTCTATTGGATATTGACCGAGGAGTCTCTCGGATCATGTCTACATAGTTCTCGAACCCGCAGGGCCTGCACACTTAAGGTTCGACGTTGTTTTATGCGTATTTGAGTTATATGGTTGGTTACCGAATGTTGTTCGGAGTCCCGGATGAGATCACAGACGTCACGAGGGTTTCCGGAATAGTCCGGAAACAAAGATTGATATATAGGATGACCTCATTTGATTACCGGAAGGTTTTCGGAGTTACCGGGAATTTACCGGGAATGACGAATGGGTTCCGGGAGTTCACCGGGGGGGGCAACCCACCCCGGGGAAGCCCATAGGCCTTGAGGGTGGCACACCAGCCCTTAGTGGGTTGGTGGGACAGCCCAAAAGGGCTCTATGCGGCAAAAAGAGAAAATCAAGAGAGAAAAGAAAAAAAAGGAGGAGGTGGGAAGGAAGGGGGACTCCCTCCCACCAAACCAAGTCCAACTCGGTTTGGGGCGGGAGTCCTCCCCCCTTGGACTCGGGCGACCCCCTTGGGGCTCCTTGAGCCCCAAGGCAAGGTCCCCTCCCTCCCACCTATATATACGGAGGTTTTAGGGCTGATTTGAGACGACTTTTCCACGGCAGCCCGACCACATACCTCCACGGTTTTTCCTCTAGATCGCGTTTCTGCGGAGCTCGGGCGGAGCCCTGCTGAGACAAGGTCATCACCAACCTCCGGAGCGCCGTCACGCTGCCGTAGAACTCTTCTACCTCTCCGTCTCTCTTGCTGGATCAAGAAGGCCGAGATCAAAGTCGAGCTGTACGTGTGCTGAATGCGGAGGTGCCGTCCGTTCGGTACTAGATCGTGGGACTGATCGCGGGATTGTTCGCGGGGCGGATCGAGGGACGTGAGGACGTTCCACTACATCAACCGCGTTCACTAACGCTTCTGCTGTACGATCTACAAGGGTACGTAGATCACTCATCCCCTCTCGTAGATGGACATCACCATGATAGGTCTTCGTGTGCGTAGGAAATTTTTTGTTTCCCGTGCGACGTTCCCCAACAGTGGCATCATGAGCTAGGTTCATGCGTAGATGTCTTCTCGAGTAGAACACAAAAGTTTTTATGGGCGGTGATGTTCGTTTTGCTGCCCTACTTAGTCTTTTCTTGATTCCGCGGTATTGTTGGATTGAAGCGGCTTGGACCGACATTACTCGTACGCTTACGAGAGACTTGTTTCATCGTTACGAGTAACTTCGTTGCTCAAAGATGACTGGCAAGTGTCGGTTTCTCCAACTTTAGTTGAATCGGATTTGACCGAGGAGGTCCTTGGATGAGGTTAAATAGCAACTCATATATCTCCGTTGTGGTGTTTGCATAAGTAAGATGCGATCCTACTAGATACCCATGGTCACCACGTAAAACATGCAACAACAAAATTAGAGGACGTCTAACTTGTTTTTGCAGGGTATGCTTGTGATGTGATATGGCCAATGATGTGATGTGATATATTGGATGTATGAAATGATCATGTTGTAATAGAAATATCGACTTGCACGTCGATGGTACGGCAACCGGCAGTAGCCATAGGGTTGTCTTTATACTAACGTGTGTGCTTGTAGATGCGTTTACTATTTTGCTAGGATGTAGCTTTAGTAGTAATAGCATGAGTAGCACGACAAACCCAATGGCAAAACGTTGATGGAGATCATGGTGTGGCGCCGGTGACAAGAAGATCGTCCCGGTGCTTTGGTGATGGAGATCAAGAAGCACGTGATGATGGCCATATCATGTCACTTATGAATTGCATGTGATGTTAATCCTTTTATGCACCTTATTTTGCTTAGAACGACGGTAGCATTATGAGGTGATCTCTCACTAAAATTTCAAGACTAAATTGTGTTCTCCCCGACTGTGCACCGTTGCTACAGTTCGTCGTTTCGAGACACCACGTGATGATCGGGTGTGATAGACTCAACGTTCACATACAACGGGTGCAAAACAGTTGCGCACGCGGAACACTCGGGTCAAGCTTGACGATCCTAGCATGTGCAGACATGGCCTCGGAACACATGAGACCGAAAGGTCGATCATGAATCATATGGATGATATGATTAGCATAGGGATGCTTACCACT
Source organism: Hordeum vulgare subsp. vulgare (assembly GCF_904849725.1). Taxonomy (NCBI): domain Eukaryota; kingdom Viridiplantae; phylum Streptophyta; class Magnoliopsida; order Poales; family Poaceae; genus Hordeum; species Hordeum vulgare. The sequence continues at coordinate 524,543,215 of NC_058523.1, forward strand.
GAAACTATACTCAACTCACGTGATGATCAGACTTGAACTAGTGTAAGTGGATCATGAACCACTCAAATGACTAGAGAGATGTACTTTTTGAGTGGGAGTTTAGCAAATAAATTGATTAAGTTAAACTCTAATTATCTTGAACATAGTCTAAGTCCACTTTGAATATATTTGTGTTGTAGATCATGGCTCACGCGACAGTCATCCTGAATTTTAATACGTTCCTAGAGAAAGCTAAGTTGAAAGATGATGGAAGCAACTTTGTAGACTGGGCTCGTAATCTTAAGCTAATCTTACAAGCTGTGAAGAAGGATTATGTCCTTAATGCTGCGTTAGGAGATGAACCACCCGCTACGGCTGATCAGGAATTAAGAGCGCTTGGTTAGCACGTAAGGAGGACTACTCAATAGTTCAATGTGCAGTCTTGTATGGCTTAGAACCGGGACTTCAACGTCGCTTTGAGCGTCATGGAGCATTTGAGATGTTCCAGGAGTTGGAGTTTATCTTTCAGAAGAACGCCCGGATCGAGAGGTATGAGACCTCCGATAAATTCTATGCTTGCAAGATGGAGGAAAACTTATCTGTAAGTGAACATGTGCTCAAAATGTCTGGGTACTCAAACCTTCTAGCTGAGCTGGGGATTGAACTCCCGCAAGAAGCTATCACTGACAGAATCCTTCAGTGACTGCCGCCAAGCTATAAAGGCTTTGTGTTGAACTACAACATGCAAGGTATGAACAAGTCTCCCGGCGAGTTGTTTGCGATGCTGAAAGTCGCAGAGTCTGAACTCCGTAAAGAGCATCAAGTGTTGATGGTGAATAAGACCACTAGTTTCAAGAGAAACGGCAAAGGCAAGAAGGGCAATTCGAAGAAGAGCGGCAAGCCTGTTGCCAATCCGACGAAGAAACCCAAAGCTGGACCTAAGCCGGAAACGGAGTGTTACTATTGCAAGGGTATGGGTCACTGGAAGCGCAATTGCCCCAAGTATCTGGCAGATAAGAAGGCGGGCAAAGAAAAATCAGGTATATTTGATATACATGTTATTGATGTGTACTTAACCGGCTCTCGTAGTAGTGCCTGGGTATTCGATACCGGTTCTGTTGCTCATATTTGCAACTCGAAACAGGAACTGCGGAATAGGCGAAGGCTGGCGAAAGATGAAGTGACGATGCGCGTAGGAAATGGTTCCAAGGTTGATGCAATCGCCGTCGGCACAGTGTCACTTCAATTACCGTCAGGATTAGTGATGAACTTAAATCATTGTTATTTAGTGCCTGCGTTGAGCATGAACATTATATCTGGATCTTGTTTATTGCGAGACGGTTACTCTTTTAAGTCAGAGAATAATGGTTGTTCTATTTCTATGAGTAACATCTTTTATGGTCATGCACCGAATGTGAGAGGATTGTTCATATTGAATCTTGATAGCGATACACATATACATAACATTGAGACCAAAAGAGTTAGAGTTAACAATGATAGCGCCATATTTTTGTGGCACTGCCGCTTAGGTCATATTGGTGTAAAGCGCATGAAGAAACTCCATGCTGATGGACTTTTGGAGTCACTTGACTTTGATTCACTTGACACGTGCGAACCATGCCTCATGGGCAAGATGACTAAGACTCCGTTCTCAGGAACAATGGAGCGTGCAAGTGACTTGTTTTAAATCATACATACCGATGTGTGTGGTCCGATGAGCGTGGAGGCACGCGGCGGATATCGTTATTTTCTCACCTTCACTGACGATTTAAGTAGATATGGTTATGTCTACTTGATGAAGCACAAGTCTGAAACATTTGAAAAGTTCAAGCAATTTCAGAGTGAAGTGGAAAATCATCGTAACAAGAAGATCAAGTTCCTACGGTCTGATCGTGGGGGTGAATATCTGAGTTTCGAGTTTGGTGCTCACTTAAGACAATGTGGAATTGTTTCACAGTTAACACCGCCTGGAACACCACAGCGTAATGGTGTGTCCGAACGTCGTAATCATACTCTATTAGAGATGGTGCGATCTATGATGTCTCTTACTGATTTGTCGTTATCATTTTGGGGCTATGCATTAGAAACAGCTGCATTCACTTTAAATAGGGACCATCAAAATCCGTTGAGACGACACCATACGAACTGTGGTATGGCAAAAGGCCAAAGTTGTCGTTTCTTAAAGTTTGGGGATGTGATGGTTATGTCAAAAAGCTTCAGCCTGAAAAGCTGGAACCCAAAGTGGAAAAGTGCGTCTTCATAGGTTACCCAAAAGAGACAGTTGGGTACGCCTTCTATCTCAAATCCGAGGGCAAAGTGTTTGTTGCTAAAAACGGAGCTTTTCTCGAGAAGGAGTTTCTCTCGAGAGAATTGAGTGGGAGGAAGATAGAACTTGACGAGGTTGTCGAAACTCTCATCCCTCTGGATGGTGGCACAGGGCAAGGGGAAACCTCTGTCATTGCGACACCGGTTGAGGAGGAAGTTAATGATGATGATCATGAAACTCCAGTTCAAGTTTCTGTCGAACCACGCAGGTCGACGAGACCACGTGCTGCTCCAGAGTGGTACGGTAATCCCGTCTTATCAATCATGTTGTTAGACAACAATGAACCTGCGAATTATGGAGAAGCAATGGTGGGCCCAGATTCCAACAAATGGCTGGAAGCCATGAAGTCCGAGATAGGATCCATGTATGAGAACAAAGTCTGGACTTTGGAGGTACTGCCTGAGGGCCGCAAGGCCATTCAGAACAAATGGATCTTTAAGAGGAAGACGGACGCTGACGGTAATGTGACTGTTTATAAAGCTCGACTTGTGGCAAAGGGTTTTTCACAAGTTCAAGGAGTTGACTACGATGAGACTTTCTCACCTGTAGCGATGCTTAAGTCCGTCAGAATCATGTTAGCAATAGGTGCATTTTTCGATTATGAAATCTGGCAGATGGATGTCAAAACGGCGTTCCTTAACGGTTTCCTTAAGGAAGAGTTGTATATGATACAACCCGAAGGTTTTGTCGATCCTAAGAATGCTAACAAGGTGTGCAAGCTCCAGCGATCCATTTATGGACTGGTGCAAGCATCTCGGAGTTGGAACAAACGCTTTGATGAGGTGATCAAAGCATTTGGGTTTATACAAGTGGTTGGAGAATCTTGTATTTACAAGAAAGTGAGTGGGAGCTCTGTGGCGTTTCTAATATTATATGTGGATGACATATTACTGATTGGAAACAATGTAGAGTTTTTAGAGAGCATAAAGGATTACTTGAATAAAAGTTTCTCTATGAAGGACCTAGGAGAAGCTGCTCACATTCTAGGCATTAAGATCTATAGGGATAGATCAAAACGCCTGATAGGACTTTCACAAAGCACATACCTTGATAAAGTTTTGAAGAGGTTCAAAATGGAACAGTCCAAGAAAGGGTTCTTGCCAGTTCTACAAGGTACGAGATTGAGTAAGACTCAGTGCCCAGCAACTGATGAAGATAGAGAGCATATGCGCTCCGTCCCCTATGCTTCAGCCATAGGTTCTATCATGTATGCAATGTTGTGCACTAGACCGGATGTTAGCCTGGCCATAAGTATGGCAGGTAGGTTCCAGAGTAATCCAGGAGTGGATCACTCGACAGCGGTCAAGAATATCCTGAAGTACGTGAAAAGGACTAAGGAGATGTTTCTCGTGTATGGAGGTGACGAAGAGCTCGCCGTAAAAGGTTACGTCGATGCAAGCTTTGACACAGATCCGGACGACTCTAAGTTGCAAACCGGATACGTATTTATTCTTAATGGGGGTGCAGTAAGCTAGTGCAGTTCCAAGCAAAGCGTCGTAGCAGATTCTACATGTGAAGCGGAGTACATGGCTGCCTCGGAGGCGGCTAAGGAGGGTGTCTGGATGAAGCAGTTCATGACGGATCTTGGAGTGGTGCCAAGCGCACTGAATCCAATAACCTTGTTCTGTGACAACACTGGTGCCATTGCCTTAGCAAAGGAACCACGGTTTCACAAGAAGACCAGACACATCAAACGACGCTTCAACCTCATCCGCGACTACGTCGAGGGAGAGGACGTGAATATATGCAAAGTGCACACGGATCTGAATGTAGCGGACCCACTGACTAAACCTCTTCCACGGCCAAAGCATGATCAACACCAGAACTGTATGGGTGTTAGATTTATTACAATGTAATTCACATGGTGATGTGAGGGCTAGATTATTGACTCTAGTGCAAGTTGGAGACTGTTGGAATTATGCCCTAGAGGCAATAATAAATATAGTTATTATTATAATTCCTGTATCAAGATAATCGTTTATTATCCATGCTATAATTGTATTGAATGAAGACCTATTTACATGTGTGGATACATAGACAAAACACCGTCCCTAGCAAGCCTCTAGTTGGCTAGCCAGTTGATCAAAGATAGTCAATGTCTTCTGATTATGAACAAAGGTGTTGTTGCTTGATAACTGGATCACGTCATTAGGAGAATCACGTGATGGACTAGACCCAAACTAATAGACGTAGCATGTTGATCGTGTCATTTTGTTGCTACTGTTTTTTGTGTGTCAAGTATTTATTCCTATGACCATGAGATCATATAACTCACTGACACCGGAGGAATGCTTTGTGTGTATCAAACGTCGCAACGTAACTGGGTGACTATAAAGATGCTCTACAGGTATCTCCGAAGGTGTTAGTTGAGTTAGTATGGATCAAGACTGGGATTTGTCACTCCGTGTGACGGAGGGGTATCCCGGGGCCCACTCGGTAATACAACATCACACACAAGCCTTGCAAGCAATGTGACTTAGTGTAAGTTGCGGGATCTTGTATTACGGAACGAGTAAATAGACTTGCCGGTAAACGAGATTGAAATAGGTATACGGATACTGACGATCGAATCTCGGGCAAGTAACATACCGAAGGACAAAGGGAATGACATACGGGATTATATGAATCCTTGGCACTGAGGTTCAAATGATAATATCTTCGTAGAATATGTAGGATCCAATATGGGCATCCAGGTCCCTCTATTGGATATTGACCGAGGAGTCTCTCGGGTCATGTCTACATAGTTCTCGAACCCGCAGGGTCTGCACACTTAAGGTTCGACGTTGTTTTATGCGTATTTGAGTTATATGGTTGGTTACCGAATGTTGTTCGGAGTCCCAGATGAGATCACAGACGTCACGAGGGTTTGCGGAATAGTCCGGAAACGAAGATTGATATATAGGATGACCTCATTTGATTACCGGAAGGTTTTCGGAGTTACCGGGAATGTACCGGGAATGACGAATGGGTTCCGGGAGTTCACCGGGGGGGGGGGGGGAACCCACCCCGGGGAAGCCCATAGGCCTTGAGGGTGGCACACCAGCCCTTAGTGGGCTGGTGGGACAGCCCAAAAGGGCTCTATGCGCCAAGAAGAGAAAATCAAGAGAGAAAAGAAAAAAAAAGAGGAGGTGGGAAGGAAGGGGGACTCCCTCCCACCAAACCAAGTCCAGCTCGGTTTGGGGGGGAGTCCTCCCCCCTTGGACTCGGCCGACCCCCTTGGGGATCCTTGAGCCCCAAGGCAAGGTCCCCTCCCTCCCACCTATATATGCGGAGGTTTTAGGGCTGATTTGAGACGACATTTCCACGGCAGCCCGACCACATACCTCCACGGTTTTTCCTCTAGATCGCGTTTCTGCGGAGCTCGGGCGGAGCCCTGCTGAGACAAGGTCATCACCAACCTCCGGAGCGCCGTCACGCTGCCGGGGAACTCTTCTATCTCTCCGTCTCTCTTGCTGGATCAAGAAGGCCGAGATCATCGTCGAGCTGTACGTGTGCTGAACGCGGAGGTGCCGTCCGTTCGGTACTAGATCGTGGGACTGATCGCGGGATTGTTCGAGGGGCGGATCGAGGGACGTGAGGACGTTCCACTACATCAACCGCGTTCACTAACGCTTCTGCTGTACGATCTACAAGGGTACGTAGATCACTCATCCCCTCTCGTAGATGGACATCACCATGATAGGTCTTCATGTGCGTAGGAAAATTTTTGTTTCCCGTGCGACGTTCCCCAACACCAGCTGCTCCTGTGGTTCCGAGCGCTCGGAGCACAAAGAGGACCAGGGACTCTGCCGTTGAGCCTGCGGGCCAGCCCTCTAAGGTGGCCAAACCGAGTGGATCTAAGCCTCGGAAGGCTTTGCCGCGGATGAGGGTCACGGTTCCCGTCACCTCAACGTAAGTGCATTGTTTTTCTATCTTCTTTCAGTATTTGATTAAACTCATACTTATTGGTCGAATGAATTCTACTCGACAGAGCTGCCACCTCCGTCACCTCTCCGACACGCCAGGGGGACGATCCCATGGACATGGACAATGTTGTCACATCCCAGCTAGGTGCGTCGTGGCGATTCCGAGAGCTTACATTATCGCATCACGAATTCTGTCTTTGGTCTTGCCTTTTTTCTGTGATCTCACGCCGTTCGGTCGGGTTTCTCTCAGAGGTGATTTATGTGGAGGAGGGCGACCAGCGGAGGTCCGAGCAAGCTGCGGTGCCTGTTCTTGAAGCTGTTCCGCCGGTTACTACTCTCGCCATGGACGTGCCGCCGACTGAGACGATGCCGTCGACTGAAACAACGCTTATCGCTGCTGAACCGAGTGGAGCAGGACTTGGGATGCCCAAGGAGTCTCCTATGATGCCTGGTCCGTCGACTGTCCAGTACAACCTCCAGCGCCTCCCGGAAGATCAGGTGGGAGCTGCCAAAGGGGCCATGGTGGAAGCGGAGTTGATGGCAGGAGAGGCCAAGAGAGCGTACGACTCCATCGCGTCTGTGTACAAGCGTAGCTTGGAACTGCGGGACAATATCTGAGTAAGTGGGCTAGTAAGTATTTAGTTTCCTCTTGTAACCCACTGGATGTTTAAGCAATGCACTCAGATACAGTATGATTCTTTTGCAGTGGGTTCACTCTTAGTGAACCCAGTGGGTGTAGTCCCCGAGACTTCTGTCGAGTGCTTGCACCGGTAGTTGTCTTTATACACATTTTCTTTAACTTGATCAGATCAAAACTAATCTGTTCGAATGTTATGAGTGGGGGCACTCCTAGTGCACCTACTGGATGAGTCCCCGAGAGTAATTTTACTAAGGTCGGGTAGTAGTAACCTCATAGGCTTGTTTGTTGTCATGTATCTCAATAGGGCGGACCTATTTGAGCTTCATGCCAGTGGGGTCACTCTTAGTGAACCCACTGGGTGTAGTCCCCGAGACGATGTCGACTGCTTGCGTTGGCAGGGGTCTGAAGAACTTCGAATTTTTATTGTTGTCCTTGTTGAATTTGTCTGATTGTCTCTTGGCGCTGACTTGCAGAAAACTTGCGAGATGGGATCAGCGTACGAGACTCTGAGGGCGGAAAAGGTTCAGTTTGCTGGGGAACTGGATGCAGCAATGGTTGCCTTGGCTGGTATGAAGGATGTTCTGGCTGAACGAGAAAAGTCCTTGGAAAAGGCCCGTGAGGCAAACAAGGCATTGGCGGCTGAAGTGGAGCAAATGGGGAAACAAAGGACCGAGCTGATGGGACAGATGCAAGTGTTGAACAGGCGGTGTATAGCACCGGAGAATTACGTCAGTGACTGGGCAAGGCAGATGATTGCGCTTCTCGGTGGTAAGTTCTTTTTTTTCGAGTGTTTGTTGACTGTGTAGTTCATTCTGCGCTTACTTGCTGCTCGTCTTGTCTTTGCAGATTTTTGTATGGACGCTGAGGCTGAAGGAGCTTTTGTGGAGCGGTCGGTTATTCCGAACGTTCCACTCGGCGACGACGCCAATCGAGACATGCTCCGAGCGCACATTCGCCTGGGTAAAGTGGGACCTTTCATCGATCGACTGAGAGAGGTCGTCGGCCGAGTCGACAAGGAACTATGGCCCGAAGACGAGTCTCGGCAAGAGATGGAAGGTTTGATGACTCGGCTGGAGGAGGTCCCGAACCGAGTGCAGGCATGGAAGAAGTCTGCGGTTCGCTGTGGTGCGGACGTGGCGCTGTCGCTGGTCCGAGTGCACTGCAAGGAGGCTCGCGAAGAGAAGCTGAAGGCGTTACAAGTCGCAAACACCAAGAAGCTTCGCTTCGAAGATTTCATGGAGACCTTCCTTGAGAGCGCCACTCGCATCGCAGACGGGATCGACCTCGACACATTCGTGGAGCCTGCCAGTCCCAGCGCCAGTCCTGACGACGTTTAAGAAAACTTTTACCTCGGTATGTCGAGTGTTAGTTGTATGAAACTTGGGCCACTGTTGTTGGCCGTCACATTCGTGGTTCGGTGTGGATAAGCTTGATCTACACCGAACAAACTATCTTTAGGCGAACTTTGAATTTGAATCGAATCATTTGCTCTTCTTTTGCCAAAGAGTTGTTGACATGATTTTGGCTCGTGGTTTTTGTTTGGCTTTTCTTGGTGAAGCCAATGGCAAACATGCGGATCATGTAATTGTCAGTTGTCTTGACATCTGCATGATCCTCACTGAGGGTCTGCTGAGTCTCCGAGTGGATCTGTAAGATACACTCTAAGGCAATTGTGTACTTAGGCGATTCGTGATCGCGGCTAAGTCTTCGAGTGTGATTGTAAGGTCGTACTCGGAGCGAGTTGTTACTCATGTGATTGTCAGTTGTCTTGACATCTACATGAGCCTCAGTGAGCGTCTGCTGAGTCTCCGAGTGGATCTGTAGGATACACTCGAAGGCAATTGTGTACTTAGGCGATTCGTGATCGCAGCTAAGTCCCCGAGTGCGACGTTTATGGCACACTCGGAGAAAGTTTGTACTTAGGCGATTCATGATCGCAGCTAAGTCCCCGAGTGCGACGTTTAGTGCACACTCGGCGAAAGTTAATGCTTAGGCGATTCATGATCGCAGCTAAGTCCCCGAGTGCGACGTTTAGTGCACACTCGGAGAAAGTTAGTACTTAGGCGATTCTTGATCGCAGCTAAGTCCCCGAGTGCGACGTTTAGTGCACACTCGGAGAAAGTTAATACTTAGGCGATTCATGATCGCAGCTAAGTCCCCGAGTGAGACGTTTAGTGCACACTCGGCGAAAGTTAATACTTAGGCGATTCATGATCGCAGCCAAGTCCCCAAGTGCGACGTTTAGTGCACCCTCGGAGAAAGTTTGTACTTAGGTGATTCGTGATCGCAGCTAAGTCCCCGAGTTCGACGTTTAGTGCACACTCGGAGAAAGTTAGTACTTAGGCGATTCTTGATCGCAGCTAAGTCTCTCTTTTTTTTTAGACCGGAGTCTGCGACCGCGGAAGAATTTTCAATCTGCAAAAACTCAATCTGCTTTGTATTATTTCACCGATACTTGTTCTTTACATTGCTTTAGTCGACGGTCACGTGTAGAAGCGCTTCAGGAGATCTCCGTTCCATGCTCGCGGCTCGTCCGATTCCCTGTCGATGTTGTAGATTCGGTATGCTCCGTTGTTCAGCACCTTGGAGATGATGAAGGGTCCTTCCCAGGCGGGAGCCAACTTGTGAGGTCTCTGCTGATCCACTCGGAGCACCAGGTCGCGTGCTTGGAATGTACGACTCCTGACGTGTCACGCGTGAAAGCGCCGCAGATCTTGTTGATAAATGTTGAGCGAGTCAGTGCCATCTCGCGCTCCTCCTCTAGAAGATCCACTCCGTCTTGCCTTGCTTGCTCTGCTTCAGCTTCGGAGAAGAGTTCAACTCGTGGAGCGTTGTGAAGCAAGTCACTCGGAAGGACTGCCTCTGCTCCGTAAACGAGGAAGAACGGGGATCGCCCTGTAGATCTATTTGGGGTTGTGCAGAGACCCGAAAGCACCGAAGGTAGCTCGGTGACCCATGCGCCAGCGACATGTCCCACTTCTCGCAGGAGTCGAGGCTTCAAACCTTGCAGAAGAAGTCCATTCGCCCGCTCTGCTTGCCCGTTTGTTTGGGGATGCGCCACAGATGCAAAATCCACTCGGATACCTTGGCCTGTACAGAAACCTTTGAATCTGTCTGAATCAAAGTTTGTTCCGTTGTCAGTGATTATGCTGTGAGGTACCCCGAATCTGGAGATGATGTCCCTGACAAACTTGATGGCCGTTAGGGCGTCGAGCTTCTTTATGGGCTTGGCTTCGATCCACTTTGTGAACTTGTCGACTGCCACCAACAGATGTGTGAATCCCCCTTGGCCTGTCCTAAATGGACCGATTGTATCTAATCCCCATACTGCAAACGGCCAAACAAGGGGGATTGTCTTCAACGCAGATGTTGGTTTGTGGGACTTGTTAGAGTAGAACTGACAGCCTTCACATCGGTCGACCATAGCTTTCGCCATTTCATTCGCCTGCAGCCATAAGAAGCCAGCTCTGAATGCTTTGGCGACGATTGCTCTTGAAGAGGTGTGATGACCGCGGGTTCCCGAGTGAATTTCTTCCAGGATTAACTATCCCTCCTCCGGGGAGATGCATCGTTGAAGGACGCCTGAAACGCTTTCCTTGTACAACTGGCCATCAATGACAGTGAACGACTTTGACCTGTGGACGATCTGTCTGGCTTGGACTTCATCTTCTGGTAATTCCTGCCTCAGGATGTATGCAATGATCGGCACAGTCCAATCGGGGATGACAACAAGAATCTCCATGATCAAATCAACCACAGCAGGTACTTCGACTTCAGTCGGATCTGTCGAGCTCTTTGGTTGTACTGGTTCTTCTGTGAAAGGATCTTCTTTAACTGAGGGGAGGTGGAGGTGCTCGAGGCAGACGTCACTCGGGACTGGTCTCCGAGTGGATCCGAGTTTTGCCAACTCATCAGCTGCTTGGTTTTTCAGTCGTGGAACATGGTGGAGTTCCAGACCTTGAAACTTTTTCTCGAGCTTCCTCACTGCATTGCAGTATGTGGTCATGGTGGGGTTCCTGACATCCCACTCCTTCATCACTTGATTAACCACCAAATCCGAATCGCCATAGACCATCAGGCGACGGACGCCGAGTGCGATGGCCATGCGCAATGCATAAAGGAGAGCTTCATACTCTGCCTCGTTGTTGGAGGAATCAAAGTGTATCTGCAACACGTACTTGAGTTTGTCACCCTTTGGCGATATGATCACAACGCCAGCGCCGGAGCCATTCAACATCTTGGACCCATCGAAGAACATTGTCCAATGAGCCGAGTAGATGTGGGTCGGTTGCTGTTGTTCTACCCATTCTGCTATGAAGTCAGCCAGAGCTTGAGACTTTATAGCTTTGTTGGCCTCGAACTTGATGTCGCAGTACAACATCTCCATTGCCCACTTCGCCACTCGGCCCGATGCATCCCGATTGTGGAGGATTTCCGACAACGGAGCATCAGAAACGACAGACACCGAGTGGTCTTGGAAATAATGAGCCACCTTCTTCGCAGTCATGTAAATACCGTAGATAAGTTTTTGATAGTGGGGATACCTCTGCTTGGAAGGAGTCAGGACTTCGGAGACATAATACACTGGCCGCTGAACCTTGTTGCTTTGCCTTCTTCTTCCCGTTCGACTGTGAGAACAGTGCTGACGACTTGATTTGTAGCCGCGATGTACATAAGAAGGGGCTCTTTACTGAGCGGAGCAGTAAGAACCGGCTGGGTGGAAAGTAGGACTTTGAGGTCGTCGAATGCGACTTGAGCTTCGTCTGTCCACTCGAAAGTATCTGATTTCTTCATGAGTCGGTATAGAGGAAACGCTTTCTCGCCGAGTCGACTGATAAACCTGCTCAAAGCCGCTAGGCAACCTGTGAGCCTTTGAACATCGTGTATTCCGACCGGCCGCTCCATTCGGACGATGGTCCCGATCTTTTTGGGGTTGACATCGATCCCTCGTTCGGAAACGAAGAAACCAAGTAACTTTCCGCTGGGAACACCGAATAAACACTTGGCTGGGTTGAGCTTGATATCGTACCTACGAAGGTTGGCGAATGTTTCTGCCAAGTCAGTCAGCAGGTCGGAACCTTTGCGTGACTTGACTACGATATCATCCATATACGCCTCCACATTCCGACCGATCTGGTCGAGGAGGCATTTTTGGATCATGCGCATAAAGGTTGCTCCTGCATTCTTCAAACCAAATGGCATAGTGATGTAGCAGAAGCACCCGAATGGGGTGATGAAGGCTGTTTTTAATTCATCGGGGCCATACAGACGGATCTGATGATAGCCCGAGTAGGCATCAAGAAATGACAAACGCTCGCAACCCACAGTCGAATCGACAATTTGATCGATGCGGGGGAGCGGAAAATAGTCTTTCGGGCAGACCTTATTGAGATGCTTGAAGTCGATGCACATTCGGAGCGACTTGTCCTTCTTGGGCACCATGACAACATTGGCGAGCCACTCGGAGTGGTGTACCTCGCGAATGAAGTTGGCTGCCAAAAGCTTGGCCACCTCTTCTCCGGTTGCCTTCCTCTTGTGCACGGCGGACCGATGCAGGCGTTCTCGAACAGGCCGAGCGGCGGGATCCACATGCAGTCAGTGCTCAGCCAACTCCGTGGGTACACCTGGCATGTCAGCGGGCTTCCATGCGAAGATGTCCCAGTTCTCACGGAGGAATTGGATGAGCTCGGCCTCCTATTTAGGATCGAGGGTGGTGGAGATGTTCGTCGGGGCAGCGGTGTCGTCTGTCGGGTGGATGCTGACCTTCTTCGTCTCTCCCGCCGACTGGAATGCGGATTCCGAAGCTGGCTTCTTCGAACACATCAAGTGAGCGGGGTCGACTGTCTTCTTGTACTCGTCGAGCTCGAGGACAGCCATCTGCTGATCGGCGATCCTCGATCCCTGCTGCAGACACTCCTCGGCCCGCTACCGATTGCCTGTGATAGTGATCACACCTTTCGGGCCTGGCATTTTCAGCTTCAGGTACACATAACATGGACGGGCCATGAAACGCGCATACGCCGGGCGGCCTAGAATTGCATGGTACGCACTCTGGAAGTCCACCACCTCGAACGTCAACTTTTCCTTGCGAAAGTTCTTGTCGGAGCCGAAGACGACGTCCAACGGGATCTGGCCGAGTGACTTGGCCTTTCGTCCAGGGACGACTCCATGGAACTGCATGCTGCTCTCGCTAAGTTTGGACATCAGAATGCCCATCCCCTTGAGAGTGCCAGCGTACATGATGTTCAAACCACTGCCGCCGTCCATGAGGACTTTGCGCAGTCGGACTCCTTCCACCACCGGGTGGACGACAAGAGCCTACCTTCCTGGGGTGGGTACGTGTGCTGGATGATCCGACTGGTCAAAGGTGATAGCAGTCTGAGACCATTTGAGGAACGTGGGGTTGGTCGGCGTGGCCATGTTCACCTCCCTCTTCACCAGCTTCAGTCGACTCTTGCTCTCAACGTCAGCAAAAATCATCAGTGTTGCTTGGACTTGGGGGAACGGATCCTCCTTGTCCTCCTCATCCTGTTCATTGCCCTTTTCACTCGATTGCCCTTCGCCGAACCACTGGATGAGGAGGCGACATTGCCGAGTGGTATGCTTCGGATATATGGTGTTGCCCTCTTCATCCATCTTCGTGTGAATCGGACATGGCTGGTCCAGGATGGGGTTTCCGAACTGCTTCTTCTTGGGGGTGAACTGAGCCTTCCCTTTGCCCTTGAACTTGGCATTGGTAACAGCTGCGGCTTCTGCCTGCGGAGTGGATGGAGCTTTCTGCTTCTGTTTCCGAGTGTTATTCCCATCTCCATCGGCGACTGCTTTGTGCTTGCCACTACGGATGTGGTCCTCTTCTTCGCCATTTGCATAGCGTGCCGCTATCTCCATCATCTTGCTCATGGAGATGTCGCCTGTTCGACCGAACTTCAGGTACAAATCTCTGTACCGCACGCCTGCCTTGAAGGCGCAGACTGCTTGGTGCTCTGTGACGTTCTCCACCGTGTGGTAGAGGGTCGTCCAACGCTGAATAAAATTGCGCAGGGGCTCATTCTGCTTCTGGACACAGTGCTGGAGCTCCACGAGGCCAGCAGGGCGTTTACACGTCCCTTCGAAGGTCCTGATGAAGATTCGGGCCAGATCTGCCCAGCTGTAGATGCTTGAGGGGGCCAATTGGTTCAGCCACGCTCGTGCCGAGCCGTCGAGCATCAGAGGGAGGTGTTTCATGGCGACGTGGTCGTCCCCTCCTCCGATCTGGACTGCCACTCGGTAGTCATCCAGCCACGTTTCTGGTTTGGATTCTCCTCTAAACTTGCTGATCCCCGCGCCAATCGGAAGTTGGGAGGGATGTCAGCCGAACGGATGGCTCGACTGAAACACTCGGGACCAGAAACGATGGTCCTGCTTCCACTCGGAGGGTCCATATCGTGACCATCGCGGTGGGCTCGGCCCCTGTCGACCCTCCTCTGGGCGATATGCCCTCTCGCGTCGGGCCTTGGATCATAAGTGTCACCGATTGAACGTCGATCATCATGATGTCGGGGCTCGTAGGGCCCACCCCGCGGAGGGGTGTGTGAGCGACGACGATCTTTGGGATTCATGGAACGGCTGCCTCCCGTGTGTTGCTGATGAGAACCGGCACCGTGAACGGACCGATGTGTGTTCGCGTGAACAGAACTATTGTGAATCCTGTTGTGCGACTGGGAGACTGCTGAATTTTGCTGCTGCGCCGTGTGCAGCAGGGCACGGATTTTCTTGAGCCCTCTACCAGCCTCTGAATCAGTCGGCTGGAGAGAATCGGCTATCTTGGCAGCGGCAGACAGGTTGAGGACGAGCGTGCGGTACACCTCCACGTTGCTCCGCCGAGTGTGCCGACTGGCAAAACGGCGAGGCTAACGGCGAGCGCCGGATGTTTCGCCGACCTCGTGCTCGTTCCGGCCAATTTGGCGGGGACTTTCATGGGAGTTGGCCATGTGCACTTCAGCTGCAGGCCCGCGACCCAAGTACTCGGAAGGAAACTCAGTCGGAACTGAGTCCGAGCGTTGGGACGGCGGTGCAACCACAACCGACTCTAGGACCGCCACTTGCGAAGACGCGTTCTGGCGCACCTGGGCGTGTTGCACCCAACGCTGGAGCCGCGGACGGCGGGAGCGCTTGTTGCGGCGTGCGATGGCGGCGCAGGCCGACACCAGAGCTGACTGCTGCAGAAGAAGAATACCGCGGGTGCCGGCACGGAAGTGCGTAGCCCCGCGACTGGGGAGCGCCCCGACGTCGAGAGGGGCATCCCGGAGCCATGCCGAATCGTCGATGATGAAGGAGAGAGCGCCGAAGAGGATCTCGTGACCCACGCTCAAATCTCCACCGGATGACATGATGAAAAGATGTAGTCGCAAACTCGCCGGAAGTCGCTTAGACGCCTGGCCCACGGCGGGCGCCAACTGTCGTGGGTATAAGTCTGACAGTAGATGTGTAGGGTACGAAAGGACGGGCAGAACCTTAGCTACGGCAAGGTTGTATGAGTTCAGGCCCCTCTACGGTGGAGGTAAAATCCATACGTCTCAGTGCTCTTGGAGCTTGTTGTCAAGTGGAATATGGATTACAGTGGATTGCTAACCCCTGCACCAGTGGGGAAGGGTGGCTTATATAGAGTGCGCTGCCCTTCACAACGGTTCGGTGCACAGGGGAGGAGTAGTGGCGAATAAATGCCTACGTTACAGGTAACGTATGTCTTAAATGCTAATGAAGGTACATGGAAACGTATGACCGTTGCCCTCCACGGGGGTTACGATGCACAGAGTGGAATCCAGTCGGTAAGTTTGATACACTCCGAATGCTCTTCTTCGACTGGATGATGGAGGATTCGTCACCGACTGGATGATGGGAAGTCCTTAATTCAGTCGGAACTGACTAAGGGCCTTATCCCTTATGAAGGGTAGTCCTTGGGTAGGACTTATAGGGCAGGCTTATGACCCTACCCTAGGACTATAACCCTATCACATGCCTTTTATATATTTTCTGGGACTAACTTATTAACTCAGTGCCAAGTGCCAGTTCCTGTTTTTTCCATGTTTTTGACCCCTTTCAGAGGAGATTTTGAAACGAAGTCCAAACGGAATAAAATCCCCGAAAAGAATTTTTCCGTAACGAAAGAAGATCAGGAGGCTTGGGAGCCAAGGCAGGGGGGCCTGATACGTCTCCAACGTATCTATAATTTTTGATGGTTTCATGCTATTATCTTGTCAAACTTTGGATGTTTTGCATGCCTTTTATTTATTTTCTAGGACTAACTTATTAACTCAGTGCCAACTGCGAGTTCCTATTTTTTCCATGTTTTTGACCCCTTTCATAGGGGATTTTGAAACGGAGTCCAAACGGAAGAAAATACCCGAAAAGATTTTTTCTGGAACGGAAGAAGATCAGAGGACTTGGTAGCCAAGCCAGAAGAGCCCCAGGGGCCCCACAATCCCCCACCCCGTGGCCAGGGGGCGCGCCGTCCAGGCTTGTGGGCCCCTTGGAGGTCCCCTAACCTAGATCTTGCGCCTATATATTCCCAAATATTCCTAAAAAAATCAAGAAACGATCGCAATTAATTTTCCGCCGCCACAAGCTTCTCTCTCCGCAAGATCCCATATGGGGCACGTCCTGGTGCCCTGCCGGAGGGGGGATTCGGATATGGAGGGCTTCTTCATCAACACCATGACCTCTCCGATGATGCGTGAGTAGTTCACCATAGACCTACGGGTCCATAGCTAGTAACTAGATGGCTTCTTCTCTCTCTTGGATCTTCAATACAAAGTTCTCCATGATCTTCATGGAGATCTATCTGATGCAATCTTCTTTTGCGGTGTGTTTGTCGAGATCCGATGAATTGTGGATTTATGATCAGATTATCTATGAATCTTATTTGAGTTTCTTCTGATCTCTCTTATGCATGATTTCATATACTTGTAATTCTCTTCGAGTTGTGGGTTTTGTTTGGCCAACTAGATCTATGATTCTTGCAATGGGAGAAGTGCTTGGTTTTCGGTTCATACCGTGCGGTGACCTCACCCAGTGACAGAAGGGGTAGCGAGGCACGTATCGTGTTATTGCCATCAAGGGTAAAAAGATGGGGTTTTCATCATTGGTTTGAGATTATCCCTCTACATCATGTCATCTTGCTTAAAGCGTTACTCTGTTCGTCATGAACTCAATACACTAGATGCATGCTGGACAGCGGTCGATGTGTGGAGTAATAGTAGTAGATGCAGAAAGTATCGGTCTACTTGTCTCGGACGTGATGCCTATATTCTAGATCATTGCCTTAGATAATGTCATGACTTTGCGCGGTTCTATCAATTGCTCGACGGTAATTTGTTCACCCACCGTGATATTTGCTATTATGAGAGAAGCCTCTAGTGAACACTATGGCCCCCAGGGTCTACTCCACACCATATTTTCAGCCTTACACTTTTTACTTCCTTGCACTTTCCGCCTTCAGATCTCACTTTGCAAACAATCTTGAAGGGATTGACAACCCCTTTGAAGCGTTGGGTGCAAGCTTGTTTGTGTTTGCGCAGGTACTTTGGACTTGACGAGGCCCTCCTTATGGATTGGTACCTTGGTTCTCAAACTGAGGGAAATACTTATTGCTCCTGTGCTGCATCACCCTTTCCTCTTCAAGGGAAAAACCAACACAAATCACAAAAGTAACAAGAAGAATTCCTAAGCGCCAGGGAAGGACTTTTGTTGCCGCAGCAGAAGAATTTCTGGCGCCGTTGTCGGGGCGGAAGATCAAGTCAAGAACTCATCCAAGTAGGTGTTGCAAACTCATCTCTTGCATTTACTTTGTTTGCTAGTTGCCTCTCGTTTTCCTCTCCCCCACTTCACCAATTTACCTTTTTCGTTCGCCCTTTTTCTTGCCCGCTTTTTGTTTGCTTGTGTGCTTGCTTGCTTGCTGAAGTCACCATGAACGAAAATACCAAACTTTGTGACTTATCGAATACTAATAATAATGATTTTATTAGTACTCCGATTGCTCCCGCCACTAGTGCGGAGTCATACGAAATCAATGCCGCTTTGCTGAATCTTGTTATGAAAGAGCAATTCTCTGGCCTTCCTAGTGAAGATGCCGCATCCCATCTCAATACCTTCATTGAGCTTTGTGATATGCAAAATAAAAAAGATGTGGATAATGACATGATTAAATTGAAGCTTTTTCCTTTCTCGTTGCGAGATCGCGCAAAAACTTGGTTTTCTTCTTTGCCCAAAAATAGTATCGATTCTTAGGATAAGTGCAAAGATGCTTATATATCCAAGTATTTTCCACCGGCTAAGATCATCTCTCTCCGTAATGATATCATGAATTTCAAGCAACTTGATCATGAACATGTTGCACAAGCTTGGGAGAGAATGAAATTAATGATTAGAAATTGTCCCGCTCATGGCTTGAGTCTTTGGATGATTATTCAAATCTTTTACGCTGGCTTGAATTTCGCTTCTAGAAATATCTTGGACTCCACCTCAGGTGGAACATTCATGGAAATCACGTTAGGAGAATCCACAAAGCTCTTAGACAACATCATGACAAACTACTCGCAGTGGCACACTGAAAGGTCACCTACTAGTAAAAAGGTACACGCTATAGAAGAAATTAACTCGTTGAGTGCTAAGATGGATGAGTTAATGATTTTGGTTGCTAGTAGAAGTGCTCCTTTAGATCCTAATGATATGCCTTTGTCTTCTTTGATTGAGAGTAGCAACGCTAGCTTGGACGTTAGTTTTGTTGGTAGGAATAACTTTGGCAACAACAACGCTTTTAGAGGAAACTATGTTCCTAGGCCTTTTCCTGGTAACTCCTCTAATAACTTTGGCAACTCCAACAACAATACCCGTGGAAATTACAATAGATTACCCTCTGATATAGAGAGTAATATCCAAGAGTTCATCAACTCTCAAAAGATTTTCAATGCGTCCATAGAGGAAAAACTACTCAAAATTGACGATTTGGCTAAGAGCGTTGATAGGATTTCTTGTGATGTCGATGCTTTGAAAGTTAGATGTGCTCCTCCCAAAATCAACATGGATGAAACTTTGAAAGCTATGCGTGTTTCCATGATTGAGAGCCAAGAAAGAACCGCCCAAATTCGTGCTAGACATGAATGGCTTAAAAAGGCGTGTTCCCGTGATGAGAATCACGAAGATCTTAAAGTGCTTGGTGTGACTCCCATTGAATCTTTGTTTTCTTGTGTCAAACCTAATGATTATGGGGCTGGATATGAATCCACTTTGGTTGAAAAGTTCCCCAATGATTCTGAGTCCATCTATCTTGATGCTAAAAGCATTAAAAATGGAGTAGAAGACGTTAAAACTTTAAGTAGTAATGAAAGTACTACCGAGGATTTCAAGGAATTCAATTATGATAGTTGCTCCTTGATTGAATGCTTTTCTTTGATGCAATCCATGTTGAACTCTCCACACGCTTATAGCCAAAACAAATCCTTTACGATCATATCGTCGAAGCTATGATAAAAGCTCTTGAAGAGAAACTTGAATTGGAAGTCTCTATCCCTAGAAAACTTCATGATGAGTGGGAACCTACCATCAAAATCAAAATCAAAAACTATGAGTGCAATGCTTTGTGTGATTTGGGTGCTAGTGTTTCTGCGATTCCAAAGTCTTTATGTGATGTTCTGGGTTTTAATGAGATTGAAGAGTGTTCTCTTAATTTGCATCTTGCTGATTCTACTGTCAAGAAAGCCATGGGAAGGATCAATGATGTTCTTATTATTGCAAATAGGAACTATGTACCCGTGGATTTCATTGTGCTTGACATTGATTGCAATCCTACATGCCCTATTATTCTTGGTAGACATTTCCTAAGGAATATCGGTGCTATCATCGATATGAAGGAAGGGAATATTAGATTTCAATTTCCTTTAAGGAAGGGCATGGCACACTTTCCTAGAAAGAAAATAAGATTTCCTTATGAATCCATGATGAGGGCCACTTATGGTTTGAGCACCAAAAACGACGATACGTGATTCTATCGCTTTTATGCCTAGCTAAGGGCATTAAACAATAGCGCTTGTTGGGAGGCAACCCAATGAATTTATCTTTTTCTTTCTGTTGCGTCCACACCATCACAATTCTGTTGTGATTGTGTTTTTTTCTGTTTCTTTTTGTGTTTGAGCCAAGCAAAACCTTTATGACTAGTCTTGGTAATGGTTGTTTGATCCTGCTGGAAAAAGACAGAAACTTTTCGCTCACGAGATGATTTTTCATTTTTATTCAGAAAGAGCTTTTGAGTTGATTCTTTTTGCTGCTGGTTGATATGCCTTTTTCAGATTTTTTGAGGTACCACAAGTATACGAAGTATACAGATTGCTACAGACTGGTCTGTTTTTGACAGATTCTGTTTTTGTTGAGTTGGTTGCTTGTTTTGATGAAACTATGGTTAGTATCGGGGGGTACTAGCCATGGAAAAGTGAGAATACAGTAGCCCAACACCAATATAGATGTAATTCAAGTTTTCTACAGTACCAAAAGAAGTGGTAGTTTGTTTTCTTGTGCTAATGTTATCACGAGTTTCTGTTTAAGTTTTATGTTGTGAAGTTTTCAAGTTCTGGATGATGTTCTCATGGACAAAGAGATAAGAAGTGGAAATAGCTCAAGCTTGGGGATGCCCAAGGCATCCCAAGCCAAATTCAAGGACACCAAAAAGCCTAAGCTTGGGGATGCCTTGGGAAGGCATCCCCTCTTTCGTCTTCAATCCATCGGTAACATTACTTGGAGCTATATTTTTATTCACCACATGATATATGTTTTGCTTGGAGCGTCTTGTATCTTAGGAGTCATTTCTTTTTATTGTGTCACAATCATCCTTGCTGGACACCTTTTTGAGAGAGAGAGAGACATGCACTCATCGTGATTTTCTAGAATGCTCATAGTGCTTGACTTATATCTTTTGAGCTAGATACTTTTGCTCTTTGTGCTTCACTTATATCTTTTAGAGCATGGCGGTGCGTGATTTGGTAGTTGGCTTATGTTATGAAAGTAGTCCCAAATGTGATAGGTATCCAAAGAGGATGCAAAAACCTCCATTTTCATGTGCATTGAGTAGAAAGAGAAGTTTTGATTCCTCTCAATTAGTTTTGAGACGTGGATTTGGTAATATTAAGAGTTATGTTAGTAGGGTGTTGTGAATATAGAAATACTTGTGTTGAAGTTACTGATTCCCGTAGCATGCACGTATGGTGAACCGCTATGTTAGGAAGTCGGAGCATAATTGATCTATTGATTGTCATCCTTTGTGTTGAGGTCGGGATCGCGCGATGGTTAACACCTACCAACCCTTCCCCTAGGAGTATGCGTTTAGCACTTTGTTTTTGATTACTAATAAAAACTTTCGCAACAAGTATGTGAGTTCTTCATGACTAATGTGAGTCCATGGTATAGATGCACTTTCACCTTCCACGATTTCTAGCCTCTCTAGTGCCGCGCAATTCTCGCCCGTGCACAAACCCACCACATGCCTTCCTCAAAATAGCCACCATACCTACCCACTATGGCATTTTCATAGCCATTCCGAGATATATTGCCATGCAACTCCCACCGTTCCGTCTCATGACTTGTGTCGTCACTCTCATATTGCCATTGCATGATCGTAAGATAGCTAGCGAGATGTTTCAACGTCATACGCCATGCTAGATCGTTGCACATCCCGGTACACTGCCGGAGGCATTTCCTATAGAGTTATCATCATTTTGAGCTGTGAGTAAATAAAAGTGTGATGATCATCATCATTAGAGCATTGTCCCATGTGAGGAAATAAAAAAAGTCCAAAGAGCCCAAATAAAAAAAGAGAAAAAGAGAGGCCTAAGAGCCCAAATAAAAAAGAGAGAAAAAGAGAGAAGGGACAATGCTACTATCTTTTTCCACACTTGTGCTCCATAATAGCACCATGTTCTTCATGATTGAGAGCTTCTTGCTTTGTCACTACCATATGCTAGTGGTAATCTTCATTATATAACTTGGCTTGTATATTCCAATGATGGGCTTCCTCAAAAGGCTTCCTCAAAATTGCCCTAGGTCTTCGTGAGCGAGCAAGTTCGATGCACACCCACTAGTTTTCCTTTTGAGCTTTCACATACTTATAACTCTAGTGCATCTCTTGTATGGCAATCCCTACTCATTCACATTGATATATATTAATGGGCATCTCTATAGCCTTTTGATACGCCGAGTCAATGACCATCTCCTCCTTTTTGTCTCACAACCACCACCACACTCTATTCCACTTATAGTGCTATATCCATGGCTCGCGCTCTTGTATTGCGTGATAGTTATAAAAAGTTTGAGAAAGTAAGAGTGCGAAAACAATTACTTGGCCAATACCGGGGTTGTGCATGATTTACATTAGTTGTGTGAGGATGATGGAGCATAGCCAGACAATATGATTTTGTAGGGATAACTTTCCTTGGCCTTGTTATTTTGAAAGTTCATGATTACTTTGCTAGTTTGCTTGAAGTATTATTATTTTCATGTGTATAGCAAACTATTGTTCTGAATCTTACGGATCTGAACATTCATGTCACGTGAAAGAAGTTGCAAAGGACAACTATGCTAGGTAGCATTCCACATCAAAAATTCATTCTTTATCACTTCCCTACTCGAGGACGAGCAGGAGTTAAGCTTGGGGATGCTTGATACGTCTCCAACGTATCTATAATTTTTTATGGTTTCATGCTATTATCTTGTGAGACTTTGGATGTTTTGCATGCCTTTTATATATTTACTGGGACTAACTTATTAACTCAGTGCCAAGTGCTAGTTCCTGTTTTTCCATGTTTTTGACCCCTTTCAGAGGAGATTTTGAAACGGAGTCCAAACGGAATAAAATCCCCGAAAAGAATTTTTCCGTAACGGAAGAAGATCACGAGGCTTGGGAGCCAAGGAAGGGGGGCCCCAGGGGCCCCACAAGCCCTCACCCCGCGGCCAGGGGGGAGGCCGCGGCCTACGGGCTTGTGGGCCCCCTGGACGCCCTCTTCCCTAGGGGTTGCACCTATATATTCCCTAAAAATCCCAAAAAAATCAGG
Source organism: Hordeum vulgare subsp. vulgare (assembly GCF_904849725.1). Lineage (NCBI taxonomy): Eukaryota > Viridiplantae > Streptophyta > Magnoliopsida > Poales > Poaceae > Hordeum > Hordeum vulgare. The sequence goes on from NC_058523.1 coordinate 524,566,138, forward strand.
AGATCATCGAAAGTACTTTTCCGCCGCCGGAAGCTTCTGTCTCCACAAGATCCCATCTGGGGCACGTTCTGGTGCCCTGCCGGAGGGGGATTCGGACACAGAGGGCTTCTTCATCACCACCATGACCTCTCCGATGATGCGTGAGTAGTTCACCAAAGACCTACGGGTCCATAGCTAGTAACTAGATAGCTTCTTCTCTCTCTTGGATCTTCAATACAAAGTTCTCCATGATCTTCATGGAGATCTATCCGATGTAATCTTCTTTTGTGGTGTGTTTGTCGAGATCCGATGAATTGTGGTTTTATGATCAGATTATCTATGAATCTTATTTGAGTTTATTCTGATCTCTCTTATGCATGATTTCATATCCTTTTAATTCTCTTCGAGTTGTGGGTTTTGTCTGGCCAACTAGATCTATGATTCTTGCAATGGGAGAAGTGCTTGGTTTTGAGTTCATACAGTGCGGTGACCTCACCCAGTGACAGAAGGGGTAGCGAGGCACGTATCGTGTTGTTGCCATCAAGGGTAAAAAGATGGGGTTTTCGTCATTGGTTTGAGATTATCCCTCTACATCATGTCATCTTGCTTAAGGCGTTACTCTGTTCGTCATGAACTCAATACACTAGATGCATGCTGGATAGCGTTCGATGTGTGGAGTAATAGTAGTAGATGCAAAAAGTATCGGTCTACTTCTCTCGGACGCGATGCCTATATGTATGATCATTGCCTTAGATATCGTCATGACTTTCGCGGTTCTATCAATTGCTCGACAGTAATTTGTTCACCCACCGTAATACTTGCTATTTTGAGAGAAGCCTCTAGTAAACACTATGGCCCCGAGGGTCTAATCCACACCATATTTTCAGCCTTATACTTTTTTACTTCGTTGCACTTTCCGCCTTCAGATCTCACTTTGCAAACAATCTTGAAGGGATTGACAACCCCTTTGAAGCGTTGGGTGCAAGCTTGTTTGTGTTTGCGCAGGTACTCTGGACTTGACGAGACCCTCCTTCTGGATTGATACCTTGGTTCTCAAACTGAGGGAAATACTTACTGCTCCTGTGCTGCATCACCCTTTCCTCTTCAAGGGAAAAACCAACACAATCCCAGTCTCCGTCAACGTGTCAATTTCAGGCGCTGTTGTCTGTTGCCGTAGCAGTAGCTCACAAGGACTAACCAGTGAAGCACAATATTGGAGAGAAGACATCACATAGCTACTGGTCTTGGACTCATGGTCCAAGGAGGACTACTCACGGCACGTCCGGGAAGCGTCCATGACGGTGGAGAAGCTCCCGAAGGTCAATCCTCCCTCCAGCAGGGTGTCGGGAAGAGGTCTCCTGACGCTCCCGATCTTGTAAGCGGTGCGGCAGCGGAACGATGGAGAAATTCGCGATTCCAGGAAGTCTGCGAGGGTTTCTCACGGATCTCTAAATATAGGCCAAAGGAGGGCACCAGAGGAGGTGGGACCCACCCAGGCGACCTCCTGGCACGGCCTAGGGCCTGGCCGCGCCAGCAGGCCGCCTGGGAGGCCCCTGGACCCCCTCTGGCCCTCCTTCGGTGATCCCGAAGCTTATGTTTTGCTGACTTTTTTATATATTTTTCTGGATTTTTTCGGAATTCGTAAAATTGGGTAAAAGCCCATGCAAAATAGACATCAGCAGACAGAAACTGGCACTGGGTGCACTGAGTTAGTAGGTTAGTACAAATATGTGTAAAATGATATAAAAGTGTAGCAAAACATATAACAATGTCACCCAAAAAATCATGGAACAAGCAGAAATTATAGATACGTTTGGAACGTATCACGCTTTGACACATATGTTTTGTGGGTAAATGAGCGAGTATATTTGGTGGCTATCTCTAAGCACTTGAGCAACCAATTCATCTTAATACATCACCCCATTTTAATAGTATTGGCTTTCCTATTACTCAAGGTGATTGCTCACAAATATAAAATGTAGAGTCTTCTTGCTTGTAGCTTGAGCCAATCCTATTCATTCCTTCATCAAGGGGCTTCTCCTCACAATCCTTTGGCCAATGCTCTTTCTGGACTATACCTAAAATATACTAGGTAGAAGTGTTAGTCCAAGAGACTATGTATGTTGTCATGAATTATCAAAACCATCAAGGGAGCATATGTGCTTTCAATAGGTGATCTTATCTGACAAAAATTCTCCCCGACGACCTCTCCGGGAAGAACATGCAGGCCTGGGTCGCCCTCATGTCCTCCTACGTCAAGTCCATTGATGATAAGAGAATGGATTTTCAGCACTCGGGTCCTAGGCACCCTCTATGTTTACCTAATAATAAAGTAAATGTTATTTCTGCCCGCTCACTGTCGTCCACTTTTTGCAAAAAAATACTATATTTTTTGATAATTGTACCCGCAATCCCTTTTTAAGTGGATCAAAAAAATATTTTGTTTTTACAAAACAAATCATGACTTTTATGGGAACCAACCCGCAGTCTAGATGAATTAAGAAAAAACTGTTAGGCATGCAGATCGAGCGGCGAGCGACGACGCTCCCGATCGGATCGGGACTAGGACGACGACGGCGAGCACATGAAGGACGCAACCTACTGCCTGAGTGAGAGGAGGAGCACGAGGGGGCAGATTCAGTGTGGTATGCATCAGATGAGGATGCTCGCCCGCGGTCGACGCGAAAGCAGCGGCCGTCCATGGCGGCTCTGGTCGATGCAGGAGGGGCAGGGATCGCGAGGACTGACACAAAGAGTGAAGCAGAGGCAAGTGGATTTGGAAATTCTAAAGAGATAGCGGAGACGAGTGACTCCGTGGGCGGCGTTTACCATGAAGGTTGGGTGGTGGCTCCGCCTCGCCACGGTCCTTGCATTCTCTGAGATGAGGCGTCACCGCACCCTCCGCTGTTTTCGCATGCCTCCCATTGCTCTACTGTTGCAGTAGCCGTCGCCTCGTTGTTGCTTGCTTGAGACGAGTTCCTACTCGACCTCGAGTTCCTGCGCACCCGAACACTTTGCTTACACCCTTGCCCCAGCCACTCGCTGCCATGCATCGTAGTCGCCGCCATGTTTGCTCGCCGGCATGAAATTCGAGCTCCGCGGTTTCCTCGCTGGAGAATATGAACACGGTAGGTTTTCTTTGTAATAAATCAAATAGTGCTTCTGCTCGCTTGTTGGAAATATGCCCTAGAGGCAATGATAAATAATAATTATTATATTTCCTATTTAAAGATAATCGTTTATTATCCATGCTATAATTGTATTGAATGAAAGCATAGATACATGTGTGGATACATAGACAAAACAATGTCCCTAGCAAGCCTCTAGTTGGCTAGCCAGTTGATCCAGGATAGTCAAGGTTTTCTGACTATGTGCAAAGTGTTGTTGCTTGATAACTGGATCACATCATTAGGAGAATCATGTGATGGACTAGACCCAAACTATGAACGTAGCATATTGATCGTGTCGTTTTATTGCTATTGTTTCTGCGTGTCAAGTATTTATTCCAATGACCATGAGATCATATAACTCACTCGCACCGGAGGAATACCTTGTGTGCATCAAATGTCACAACGTAGCTGGGTGACTATAAAGGTGTTCTACAGGTATCTCCGAAGGTGTTCGTTCAGTTAGTATGGATCAAGACTGAGATTTGTCACTCCGTGTGACGGAGAGGTATCTCGGGGCCCACTCGGTAATACAACATCACACACAAGCCTTGCAAGCAATGTGACTAAGTGTAAGTCACGGGATCTTGTATTACGAAACGAGTAAAGAGACTTGCCGGTAACGAGATTTAAATAGGTATGCGGATACCGACGATCGAACCTCGGGCAAGAAACATACCGAAGGACAAATGAAATGACATACGGGATTATATGAATCCTTGACACTGAGGTTCAACCGATAAGATCTTCGGAGAATATGTAGGATCCAATATGGGCATCCAGGTCCCGCTATTGGATATTGACCGAGGAGTGCCTCGGGGCATGTCTACATAGTTCTCGAACCCACAGGGCCTGCACACTTAAGGTTCGGTGATGTTTTAGTATAGTTGAGTTATATGTGTGGTTACCGAATGTTGTTCGAAGTCCCGGATGAGATCACGGATGTCACGAGGGTTTCCGGAATGGTCCGGAAACGAAGATTGATATATAGGATGGTTTCATTTTGTCACCGGAAAGTTTCGGGCAAATTTCGACAGTGTACCGGGAGTGATGAATGGGTTCCGGGAGTTCACCGGGAGGGGCCCACCCACCTGGGAGTGAGCCCAAGATACTAGGGTGGCGCCACAAGTCCTTAGTGGGCTGGTGGAGTCAGCCCAAGGGGCCCATGGCGCCACATAAGAAAATACCAAAGGAAAAGAAAAAGAAAAGGGAAAGAGGGAAGTGGGAAGGAAGAGGAGGACTCCTCCTTCCCAAACCGAATTGGAGGAGGAGTCCTCCTCCTCCGTGGCGGCCGGTGCACCCTTGAGGGCTTGTCCCTCAAGGCTAGCCCTCCCCCTCCCTCCTATATATAGCGGTGTTTTAGGGCTGATTTGAGACAATTTTTGCCACGTGCAACTCAACCCTTGACCACATAGTTCTACCTCCAGATCGGATTTCTGCAGAGCTCGTACGGAGCCCTGCAGGAGTAGATCATCACCACCACCGGAGCGTCGTCACACTGCCGGAGAACTCATCTACTTCTCTGTCTTTCTTGCTGGATCAAGAAGCCGTGATCATCGTCGAGATGTATGTGTGCTGAACGTGGAGGTGTCATCCGTTCGGCGCTAGATCGGAACGGATCGTGGGACGGTTCGAGGGACGTAAAGACGTTCCAGTACATCAACCGCGTTTCTTAACGCTTCCTGCTGTGCAATCTATAAGGGTACGTAGATCCAAATCTCCTCTCGTAGATGGACATCACCATGATAGGTCTTCGTATGCGTAGGAAATTTTTTATTTCTCATGCAGCGTTCCCCAACACCGCTCACCGTCATTTAAAACACGCTCGAAGTTGATAGAAGTTACCCACCAATGCCATCCATAAGTGACAAAAATGATTCATTTTTTTTCTTAAATACGCCAGCATAGTGCCTCGTTCGTATAAAACTTTATCCTTTCAATTATCACAAGTGTATGCGCAGCGAACTGGCTCGAGCCTTGTGACTTAGGAGACCCAAGTTCGAATCCACCTTTTTCTGCATTTTCTCTATGACTAGTAAGTATGCACTTGCAACACATGTATTAATCAAAGCAGCCCATGAAATTTATAAGGGTATTGAATTCTCAATTCATATTGAGATTAATTAATTTTTGTGTAATGGAAACTCTCTAAGATGAAGCTCAACGTATACTGCTCCCTCCATTCACAAAATAAGATGTTCTTAATATTCTAATATAAACTATATACAAACTAAAATGAGTGGACAAAAACACTAAGACGTGTGTATATACATCCAATCCATACAGAAGTTACAACATCTTATAGTCATGAATGGAGGGAGTGCTAAGCGTGTACGAGCATTGTATGGATCAAGGCAATTCTGAATTCATATTCCAGAATTTGATGAGGGGTGGCGGTGGGAGTAGAATATATATATGTCGTGCCTGATGATCCCCATGTCTCTCATAAAGTTTAATACAAACCCTATGACTTCTCTTTTGATGATGTCATGTGAAGTTCTAGCAAATTAAAAAAATCCCAAACCAAGAAATCACAGTCATATAGTAAAGAATGTAGGATGTGTAATTAATTTCTTGTGTGAACTTGAAAGGACGTATAATAGGTATAGTTTGTCCATGTAATATGATAGAGATGCAAACTTTGAATAAGTATACTTAAAAAGTAGGTGTAATTTATCTCTCTTGGGGTTCAACCTACATGTTATCTTTGTAAGTTGAATCGCTGAACTCGAATACAACGCCGCTCATGGGAGTCGGTGATATAGAAGAGTCCGCTAGTGGTCAAGACCATTTTTTTTACATTCTGAGTTTCTCTCATCACCTGTATAGTGCAAGATTTGTGAACAAAAATGATGGTAAGTTAACATTTCTGTATGACATACATGGCATGCAAAATTAGTTCCGTGAAGATTAAAGATGAATTAGACTTGTCATATCAACATCCCAACTGTGGAGAACTGATCTCCGATTGACACGTTCAAATTGTTGCCAATGATATGACCAAATGGACGGGCAAATTCATGTCAATAATTGTGAATGAAAGAAGAGAAAATAGAGTCACCGGATTCAGCAACACGTGACCAAGAATACAAGTGCGAAGGCGGTGCCATGCAGGACTTATGGGGGGCAAGAATACATTACCCGCTTCAGCATGAAAATACATTAGACATGCATACAAACAAGGCCGTGTCATAGTTCTTCACAACATATTACATACGTAAGTTGAAGTGGTTTCTTAAAAAAACGGCATGTGTTACTTTGTCACTCTTGAGTGGCAACTCGCAAGCACATTGTTGAAGTAGGATAACCACAATTAGCATCCGTCATGGTTTATCACTGGCTTCAAGTACCACTTGACCTGAATCATGGGCGCTCCCAATACACACACCTCTGAAAAGTAGAGAGCACCAATATAAGCTTAAATGGCTTGGCCGAGATTATATATAGAAAACATACCTGTTCCAAGTTGTTATCGAAATACATGACCTGGAATGCAGTTATTTTATATCTGCTATTTTTGATTGCCAGAGTTCATGTTCCCCTCCAACCTGCATCAGCAAAATATGTAGGCCTCATCAGTATACTGGACAACTCTAGAGCTATTGGAATTGCAGAACCTCCATATGTGTGCATCAGGCTTGCCTATCAACTACTCGGTAGAAGTTGAAACCGAGCTCAACCATTATGCAAAAAATATTATAAAAAATCACGAAATACATCGTGCCCTTGTCGAAAGTATGCGAGAACACTACATGCAGACATGGTGATGATGTTACATGCATAGGGTTGTAGACCACAAAACAGCTAGCCATTCCTATTGTACAGATTTGTAAGTCTTAGGATGTGGTAGGCAGGTTAGCACTGACATACTTTTCATTTGGACCAAGATGGTTGTTATACATTTCTCACCTCCTCCTCAGTCCATCAATTAAAGAGCACATCATGCAAGGCTTTATCTATAAGTAAGGCACATACCTATTTACCCATAGCTAATGGAATCGACATACCTGCTTCACACCAGGATGTCAACTGCTCCCGTACATGTTAAAAATGAGCTCATAAGCTTTATTGCCATTGCACCTACTGAAGAGGCTAGCTAGGCTATACTATCAGTGCTCAAGTTGTTGTGGGCATCACGCAACAGAACAGAACATGCATATAATTAATTTCCCTACATGTACAGAGAAAAATCAGTCCGGTGGGTGTGGTGCCAGTATCGGCATAGCATCAAAATAATGCCTGAAGAATAGCCACAGAGAGGAGGGCAGAAGCATCCGCTGTAGGGATGTGATGAATGCGTCCGTGGGGCAGCAGTCGAGCGTCGAAGCTACAACGCACGCTCCGGGAGAGGCCAACGAGTAGCAGCCCCAACTGCATTACCTCATCTGGGTCCAAAAATAAAACAAAAAACTACATTTATCACCATCCCCAGCATCGGAGTGCAGCCGGTGACAGTCGACAGTGACCTTCTTGTTTACTCACTCGAGGGTTGCCTGCGCTCCTGGAGGAACAACTACGCTGTTCTGCAAACCATCAGAGCAATTTAGGATCCATCATCAAGAAATTTCTTTAGAAGGCATGCAAGAAGAATGGGGATGATATTCGTACCTTACATGGATCGACTTGGGCCTTCTTCAAGAGTTGAATGCCGAACCTCCTGGTGACTGGTCGATTGATCCCTGCCGATAGCTGGATATTGCTGTTGCAGCGAACAAGACGGAATTTAGTTTGATCAGGACCAAGAATGGACAAAGAACTAAAATAGGAAAACAGGATGTGCATTAGTTCCTTGCGTTTATTTTCTTACCGTCGAGGACTTGGTTGTGGACGACGTTGCCAATTAATGTCCCTGATCACGTGCATGTTTCCTCCCGCACCGGGGCGGCTAACACCGGCGGCGGCCGCCTTGAACTCCCCTGGTGGTACTGCCACACCTGAACATCACCCAAGAGAAACATAAGTAAAGATCAAGGAGTTGCTTGTTTGAATCACCGATCTGGCAAGAAACTCGTTGGCATCAGACTGCCTAGTTGGAAGCGTAGATAAAAATCAGATCTTGGCAAACAGAGTCGTATGAACAACGGACTGAGAGAGTAACCCAACGGCATACAAGCAGGACCAAATCGGGAGCCACAACCACTACAACAGTTGTTCTCCATGCGGCACGTAGAGAAAGATAGATTCGACGGGTAGGCGAATTTGTGGCTCACCTCTGTGACTCTGTTGGTCATCGGTGCGTGTTGTTTTGGCTCCGGTTAAAGACCTTGAGAACCTGCGGGGTGCTTCTAGCGAGCTCCTGAATGGAACATGACGGATCGGCGACCTCCGATCCGGGCGACATCGCGTGGGCGTGAAGAGCGAGAGGAGCTGTTGGTTATGACTCCGTGCGGCGGCGTGCGTGCCTTCTGTGGAGGGCTCATGGTAGGGTTGGCACGGGAGGAATAGACATAGAGGGATTAGCTTGATTGGTAGGATTAGCGGAAGGCGGGCGTGGAATATTCCTCTGTCGGTGGAGGGCGTTTAGTCGTTCTAAACTGCTAAATACACACATTTGACGTGGGACTAAATTAATAGCAACAATCAGATTTTATTTAGCGGGTTTAATCTAACGGTACTAATCAACCTGGGTACATTTGTGTTGTGGTTTTAAGAAACAAATAGTTTGCTTGTTTAATAGAAGTATAGATTTTGGGTAGGCGTAACATAGAGCTACTTCGCCCAATCGTCATCTTAGTAGATGGGCTGCACATTACTTTAATTTTGGTCCGGTAATTTTCTTTTTAATTTTTTTATAGATTCAAATGTTTTTTAAAATATTCATATCTTTCAAACCTTAACTTTAAATTTAAAATGTTGTACACGGAAATTGCTCAGAAAAATGTGTAGATTCCAAATATGATATTATCTTTCATGTTAATCTTGTCTACAATTATGTTTATGTTGTATCCTTAATTAATACCTTTTTATATAGGGTATTTTGAAAATGCCTATTCGTTATGCATGTCCTTAAAGATTGATTGTTTTTTATAGAGATACCAAATATGTTTGCGGGTGTCATCGAGTGTGTGTATGAGGGTTAATTTTTCTCTCCCGTTACAATGCACGGGCATATTTGATAATGAATAATAACATTGAAACAAATAGAAAAAAGTCAAAAAAATATGAAACTTTATAAAATCAAAGATGATCAAACTTTCTAGGTGATTGCAAATTTTCATGCAAAAAAAAACATTTAAGACGCTCTGCACAGAGAAAATATTTTAGTACTTTAATTTTAAGAAATTTTAGTACTAAAATCTAAAATTTGATTATACACCTTTTTGTACATGATATTTTAAGATGAAAACTTGTAAACACTTACAAAGTTTGACCATCTTATATGTTGTAAAGTTTCAAACAAAATTAAACTTTTTGCTATTTTTTAATTTTATTGTTTATAAAGGATGCATACGCACTCGGGTGCTATTACAACCTTCTCTTGACGATAAGCACATGTTGGAGATCGGGCTCAAAGGGTTCCGTCCGACTGACTCGTAGCACCCGTAAAAAAAAAAAGGCAACACGTTTTTTTAATAATAAACTGGTAAGCGTTTTTTTTTTTTGAGAATTGATAAGCGCTTCGTTGTTTCTTGTATTGTACATGGACACGCGCCCGACCGTGTCCTTTTTTCTTACATCGCCCAGCCGTGTCCCTTACCGAAACGACCTAGCCTTACATGCCGTAGCGTACCGTATACTCCACCAATCCGATCGACCGAGTTTGCCTCGGCTGGGAAGTCCACACAGGTTACTCGATCTTGAATATCCACCGATAGCTGCACATATAAGTAAGTACTAGGCAAAATGTCCGTGCGTTGCACCGGAAAAAAAAAAGCATCACATCCCGTAGCCTATAACACGAGTAATTGTTTGATTTATGACCCACATTAACAATTCTCAACATGAAGAATTATGCTGTTGGCCTTGCCATCTTTGTAAAATGGTTAAAAAAAGTTTGCATTGTTTGGTTTGGGACGTTACTATTTTATTCTCACCATCACTATTGTAGGTACTCCATTCAGTTAATATATGTCATGCTTAGTAAGACATATCTTAATTTAATAAAAAAATGGTCTTAAAGTTGACATATTTTTTGGGTTAAAAAAATGCCATTCATGAAAAGAGTTGGTGTGCATTGCAATAGGGCAAACATCTCACTTTCCCATAATTATTCTCTTTAGAGGTTCATGTTGTCTGGGATTGCAGATTAAGCCATCTTATGTTCCTTGTCATATATGTTCACGTGTTGTAAGAAATTTTCCAATGAAATTGGTTGTAAGATACATAATGATCCACTTTATGAAAATTCTATTGTATTTCAAAAGCTCGTAATCTTCTTCTGTGCTAATAAAACTTACTCCTTCAACTCACTCTAAATAAACTGGATTATTCATAGTAAGTTGTTGATGTTCAAAAATCCTACATAAAAGTCCCAACGAAGACTACATCTTTCTTAGATCCTTCTTACTTGGCTCGACAACCCACCGGCACCTACAGCTCGGCACATACCGGCGCTCGGTAACACACGCCAGGGCTCCTACAAGCAGTACACATGGAAGGCTTTTATAGTCAAGTACACACACCAGCACACGCACGCACACATGACCTGGCCACCACAACGCCCACTAACCCATGCATGGATGCATCACACCCAGCCACTAACTACGACCAGTTTTGTAGCTAACGGGGCGTAGCTCCCACGCGATCAGCCTCCGCTGCCCACGCACGCGCGCCCCGTGACTCGCTGTCGAGCGAACGTGAGTCGTTGCGCACCCGCGACCTGGAACTGCTCGGTCATCATCGTGTGCGGGCATGGCTTAGTGCCAACATTATCTACATACATACACCGGCACCGGCACCGATAGCCAACGTCCAGGGAAGCAGTCAGTAGCCGCTGTCCATGTAAAAGCCGTAGGGCGGGGAGCCGTCCATCTACACATCGCCGAACCCGTTGCCACCGGCGAAGTACAGGTCCATGCTCGGCTGCGGCACCAAGGCCGCCTCCGGGCTCTGGTCGTTGCCACTACGGTGGTACGACAGCCCGTCGACCCCCGCGCCGTCGCTGTCGAGGAGCAGTCGCGGCCTCTTGACCTCCGCGCCCTATAATCCGCTAGCATTCGACGCTACCGAGTGATTAGTTGACTGGCTATGGAATCTATGGATGACCGTGTCAAGCGAAAACTGCAGGCCATCCGTGAGCAAGTGCACATCCTCTTTCTGAGACGCCTTCTTTCTCATGCTCTTAGATTGATAGTCTCCGTCCTTGACGTAAGTCAGGATCTCCACCACCTCCTTGATCGACGGCCGCATCTCCCTCTCCATCTGCAGGCACTGGAAGGCCACCTCCGGTCGATTGTTCTCTTCGTTTCAGGGTCGGTGTCGTAGCCGAGCTCCGGATCAACCAACTGAACAACTTCATGGTTCTGAATCCTGTTGAGAGCCATGTTGGCCAGGTTGATCTCACTGTGGCTCCTGTTCATGTCCACAGCAGGCTTTGAGGAAATCAGCTCCACCAACACGACGCCAAAGCTGTACACATCGCTCTTGTCGGTAAGCTTGTAGCACTGGTGGTACACTGGGTCGACGTAGCCCGGTGTGCCCTGTGGAACAGTCGAAACATGGGTGACCTCGAGCGGGAACAGGCGTGACAACCCAAAGTCTGCAACTTTGACATGGAAACTGTTGTCCAGCAATATGTTGGTTGTCTTCACATCCCGGTGTATGATCTCAACCGCATGGAGGTAGGCCAGTGCTTCAGCCGTTTCAATGGCAATGTTCAATCTCAGGGGCCATGTGAAGCCTCGTTCCACCGAACGAGACCCATGAAGATGATCCGCAACAGTCCCATTTGCAATGAACACATACACCAGGAGAAGGTCACGGCTCATCCGGGATGTGCAGCCATATAGGATGACAAGGTTCTGGTGCAGCAAGCGGGATAGGATGTCGACCTCATTGAGGGACTGCTCAACCCGTCTGTAGTTGTTTTTGTAGAGGCGTTTAACCGCGACTACTCTCCCATCCTTGAGCTTTCCTGAATGACAAAAATTTCAAAGTTGTTATTTCAAAGTGAATAAGGGCAAGATAGTTTTATCAAAGAATACAGTTGAGAACAGAGCTGTTGGCATCTGCAATTTACATATAGCATTGACAAGCAACGAGTTCGGCAAACATGTTTTTACCTTTATAAACAGTTCCAAATCCACCATCACCAAGCTCCCTTGATGCACTAAATCCATCAGTAGCTACTTCAAGTTGATCCTGGTAATTAGCAGAAAACTTACTAACTACTTACACATCCTGATGCAATAGAATGCATGCACCAGATCAAATAAAATAAGGATTGAACTGTAGAACCTCTAGAAGCGAGAGCATGATACTCCAGTTGGCTGAATTGGAGAGGAATATAACAATTTCAAATGCACCTGAGCCCTTGGGCCATCATTCATTTGATTCGTACTCACTTGAGGGTTTCAGCTAAGAGACATATGTATAGACACACCAAGGAAGTATTCGTGTTCTCACTTGAATTTTGGTTTCTTCACCTACTTTTAAAGAATTAACTACCCTGCACCATAACTGAAACCAATAAGTACACCTGTTACAAAGTAGCTGACATATTAATTTTTTTGTTACAGAAATAAGAAATTTGCTCTTGTACATTCCAAAGGTTTTGGTTCCATATAACCTATGGTTACCATGGTGGACATGTAAATAGGATAAATAAAAAATGTCTAACCACTAATCATTGGCAGAATGCTACGTATTTCTCAACTCAACCACCCCACACTTTTGATGTTCAGATCACAACTAATGCTAACTGAACACTAAATGTTCTGAATAATAACTAATAATATAATCTCTCAGGTAAAGCTTTGCTAAGACAACACCATCTCGAAAGAGTCCAGGTATGTATGCTGAAGCAGAACTATATGGCCATGTTTGATATCTTATTTATCACTACAACGGGGTGCATAACTTTTTAAAAGCTCCACCAGCTACCACAAAATTCAGTGTAGTTCGGCGAGGGATAAATATATTTATCATGTCTACCTTTGTTTGCAAAGCAAAGTTGGCCATCTTTGCATGTTCATGAAATTATTTCACAAAAGTTTAAAAACCAGAGGTGGTAGAATCTGGCCAAGGTTCCAAGTATGGTTATGTCTCCCAAGATACCCCAAAAATAGAAACAATTAGTTGATGTTAAAAATACAATGTATAAGGAGATCTAACAAATTTCCGTTGTACATAAGCATTGGTGCTCCCAAAAAATGATAAATAAAATATTAATGTGATTTTTTTTGTAGGATAATTTCAAAGTATCCCATAAAAATTCCCACAAGAACTCCATTGACGCCCAGAAATCTCCAAAGTGTACTGTCCAGGACCTTTTGGGCAACCCTTTCATCATCAACAATGCAGCTGAAGGGAAACCAAAGATGGTGGAAAATATATGTGAAGCACACAACAGTACTGTCCCAAAAGGAAATTCATGCAAGGTTGTGCTATCAGCAGCCGAGAAAACAAGCATATTGGGATCACAATCAAAGCCCCAACCTAGGCAGTAGTGAATTTTAGAGTATGGTGAAACAAACATGCCATACATAACAATCAACTTCAAAAGGGCAAGCACCACCCAAATCATTGAACCTTGTATTGGTTACTCATAGATAAACTCTTACACATTACTACAGAGCGAGTAGAAGCATAAGAAGCACCAAAAATCAGTAAAATCAATGATGATAAAACGTTGTCCATTATTGAAAAATGTATTCGATATATACGGGAACTCTATGTTACAGATCTTATTATGAACCATGTCATTAGTAAAACAATTAAATTGGTTACCTAGCATCTCAACTCACGAGACTTGTCAAGGAGCAGCCACACAAGCGCCTCACATCGTTGAGGAAGTCAATGAAGCCCTTTCAATCCTGGGCATATAGGCCAACATAGGAGTAGATACAAAGCAGCGTACTCCTTTGCTGCCACTCTGACCAGCAGCGCCGCACTCCTCCATGCTCCCTCGACCGGTACCAAGATGCATTTTTCTCCGCCACAAACCAAAGAACAAGGAGATGCAGGGGCGCGAATGACAGCACACGTGACGCCGGCGAGAGCACGCCCGCGTCGAGCGCGGTGCTGCCCGGATTCGGTCTACGACGCCGGCAAGAGCACACCCACGTAGAGCGCGTCGCTGTCCGGATTCGGTCCGCGGCGCCTGCGAGAGCACGCCCGCGTCGAGCGCGGCGCTGCCCGGATTCGGTCCGCGACACCGGCGAGAGCACGCTCGCGTCGAGCGCGGCGCTGTGTGGATTCGGTCGACGGCGAAACACGACGGGGTTGAGAGAGATCGGAAGAGACAGGGGTGAGGGGGGAGATCAGCGGCGGATTGGAATCACAGGTCTAGGTCCGGCGGAGGCCGGAGAGAGCTATCGGCGGTGCATCCAAATGGGGTCACCTGGGCGTGGATAAGAGGAAGGTGGCGAAGCGTCCTCCATCCTCCCGCGCCGCCGCACCGTAGCCGTCTCCGCTGCCGATCGACAAGACCGAGTGGATAAGAGGAAGGGGGATGAACACGGTAAAAACGAAACGTTGTCTCAAATAAAAACAGGACTGCGGGTTGATTAACAGAAAACGGAGGGACTTTTTTGCATAAATGCCATGACGGACGACAGAAATCCTATTTGCTTTATTATTAGGGAGAGATAAGTAATCACATGCCGGCAGGCAAATAACCGCAGGATCGAAAAGTAGAAAGAAGTTTAGAGCTACCTACACGCTCAAGCAAAGGGCTCCCGAGTGCCGAGTCTACGTACGAGCATATATAGCCGGCGGCTACTCCCGGGCGGCTATATATAGCCTGTGCAACCACTGCATGGCGGCCAACACGGTGTGCGATCGGCAGACGGTAGACGAGGCGATGCCGACGAAGAGGGCGCGTGAGGAGCCCGACGAGGACAAGTATGAGTACGTCGTGGAGAACAGCATGGTGAAGCGGTTCAAGAGCAACTACTGGGACGACCCGGCGGCCAACCCCGATATCTTGCAGCGATACGGGCCGCTCATGTCCCGGCTAGATGCCCAGGACAACGAGATTGAACGCATCCTCAGGGCGAGTATGGAGTGGCGCGCCACCGTGGGTGTTGGCATAATCTTGCCTAGTCGTACTAATGTCAGAGTCTTACAACCCCTCAAAACAATGTTGAAGTCTTGCATGTATGACGTGGTTGGTGGTTCAGATTTCCATGTATAGTTGAGTGAAAAACATTTCAATTCAACGAAATCAGCCACGTCTCAGCTCGCCACGCGTCCTGCTCCACTTACACTGTGCCCCTTTTGATATTTTTTCCCGAGTAACAGGGTGTCCGGTGTTGGTTCAAACACCGGATGGCCCAGCGAAGCGAATTATTTATCTCATCAAACCCATTATTAAAGCATCTTTAAGGCCAACTCCACTGCGCGATCCCATTTTGTCCAGATGCGTTCGTTTGGGGTAGAACGGACAGATAGGACGGTCCAACGCGCGGACCCAAACAGACATATGTACGGATTTCGTCCGCTTTCGATCCATCCCTGGCCTAAACTTGCGCCGAGTTTGGGGAAAACGGATGTCGCGCGGACGCGCTCGCCGCACGCCCTTGTCCGCCCGTGGCCCGCGTGTCGGGAACACAAGTATTCCTAGAAATTCCAACGCCTCCACCCCCTCTCCCCCCCCCCCCGCCTCGCCGACGGCGCCGCCGCTATTCTCCGGCCACCCCAGCCCCCCGGTCGTCCATAGAAAACCCCGTCTCGACATGGCCGCCACCATGCCCGCGCTTTCGCCGTAGTTTGGGCGTCGATCGGAGGAGGTTTGGCCGTCGTCGTCGTAGCCGGCGGCAGAGTGGATACGACCGCAGGAGACGGCGGCCACGACAGCTTCCAACGAGTGCTCCAGAGCGGCCAGTAGCCGGCCACCAACGACCCCTGCATCGAGGTGATCATCGCGGCCTCTTTGCCACCACGACCGCAAGGTGTTCGACACTTTGTCAGCAAAGGTATGGACAGTATTGATGAGTTTTTCTTCCACCACGTCATTTATTCATCGGACGATTCGTTGTCGGATGATGAAGATATTGTGGTGGCTGGAGTGATGGTTCACGATCACATTCAACGACAGCTTCCTCGGTACAGGGGTCACTCCCTGGCCGTGCTCCCAACCTGAACTGCAACAGGGAGAGAGGCTAGGCCCAGCTCTATGCCGATTACTTTGCGAACACACATCTCTTCAAGCCGGATAAATTCCGTCACCGTTTTCGTATGGCAAGGCATGTGTTCAATCGTATACGAGAGGGAGTGGTTGCTCATGATCCATACTTCCAATGCAAGAGGGATGCCCTTGGCAAGCTAGGATTCTCCTCTTACCAGAAATGCATCGCGGCCATCTGCATGCTTGCATATGGAATTCCAGGCGATCTGGTGGATGAGTATGTGCGTATGAGTGAGACAACATGTCTGATGTCAATGTACAAGTTTTGCGAGGCTATGATCGAGGTGTTTGGCCCTGAGTACTTGAGGCAGCCAACTGCCGCTGATACAGAGAGATTGTTTGCGACCAACGTAGCTAGAGGCTTTCCAGCATGCTTCGCAGCATAGATTGTATGCACTGGGAGTGGAAGAACTGTCCATTTGCTTGGCAGGGCATGTCAAAGCGTGCACTGTCATATTAGAAGCAGTGGCTTTGCAGGATCTTTGGATATGGCATTCTTTCTTCGGCATGGCAGGTTCTCACAATGATATCGACGTGCTGCAGCGTTCTCCAGTCTTCGCAAGGCTTGCGGAAGGCCACTCTCCACCTGTCAACTTTGAGATCAACGGCCACCGGTACAACAAGGGATACTATCTAGCTGATGGTATATATCCTCAGTGGTCAACTTTTGTGAAGACAATCTCGAACCCCCAAGATGAGAAGAGAAAGAAAATTTCCTAAATGCAAGAGAGTGCTAGAAAGGATGTGGAATGTGCTTTTGGTGTGCTTCAATCCCGATGGGGTAACGTTCGAAACCCTGCACTGTCATGGGATGAAAGGAAGCTTTGGGAGGTGATGACTGCTTGTGTGATCATGCACAACATGATCGTCGAGGACGAGCGTGATGACAGTATCTTCGACCAAGGATTTGATTATCAAGGTGAAAATGTTGAGCCCCTGCATCAAGAACCGGCCACGTTTCAACAATTTGTCCAGTTCCATGGTGAGATGCGTGATTGGCACACTCATTTGGATCTTCAAAATGACTTGGTTGAGCACATGTGGGAACATATTGGCAACCAATAGATGTATTGGTTCATTTTATGTTCATTCAAGACAATTTCGATTTGGTTGTAAAACTATTTTACTTAGAGACAATTTCGATTGGGTTGATGTGCAAACTTGTTTTGATACAAAAATATGGACATTTTAGGCCCTGGCGGACAGGATGGGGCAAAAAGATGCGGCCGCGCGCTGGGCGCACGGCCACCGCATCCTAGGACAGGCCCGGACACGACCCCATCGCCCTACCCAAACAGATAGAATCCGGGCAAAACAAACGTCCGTTTGGGATCGCGCGGTGGAGTTGGCCGGCCTAAGGCCCTGTTTGGAACCATCGAGATTATATAATCCAGTTTTTATAATCTATTTTGTCTCCAAACAGGACAAATTATGGTGTAGATTATAAAAATTAGATGGACAGATTATTAAAAACTCATAATCTACTTTATTCCAACTAAAATCAGATTATGGATTGCTAATGACCCATTACCCTTGTAAAATTGGAGATAGTTACATTCCTACCACCGCCACCCTCCTTTTTAAAAAAAACAGAGGGCATACATGTCATTATGCAATGTAAAACTTGGATTACAGTTTATATAATCTGGCCTCCAAACATGTCCGCCTAGATTATTTTTATAAACCAGATTATATAATATATCTTCATAATCCAGATTACCATAATCTATTATGGTTCCAAACAGGACCTAAACCGTAGGTTTTCGGAATTCATCCTGTGTACCTAGCCAAAGCAGATCCTTCAAGCCGCGTCATCTCGGAATCCTTTTTGTGGGATCCCATACCCGTGAGCACATTTTCTCCACATGTGTGGGAATACGTCCGATTTTGGAGGATCCCCTTTTCGTTGACACGAAGCAACTTCTGTCGGCTTCATTTCACGTCTCCATCACTGCCACTGCCGCCTATCCGACCTCAGACCTCTCTTTCCATCCTTACCATGCCGGAATTTAGTCAGATGGAGTACCCGCCGCCCCCGGGTGCGCCATACCATGCTCCGCCGTCTTCTTCACCGCCGCTGGTCCGTCCGCCCGGGCCTCCCGCCGCTCCAACCCCTCCCGCCTCCGCCGGTCGGTCCGGCCAGGCCTCCCGCGGCTCCAACTCCTCCCGCCGCCGCCTTCACCATCAAGAGAAAGAGGCAAGGAAGCCATCCCGTGCAAGGTGACATCACAGCCGATGCGGCAGCATTGAGTGTTGACCCTGCTCCGGTTCCACGCGCCCCGGCCAAATAGAAGCCTCCTCCACCTTCGGCCAACCCAAGCATCTACATTGACGGCAAAGCCGCCAGCCACGCCTACAACATGTTCGATGAAACACCCAGGAGGTAAATTTGGTAGCCGGAATCCCATGTGGCCTACTTTATGTGAGAATCGAGAGGGTACAATTTACCATCTTAATTATTTCTTCAAACAAATGTCATCTTGGTTGAAAAATGGAAAATTAACTTTTTAAAGACATAGCAAAAAGAAGGGATAATCACTACGATGGACCAGATGGGTTGTGAAGTTTGCTCTTTAGACGTGCTATGGATCAATTTTTACCACAAGGCACCCGTTATGACAACCATTCATAATTTAATACAAATAATATGAAAACAACTGGTAATGTACCGTTGAAAGCATAACTACATGCAATCATGCAAGACATGGCATTGGTGATTCAACACTCCAACCTTTGAGTGGTTCTAGAGTCGGATTCTTCAGAAGCTCTATCAAGTCTGTCAAATGATACTTTGGTTCGTTCAGCGTATGGCCAGTTGGTTCTAGAGATTAAGGATCTTTTTGATAGTAGGGAATTTTTTCTCAAAAAATTAGTCGTACCCAAAATAAAGTTGTCGATCGGTTGGTCAATAATAGCCGATTTGAACGAGCTATCGTCGTGTGGTTGAGCTCGGTTTCACTATGTATTAAGAATTGTGGCCTCTCGGCTGTAACTCTATGAACCTGCAATAAAACTCCCTTCATCCCCGCAAAAAAAACATGGAAACAACTCAAAATTAATTTCAATTTTCTGATTTGTACAAATATCGAAACAAAATTCATACAAATCTTAATTCATTTAAAGTGCATGCAAACAACTCAACTTCATTTCAATTTTACGATTTGTACAAACTATAAAACAAAATTCATACCTATCATAATTCATTCTAATTACAAGAAATCTGATCCCTATTCCCCAATCCGAAATTACTCTTCTTCGTCAACCTAAGCACGACACGCAAAAATCACGTCCTCAAAGTTAAGGCCATGTCAAAACGCACGTCGTCTGTTGATGTTTCTGCACGATGGTGGGTTGCTGGATCTGAGCCATGCGGTCTTGGGAGAGGATCTGCATCCATAATGGCCTGTTCGGAGCAAAGTACAGATATGACACGAAAGTGGGTGTGAGAGAAGGGTTGCGACGTTAAGGGGGTGTTTCTTTACAGACATTTTTTTGGTGTAGGGACTAAAAAAAGTCTCTTTTAGTCCCATCTAAACCAAACATAAAGGATTTTTAGGAACTAAAACTAGGCATTTGGGACTAAAGAAAAGAAGTCCCTAAGGGAGAGTCTTTTTGGGACTTTTTAAGATTTTTTGAAACTTTTTCCAACAGTGTCCCTCTTTTTAACATGCCATTTAATAACCTCTGGTTCATTAATAGGGGTAACATGGTTTTTGAGCATGTTATTTAACCAAACAGATAAGGAATAGAAACTTTTTAATTAAGACTAAAAAAAGACTTTTTAATAAAACAGGACCTAAATTGCTATTAATGGGCACTGGCAATACTTATTTTATAATTTGCTGCAAGAAAGTAGGTGGGAGATCGAAAAAAGTTGATTAACCAAACAATTAATGAAATAAGCAAATACTGGTTAGACACATATAATTATCATCTAATTCAACAGGATGGCAAGCATAGCCTTAGTCCATGTAGTAACGGTCCAAATTCTATATTAATCTGCAGACCATATTATATGTGCATCAATTCTGTTCCACTGTTTCTCCTCCCACCTAATCCACCAGACCACCGCAATGCTAAATGGATTATAACTTCATGACTGAACCGTGAGTTATCCTCTTTTGTAGGAGATACATATGACTACTTTGGTTCTCACAATAGCAAAATGTTTGACAAAAAGATATGAGTATCATCATATAATTTGGTGTTTGACAGGCGAGTGGTGCTTGCCCAGCTACGCGTCCATACTACGGAAGCCGTGGGGCGTGTTGGTTAAGTAGGTTGCGCCCACTCCATCAGGATGTCCTCCCCCACTGTGAGTGTTAACTGATTAGTCATGCACATCCATTGAGGCAAAGATTCAGAAAAATGTTTGATTCACTAATTAATCAATTAGTAAATGACTAATTGTTTAATCCTACTAGCTAGACACTCCATCAATCCAATCCAGTGACTTTAAATTCTTTAATTCTGCACGTCCTTAAATTATGAAGAGTAAAGAAAAGATTTTGGTATTGGAAGAGCAGCCATCAAGTGCAGTTTGCAAACCAAATGCAGTTTCTATGGAGAACACTGATTTGCGACCTCAGCTCGGCCATATTGAACGGATTGATCACTCTATGAAATAGGAGTTAGCCTATGATAGTAATGCCACTCCAGCATTGGAGGAAGTGTTGATTGAACTAAGAAATTTACTTGGCGATGAAAGGAACGGCTTGCTTGAAATTTTGCAAGATAACTTCTCCAAGCTTTTAAGAGAAGCAATAATGTGACTCCCGGGTGCCTCTTTGAGAGAAAAGTTGGACATGCTTTAGCAATGGCAAAATAAAGGGAAGTAATTGCTACGGACGCGGGCCAGGTGTTCATGTGCCTATTTGATTAATGTTTTTTGCTCTTAAAAATGCTTTCGTTTTTCTTCTATTAGAACCCTTCTCTTGTACTCCTACAGATAGCAGATGAAAGAAGAAGGATGAAGAAGTCAAGCTATTGGAGAGGTCAATTGAGGAGCTCAAACGTACTTTATGTGTTCTCAAAAGTAGCTTTATTCAGTTTGAGTGAATTTTGTGGCCTAACTGTTGTAGCTATTCATGTTTCCATGCATTGTGAATGTTAGTATACAACCATGTTGGTACACAACTCCTGGTGTTATGTGTGCGTTATGACAACAACTTTCCCAGATTTTCATGCATAAACATACATATATGGACTAAACTCTTTTCCTTATTTTTGTTAATTAGATTGTGCTCATCCAATACATATGTATCCTAATATAGTTATTGGTGTTATGATATTGGTTGAGTCAGTTATACAATTTAAATATTCAAATAGGCATTGAGTTTGTATATGCAAAAATGTTCACAACCTATTATCGTCTAAGTGATAACTAATAAATAAAAACTATGCATTTTAGATTCATAGATCTATGGGAACTATGCAAGCATGCACAACTATCATTTGTCTTTCGAATTTTCAATATTTTTACTCAATATTGGTCCTTCTTATCTCGAACGAGATATATTGATGCATTCCTATATTTTCATATACTTCTAATCACCGAAAACACAATAAAAATCCTAAAAGAAGTATTGTTGTAATTAAAATTGCTAGCAATGACCTTTGTGTTTTACGTTATTAAACATCTTTTGATCTGAACATCATGCACCTGCCTGGAAACACATATTAGCACTGACCATGAATGAAATTTTTACTAAGGAAAGAGAGGCTGATTCTCGGGGATATTTTTCTCCCATTGCAACGTACGGACCCTTTTGCTAGTGAATCAAATAAATACTTAATGTTATTTTCAAGATTAAAGTCCATTTATCCTTCGTATGTGTGTGTGGGTTCGTTCGTCGGCGCCTAGCAGACTCCATGAAATTCAACCGCCCACACAGTCCCCCAAATCCATCACATAAATGGGAGAAATATGAATTGCGTGGACTATCCCTCGGTAATCATCGGGTTCGTTCATCGGCGCCGTGGTGACATGTGTGCATGCTAAGATAATAAAGGTAGTAAGGGTTAATCGTTTCCCTCTCGTTCCTGGTGGCTAGAACCCTAGCCACCATCAGGAGAGGCTAATTTTCCAGCATCGTTCTTCGACGGCTCCCCTCCGCTGGCGACCTCGGTCGTCGATGATGAAGAGAGTCATCAGGTTCACACGTGTGGATCATTTTTAGTTCATCGCAATCTATATTTTAAGGTTGTTCGTCATCTTGGCTTTCACGGTAGCGATGACGGTGATGAATAAACAATCTCTGGATCCTTCCTTGACGAGGAAATTGGTCCTATGGTTGGGGTGAATTTAGAAATAGTTTGTTTAAGCAAAGATGGTGTGGCGGCAGCGGCAAAATCTTCATGGTGGACCTGTGTCTTTGGGCTCCACCGTTGCGACGATGTTTGCTCCAGCATCGGCGAGGATATTAGGAGCTAGTCCAGAAGCGGATGCAGATTATGGTCTGCATCGATGACACCTGGAAGATGGTGGATCGTGTGCTTGGTTCGTGGTTCATGGACGACAGTTATGGTTTCTTCCTTTGATGCCTTAATGTGCGGGTGTGCAGATCTGGAGTTCGATGACGTGTCCGATGTGTTACCTCGGTCTGATTCGTTCAACGTAATGGCTTCACCTTTGGTAAGCCACCTTGAAGGTCTGCAAAGCTGCATATCAGCGATGAAGTTGTGTCGAGCTCACATGACGAGGTAATCCGTCATTTTTTCTTTTGG
Source organism: Hordeum vulgare subsp. vulgare (assembly GCF_904849725.1). Taxonomy (NCBI): domain Eukaryota; kingdom Viridiplantae; phylum Streptophyta; class Magnoliopsida; order Poales; family Poaceae; genus Hordeum; species Hordeum vulgare. The sequence goes on from NC_058523.1 coordinate 524,589,298, forward strand.
TGGCTACTATGGCAGTGTCACACGCAGGTGATGGGCGTTGATAACAAGTTGAGAGTTTTTTTTGTTCAAGGATACACCCGCAGAGAGTGTATCAAATCATAGAAGAAGAGGTCAAAGATGACCGATACAACGCGAAGAGGCTACACGATACAAACACGACGCCACACGGAGAACAACACAACCCACACCGCCAAGCAACAAGACTCGCCTTGCACATCCTCCGAACATGAATAACGAGGAGGGTGTACACCGAGCTTCAATGTCGCGTCACGACCGAAGATGAGAACTTCAGACCTACTCTAACTCCAAGAAGGCACAATCCAACGCACCGGCCGCCCATAAGCGCCTAGGTCGGCGAGTGGACGGCGGGGCTGAACCGACCGAAGAAGGCGTCGACAAAGAAGCTCCCAAGACGGTGTACATGTCGCCTTGGAAGCCCACACCCTCGGCGACGGCCAACACAGACTCCACCAAGTACCAAGGGCTCCATGAGCCACCAAAGCGATGCCCTCAAGAGGGGAACGACGCAGACGCATCGCCATCGCCCAATCCGAAGGCCGGACCTAGGGTTTCCCCTGCTGCTCGGGGCGGGGAAGCACGGGTAGCACGGTGACGACGCCTCCAAGGAGGTGACGACGCCCGCAGGCGTCGCCGTCGTCCGCTTCACGCTGGGATTTCACCCCGGCCATGCCGTCGACTCCAACGCCCATGGAACACAACAAGGAGCCGGTTTGACCACACCGCCGAGGAGAGGTGAGCCAGAACGCTGTCAGCAGGAAGGGATGCGCTGGCCACCGTCTCACCACCATCAAAAACAGGGGCTGGACGGTGAGGATCCGGCCCGCCGCCGCCTGCACCACCACGGTGCCATGCAGAGGCGTTGAAAGGCTCTACCTCGCCCGCGTGTAGCCGCAGCCCAGATCCACCGGCCCGCCCAAGCCCATCTGGGCCGCACGAGATCGGAGTTCCCAGGCGCAGCAACAGGGGCGCCTCTGCCGCAGGGAGGCCGCGCCTCCACTGACGTCGCTGGCCCGCGCTCGTCGCTGGCATCCCACCGCTCCATGTAGTCGAATCGCCGCAGAACCGCGCGCTGTCGCCAGGGGAGTTCGCCACCACTCAGCCTGGGCGTTCGGGTATTTTGGTTTATGGGTAATTCGGGTATTCGAAAATGGGAACCAAAATTGTTTCTATTAAAAAAAATACCTGAGCCCAAATTATCCAAAATTTCGGTTCGGGTAATTCGGGTACCCAAAATACCCAAAATATTCGGAGCATACATCAACTTTTGGTATGAATAACTCGGATAGTATAGATATTTTTGGTAATATGGGTATTTTAGTTAGTATGGGTAAAAAGTCAGTGTAATAATAACATGGAATTTTCGAAAAGTATGAATAATTTGGGTAGTATGTGTATTTAGGGTTTTCCATACTAGAACCCGAACCCTAAACCGAAAATCGAATAGTCAAGAAATGAGAACCGAACCCTTACCCTAAACCCGAATTACCCGACAATTCGGGTAATTCGGTTCGGTTCGGATACCCAAACGCCCAGGGTGAGCCACCACGGCGCGAGGGAGAAGGCCCCGCCACCGCCGTTGCCGCCCGGGCCTTGCCCAACGGGACCTGCGACGGCGAGAGGGAGGGGGGGAGGGGTGAGGGGGCCGGAGGCGTGGTCGCCCCCCGTGTCGCCTAGGGTTGGCGACGCGGAGGTGGGAGGGAGGGAGGAAGGAGACAAAGAATATATGAGTGCCCAAGTTGAGAGTATTCTTCGGTCCTGATTGTATTTTTCTTTCTTGACTCGTGTTCCATTGTGTAAGGACTAGTGTTTTTTTGTTTTTTTTAGTTTTGTCAGGTCAGTGTATTCGCGACTTGTCCTATGATCTTTATTACCATAAAAAAATGCTTAGTGACCTTGTCCCTCTTTTTTTTTTTTTTTTTGACATTTTGCGGCAGAAAACAAACAAAGAGGTCTCAATCTTTTCCCGGCCCACGACGTTGATCCGCGAAAGAACGAACCATCCACTAGCAGGACGCAGTCGGCCCATCTCACACTAGCCGATCTTCTTCTCCCCGCGGCCCGCGCCACGTCCCGCCGCGTCAACGGCCGGTGGGTGAGCGCCCGCGCCGGCGCCCCGATCCGACCGTCCACCGCGCTTGTCCGCGTCCGCCAGGATCCCCCCACCTCGCGCGCCCCCATTGGGCAGCCCGTCCCCATCCCCACCCATCCCCGTCCTCCCTACGCGGACACGTCGCGCGCCCGCACGCCGCCGGAGCCCACCACGTTCCGCTCAGTGGTCAGCCGGAACCAAAATCCCTACCCCGCACCACGCCGCCCACCCCCGCATCCCCCCACCCCCACCGACACCCCGTCCCCACCCCACCCCACCCCCGGCAGCTGCACCCGATCCCCACGAGGCACGCACGAGGGGGGCGCGGCAGCCAAGAGATCCCGGCGAGGGACAGCAGGCACGGGACGCGGGATCTGGCCGTGTGCGCGAGGCAAAGAGTGGTGGGTGACTGGTACTACTTTATTACCCGGCGCGCACTAATCCAGATTTGGGGGGGTGGGTTTCGTCGCTGTGGGGCGACGTTTTATAAACGCACCGGCTCCGCCAGGCCAACACCTGTCCTCCCCTACCCCCTCTCGCCGTCGTGGTCGCCCCCGCCAGCGGCCAACGACCGCGTTCCACCTCGCCCACCTCCGATCTCTATCCCTCCGCCTCCCTCGCGCGCGCGCACCAATCGCTCGTTGTAGCAGCAGTGGATTTGCCCTTGCTAAATTTGGCACTGCCAGCCATACTTAATCCAGCCCGGCCGCACCGTCCGACCGGCTGATTAAAGCAGCTCGAGCTCGCCCGCCCGCCCGCTGCTTGCTTGCTCCCCGTCACGAGTCCGGCTGCTGTGTGGCTGGCTGGAGCTCCAACACCTGTGAGGCCCTGACTCGAGCCGCTTTTCGATTCGGTCCGGCGCGGCTGATTGGCGGGATCCGTCATGGATTTTCCGGGAGGGAGCGGGCGGCCGCACCAGCACCAGCACCAGCACCAGCACCAGCCGCTGCCGCCGATGACGCCGCTGCCGCTCACGAGGCAGGGCTCCTCGGTCTACTCGCTCACGTTCGACGAGTTCCAGAGCGCGCTCGGCGGGCCGGGCAAGGACTTCGGATCCATGAACATGGACGAGCTGCTCCGCAACATCTGGACCGCCGAGGAGTCGCAGGCCATCGGCGCGGGCGGCGCCGGGCCGTCCACCGCCGCCGCGGGGCCGGATCACGGCGGCATCCAGCGCCAGGGCTCGCTCACGCTCCCCAGGACGCTCAGCCAGAAGACCGTCGACGAGGTCTGGCGCGACATGATGTTCTTCGGAGGCCCCTCTGCCCCCGCAGCCGCCGAGGCTCCCCCGCCGGCCCAGAGGCAGCAGACGCTCGGGGAGGTCACGCTCGAGGAGTTCCTCGTGCGCGCCGGCGTCGTGCGCGAGGACATGCCGGGGCCGCCGGCGCCCGTGTCGCCGGCACCCGTGGCCCAGGCGCCGCCTCCGCAGCCGCAGATGCTGTTTCCTCAGAGCAACATGTTTGCTCCGATGGTGAATCCTCTCTCCTTGGCGAATGGGTTGATGACCGGAGCTTACGGCCAGGGAGGAGGGGGAGGGGGTGGTGGTGCGGCCGCTATGGTGTCGCCGTCGCCGGCGAGGCCGGTCATGTCCAACGGCTACGGCAAGATGGAAGGCCTCAACCTGTCGTCGCTGTCGCCGCCACCGATGCCCTATGTTTTCAACGGTGGGCTGAGGGGGAGGAAGCCACCGGCCATGGAGAAGGTGGTCGAGAGGAGGCAGCGCCGGATGATCAAGAACCGGGAGTCTGCGGCGAGGTCGCGCCAGAGGAAACAGGTGAAAATTCTGTTTCTATCGTGCCGTTACTGTCCATAACAAATTGTGATGTGTTTGCTTACTAGCGGTGACACGTGTTGCGCAATCATATATGCTTCTCTTAACCAAATTTTACTTCAATGATACTGTATATGGCACATCAGCAGTGCTAAAATGGGTACTCCCTCTGTAAACAAATGTAAACTGCCAAGACGTCTTGCAATTGTTTACAGATGGAGTACTATAAATAGAATCGAAGGATTAGAGCCTCCTTTGTGTGCATATATAGTTTATGATAAATTGACGTCGGCATGCTAAATTACAAAGGATACAAACATGAATGGTCATGTTTGCAGCCGTCGTCTTCGAAAATGTTGAATCTTGGCGAGAACAATTTTTAACGCCAATAGGTTCTCCTTGCCGTCGAGCTTCTACAACTCTTGGATAATCGATATTGGCTAAATTTTGCCTTCTAATATGCAACAGAGTTATATGATGGAATTGGAGACTGAGGTGGCAAAACTTAAAGAGCGGAATGAAGAGTTGCAGAGAAAACAGGTATGATACATCTTTTGGCCATTTTTCTTGTTTAATTGCATTTGTATTGTACTTCGGCAATGCGCATTCTAGCATTCCTTTTTTATTTGTGAGTAGTTGGCTTCTGGTTGATCACCTCAATTTATCATAGAAAAACTGGATGATCACTATCTTGATATTTAGTTTCTAGTGATAGGTCTTAGTCACCCTGCAGCATTTAACAAAGTGAAAGTCAATCAAAGAGAGAACAAATCACAGAATGTTTTCAACTACAAGTTTACATGCAGCAAGAGTGGTCCATTTATTGCATGATTTATGTTAACATTCTGTTGTGAATTTCCACAAAACTAAAACTCATGGTAAGTGTTGACAAAAATAGCTTCCAATGGCCGCTGTCAAAATGATTCAGTGCTAAGTATTTTGCTTATCTAATTGGTAAAAGATGATCTCTTGTTTCTTCCGGTGAATATAAGCCCTATATTGACCATGGCTTATCTGGAATGGATTATTCCACTGCTAAACTAGTAACACTTCTAAACTTTACTCTGCATATGGGACTATTTCCTCTTTTTCTTTATTCTTGCATTGTTCAGTCTGTCACTGTTCTGTTACCATCTTTGACTAATTACTAGATAGAGGAAATGGAAGCGCATGTTATCTTAACTAGTTAGTTCTTTCTTCCAATGTGCAGGCGGAGATGCTTGAGAGGCAAAAGAATGAGGTAATTGCCTACCATTTTGAAGAAACTTCTTTTGCTCGACTGATACTATTTTTGCTTATTTAACCATTCAAGAGAAAACAGAACTGACCAGCCTATGTGCGCTCTTTTGTTTAACTAGTGGCGTATTTCATTAGTATAGAGGGAAACGTGTTTTGACCTGTGATCATGGATACCCATTCAGGAAGTATTGCAGTCGACCTGTCACCATCATGAATATAGTAATAGCTCTACGATGCATGGTTTGATTCATCAACGATATTGTTATGAAAATAGAAGTTATCGAAACTTGTGGTATTGATACACTTGTTTGAATGGGAAATGTTATAGTCTGATTGACAGCTACTGATGTAGAGTTCTGATTTTCTTATCGTATACTTGACTTAACAATGTCGTATTGATAAAGCAAAGCTGTGTGAACTGAAGAAATGATAAGGCGGGGATTGATGTGGATTTGATTGATAATATTTTCCTACCACAGGGGTTAGGTGGTAACATTTAAGTGGCTTAAAATGATTTTAAAAACTTTGAATTGATCGGCCAACTGCAATGTTTTTCGCTCTAATATTTTATCTATTGATCCATGTGTTGTATTGTAAGGTTAGCTGTGTTTTGTTCACTTCTTTTTTTAACTCTTACTACTATTTGATGTTACTTTGTTCATCTGTATTACCAACTTAACAAGATAAAATGTTGGAGTAAACAAATTGTACAATTGTAGTTTTTAGGCCAGAGATTATATGTGTGTCGTCAACTATATATGTTTCCATCTGATTGAAAGAACTTCTCAATTGTATTTCCCCCAATATCGCATCTAAAGTCATCATTTGTTATTAACACTTCCAATGAGAAATGGTACTTCTTATCTGTAACAACAACAATTTCAGCTATTTCTTTTTTCTTTTCTTTTTTGTGGAAAAAATTCAGTCAATTTCACCACGATACCCTATAGGACTGGACACTGGTTAACAACCCCGTCGTTTTCCAGCTTTCATTGCCAGATTCTCCAAGTCTTCATCCATTAAAATTTTAGTTAGGGGCTGGTCCCGATTGTGAGAGCTTGGTTAAGGGCTGGTCATGTGCCTGGCTTGCTGTTCTTTAAGTTCATGTACATATGTGTTTGTAACTCTCTTTTCTTCTAATGGAATGTGCAGTGCTCCTGCTGCTCATTCTTGAAAAGAAAAGAAATATAGTTACCTCCACATTTTTCGCTGAACTCCATTTGGAAGTTCACACATCATTATCTCCATGATATTATGAGAAATGTGTGGGCTGTCAGATTTAGGACAGGGACATTCTGTTTGTTTTTCATCGATTTTTGGTAAACTCTGCCGAAAAAAAGGTCATGGTCCTTCACCTGTTTCTCGTTGCCTTCCAAGTTCCTCAGGGGGTAGTTTTCTTTTATGCATGTTGACCCACTTTACAGTCGTACAAATGTGTGGGCTGTCAGATTTAGGAGAGGGACACTTGATCCAGGTTCCACTCTACACAGTTTCATTCATAGGGACAAGGGTGAAAATTTGTGCCGTAATTTGGTGGTACATAATTACATGTTGTTTTGCTGTTCCAAGTTAAAAGAAGTGACTGCTCCTCCATTGTTCTGTAGGCATTGTCATGTGACGTTTCTGAGATTGCCTCAATACACTTCAGGAGATAATTTGTAAATGGTATCTGCAGGTATTCGAGAAGGTTAGCCGGCAAGCTGGGCCTACGTCGAAGAGGATCTGCCTGCGGAGGACGCTAACGGGTCCTTGGTAAGCTGAAGACCTGTAACTAGAACAAACTACTTTCGACGTGCGCGGTTTATATACATATAGTAGGTGAATTTCAGAATCGCCCAGGAGTTGCGCCTGTAGAGCAGCCACTGATCCGATGCTCGAGAGTTCAGACTCCTAGGCCAGTAGACTGCTGGCGATCTTATAGGTTCTAGCTGTTCCATGTCAGTAGAGAGCGTTTGTATGTAAGATCTGTTTAACCATGTGGTGTTGTTAGACTACCATTGGAACTACATTTCTATCTATTCTCTTTTGAGGGCTCATTGCAACAACCATGTTAAGAGATGAGTTTGTATTCTTCATAAAACGACGTCCGGTCGGCTTGTAAAGCGGAACTATTTGCGCATCTGTAGATGATTTTCCTCCGTTTTCTGAGAGTGAAACTGAACTGAACTACTTTGCAGAGTATAAAGAACATGTGTGTCTGATGGGCAAATCAGACATAGCAAAGCTTCTTGTAGTATCTGGTAAGCACAAACCGAACCATGCCCTCTGTAACTAAATAGTTCTCTTCAGCTACAATTACTATTTAGGTACAGAGAAAATAGTTTGTAAGTATCAGTCTTGGGATTCGAGTACTCGGTGTCAGTGGCTGCTGTAGGCTGTATATTTCTTTTCTGGCTCCATTGCCAGTGCCATGTCAACGGAGCCATGTATGTAAGCTTTGTACACATAAACCATGGCGCTTGGCCATGTTGGGACCAGAACAAAAACCCCATGTATATCCAGAAACCTTCCGGATCAATCATGTTTTTTTTCTTTTTTCTTTTTTAGTATCGGATCAATCACGTAAATTACCTAACTTTTCTGGAGCTTCATTCATACGGGGTGAACGTGGGTAGGCCGGAGCCAGGATCGTTGGGAGCATATTCCCACCTGCTTCCGGCCATGGCAAAGCACCGACGCGACGCGCCGGTGGTTGGCCAGGGACGTGACACGGAGGCGTGCCGCCTGCCCTCGTGGCCATCCTAATCACGATAATAATACAGTACGTAAACCAGAAACTCGCTGTCCGGACACGTGCAGGGGTGCGGCATCCCATGTTCGCCGCTCCCGTCAGATCGGACCGGCACGTGCGTCAGCTCGGAATCATCGGCCCATCATCGGCTATAGCAGGGCTGAACTACCTGACGAAGACAGCAGCAGGCCAAACCTCAAAAGTAAATTTAAAAAAAAAAAAAAGGGAGACGGCAGCAGGCTGCCAGACAGTACTGGGAGCAAACTGCAGGTGTACCGTGCGCCGGTGCAGGGGAATTTCGCCGGGCAGTTATGGGTTTGTTCCGTTGCCATTTCAAATCAAAAGGGACGCCGTTATTAGGGTTGGTCGTGGTACGGTGCCGCCGGGAGAAGTAAAACCACGATGGCCGTGTCACCGTGCCGCCGTGCGGTGCGCCTGGCTGTACCCTCCCTGCTGACACGAACGTCCCAGCCTCCGCCGTTGCAGCGCTGCAGCTCGTGGGCGCAACGGTTCTGCCTCTGCCGTCGCACTACAGCTTCACGGTTCTGCGAGGGGCGCGATCTGGGGGTGCATTTGTGCAGTGAGCGTGTACAAACCGGACCCCGTTTCCCCTTCCTTCCCTGTACCCCCGGGCGAACAGCCCATACACCGTGAAGTCTCATGTCAACCGAGCCCGTCCGATCCGGATCCGTCGACTGGGAGCTTGCCACATGCACGGACGAGGAGGAGAGAACCCTCCTAATCTCGTGGTCCGCCTTTCCCTGAAGGCTACCGAAGAGCCAGATGTTGTAGCTGTGGAGGCGCAGCGGAGGTCGTGGGACGGCGTGACCGCCGCGAAACGAAGAAGGTGTGTCGCGCATCGGCAACAAACGACGAGGATGCGCGTGCGGCGTGCCAAGGTCTTGGCAAAGCGGCAATCCCGGGCAGGGGCGGAGCCATGCTGACATTGAGCCCCGGGCCTGCTTCATAGCTATAACATTCAATAGTGTAAAACGGTGTAAAAATGCTACAGTTAATGAAGGAAAAAAAATCATCACGCCCCGGGTCCAGGCACCCCCCGCCTGGGTCCTGTCTCCGCCACTGAGCCCGGGTCACCCTTGCTCTCGTGGTGGAGCGAATCCCAGTAGGTTGTGCCCTCGACGGTGTTTCCTCCAAAGAGGTGGATATGAACATGTTTGGTGTCGCGTCGACGCATTAGCTCTGGCGCCGAGCAAATCCGCCTCGATCCTTATTGCGCCTTTGGCTGCTAGTATCGTGCCCAAGAGGACAATGTTAAGGGTTAGAATAAGGGAAAGGGCAAGCGTGGTTGAATTTCCTCTATAGACCTATGAAGTAGAACATGTTATTTTTTGGTAATCTGATGACACATATAATGAACTCCTCTATACTACTCACTCCATTTCAAAATATAAGACATTTTAGGTATTTCACTAAAAGACTACATACGGAGCAAAATAAATGAATCTATACTCTAAAATATGTCTATGTACATCCGTATGTAGTTTATAGTACAATCTCTAAAAGGTCTTATATTTAGGAACGGAGGGAGTATGTCCTAATTTGATATGTCATGTATGAACAGCGTCCTATGTCCTCTATGAACTACAAAAGTACGTGTGTTGATCCATGTCGCATGCTTGTGTATGATTCGAGGATCTGGATACCACGAGGACGGCTACCCGGACAAATATGGGATGGCCGGGTCCAATGCGCGCATGCGTCCGGACGTGTCCTCTGCACATAGAGGGGCAGATTTGTCCACACGGATCGTGGATTACTGGATTCTACCAGGTAGAATGGCGCGGGACTGATTGAGAGAAGAGATGGGGGTGGTGGGCTGGTGGTACTGACAGCTACTGTGGACAGCTCGCCGTGCCGAAACGACGACAGGGAGGGACAGCCAACGAAACCTGCTCTTCACGTATCTCGTTTCCACCCGTTCCCATACGCGGACGGACCACAGCCTGTCCTGTCATTCGCGAGAAAAGGAATTTTCTCTGCAGGCAGGCGCAGAGGGGCGGACGCCCAGCAAATAATTCCCTTCACCACTGCAGAAAGGATGGCACAGTATCTACGGTGTCGTCATCCTCCTCCTCGAATCTCGACCTAGAACCCCGCAGCCGATAAACCTGGATCACGAATTACACCAAAAAAAATCTACTCCCTCCGTACCAAAATTCTTGTCTTAGCTTTGTCTAGAAATGGACGTATTTAATTATTAAAATTTTACTAGATACATTCATATCTAAACAAATCTAAGACAAGAATTTTGGGACGGAGGGAGTACGTGATCAGCTGCTTGGTCGTCGGATGAGGTGAAGGATCGGGATCGGTGATCTGCTTCAGATTGTTGGTGCTTCATCGGGTGGCCATTGGCACGAGCGAGGATTGATTGTTTGATTGGGTGAGCAAACCCAGTGACACCATCCGTCGGTCATCGATTATTTTGCAGCAGCAACAAGCAACAGCAACTGCTACCACCACCAGCCAACAGTATATTATTATTCCGGAACGCAAATTAAAAATCAATCTACTACCTCATGTACAGTCATGTCGAAATTATCACGAAATCAGGGGAGGTGACTAGTAACGGAAGCAATGCGACGACGGAAGATCAGGGGGAGGAGAAACTAGGTAATAACAGAGGTAATAACGCGGATTACGGAGTATGGTTCTCGAATTGCTCAACGATAAACATGTGACACAAAGGTTGATTAGTAGTAGCAGCAGGGCTAAGCTAGCTGGTCCAAGATGCGGGAGGAGCAGATGTGGAAGGCGGCTGGCCGATCGTCCGACGACACTATTGGTAGATTCTCTTCTCGTTTGCTTGCTCATCAATCATTGGTTGCTTCTTCGATCTCGAGGCAGGGAGGGATGGATGGATTATTCTTTTTCTTGTGCGTTGTTGTTCCTTGTCCCTCCTCTGAATTCGGTATGGCATCCACGTTCCACGGGATGTTCGTTCAGCCATGGCTGGTCTGTTCAGGAGCGGCTGCGCATGGACAGCGCCACCACCTGCGCCCACTGCTTCAGCCTCATCTTGACCGTCTCCGGCGGGTCATCTGCAGGGAAGGAAGTACCGCCGTCGAGAAGTCAGATCAAAACTCTAACCGCGCCTGGCCGGCGGATCAGCAATCGCGTTTGGTTGGAGAGGAACAAATCAATTCTTTCGAAATTCGGAGGCTTGTTCGTGCAATGAACAGATCGCATGGAGCTGATGGAGAGGGAATAATAATGCGCGTGCTCACCTGGAGAGAGTATTGAGAGGGGGCTCCCGATGGGCGACGGCTCCGAGGCCTCCGAGGAGGCGCCGCAGGAGCACTGGCTGGCCGCGCAGCCGGCCTTGGCGTTGGCGTTGGCGTTGGCGTTGACGGCGTAGAGGAGGTCGAGCGCCGGGAGCGTCTCGACGAGGCGGCTCCTCCCGGCGTCGCAGGCGGCGCAGCGCTGCGAGGGCGGGTCGAACCGGAAGCCCAGATCGAGGGAGCCGCGCAGCTCGTCGAGCTGGTCGTCGGTGACGCTCTGCGCGCGCTGCAGCGGCGAGCGGCGGCCCCTGCCCAGTATCCCGCGCCGGCGCCGCTCCCACGCCTCGTCCCGCTCGATGTCGGGCGACCACGAGTTCTGCTTCTGCAGCCCCATGGCCCCCGCCGCGCCCCTCATCCTCCCGCCGCCGCCCATCAGGTGCGGCTGGAACCCCTGCTTCCCCTCCTCCATGGCTTCCGCCGCCGCCGCCGGCCTCCTCCTCCTCCGCTCGGGGGATTTGGATGGAGGCGAGGACTGCTGGCTCCTCCTCCTCCTCCGCGGTGGAGTAATTTATCTCTCTCCGCCTGCCTGCCGCCGCCTTCTTCTTTCTTCTTCTATTTCCTTAGCGGATCGGATGCTTGCGTGCGGGCTAGCGGGCGAGACTGACGTCTGCCGACGTCGGGCTGCTTTATACTACTACGCTCGTGGATGGATGGCATGCGTAGCCCTGGCGGACGGATCCAACGGTGGGATTTGTTCCAACTGCTAGGCCGGGGCTCATTATTGGGCATTGATTCCGGGTCACGGGGAACGTGGGCCGGGGGGAATTCGTTCCTCAACTGACCGAAAAAACCCGGACGTATGCAAATTTAACTCCTTGCAGTACAAGTGTTTTGCGCTAGTACTACTCCTACTACTGCTGTGCGGCTGTTTGAATCGCAGCTGGATTCGGATCCCCCCTGAACCCTCGCGTGCGGCGGGTAATACGTAAAGTAGTAAAACGGAAGGATTCTTCCGTGTTTCGCTTTCACGTCTGCTTGCTAGAATTCCGTCGTGTGTGCCGTGGTGCACAAAATGTGTGGGGAAGTTTCCGTGTCGTCGTGGATGGAGGAATTGGCTCGTAAATTTCTCGGGAATAAACTAGTTGGTGAGTGCATCACACGGACGTAACCACCGGCCGTCCGGCCGGTCCAGGCGGTCCAGGTGATGGTGCGTCACAGTGGAGCGGGTGGAAGGGCGCCTGTTTGTTTGCGACGACCGACTTGATTACCACCAAACCGGTGGGATTATGTCAGGCCGGTGGGATTTGCTTGCTTGCGCGCAAGCAAAGATTTTTGTAAACTTTGCAAACCGTCCACATGCATGCATGTGGTAGAACCTTCCGGAAAACCCTTGCGGTCCTCGACATGCATGGAGAACCTTCCGAAAAAAGTTTGCGAGGTCCAACTTTGATTATACGTATTTCTTTTCATTCTGTTTGGATTGACCATACTGTACTGCTCGGTCGAGGGAATCGGCCGGGATATTTTTCCGTCTGGTCGCCTACATTCTCTCCTGGATTCGTGTCGCGCGGATCGCGCTGATTTAGGGTGGTCTGTCTGGTGGTATTACGATCTGTAGATACGGTTCACGATTTGCTTTGCCCTAATGCGTGCGTGCCAAACTTGTAAGTTTTTTTTTTACATCAGCTTGTGACCCCAAACAAATCATCTTCTTTTGTGACAGAGATCTTATCGCTACGATTTTTGAAAGAACGATCTTGATGCATGCTCGACGTGCGTGGAGAATCTTCCGGACCCAACTTCGGTTCAGTCTAGATTCTCGCGGACAGTGCTGCAACGTGGGATCAAAATTGTTTATGTGAAAGGATCTTTACTGGTGTCTCTGGTAAGATTCTTTTTGTTACTACCTCCATTTTTAGTTAAAACTGTCATTTCCCAACCAACTGTTATTTCAAAAACAAAAAATTCGAAGAATTTCCTAACCAGCTAATACATGCCATCGCTTGCAATCTCTCGTGGATACGTAGCTTGCGAATCGCGGTAATCAACAGGCCCGTGAATACGATTTTGTGTTGATGACCAATGATTTCCGCCGACGATGGATCGCATTCGCGCGTGCGTCTCAAACGTAGTACTCCTAAACCTTAAGTCTTAAGACATATTCCTACGTACTCTTAAGTCTTATAGTAGATTTATTTACACAGCACTTAAGTCTTAAGACATACTCCTACGTACTCTTTAGTCCAATTTTCAAGGACAACTTGTGCTGGCACTTGAAACGATGGATCGCTTGCCCGACACTGCCTCTGCCTGTTCCGGGCTCTATACCTAATTAGAAGGTGTACACGCAAGCTGCCAGAGCCAGAAACGGAAATAAAGCGTGCAAAATATGCACTGGCCTGTCGCCGTGCAGTGTCCGGGCGAATCAAGCTTGCCCGTGAATAGATTGGTCGGGAAACCAAGTCCGTGGCGTGCCTTGGAGCTTTGGACGATGCCATGCCATGCCATAAATTGCACGCGATGCCTGTCTTGGCTTCGATTTCTTTCTTGGGTAGGGTTCTAGTGCAATATACTAATTCTATGCGTGACATCTTACAATTGGTATGAAGAGATTCGTGGCTTGGGATTTTTGTTGTGTGCAGGAAAACAACAGGAGATCAGTTTCGTGTTTGAAACGGGCCCTCTGCTCGGGGAAATCATTTATATTTATGACCGTAATTTACTTGCGCTCCGCCACGATTCAAGCAAGATGCGTGATAAACTGTGACACCGAAGATCATTAGGACTAGTTTTTGTTTGGTAAAATGGCAATGCTTACACGGCTCAATCGCTCCGCCATTAGCCGGCTTCATTTGATTCGATTTTATACAGCCAAAATATCCTCATTTGATTCGTTTTTTACAGCAGAAAGATCTTCGTTTGATACTGCTAGTATCTAAATGGCATGCAATATTGCCTAACCATACGAGTAGTATGTGACATCGTAGACATCTTCCAACAACCGGTATATACAAGGTTAACTAGTGCAATAATTGAGCATGCAACTTGTTTCTTGGTCATCCGTCGATCGTCTCATTGGCCGAGCCTTGGGCTTTGAGAACGATGGATGACCTCATGTTGCAATATCATACCACCTTTGATAATAGCAAGTTGGGAGTATTAGACTCTGAGGAATATCCCACGGCATTGGCAGGTCAAGATACGCATATGCTCTTATCATATTTTTGCCGGCGAGAAGCACTTGCGTCTAGCTCAACCACCAAATTATTTTACTAGTACTTCTTTTGTCTAGTACACCCTCCATAAACTAATATAAGATCATTTAGAACAGAAAAATACAAAGGAGAACCTTGGTACCCGTGCATCTTATATGCAAAAAAAAGTAGTTTAAAAAAGTTCAAAATATTCTAAATCTTTTTGGTATCAAACATCATCAAGTATTGTAGTCGTATAAAAAAATTTGATAGAAAATGACTTTGGTTGCATCGTGAGTCGAAGATTCGGCAAATAACGCTATATACAAGTACTATACACGTTATAGTGTCGTCATAAACTAGTTTTTTTTTTGCCCTCAAATCACTACAAATCATTTCTTGTCCAAACTTTATATACGAGTACAATACTTGACCATGTTTGATACCAAAAAATATATGGAAATTTTTTAACTTTTTTGAAAAACAATTGGGCACATATAGGGTGTACGGTACCTGAAAGCACCGAGTTCCCGTCCATTTAAAACACTGTTTCAATATTATAAATACTTTTATATTAGTTTACAGAAGGAGTACATGGTATATTAGTATCATCATTTTCTTGCGGCTTGAATTTATACAGTTTCCATTGTGAATTATGTAGAGTACTCTGCTACTAACTGAAAATTAACAGATCAGGACGGCCCGTTAAGTAGGCATGTCTTTTTCTAGGATAGTACTTCGGATCTTTAATTTCATTTGTTTCAGACAAAAGATAATTTTATTACTCGGCTTCGGAAAGCCAGCAGTTATACAAGACAAGAACGGAAGCAAAAGGCACTTGGAAAGACAACTTTTGCCAAAAGTCTAACAACCCCCTCAAGTTCAAAAAGATAGGATGTCGTGTTTAAGCCAATTGAGCACTAGCGTGTCTTCAGCTAACTACTCCATCTGTTCACTTTTATAGCACATTTAGACAAACTTCGGATAGGGTCTAAAACGGTTCGGTGGCAGCTGTTTAAAACGTCTTCGAAAAAGAATGAGGGCGCGCTTGGTATGTCTGTATTCTAATACATATGTATCTAACTTACCGGTGTAAATTATTGGGTCAGAACAATTTTTAGTCAGAAACCAAAACGATGAGGGAAGGTTTATATTTTTTACAAATGTATTTAGCAGGAAAACTACAATCCAAACAGGGCCTGGAGGGAGTAACTAGCAAGACTTTTACGAGTAAATCGAGAAAATGGCAAACTGTATCACTAGAAATAACAGTTTCCACTGAATCTGCACCGAAATGACAACATATGTCCATGAAAGAAGACAAATGTACTCAGAATACTACAGCACAACAAACCGATGTCGTTTGTACAGTTGCTCCTAGACTTTGACCAGGATGGAACTGACCCGGAAAATGCGCCCTTTTTCCTCAACGGCCAAGGTTGTAGGTACGTAGCTCGGCATCCCACGGAGGCCGATTTCTCACCATTTTGGCATAGTTTAGCCGATCTGATTCCATTCGTTTTTTTTTTGAATCTAACCTTTTTTTCTATCCTCATTCGTTTTAAGGGTAGGCATAC
This sequence comes from Hordeum vulgare subsp. vulgare, assembly GCF_904849725.1. Taxonomy (NCBI): domain Eukaryota; kingdom Viridiplantae; phylum Streptophyta; class Magnoliopsida; order Poales; family Poaceae; genus Hordeum; species Hordeum vulgare. The sequence continues at coordinate 524,605,162 of NC_058523.1, forward strand.
ACATCCTCTGCGATGGTAGAGGGCAGATCAACGCAGACGGTGTCATCGGGTCAGCGGGTCAAACGACGCCGTTTGCATTGTTCCGACACTTATCCTCATAGAAAATGATGGTAGTGTATGTATGCCTATCGTTATAGTGAGTGGTGATGGAAAAAAAAATCAGATCTGATTTTCTTTTTGCAAACGAATCATATCGGGCTAAAGTTAGTAAAAATGATCAAAACCGTGAATTTGGACTCCCATGTAAGTCTCGCTGTGCCTAACTATAACATGACCAATGATACCTCTAAAAGCAACTCCAATCGGATGACCTAAACGGACGCGTGGTTTATCTGTTTTTTTTCTTTTGGATCAGCATGTCCGCCTCGGTTTTTGTTTGGGTCAAAAATGCGTCCAACGCGTTGATCTTTTTTTTGTCCGCGCGACCGACTGACAGACTTTTTTAATCGTTTTATTACATATGTATAAAATTTGACAGTAGATAGTTCAATGAAAATATAAATATTGCATAATTCAAAAACCACATAAAATATATGCTCTCATTGTTTAGAAGTCAAATAAACATTAAATTATCTCAAATACATTTGAAAGAAAAGTGGTCGATCATCTATTGGTTTTCAACATAAACCTATATATGTTCAACCAAATCATTTTGCACGCGCATGTGAGTTTCTCAATCACGTATGTGATGATGAAACTCGATGAGAGGTACAAACGTTGACGCTCCTTTATGCTCAGGCACAACATTGTTACCCTGAAACTCAAACTTTTGATCATGAAGACGTTCTGACCGCTCATCCTCTACTATCATGTTGTGCATGATCACACAAACAGTCATCACCTTCCAAAACTTTTAGGTGCTTCAAGTTCTTGCAGAATACCAAACAGTGCCCCATCGAGATTGCAGAACACCAAAAGCACACTCAACATCCTTCCTATCACTCTCTTGCTCTTGGGAAAATCTCTTTCTCTTCTCATCTACATGGCTGGGGATTGTCTTGAGAAGAGTAGTCCACTTTGGACAGATAACGCCAGCTAGATAGTATCCATTGTTGTAGTGGTGGCCATTGATCTCAACATTGACCTCTGGGCAATTGCCTTGTGCCATCCTAGCAAACACTGGAGAGCGCTGAAGCGCATTGCTATCGTTGTGCGATCTGACCATGTCGAAGAAAGAGTGCCAAATCCAGAGATCTTGTGAAGCAACAACCTCAAGTATGACAATGCAAGCACGAACATGGCCCTTATACTGCCCGTGCCGAACAGAAGGGCATTTTCTCCACTTCTAATGCATACAATTTATGCTACCAAGCATCTCCGGGAACCCCCTATTGGCATTCATGACCAACAACGGTGATGTATCGGCAATAGTTGGCTCTCTCAAGTACACTGGCCCAAACACAACTATGACAGCCCTGCACAACCTATACATGGACTCAAGACATGTGGACGCACTCATCCGACAGCTATGACTCCGTATGCAAGCATCCTAATGGCAGGTGTGCATTTCTGATAAGAGGAGAAGCCAATCTTTCCAAGGGCATCGGCCTTGCACTCGAAATAGTTATCGTGCCCAACCACCCGTCCCGAATATGGTTGAACGCATGCCTAGCCATACGGAAACGGTGCCGGAACATGTGATATCTGAAGAGCGTGTTCTGGTTCTCGAAGTAGTCGTTCCGAAGTAGGAAATGGCCACTCCTCGTTGCGATTGAACGCCGATGTGTGCCCTGGTATCAAGCCCCTAAACAATGGCTGCTACCTACTTAGCTGGTCATGGACGATCAACGTAGCTGCCATGATCTCCTCGTCATCGGATGAAGAATCGCCTGAATCGCAAAGAACATTGTAGAAAAAGAACTCGTCGTTAGAATCCACTTGTACCTTGTGGGTAAAACGATGAATAGCTTGCGGGCGTCCTGGAAGAAGCCGACCGGTGAAGTGCCTCGCACCCCACTGAGACAAGGTAGGAACTGGGCGGCAACGCTGGCATATGCGGCGAGCAGGAGGGTGACCTATCTATGAATGGATTGACGGGCCAGGGGGAAAGGGCAGGGCGTCGCGCGCGTCCATCCTGGGTCTGTGCCGACGCAAATGCGGCCAAAATTTGGGCCTGGAAATGGGTCGCGTGTGGACAAAAAATGGATGTGTGTCCGTTTGGATCGCCGTGTTGGGCCGAGTTTTATGTTGGCGACGACCCAAATGGACACGCTCGAATGAATGGGTCACCCGGTTGAAGTTGCTCTAAGAAATAAACAGGACCATGGGAAATAGATATAGAGGAAGGAATGAATAGCTCATGAATGAGTGGTGACTACTCATCATAGACATTCAAAGAACACGGTTAAAAGAGCGTCTACAACCGGAGCTCTCAAACCCCTCTCAAACGCCGAGGTAGGATGCGGGCAATGATCGGTCACACAAAAACAACCCATATGAACAGCTTAAATGAGCATCAAATGCCCGGGCTGACCGACATCCCTCATACCTAAACCTGATCATTGGTCGGGCCATGTCGGGTTCGGGCTAGGCAAAGCCCGAAGAAAAAATCCCAAGCCCGAGCCCGGCCCGAACCACATGAACAATGCCATTTTTAATTAAATTAATCATATTCAGGGTATTATTTTAATTTATTATATCTATATTTTTATTTCAAAATGTTTATATGTACATTTTGGGCTTTATTTGGGCTTTCAGCCCGGGCTTCGCGTGAGAAAATAGAGCCAGGGCCCAACCCAAATGTCGGCCTTCGGGTTCGGGCTGTTCATAAACAGGTTTACTTATACCCAATCCAAATATGGGGTAGATATGGGTGCGCCCGTACGCGTCCGCCACGTCGGTCCCGACCCAAAGTGGCCGCCCGACCCCACATATATCCCTTCCAATCCGTTCGACGGACCAAACCCTAGCCACTTCACTCCACTTCTCTCCACCACTGAGCTCACCTCTGGCGATCTTCGGCCTTACCCAGTATGACGGGTAGTGGATTTGACTCTGACCAGTCCGGATCCCTCGACTGGGGTGTCATCCCATGCGGATTGGAGAAGGCGATGCTCGTTCGCATTGCACTCTGCTGCTCCTGCAAGGACAGCGCCCATCAACGGTCGGATCTGTTTAGTGCGACTCTATAGCGTCGGCTCAACGGGCGCCAAGATCCTCTGGGGCTGGATCATCACGCAGCCATCAAAACTCTCTTTACCCATCACCGGTCGAACATAGCATGAGTCACATCGGGTCCGGTGTGCCCACCATGGGAAGGAGGGGATAATGGTCGTTGAGGCCCGAATCGGTACCAACATAGCGGCGATTAAGGAAGCCGAGGCGGAGCCGAGGGCGACCGCAGAGGAGGAAGCCATTTGCGTCCGTATTGTGAAGAAACGACAACAGAGGAACATGTGCACCCTCGCTTGAGAAAAGAATCAGGCGATCCATCAAATGCCTGGACTTCCATCTAAGGAGAAGATGAAGGACACCGACCATGAGGACACCTTCAGCGACTAGCAGACCCAACTCAATACATACCAGTGGTGAAGGCAGGGGCCGGGGACCCTATGCTCCATGATATGTCTCCATCGTATCTACTTTTCCAAACTCTTTTGCCCTTGTTTTGGACTCTAATTTGCATGATTTGAATGGAACTAACCCGGACTGACGCTGTTTTCAGCAGAATTGCCATGGTGTTGTTTTTGTGCGAAAATGAAAGTTCTCGGAACGTCCTGAAAATTTACGGAGAATTTTTTTGGAAAATATGAAAAATACCCGCGCAAAGATCCACCGGAGGGGATGGACCAGTGGGCCACAAGCCCTGTTGCCGCGGCCCCCCTGGCCACAACAACCAAGCTTGTGGGGCCCACGTCGGTCTGCCGCCCCCAAACTCAACTCTATAAATTCACCTCCGTCCCGAAAAAAATCAGAAGAGAAGATTTCATCGCGTTTGCGATACGGAGGCGCCGCCACATCCTGTTCTTCATCTGGAGGACAGATCTGGAGTCCGTTTTGGACTTCGAAGAGGGGAAATCATCGCCATCGTCATCATTAACCTTCTTCCCTCTCCAATTCCATGAAGCTCTTCATCATTCGTGAGTAATCTATTCGTAGGCTCGCTGGACGGTGATGAGTAGGAGGAGATCTATCATGTAATCGAGTTAGTTTTGACGGGGATTGATCCCTAGTATCCACTATGTTCTGAGATTGATGTTGCTACTACTTTGCCATGCTTAATGCTTGTCACTAGGGCCCGAGTGCCATGATTTCAGATCTGAAATTATTATGTTGTCACCAATATATGTGTGTTTTAGATCCGATCTTGCAAGTTGTAGTTACCTACTATGTGTTATGATCCGGCAACCCCGGAGTGACAATAACCGGAACCACTCCCGATGATGACCATAGTTTGAGGAGTTCATGTGTTCACCAAGTGCTAATGCGTTGTTCTGGTTCTTTATTAAAAGGAGAACCTTAATATCCCGTAGTATCCTTTTGGACTCCGCTGCCACGGGAGGGATGGACAATAGATGTCATGCAAGTTCTTTTCCCTAAGCACGTATGACGACACACGGAATGCATGCCTACATCACATTGACGAATGGGAGCTAGCCACATATCTCTCCGTGTTATAATTGTTGCATGATGAATGTCATCCAAACGAAGCACCGACCCCTTGCCTACGAGTTTGTCCCACTGCTGCTGTTACTTGTTTTGCTCTGCTGCTGTTACTACTGTTGCTGCTGCTGTTACTTGCTTTGCTCTGCTGCTACTTGCTACTGTTGCTACTTGCTACTGCTGTCACTACTGCTGTTCCTTGCCACTGCTGATACTCATTACCCTGCTACTACCTGCTACAATACTTTTTCTCGCCCCGTCGTCGGTAAAGAATATTTCCCGTCCACGGGCAACTTCTGGCGCCATTGATACAACCGTTAGGAATAGTCTGTCGTCAACAGATCGTTTCTGGCACCGTTGTTATCATACTACTTTGCTGCTGATACTTTGCTTGCAGATACTAATCTTCCAGGTGTGGTTGAATCTGACACATTCAGCTGCTAATACTTGAGAGTATCCTTTCACTTCCTGTCGGGCGAACCAACAAATTTGGGTTGAATACTCTACCCTCGAAAACTGCCGCGAACCCACGCGCTGGTGGGCCATTGCAAGACAATTGCTAATTGTTGAGCATCTGGGAGCAGTTTTGGCTTCGTTGCCGTGGAGGCATCAAGTAAGGAAGACGTCAACAACATTTCTCTAGTGCCGTTGCCGGGGACTGCTAGCAGCATTTTTTCTGGCGCCGTTGCCGGGGAAGGGATTGCTATATTCTCTGAGTCACTTGGGATTTATATCAGGTGATCACTATGAAGAATATGCAAGATCCAAAAACCAAAGTCTTGCCCTCAACTATGAGGGGAGGTAAGGAATTGCCATCTAGCTTTGCACTTGATTCACCTTCAGTTATGAGTAAGTTTGCGACATCACCTCCTGCTAGAAATCTTGATATGTCGCCTGTGCTTGATGATGCTTATGATGCTACTATGCCTGATACTGCTAGAGATGCTATGCCTGGTACTGATAGAGATGCTTGTTGGAAATATGCCCTAGAGGCAATAATAAATTAGTTATTATTATATTTCTTTGTACATGATAATCGTTTATTATCCATGCTATAATTGTATTGATTGGAAACACAGTGCATGTGTGGATACATAGACAAAACACTGTTCCTAGTAGGCCTCTAGTTGACTAGCTCGTTGATCAAAGATGGTCAAGGTTTCCTGACCATAGGCAAGTGTTGTCACTTGATAACGGGATCACATCATTAGGAGAATCATGTGATGGACTAGACCCAAACTAATAGACGTAGCATGTTGATCGTGTCATTTTGTTGCTACTGTTTTCTGCGTGTCAAGTATTTGTTCCTATGACCATGAGATCATATAACTCACTAACACCGGAGGAATGCTTTGTGTGTATCAAACGTCGCAACGTAACTGGGTGACTATAAAGATGCTCTACAGGTATCTCCGAAGGTGTTCTTTGAGTTAGTATGGATCGAGACTGGGATTTGTCACTCCGTGTGACGGAGAGGTATCTCGGGGCCCACTCGGTAATACAACATCACACACAAAGCCTTGCAAGCAATGTGACTTAGTGTAAGTTGCGGGATCTTGTATTACGGAACGAGTAAAGAGACTTGCCGGTAAACTAGATTGAAATAGGTATGCGGATACCGACGATCGAATCTCGGGCAAGTAACATACCGAAGGACAAAGGGAATGACATACGGGATTATATGAATCCTTGGCACTGAGGTTCAAACGATAAGATCTTCGTAGAATATGTAGGATCCAATATGGGCATCCAGGTCCCGCTATTGGATATTGACCGAGGAGTCACTCGGGTCATGTCTACATAGTTCTCGAACCCGCAGGGTCTGCACACTTAAGGTTCGACGTTGTTTTATGCGTATTTGAGTTATATGGTTGGTTACTGAATGTTGTTCAGAGTCCCGGATGAGATCACGGACGTCACGAGGGTTTCCAGAATGGTCCGGAAACGAAGATTCATATATAGGATGACTTCATTTGGTTATTGGAAGGTTTTCGGGCATTACCGGGAATGACGAATGGGTTCCGGATCTTCACCGGGAGGGGGGACCACCCACCCGGGAGGGCCCAAGGACCTTGGGGGTGGCGCACCAAGTAGTTGGGGTCAGCCCAAGGCTGTCTTGCGCAAGAGAGAAATAAAAAACAAAAGAAGAGAGAGAAAAAAAGGGAAAGGTGGGAAAGAAGAGAAGGACTCCACCTTCCAATCCTAGTTGGACTAGGATTGGAGGAGGACTCCAACTCCTCCTTGGTGGCGCAGCCCTTGGGGCTCCTTGAGCCTCAAGGCAAGCCTCCCCTCCCCTCCTATATATATGGATCTAGTAGGGCTGATTTGAGACAACTTTTGCCACAGCAGCCCGACCACATACCTCCACGGGTTTTCCTCTAGATCGCGTTTCTGCTGAGCTCGGGCGGAGCCCTGCTGAGATTAGATCACCACCAACCTCTGGAGCGCCGTCACGCTGCCGGAGAACTCATCTACCTCTTTGTCTCTCTTGCTGGGTCAAGAAGGCCGAGATCATCGTCGAGCTGTACGTGTGCTGAACGCGGAGGTGCCGTCCGTTCGGCACTAGATCAGAGCGGATCGTGGGACGGTTCGCGGGCGGATCGAGGGACGTGAGGACGTTCCACTACATCAACCGCGTTTCTTAACGCTTCTGCTGTGCGATCTACAAGGGTACGTAGATCGGAAATCCCCTCTCGTAGATGGACATCACCATGATAGGACTTCGTGCGCGTAGGAAATTTTTTGTTTCCCATGCGACGTTCCCCAACAGTGGCTTCATGAGCTAGGTTCATGCGTAGATGGCTTCTCGAGTAGAACACAAAAGTTTTTGTGGGTGGTGATGTGTGTTTTGCTGCTCTCCTTAGTCTTTTCTTGATTCCGCGGTATTGTTGGATCGAAGCGGCTCGGACCGACATTACTCGTACGCTTACGAGAGACTGGATTCATCGCTACGAGTAACTCCGTTGCTCAAAGATGACCGGCGAGTGTCGGTTTCTCCAACTTTAGTTGAATCGGATTTGACCGAGGAGGTCCTTGGATGAGGTTAAATAGCAATTCATATATCTCCGTTGTGGTGTTTGCGTAAGTAAGATGCGATCCTACTAGATACCCATGGTCACCACGTAAAACATGCAACAAAATTAGAGGACGTCTAACTTGTTTTTGCAGGGTATGCTTGTGATGTGATATGGCCAACGATGTGATGTGATATATTGGATGTATGAGATGATCATGTTGTAATAGTTAATATCGACTTGCACGTCGATGGTACGACAATCGGCAGGAGCCATAGGGTTGTCTTTAAACTAACGTTTGTGCTTGCAGATGCGTTTACTATATTACTAGGACGTAGCTTTAGTAGTAATAGCATGAGTAGCACGACAACCCCGATGGCGACACATTGATGGAGATAATGATGATGGAGATCATGGTGTGACGCCGATGACAAGAAGATCGTACCGGTGCTTTGGTGATGGAGATCAAGAAGCACATGATGATGGCCATATCATGTCACTTATGAATTGCATGTGATGTTAATCCTTTATGCACCTTATCTTGCTTAGAACGACGGTAGCATTATGAGGTGATCTCCCACTAAAATTTCAAGACGAAATTGTGTTCTCCCCGACTATGCACTGTTGCGACAGTTCTTCGTTTCGAGACACCACGTGATGATCGGGTGTGATAGACTCAACGTTCACATACAACGGGTGCAAAACAGTTGCACACGCGGAACACTCGGGTTAAGCTTGACGAGCCTAGCATGTGCAGACATGGCCTCGGAACACATGAGACCGAAAGGTCGAGCATGAATCGTATAGTTGATATGATTAGCATAGAGATGCTTACCACTGAAACTATTCTCGACTCACGTGATGATCAGACTTGAGATAGTGGATTTGGATCATGTACCACTCAAATGACTAGAGAGATGTACTTTTGGACTGGGAGTTCTTAAGAAATATGATTAATTGAACTGATTGTCATGAACATAGTCTAATGGTCTTTGCGAATTACGATGTAGCTTGCGCTATAGCTCTACTGTTTTTATATGATCCTAGAGAAAATTTAGTTGAAAGTTGATAGTAGAAAACTTTGCAGACGGAGTCTGTAAAACCGAGGATTGTCCTCGTTGCTGCGCAGAAGGCTTATGTCCTTAATGCACCACTCGGTGCACTGCACCTCGAGCGTCGTCTGTAGATGTTGTGAACATCCGACATACACGTTTCTGATGACTACACGATAGTTCAGTACAAAATACTTAATGGCTTAGAAGCAAGGCGCCGAAGACATTTTGAAACGTCACGAAACATAAGAGATGTTCTAAAGAGATGAAATTGTGATTTCATGCTTGTGCCCTTGTTAAGAGGTATGAGACCTCCGACAAGATTCTTTGTCCATGAAGTAAAGGAGAAAAGCTCAATCGTTGAGCGTGTGCTCAGATTATCTGAGTACGACAATCGCTTGAATCAAGTGGGAGTTGATCTTCCAGATAAGATAGTGATGGTTCTCCAAAAGTCACTGCCACCAAGCTGTGAGAGCTTCGTGATGAACTATAACATATCAAGGATAGATACAATGATCCTTGAGCGATTCGCGATGTTTGACACCGCGAAAGTAGAAATCAAGAAGGAGCATCAATAGTTGATGGTTAGTAAAACCACTAAGTTTCCAGAAAGGCATGGGCTAGAAGGGATACTTCGTGAAACGGCAAAGCAGTTGCTGCACTAATGAAGAGACCCCGGATTAAACCCAAGCCCGGGACTAAGTGCTTCTGTTATGAGGGGAACGGTCACTGAGGCGGAGCAACTCTAGATACTTGGTAGATAAAGAAGGCTGGCAAAAGTCAAAAGAAGTATATTTGATATACATGATGTTGATGTGTACTTTACTAGTACTCCTAGTAGCACGAGGGTATTGGATACCGGTTCGGTTTCTAAGTGATTAGTAACACGAAATGAAAGCTATGGCATAAACGGAGACTAGCTAAAGGCGAGGTGACGATACGTGTTGGAAGTGTTTCCAAGGTTGATATGATCAAACGTCGCACGCTCCCTCTACCATCGGCATTGGTGTTAAACCTAAATAATTGTTATTTGGTGCTTGCGTTAAGCATGAACATGATTGGATCGTGTTTATTGCAATACAATTATTCATTTAAAGAGAATAATGGTTACTCTATTTGCTTGAATAATCACCTTCAATGGTTTATTGAATCTCGATCGTGGTGTTGCACATGTTCATGATATTGGTGCCAAAAGATACGAGGTAATGATGATAGTACCACTTACTTGTGGCACTGCCGCTTGATTCATGTTGGTAGAAATTGCATGAAGAGGCTCCATGCTGATGGATCTTTATACTCACTTGATTTTGAATCACTAGTGGCATGCAAATCATACCACATGAGCAAGGCCTTGTTTTCATTGAGATGAAACAAGATAGTAACTTGTTGGAAGTGATACATTTTGATGTATGCAGTCCAATGGGTGCTGAGGCACGCAGTGGATATCATTATGTTCTTACTTCAATGACGATTTGAGTAGATACAAGAGTATTTACTTAATGAATCACAAGTCTGAAATATTGAAAAGTTCAATTCTGTTTCGGAGTGAAGTTCGTCGTAACAAGAGGATAAAATGTCTACGATATGATCATAGAAATGAATATCTGAGTTACGAGTTTTGGTACGCAGTTAAGACAATGTGGAAATTGTTTCGCAGTTCATGCCACCTGGAACATCATAGTGTGATGATGTGTCTGAACGTCATAGCCATGCACTATTTGGTATGGTGCATGCTATGATGTATCTTATCGAATTACCACTATCGTTTATGGGTTATGCATTAGAGACAACCGCATTCACTTTAAATAGGGCACCGCGTATTTCCATTGAGATGCAACAGTATAGACTGAGGTTTAGAGAAATCTAAACCGTCGTTTCTTGAAAGTTTGGGGCTTCGATACTTATGTGAAAAAGTTTCAGTCTGATAAGCTCGAACCCAAAGCGGATAAATGCATCTTCATAGGATATCCAAAACAGTTGGGTACATCTCCTATCTCAGATCCGAAAGCAAAGTGTTTGTTTCTAGAAACGGATCCTTTCTTGAGGAAAGGTTTCTCTCGAAAGAATTGAGTGGGAGGGTGGTAGAACTTGATGAGGTTATTGAACCATCACTTCAACCAGTGTGTAGCAGGGCGCAGGAAGTTGTTCCTGTGGCGCCTACACCAATTGAAGTGAAAGCTGATGATGGTGATCATCGAGCATCGGATAAAGTTACTACAAACCTCGTAGGTCGACAAGGTCGCGTACTACTGCAGAGTGGTACAATAACCCTGTCTTGGAGGTCATGTTGTTGAGCAACAGTGAACCTACGAGTTATGGAGAAAGCAATGGTGGGCCCGGATTCCGACAAATGGCTGGAGGCCATGAAATCCGAGAGAGGATCCATGTATGAAAACAAAGTGTAGACTTTGGAAGAACTACTTGATGGTCATAGGACTATTGAGTAAAGATGGATCTTTAAAAGGAAGACAGACGATGATGGTGATAAGTCACTATTAAGAAAAGCTCGACTTTTCGCAAAGATGTTTCCGACAAGATCAAACAGTTGACTACGATGAGACTTTCTCACTCGTAGGGATGCTAAAAGTCTGTTAGAATTATGTTGGTAGTTGCTGCATTATTTATGAAATATTGCACATAGGATGTCAAAACATTGTTTCCTCGACGGTTTCCTTGAGCAAACATTGTATGTGATACAATGAGGAGGTTTTGTCGATCCTAAAGATAATAGGAAGTATGCAAGCTCCAGCGATCCTTCAATGGACTGGTGCAAGCATCTCGGAGTTGGAATATACACTTTGATAAGATGATCAAAGATTTTGGGTTTATACAAGGTTTATGAGAAACTTGTATTTCCAAAGAAGTGAGTGGGAGCACTATAGAATTTCTGATAAGAATATGTGGTTGACATATTGTGGATCAGAAGTAATGTAGAATTTCTGTAAAGCATACAAGGTTGTTTGGAAGGAGTTTTTCAAAGGAATACCTGGATTGCGTGTGACAGCCCGAGACCGACGCCCCAGAAGATTCCCCTGTTATTTCCGTTTTCGTCGTGTGATTAGTTTTATTAGTTGCATCATCATTTAGTTTGCATTGTCGCATCATGCATGGCATCTTGCATCGTCTGTCGCGTGTGGTGTTTTGAGTGTTGTGCTTCGAGTGTTCACCGAGTCGTAGTGCGATAGTAACTTCCCCTCTCCCCTCTTATTTCGTTTTTTATGGTTTTGCTGAAGTCTTCGTTTAAACCCCTATTAAAAAAACGTCTTCTTTAAAAAAAACCTTTTGTTAAATGTGGGGCCACCCCTTGGGTTTCCTTTATTTTCCCTTTTGTTTATTTTTCTAAAACCCGTCTCATTTTCTTTTCTCCTTTAAAGAGTTCTTATTTTATTCTTTAAATAAAGAGGTTTTATTTATTTCTTCAAAGGGGTTTGGTTTAATCTTTTGTAAGAAAAGGGTCTTATTCTCTTGTTAAAAAAGGGTTTTATTTTAATTCTTAAAAAAAGGTTTCATTTTTATTTGTTTTAAAAAGCCCAATCTATTTTATAGTTGGGGTTTAATTATTTTCAAAGGAGCAAAGGCATTTTTTCATTTTAGTTTGTTAAAAAGTTTTCTTTGTTTAAGTTTTCCTGTTTTAATTGTTTAAAAAAAACCAAGAGCTAGCAGGGAGAGGGTGCCCAGCCGGCCAGGCCCAAGGCCCAGCCAGCCCCCCTCCTGGTAGCCCTAGCGAGAGGGACGCAGACGATCCCCTCGTCCTCCTCTCGTTCTTCCTCCCTGCGCCGCATCCTTCCCCTTTGTCCCGATTCCCCTACGCGCCCCCGCTTGCCTCCCTGCGCCGCAGCCGCCGGCGTCCCTCGCCGCCGCGCCGCCTCGGCTCGCCGTTCTCCCGCTCGCTGCCGCCCACCTGCAGGAGCTCCGTGCCCGCGGCCCCCTCTCTGCGCGTCGCCGCCATCCTACTCGAGGTGCCGCGAGGCCCCTTGTCAACGTCGGCTTGCAGCTCGCCGTGTCGCCGTGCCCGAGCTGTCCCAGCCTCGCCTCTCGATGCCGGTAAGTGCAGCCGCCTTGGCCGTTCCCCTGCCCGTTGCTGTTGCCGGCGTGCTGCCGCGATGCGTTGTGCCATTGCCGCTGTAGTTGCTGCTGTGCCTGCTGCAGTTGTTGCGCCGCTGCCGTGTGCCGTTGCTACTGCCGAGCTAGGTGCTGCTGCTGGGATGGTGCCTGCGTGCGCTGCTGTTGCTGTCGTGTTTGCTGCTAGTGTAGCCTGCTGCTGCCGCTGCTTGGCGTTGCTGCTGCCAGAGTTTTGCTGCTGTTGCTGTTGCCAAGCTGCTGCAGTAGGTGCTTGGCCGATGCTTGCTTTGCTGTTGCTGCCTGCTGCCGGATGTAGTTTACGTTGTTGTGCTTGCGATAGCTTGCTGTGCCGAAGATGCATGTTGCCGCTGTCATTTGCCTGCTGTGCTACCATCTAGCTGCTGCTTGTAGTTGCTGTCTACTGGTGCTGTTGCTTAGTTGCTCTGTTGCCTAGTGCATTGCTGCTAGGTTAGTTGCCTAGCCGGTTGCTGCTAGTTAGTAATTGCTAGCTGCTGCAGTTTGTTGCTGGCTGACGCTAGATAGATGCTAGGATGTCGGTTGCTGCATGCTAGTTTGCCGTGCTGTTGGTTGCCTGCTGCCGCTTTGCTGTTGTGTTGCCTGCCATCCCCGCCTGCCGTGAGTCTTCGACTAATTCGCCACACCACGACGTCCTCGACGACCCCGGAAACGAGTTCGACTTCCTCGACATCGCCGAAGACCCGTGTTCGACTACTGAGGTGAAGATCGTAACCGTCGCCGAAGACCGTGTACCACTACTTCAACTCCCGGTGCGGGAACGACTACTTCCACGACAACAACTACTTCCACGACTTCCACGACGACCGTTGGTCTCCTTCTCCGAATCGAACCGCTCCGATGTGCACGCTCCGAAGGTATAACGTTGAGACGTTGTCGTGTACCGTGTACAAGTGATGTATGAATATATGTATGGATGCAGCGTATGTTGCCCGTTGCCCGCTGTCTTCTTTCGTCGTGCCTCGACACATGGGAACCCGAGATATGGGATCACCCCATCTTTATTTACCATTTCCGCACACGCTTGTATACGTTGGCACGATATCCCGACGAGTTATCGGGATAGGAACGTTGCCGTGGCATCGTTTCCGATTTGCCGCCATGGTTCCCTCTCGCTCGCCGTGGTGACACCTATTTCTTTCCCTTCTTGCCCGTGTTGAAACTCGCATGCATGACACATTCATGGCATATATTCTGTGTTGCATGTTCATGTGTCGTAGCTCGTTCTATGTTCCGCGAGTTAAACCGACTAGGATGACACGTAGAACCGTCGCTTCACCCCTTGCCATGTTAACAACATTTAATATTGAGTGTTAAATAATCGGGAGTGAATTAAATAATTAATCGTGGTGTTTCGTCGATAGGCAACTCGTCGCATATGGAGCTTCACTTAATGTGTAGTGTTTGCGTGAGGTGATTTGCCATGCCATTCCTTGCATATTGAACTGATCATGCATCATATTAGGGTATGCATCATGTCTTGCTTTTGTTGTGGTGAATATCTGTGTTGATGTTTGTTTCCGGTTTTCTCCGTCTCGATAGAGTTCCGCAAGCGTGTCGGAATGTGAGGACCCGTTCGACTACGTTGGTTCGCCGACTTCTCGGAGTTGTTCTTCTTCCAAGCGGGATCTCAGACAAGTTGACCATTTCCCCAGATACCATTACTATCATTGCCATGCTAGTTTTACCGTTTCTATCGATTATGTCTCGTTGCCTACCACCTGTTAAATATTAGCCTCTCAACAATGCCATGATCACCTTCAACCTGTACGACCTAGCAAACCACTGATTGGCTATGTTACCGCTTGCTTAACCCAGGTGCAGATGCTTCCATGTGATAACATGGGTTCCTCGTTATATCACCCTATTAAATGCTATTTAATTTAGTGCACCTATATACTTGGTAAAAGGTGGAAGGCTCGGCCTTTCTAGCCTGGTGTTTTGTTCCACCTTTGCCCCCTTAGTTTTCGGCTACCGGTGTTATGTTCCATAAATGAGCGCTCCTAACAAGATCGGGGTTGTTATGGGGACCCCCTTGATAATTCGTTTTAGGTTAAAGCTTGTCTGGCAAGGCCCAACATTGGTTCTACATTTGCCCAACATAATAATTCTGTTAACACTGAAATGCATAGGCGTCATGAACCCGAGGAGTAATTTTACATAAACAGTGGGGCTAGTGCTGATGGTGTTGGTCCCAAAAGGACACACTGCGGGGCCACCACGGGGCAACTCGAGGTTTGGTACCTGTAGGATTTTCCATCCGTCGTGTCCTGAGAACGAGATACACAGCTCCTATCGGGATCGTCGACACGCCGGGCGGCCTTGCTGGATTAGTTTTACCTTTGACGAGATATCTTGTGCATCGGGATTCCGGTGATGCTTTGGGTAATCTCAGAGTTGAGGTTTTCCACTAGGGAATCCGACGAGATCGCGAGCTTCGTGATTGAGGATTTCTATGCGGCTTGTGGTAATTTATGATGGACTAGTTGGAGCACCCCTGCAGTGTTAAATCTTTCGGAAAGCCATGCCCGCGGTTATGTGGCAACGTGGAAACTTTGTTTAACACTGGTTCTAGATAACTTGAAGTTAATTAATTAAAATATGCCAACTGTGTGCGTAACCGTGACTATCTCTTTCGTGAGTTCCTTCTCCGATCGAGGACGCGGTGGGGTTATGTCTGACGTAGGTAGGTGTTCAGAATCATTCATTTGATCATCAGTAGTTCACGTCCGCTATGCGTAGATCTTCCCCCTCTTATTTCTTGTACTCGTAAGTTTAGCCACCAAACATATGCTTAGGCGCTGCTGCAACCTCATCACTTAACCATACCTCACCCATTAAGCTTTGCTAGTCTTGATACCTTTGGAAATGAGATTGCTGAGTCCCCTATGGCTCACGGATTACTACAACACCAGTTGCAGGTACATGTAAAGGTTACTTGACGCGAGCGTGTTGATTGTTCATTTGGAGTTGCTTCTTCTTCTTCTTCTTCATCGATCTAGGATTGGTTCCAGGCCGGCAGCCTGGGATAACAAGGATGGACGTCGTTCTTCTTTTGTTGTTTGTTTTCGTCCGTAGTCGGACCCTGCTCTTCTTCATGATGTTTATGTAATGTACTGATGTGACTCTGATGTAGCTTGTGGCGAGTGTAAGCCAATTCTATTATATATCTCTTCTTTTCAGTACATGTACTTGTGACGATATCCATTCTTGTGACACGACAAGATGCGCTTCTATCCCTGACGAGGCCTTCGTGCCTAATTGAGGATAGGGTCGCATCTTGGGCGTGACAAGTTGGTATCAGAGCAGTACCGACCTAGGAGCCACCTTGATTGATCGAACTTGGCCGAGTCGAGTCTAGTGAAAAACTGCTTTGAGTCTAGTTATATATCGGAGAGTAGGATTCTTTTTTCTCCCCTTCTATGCTCTGGTGAGGAATCTTGACATAATAATTTAATTCTACTCCTCTTCTCACTCAAAATATTTTTAGGATCACGCGGATATGTTTGGAATCTATATGATGCCGATGTGACGGAGTTCTGTCTTGGTGCCTCCTATCTGCTTTGAGTTTTAGGGGAGTTGAGCTCCAGGGAATTCTCGAGCACATCGTTATCATTCATATTTCTTAGTATCTCAGAACGAAGGGTGTTCGTAATTGCTTCAATACTAGTAGTGGCGAGATAATCCCGATGTCCCCAGTACTAGTGCAGATTGTTCGAGAGTACTGCCATACTTTGTATCGTTGTGATCACGAGGGTCTATTGTAGATGAAGGTCCGAGATTCTGGTTGTGTGTTGATGGATGTGATACAGGTGACGGGTTAGTATAGGAGTTGTGTGTTATTACTCCTTGTATCCGTGTACCAGATTGCATGACCAGAAATTTCGGGAATTCATAGGTGGGAATTCAAGTAGTGGCTTATAGGTCAATCTTCCAACAAATACATGATGTTAGGTTGGGGTTCGACATCTAGTGGATTCCTATCCACGAAAATATCGGACGAAATCTTTCTCATGAGCTTGTTCTGGCTTGTTTCATAAGCCTCACCCTTTGTGTTGTTGGAATATGGTAATTCAAGTTGCTTCAATGTCAAGTGGTGATTTCAGATCTTTTCTAAGAGATGTTCTCATATTTTCATGTGAGAATGCAAATTCTTTTGTTCGTTCAATTGTCATGTCAATTCTTGTCAACCGGAGTTGTCATATCAATTCTTTTGCAACCGGTGTGTTTCTCTCCAAGTGGATTCAATCCTCTCCAATTTTTGCAAGATCATTCTCTCATTTTATTCCGTAGTTCATCTCATCCATCCCAAGTTGTCTTTGTTTTTCCCCGCCCTCCCTCCCTTTTCTTTAGTAATTGGATTTCATCCAAGTGCATTTCATTTCTTTCTAGCTTCCGCTGTGTGTTCTTTTCTCTCTTACCCGATAATTCGTTGTGAAGATTCTCAGGAGCTTAATGTTTATCTTTATTCATTCTTGTCATCTTTTCCGGTGAATTCAATTTAATTATCCGTGTTCATCTTATCCTTTTCATCCTTGTAAATTCTTTCCTATGTTGGAGATTCTTATCAACATATCCTGTTATTCCTTCCTCTCTTTTCTATCCGATGTGTTGAAGATATCTCTGAGTTTCGTGTTTTCAATTCTTTTAATTATTTCGAGGTGCTCAACGTCATCTAGTTTTCTTGTACTGGTGCAATATCACCTATTCTAGTAATCTTTTCAACGGTGATTTCTTTGAGTGGCCCCATAACCCACAGGTTTTCCCAGGATCTTGTCTGCCTCTTGTAATCTTCCGGAGATCTTTAATTCTTTTCAACTATGACGTAAGTATGATTTTCATCAGTCATATTCCTTCTTCAAGATCAATTTGAATTATTTCTCATATTTGGCTCAACATTCCATTCTTCTTTATTCCGGAGTGTCTCATTATTCTTGGTGTTGTTCTCGTCATCATTCTCAGCTTGCTATCCGAAGGGGTGTTTTTCTCATATCTTGGTTCATTATCTAGGAGATTCATCATTTCATCTTGGTGTCGTCATCTTATTTGTTCCAATCATGAGTAATCCCTTTCGTGCTATCCGGTGCTTTTCTGAGTTGTTTTCATTCTCGTTCCTCCGAAGGCCATCATTTTAGAAGATTCTTCGTTCTCAGCTTTCAGCTTTCATCCTCAATTCTTCTCAATTGTTGTCTCTTCGTTCGTCTCTCGTTTATCTGGTGCCTTGTTCAAAATTCTTCTCTCAGGTGGCTCATGATCTCTTCATTCTCATGTATCTCCATTAATTCGTGGTGTTCCCATTCAGTTGTGAATTCTTACCGGTGCGTCCTTCAATCACGCCTCAATTGGTGCTTATCTCTCTATCTCTTCCAGATTCTTTCAAGAGGAATAAGTGGTATGCTAAATCCGTGGTTTGTCATCAATTATACTTGATGAAGGATAATCATAACATAATTCTTATTCTGTTCATAGTAATCTGAATTCTTCTTCTGGAGTGGCTTACGATATCAATTCGTTTTTCTCAAGTGTTTTTATCTTTTCTTTTCCGGAGTTCCAAGTTTTCTCAAGTATCTCTTTGTGAAGCTTCATCTAAATCTGGCCAAGGTCATAATCTTATTCTTTTCTACCTTCATATCTTGCATCATCCTTTTGATACGGAGGCTCGTCATGGTGGTTCTTCAAGGATGTGATTTTTTCTCAGAGTGTTCTTCAAGATTCTTGTTGGAGTACCTCAAGTATTCTTTCCCTTGTATTTCCAATGTGTTGTTCTCCTTTATCCTTTGAGGTGGTATCATAGCATTCTTGTTAGTGTAGGAGCCTCGAAGAGTTTTCCTTTCAAGTATGAGATAATTAAACCCACCAATTCTATGATCATGAGATATTTTTCAACCCATGATTTCTTCATTGAGCTATCTTGTTTTGGATTTCACCTAAAGCTTTTCCTATGGGTTGTTGCTATCATGGTGCTTGTCATTAATCCAAGTTCTCAATGTATCCTCTTGGTGTAAGAAATTGTTCATATCTTGTTTCTCCCAATCATTCCTTGTTTCTTTTAGTGGTTGGTTGTCACCTCATATTTGTTGAGATGATTTTCATAAGCCCACTAGTATCTTGTTTTTGTTGTTGGGTTTCCATCCACTATGTCAATTCTCTGTCCGGAGGCTCTTCAATTCTATTGTGTTGATAGTTGTCATTCTTTTCTTCATTCTCTTCTTCCGCTTGAGCTAGTTCATATTCTCTTGTTCCAGAGGCTTTGTGATGTTGCTCTTTTGGGTCTATCGTGTTGTTCTATCAAGATCATGGTGTTCCCTTGTTCTATTTACTTGTTTGTTATGAATATTGTATAATTCTCTCTTCTTATCAAATTTTTTGTTCCATTTTCCTACTGAAGTGCTGCCGAAATTTTCCGTCAATTCTTGCCTCTTTCTCTTATCATTCCTCATCTCTTTGCAACCTTCAAGGACCGTTGGTTTCACTCGTTTGCCAAAGAAGAGACTAAGTTTTACATCTTGTTCTTTCTCATCCTCTCCCCCTTTCAGTCTTGGATCTCGGGGAGAGATCCTCTTGTAGTGTACGAGAGTTGTGACAGCCCGAGACCGACGCCCCAGAAGATTCCCCTGTTATTTCCGTTTCCGTCGTGTGATTAGTTTTATTAGTTGCATCATCATTTAGTTTGCATCGTCGCATCATGCATGGCATCTTGCATCGTCTGTCGCGTGTGGTGTTTTGAGTGTTGTGCGTCGAGTGTTCACCGAGTCGTAGTGCGATAGTAACTTCCCCTCTCCCCTCTTATTTCGTTTTTTATGGTTTTGCTGAAGTCTTCGTTTAAACCCCTATTTAAAAAAACGTCTTCTTTTTAAAAAAACTTTTGTTAAATGTGGGGCCATCCCTTGGGTTTCCTTTATTTTCCCTTTTGTTTATTTTTCTAAAACCCGTCTCACTTTCTTTTCTCCTTTAAAGAGCTCTTATTTTATTCTTTCAATAAATAGGTTTTATTTATTTCTTCAAAGGGGTTTGGTTTATTCTTTTGTAAGAAAAGGGTTTTATTCTCTTGTTAAAAAGGGTTTTATTTTAATTCTTAAAAAAAGGTTTCATTTTTATTTGTTTTAAAAAGCCCAATCTATTTTATAGTTGGGGTTTAATTATTTTCAAAGGAGCAAAGGCATTTTTTATTTTAGTTTGTTAAAAAGTTTTCTTTGTTTAAGTTTTCCTGTTTTAAATGTTAAAAAAAACCAAGAGCTAGCAGGGAGAGGGAGCCCAGCCGGCCAGGCCCAAGACCCAGCGAGCGCCCCTCCCGGTAGCCCTAGCGAGAGGGATCCAGATGATCCCCTCGTCCTCCTCTCGTTCTTCCTCCCTGCGCCGCATCCTTCCCCTTTGTCCCGATTCCCCTGCGCGCCCCCGCTCGCCTCCCTGCGCCGCAGCCGCCGGCGTCCCTCGCCGCCGCGCCGCCTCGGCTCGCTGTTCTCCCGCTCGCTGCCGCCCACCTGCAGGAGCTCCGTGCCCGCGGCCCCCTCTCTGCGCGTCGCCGCCGTCCTACCTGAGGTGCCACGAGGCCCCTTGTCAGCGTCAGCTTGCAGCTCGCCGTGCCCGAGCTGTCCCAGCCTCGCCTCTCAATGCCGGTAACTGAAGCCGCCTTGGCCGTTCCCCTGCCCGTTGTTGTTGTCGGCGTGCTGCCGCGATGCGTTGTGTCGTTGCCGCTATAGCTGCTGTTGTGCCTGCTGCAGTTGCTGCGTCGCTGCCGAGCTAGCTGCTGCTGCTGGGATGGTGCCTGCGTGCGCTGTTGTTGCTGTCGTGTTTGCTGCTAGTGTAGCCTGCTGCTGCCGCTGCTTAGCGTTGCTGCTGCCAGAGTTTGCTGCTGTTGCTGTTGCCAAGCTGCTGCAGTAGGTGCTTGGCCGATGCTTGCTTTGTTGTTGCTGCCTGCTGCCGGATGTAGTTTAGGTTGTTGTGCTTGCGATAGCTTGCTGTGCTGAAGATGCATGCTGCCGCTGTCATTGCCTGCTGTGCTGCCAGCTAGCTGCTGCTTGTAGTTGGTGGCTACTGGTGTTGTTGCTTAGTTGCTCTGTTGCCTAGTGCATTGCTGCTAGGTTAGTTGCCTAGCCGGTTGCTGCTAGTTAGTAATTGCTAGCTGCTGCAGTTTGTTGCTGGCTGACGCTAGATAGATGCTAGGATGTCGGTTGCTGCATGCTAGTTTGCCGTGCTGTTGGTTGCCTGCTGCCGCTTTGCTGTTGTGTTGCCTGCCATCCCCGCCTGTCTTGAGTCTTCGACTAATTCGCCGCACCACGACGTCCTCGACGACCCCGGAAACGAGTTCGACTTCCTTGACGTCGCCGAAGACCCGTGTTCGACTACTGAGGTGAAGACCGTAACTGTCGCCGAAGACCGTGTACCACTACTTCAACTACCGGCACGGGAACGACTACTTCTACGACGACAACTACTTCCACGACTTCCACGACGACCGTTGGTCTCCTTCTCCGAATCGAACCGCTCCGATGTGCAGGCTCCGAAGGTATAACATTGAGATGTTGTCGTGTACCGTGTACAAGTGATGTATGAATATATGTATGGATGCACCGTATGTTGCCTGTTGCCCGCTGTCTTCTTTCGTCGTGCCTCGACACATGGGAACCCGAGATACAGGATCACCCCATCTTTATTTACCGTTTCTGCACACGCTTGTATACGTTGGCACGATATCTCGATGAGTTATTGGAATAGGAACGTTGCCGTGGCATCGTTTCTGATTTGCCGCCATGGTTCCCTCTCGCTCGCCGTGGCGACACCTGTTTCTTTCCCTTCTTGCCCGTGTTGAAACTCGCATGCATGACGCATTCATGGCATATATTCTGTGTTGCATGTTCTTGTGTCGTAGCTCGTTCTATGTTCCGCGAGTTAAACCGACTAGGATGACACGTAGAACCGTCGCTTCACCCCTTGCCATGTTAACAACATTTAATATTGCGTGTTAAATAATCGGGAGTGAATTAAATAATTAATCGTAGAGTTTCGTCGATATGCAACTCGTTGCATATCGAGCTTCACTTAATGTGTAGTGTTTGCGTGAGGTGATTTGCCATGCCATTCCTTGCATATTGAACTGATCATGCATCATATTAGGGTATGCATCATGTCTTGCTTTTGTTGTGGTGAATATCTGTGTTGATATTTGTTTCCGGTTTGCTCCGTCTCGATAGAGTTCTGCAAGCGTGTCAGAATGTGAGGACCCGTTCGACTACGTTGGTTCGCCGACTTCTCGGAGTTGTTCTTCTTCCAAGCGGGATCTCAGGCAAGATGACCATTTCCCCAGATACCATTACTATCATTGCCATGCTAGTTTTACCGTTTCTATCGATTATCTCTCGTTGCCTACCACCTGTTAAATATTAGCCTCTCAACAATGCCATGATCACCTTCAACCTGTACGACCTAGCAAACCACTGATTGGCTATGTTACTTCTTGCTTAACCCTGTTGTTTGCGTTGCTAGTTGCAGGTGCAGATGCTTCCATGTGATAACATGGGTTCCTTGTTATATCACCCTATTAAATGCTATTTAATTTAATGCACCTATATACTTGGTAAAAGGTGGAAGGCTCGGCCTTTCTAGCCTGGTGTTTTGTTCCACCTTTGCCCCCTTAGTTTTTGGTTACCGGTGTTATGTTCCATAAATGAGCGCTCCTAACACGATCGGGGTTGTTATGGGGACCCCCTTGATAATTCGTTTTAGGTTAAAGCTGGTCTGGCAAGGCCCAACATTGGTTCTACATTTTCCCAACATAATAATTCTGTTAACATTGAAATGCATAGGGCGTCATGAACCCGAGGAATAATTTTACATAAACAGGGGGGCTAGTGCTGATGGTGTTGGTCCCAAAAGGAGAGACTGCGGGGCCACCACGGGGCAACTCGAGGTTTGGTACCTGTAGGTTTTCCATCCGTCGTGTCTTGAGAACGAGATACGCGGCTCCTATTGGGATCGTCGACACGCCGGGCGGCCTTGCTGGATTAGTTTTACCTTTGACGAAATATCTTGTGCATTGGGATTCCGATGATGCTTTGGGTAATCTCAGAGTTGAGGTTTTCCACTAGGGAATTCGACGAGATTGCGAGCTTCGTGATTGAGGATTTCTATGCGGCTTGTGGTAATTTATGATGGACTAGTTGGAGCACCCCTGCAGGGTTAAATCTTTCGGAAAGTCGTGCCCGCGGTTATGTGGCAACGTGGAAACATTGTTTAACACTGGTTCTAGATAACTTGAAGTTAATTAATTAAAATATGCCAACTGTGTGCGTAACTGTGACTGTCTCTTTCATGAGTTCCTTCTCCGATCGAGGACACGGTGGGGTTATGTGTGACGTAGGTAGGTGTTCAGAATCATTCATTTGATCATCAGTAGTTCAGTCCGCTATGCGTAGATCTTCCCCCTCTTATTTCTTGTACTCGTAAGTTTAGCCACCAAACATATGCTTAGCCAGTGCTGCAACCTCACCACTTAACCATACCTCACCCATTAAGCTTTGCTAGTCTTGATACCTTTGGAAATGAGATTGCTGAGTCCCCTGTGGCTCACAGATTACTACAACACCAGTTGCAGGTACACGTAAAGGTTACTTGACGCGAGCGCGTTGATTGTTCATTTGGAGTTGCTTCTTCTTCTTCTTCTTCATCGATCTAGGATGGGTTCCAGGCCGGCAGCCTGGGATAGCAAGGATGGACGTCGTTCTTCTTTTGTCGTTTGTTTTCGTCCGTAGTCGGACCCTGCTCTTCTTCATGATGTTTATGTAATGTACTGATGTGACTCTGATGTAGCTTGTGGCGAGTGTAAGCCAATTCTATTATATATCTCTTCTTTTCAGTACATGTACTTGTGACGATATCCATTCTTGCGACACGACGAGATGCGCTTCTATCCCTGACGAGGCCTTCATGCCTAATTGAGCATAGGGTCGCATCTTGGGCGTGACATTGCGCTACTTGAACATTGGGCATCAAAGATCTATGGAGATAGATCGAAAGCGCTTAATAGAAGTTTCAACAAGATGCATGCCTTGACAAGTTTTTGAAGGAGTTCAAAATAGATCATCAAAGAAGGAGTTCTTGGTTGCGTTGTAAGGTGTGAATTTGAGTAAGACTCAAAACCCGACCCCGGTAGAATAAAAAGAATAGACGAAGGTCGTCTTCTATGCCTTGGCCGTAGAATCTGAAGTATGACATGCTGGGTACCGCACCTGATGTGTGCCTTGACTCAAAGTCTGTTGAGAGGTACAGAGAGTGATCCATGATTGAATCACTAGCAGCGGTCAAAATTTATCCTTAGTAACTGATGGACTAAGGAATTTGTCTTGATTATGGAGGTGGTTAAAGAGTTCGTCGTAAAGGGTTACGTCGATGCAAGCTTTGACACTAATCCGAATAACTATGAGTAGTGAAACGGATTCGTATAGTAGAGTAGATATTTGGAGTGTTCCCGAATAGCACATAGTAGCACCATCTATAAGATGACATAAAGATTTGTAAAGAACACACGGATCTGAAAGTTTCAGAACCGTTGACTAAAACCTCTCTCACGAGCAAGACGTGATCAGACCCCATAACTATATGGGTGTTGGATTCGTTGGAATCACATGGTGATGTGAACTAGATTATTAACTCTAGTGCAAGTGGGAGACTGTTGGAAATATGCCCTAGAGGCAATAATAAATTAGTTATTATTGTATTTCTTTGTTCATGATAATCGTTTATTATCCATGCTATAATTGTATTGATTGGAAACACAGTGCATGTGTGGATACATAGACAAAACACTGTCCCTAGTAGGCCTCTAGTTGACTAGCTCGTTGATCAAAGATGGTGAAGGTTTCCTGACCATAGGCAAGTGTTATCACTTGATAACGGGATTACATCATTAGGAGAATCATGTGATGGACTAGACCCAAACTAATAGATGTAGCATGTTGATCGTGTCATTTTGTTGCTACTGTTTTCTGCGTGTCAAGTATTTGTTCCTATGACCATGAGATCATATAACTCACTAACACCGGAGGAATGCTTTGTGTGTATCAAACGTCGCAACGTAACTGGGTGACTATAAAGATGATCTACAGGTATCTCTGAAGGTGTTCGTTGAGTTAGTATGGATCGAGACTGGGATTTGTCACTCCGTGTGACGGAGAGGTATCTCGGGGCCCACTCGGTAATACAACATCACACACAAAGCCTTGCAAGAAATGTGACTTAGTGTAAGTTGCGGGATCTTGTATTACGAAACGAGTAAAGAGACTTGCCGGTAAACGGGATTGAAATAGGTATGCGGATACTGACGATCGAATCTCGGGCAAGTAACATACCGAAGGACAAAGGGAATGACATACGGGATTATATGAATCCTTGGCACTGAGGTTCAAACGATAAGATCTTCGTAGAATATGTAGGATCCAATATGGGCATCCAGGTCCCGCTATTGGATATTGACCGAGGAGTCACTCGGGTCATGTCTACATAGTTCCCGAACCCGCAGGGTCTGCACACTTAAGGTTCGACGTTGTTTTATGCGTATTTGAGTTATATGGTTGGTTACCGAATGTTGTTCGGAGTCCCGGATGAGATCACGGACGTCACGAGGGTTTCCAGAATGGTCCAGAAACGAAGATTGATATATAGGATGACTTCATTTGGTTACCGGAAGGTTTTCGGGCATTACCGGTAATGTACCGGGAATGACGAATGGGTTTCGGATCTTCACCGAGAGGGTGGACCACCCACCCGGGAGGGCCCAAGGACCTTGGGGGTGGCGCACAAAGTAGGTGGGGTCATCCCAAGGCTGTCTTGCACAAGAGAGAAAGAAAAACCAAAAGATGAGAGAGAAAAAAAGGGAAAGGTGGGAAAGAAGAGAAGGACTCCACCTTCCAATCCTAGTTGGACTAGGATTGGAGGAGGACTCCAACTCCTCCTTGGTGGCGCAGCCCTTGGGGCTCCTTGAGCCTCAAGGCAAGCCTCCCCTCCCCTCCTCCTATATATATGGAGCTATTAGGGCTGATTTGAGACAACTTTTGCCACGGCAGCCCGACCACATACCTCCACGGTTTTTCCTCTAGATCGCGTTTCTGCGGAGCTCGGGCGGAGTCCTGCTGAGATTAGATCACCACCAACCTACGGAGCACCGTCACGCTGCCGGAGAACTCATCTACCTCTCCGTCTCTCTTGCTGGATCAAGAAGGTCGAGATCATCGTCGAGCTGTACGTGTGCTGAACGCGGAGGTGTCGTCCGTTCGGCACTAGATCAGAGCGGATCGTGGGACGGATCGCGGGACGGTTCGTGGGACGGTTCACGGGGTGGATTGAGGGACGTGAGGACGTTCCACTACATCAACCACGTTTCTTAACGCTTCTATTGTGCGATCTACAAGGGTACGTAGATCGGAAATCCCCTCTCGTAGATGGACATCACCATGATAGGACTTCGTGCACGTAGGAAATTTTTTGTTTCCCATGCGACGTTCCCCAACAATGCTATGCCTGATACTGCTAGAGATACTATGCCTGATACTTCTAGAGATGCTATGCTTGACACTGCTTTGCCTGATGATGCTAGAGATGCTATTTTGCCTGATGATACTATGCTTGATACTGCCAGAGATACTACTTTGCCTGATGTGCCACTAGGGGTATTCCTTGATGCTCATATTGCTAGAGTTACTGCCAATGCTCTTGATGCTTCTGAAACTGCCGATACTATTGAGTTAGAACCTGCTTTTGCTCCTGCTAGATCTAGCTCTCCTAGATATGAATTGTCTGATATATCTGAGGGTTATGTTATGGAGGGAGAGATAGCTGAAGATTTTCTTGCGTGTAAGGATGCCTATGACGCTGAGAAATTACTTCTCAAGTGAAAGGAAAAATATCTGAAAGCTAGGATGAAATACGACCCGAAGTTTACCACTTCGCCTATCTTTATCACCGATAAGGATTATGAATTCTCTGTCGACCCCGAGATAATCTCTAGTCAAATCTGATCCTTTCCACGGTTATGAGTCTGAGACGGTCGTAGCCCATCTTACCAAACTACACGATATAGCCACCCTTTTTACTAGTGAGGAGAAGATCCGCCACTACTATATCCTGAAGTTGTTTCCTTTCTCTCTAAAGGATGAAGCTAAAGCCTGGTTCACTTCTCTTGCTCCTGGATGTGTGAGTAGTCCCCAGGATATGGTCTATTACTTCTATGAGAAATATTTCCCCGCCCATAAGAAGCAAGCTGCCTTGTAGGAAATATACAACTTTGCTCAACTCAAAGAAGAGAGTCTCCCACAAGCTTGGGGAGGCTCATCTAGCTACAGAATTCTTTGCCTGATCACCCTCTTAAGAAGAACGAGATACTTGATATCTTCTATAACAGACTTACCGATGCTTCTAGAGACCACCTAGATAGTTGTGCCGGTTGTGTTTTTAGGGAACGAACTATAGAACAAGTTGAGATCCGACTGAATAACATCTTGATCAACGATAATGCTTGGACTATTTTCGAACCACCACCTAAGCCAACTCCAAAGAAAATAGGTATTCTATTCCTCAGTCCCGAAGATATGCAAGAAGCCAAGAAATCTATGCAAGAGAAAGGCATTAGATCTGAAGATGTCAAAAATCTACCACCTATCGAAGAGATCCATGATCTCGATAACCCGATAGAGGTAGTAGAAGTAAATTCTCTGCGTAGGTTTGATGAGAGTGATATTCCTTTTGACAAACCTGCTAGCCTATGCTTTGATGAATTTGACAACTTTGTTGCCAAACAACAGAGTTTCAATGATTATGTTAGCAGACATTTGGAACAAAGTACTTGTATGCTTAGTCATTTAAGTGCTTGTGTAGACAGAAATGTCAATGATCTGAAGCTTCTGAGTAAACATGCCTCTATGATTACTACTCAGGTAGAACAAGTACTTAAAGCTTAGAATGACCTGCTCAATGAATTAAATGACAACTCTGTCAGAGTCATTACTAGAGGAGGCAAAATGACTCAGGAACCTTTGTATCCTGAAGGTCATCCTAAGAGAATTGATCAAGATTCTCAAGGAATTAATGCTGATACACCCAGTCATCCTAAGGAGAAGAAGAAGGATGATAGAAACCTACATGTTAGTTTGCCAAATACTATCACACCTCAAGAACCAAATGATATTTCTGCGTCTGATGCAGAAACACAATCTGGTGATGAACATGAACCTGGTGACAATATGGACAGCGATGTTCATAATGATGCTCAACCTAGCAATGATAAGGATGTGGAGATTGAACCTACGGTTAATCCTGATAACCCACAGCCTAAGAGATACGATAAGAATGACTTCACTGCTAGGAAGCATGGTAAAGAAAGAGAGCCATGGGTTCAGAGACCTATGCCCTTTCCTCCTAAGCCATCTAAGAAAAAGGATGATGAGGATTTTGAGCGCTTTATTGAAATGATAAGACCCATCTTTCTACAGATGCTGTTAGTTGGCATGCTCAAAATGTCTCCATATGCCAAGTACATGAAAGATATCGTGACTAATAAACGGAAGATACCAGATCTTGAGATCTCCACCATGCTTGCCAATTACACTTTCAAAGGTGGAACTCCTAAGAAACTTGGTGATCCCGGAGTGCCCACTATACCTTGCTCCATTAAAGAAAACTACGTAAGAACTGCCTTATGTGACCTTGGAGCCGGTGTTAGTGTTATGCCTCTCTCTCTTTATCGTAGACTTGAACTGGATAAGTTGACACCCACTGAAATTTCTCTACAAATGGCCGACAAATCAACTGCTTTCCCTGTCGGCATTTGCGAGGATGTGCCTATTGTGGTTGCTAACACCACTATTTTAACAGACTTTGTTATCTTGGATATTCCCGAGGACGATGCCATGGCTGTCATCCTCGGAAGACCCTTTTTAAACACTTCAGGGGCTGTTATAGATTGCAACAAAGGCAATGTCACTTTCCATGTCAACAGTAATGAGCATACCGTGCACTTTCTGAAGAAATGATATCAAGTACATTGCATCAATGCTATCGAAAAAACTTCATCGATTCTTATTGGGAGCTTTGAATGCCCTATTCCTCGTGTCAAGATGAAGTATGATTTGCTTGTTGGGGAGATACATATCCCCATTGAGGTGACGTAGTGGCTATTCGATAATTCTCCGTATCCTTTTGTGATTCGAAAAAGTTTTGTCATGAGGATTTGATCAACCCCATTGACGAATTTCTTTCGATGACCATGAAATGGATGAACCAAAGAGTCACATACCTCTGTTTTAAGCTTTCACTTTCTGTTGCTTAGAAGAAAAACGATCGATTTAGTTTAGTTTTTCCTGTTTTCTGTTTTAGCGTCCCGGAGAAAAGTACCCCGAAAATAGAAGTTCTCCGATGGTCCTGAAAATATAGTATGATTTTTTCTGCAATATTTGAAAAATACTAGGACTGAGAGCTGGCCTGGGGCCCACACCAGTGGGCCACAAGCCCTGTCACCGCGGCCACCCCCCTGGCCGCGGCAAGCAAGCTTGTGGGGCCCACAAGGACCCCCTCCACTCATTCCAGCTCCCATCCTCTTCCTTTACCTCCAGAAAAAATCGTTTCGCGGCTCAAACCCGTGTTCTTGCTCATTTGGCTGTGATTTTCGATCTCCTTGCTCAAAGCACCATTCTCCGAACCATTTTGGGGAAATTACTCCTTGGTAAGTGACTCCTCCATTGGTCCAATTAGTTTTTGCTCCAGTGCTTTATCCTTCGCGTATTCTTGCTACCTTGGTGACCCTATTCTTGAGCTTGAAATGTTGATTTTAGCCTGTCCCAAGTAGTTTTAGCGCGTGATACGGTCTCTAGGCGCTAGTAGGAGTAGTTGCTACAAGGTGTGGTTGGTCTTTATTCACTTTTCCCTTGAACTTCAAAATTTCAGCAAAAAGAAATTATGTTCAGGAGGAAGTTTCATGGTGGTTCCTCAAGTAAGAAGGGTCCCCGTCTTTCTATTCGGGAGCCTGAACCTTATCAACTAAGGGACGCACCGGTACAACCATGTGAATGGCCTTCCGATGAGTTCATGATCGAAACAGGCTTCAAGGATGAGTTTGATACACTTGTCCACAATGTCGGGTTAGAAGAATTCCTCTCAGATAAATGTGAATAGTATGCTATGCTCACTACCTCTTTCGTGCGTAGATTTAAATTTTTAGTTGGCCGTGACTCATCCATACTGTTTGATCTGTATGATAAATCCTACGCCATGGATTTGGAGGATTTCAATAGGATTTGCAAAATACCCAATGGGGGTAATCTTAAAGATGCTACTAAATCTCCGGTTAGAGATTTTGCCGCTAGTATAACTGTTGGAGAAACTAGAGACATCACGCAAGCTACCATAGGAAGCATTCATTTCCCTGCCTTGCACTACTTTGCCCTCTTCATAGGTAGATGCATTAACGGTAAGGTTGAACATTGTCACCTATGCGCATCCGACCTTAGCATCCTTCAGAATGCAATTATGGGTGACAAAAGCTTCAACATGGGAGCTATTATAGCAAGGAGGATGAATAAGAACACTATTGAGGGAGATTTCTTTGGCGGCATCTATGCCACTCGCATAGCAAATTTTCTTGGAGTACCCATCCGCACAGGAGATCCCCCTCTCCATACAGCTTTCCTTGACCGCGTCGCTATGACACGCTACCAGTTCCTTGAGAGGGATGATGAATCCCTCCTATACCGATTGATATTTAACCGGCAGCGTGTTTTTCATATTACCCTTCCTGCTCCTGCTTTCTTTGACTTTCAGGTAAAACGGAGATACTACATAACCATAGGAGAGGCAGAGGAGTATGAGAGGGAGGCGACGGCTGCTCGTCTTCGTGAGGCAGCTATTCAGGCAGTGGCTGCACCGCTCCCGTATAACCCCGATTATGATTTTGGGTTTCGCTAGGACCGTCCTTGGGAGTAGACCAAGCTAGGCCAAAAGCCTAAGCTTGGGGGAGTACGTGTCCTCACCGACTTTACATTCATGCTTATGCTTTCACCTTGTTAGCCGGTGTTTACACTTTGCCACTGTATTATCCATGCTAGTTTATTTTTGTTTTCTTGTTTTCTTATTTTGTGTCCTTTTGAGAAAACCCAAAAAGATTTTCCTTTCTTCTTTTGCTTGTTTGGAGCTTTCCCGTGTAAATAGTTTTCTTTTTCTTTGGGTCAAGGTAGAAGATATTGGTTACAATGTTTAGTGGCTCTTGCATGCATACCTGTTTAGCTTTCAAAGAGCCATATTGCTTTGTCTTCTCCTTTGTGTTTGCCTGCAGATTCAGCTTAGTCCAATGCACGAGCACTCTTATTATTGTTCACATCGTTCGATCGTGCAAGTGAAAGGCAATAATGATGATATATGATGAAGTGACTGAGACTGGAAAAGCTGGTATGAACTCTATCTATTTTGTTTTTGTAAATATGACTAGCTTGTCGTCCCAGATTTAGCTTTGTTGTGAGAGAACCATGTTTGCAATGACAACTTAGAGATCATAGTTTCTGATGCCATTCTTATTTAGCTAGGAGCTTATAATGGTTTGTCTTGAATGCCACAATAGATTTTGAGATGACTATGATGTAGTATGATAGGATGGTATTCTCCTTTGAATGATTCAAGTGGCTTGACTTGACGCATATTCATGCATGTAGTTGAAACAAAATCAACATAGCCTCTATGATGTTCGTGTTCATGGTGATTTATATCATGTTCATGCTTGCACTCCATGTTAGTCAAACTCATTGCATCCTGATGACTGTTGTCGCTCTCTAGTTGGTCGCTTCCCAGTCTTTTGCTAGCCTTCACTTGTACTAAGCGGAATACTGCTTGTGCATCCACTTCCATAAACCCAAAAGTTTTTCCATGAGAGTCCACCATACCTACCTATGTGCGGTATCTACCTGTCGTTCCAAGTAAATTTGCATGTGTCATTCTCTAAACCTTCAAGAAATAATCTGTTTTGCATGCCCGAACCGCTCATGTGGCTATTGCTATCTTCCATGTTAGGCGTGTTATCCTCGAAATGTGTTTATTCACTGTCATTCACGAGAAAGGGGCCGGTAATTGGAATGCCCAGTTCCACGCTTAAATCAAAAACATAATTGTAAAACAAGACTCCCCCTCGATTGATGTTAGTATGGACGGTACCCGAGGATTCGGCTAGCCGTGGAGTGTGATTGATTGGTGGTGGGGGAGTTAAAACTTTACTTTTATGTTTGGGAACCGCCCTATAGCATGAGTAGCGTGAAAGATATTGAGAACTCTTGGTCATTGGGTTGACAATGAAAGCATGCCACCCAAAATTATTATCTCTGTTTTCAAAGCTTGAGCTCTCGTACCTTTGCAAATCAATGCTTCCCTCTGCGAAGGGCATGTCTATTTATTTTCCTGTTGAGTCATCCTCTTCTTATACAAGCACCAATTAGAGAGCACCTGCGTCATTTTTATGCTTTGCTTTTGATTGATATTGAGTATGACTATGACTGGATCTTCGTTAATATGAATTACAATGTTTAGTCACCCTTGATCCTTGAAAGTGCTCAACATTTATGTTTTGCGGTCTCAGAAAGAGCTAGCGTGATACCACCTATTCATATTGCTTCATGCTTGTTTTGATTGAATTGTTCGTATCTGAAACTCATTATTATTTGCTCGCTAGCGGATTATGCCATTGATATTAGTTTACCGTGAGACCTTCGTGTCACTTGCTTATGTGTTTAACTTGTGATCTTGCTGAAATTCTGGTTATGAGTTAGACATAGTTGCAACAACAAGATCAAACAGAGTTTGTCAAAGTTTTTCTTTCTCTCTCAGTTTGTCAACTGAGTTGCTTGAGGACAAGCAAGGTTTTAAGCTTGGGGGAGTTGATACGTCTCCATCGTATCTACTTTTCCAAACTCTTTTGCCCTTGTTTTGGACTCTAATTTGCATGATTTGAATGGAACTAACCCGGACTGACGTTGTTTTCAGCAGAATTGCCATGGTGTTGTTTTTGTGCAGAAATGGAAGTTCTCGGAACGTCCTGAGATTTTTTCTAGAAAATATGAAAAATACCTGCGCAAAGATCCACCGGAGGGGATGGGCCAGTGGGCCACGAGCCCTGTTGCCGCGCCCCCTGGCCGCGGCAACAAAGCTTGTGGGGCCCACGTGGGTCTGCCGCCCCCAAACTCAGCTCTATAAATTCACTTCCGTCCCGAAAAAATCAGAAGAGAAGATTTCATCGCGTTTGCAATACGGAGGTGCCACCACATCCTGTTCTTCATCTGGAGGACAGATCTGGAGTCCGTTCTGGGCTCCGGAGAGGGGAAATCGTCGCCATCGTCATCATCAACTTTCTTCCCTCTCCAATTCCATGAAGCTCTTCATCGTTCATGAGTAAACTATTTGTAGGCTCGTTGGACGGTGATGAGTAGGATGAGATCTATCATGTAATCGAGTTAGTTTTGATGGGGATTGATCCCTAGTATCCACTATGTTCTGAGATTGATGTTGCTACTACTTTGCCATGTTTAATGCTTGTCAGTAGGGCCCGAGTGCCATGATTTTAGATCTGAAATTATTATGTTGTCACCAATATATGTGTGTTTTAGATCCGATCTTGCAAGTTGTAGTTACCTACTATGTGTTATGACCCGGCAACCCTGGAGTGACAATAACCGGAACCACTTCCGGTGATGACCATAGTTTGAGGAGTTCATGTGTTCACCAAGTGCTAATACGTTGTTCCGGTTCTTTATTAAAAGAAGAACCTTAATATCCCGTAGTATCCTTTTGGACCCCACTGCCATGGGAGGGATGGACAATAGATGTCATGCAAGTTCTTTTCCCTAAGCACGTATGACGACACACGGAATGCATGCCTACATCACATTGACGAACGGGAGCTAGCCACATATCTCTCCGTGTTATAACTGTTGCATGATGAATGTCATCTAAACGAATCACCGACCCATTGCCTACGAGTTTGTCCCACTGCTGCTGTTACTTGTTTTGCTCTGCTGCTGTTACTACTGTTGCTGGTGCTGTTACTTGCTTTGCTCTGCTGCTACTTGCTACTGCTGTTACTTGCTAATGTTGCTACTTGCTACTGCTGTTCCTTGCCACTGCTGATACTCGTTACCCTGCTACTACCTGCTACAATACTTTTTTCGCCCCGTCGTCGGGAAAGAATATTTCCCGTCCACCGGCAACTTCTGGCGCCATTGATACAACCGTTAGGAATAGTCTGCCGTCAACAGATCGTTTCTGGCACCGTTGTTATCATACTACTTTGCTTGCAGATACTAATCTTTCAGGTATGGTTTAATCTGACACATTCAGCTGCTAATACTTGAGAGTATCATTTCACTTCCTGTCGGGAGAACCAACAAATTTGGGTTGAATACTCTACCCTCGAAAACAACCGCGAACCCACGCGCCGGTGGGCCATTGCAAGACAGTTGCTAATTATTGAGCAACTGGGAGCAGTTCTGGCTTCGTTGCCGTGGAGGCATCAAGTCAGGAACACGTCAACAACATTTCTCTAGTGCCGTTGCCGAGGACTGCTAGCACTCCCACAAACACACCCACCACTACTCTCAGTTCTCTTTTTATCTAAGAAAATTAGTTATATTTAGATGATTTGCCCCCCTAACGATATATGATATGTTTTGGCCTCCTCTAGGTTGATTTCCAGGCTCCACCACTAATTCATACCGTGTCTTTGACCGGTACTTCCGCGAGAAGTACGACAATGATGCTGGGAAGGACAAGGGCAGCCAGGTATGATCTTCTTCATCACAGCCAAACACATCAAAATTTAATAGTGCGATGACATGTCATATATATATCATAGCCGGACGATGTGTAGAGGTATGCTAATTAAGAGCATCTCCAGCCGCGCCCCCAACAGGCCCCCTCGGGCCCCTTTTTCTTGTTGACGCTAAAAAATCTGCCAGTCGCGCCCACACGACCTCCTTTTGTCGGTTTAGGCAGAAATTGGCGCCGGCGGACCCAGGCCGACCCAGCACTCCGTGGGGTGCCTCGGGGCACCGGGGGAAAGAAATTTGGCGCTAAAAAAACCGCGCCAAATTCCTCCCGCGTGGACCCGCCGAGTCATCGAGACTTGGCGTCGTCGAGAACCTTCGTCCTCCTCATCGTCTTGGCTCTCGCGGCGGTTCAATGCACCGGATTCCAAGGTCTTGCGGTGCAGTGATGTCAAACCACCGCGTGTCTCGTCATTTCTCGTCACGCGTGCACATCGCTCCCGCCCCGTCCCCGCTATAAAAATCATGTGTCACCGCCTCTCGCCACACACTCGCCCCTTCATCCTCTTCTCCCATCTCTCTCGCCTCCACCGCCAGAAAACTTCCCCGAGCCTATGACGGAGCGATTCCCAGATGATGGAGCGGCTGCCAATGGCTTCGGCCGCCGGTCGTTGCACGAGTGGGAGGCGCACGCCCTCCACGAGGCCAACTACCCGGTGCCGCCACACATACGTGTGTCGGGCGCCTGGAGACTGAGCGCCGGAGGCGTCCTCGTGCCCCCTTCACCATCCGCCGCGCCAAGATCGCGTGCATCTGGACATCCTTTGCCGGAACATGCGCGACAGGAAGAAAGGTACGCCGCCGACAACTTCCCTCTTTGGACGATTTACTTCTAGCGCCGCCACGCCAACCAGCTCGTCTCCACCAACGGCTTTCTGTCTCCAAGGGGGCGGAACAACTCCGACGGCCGTCGTCAGTGGGCGGGCGTCCCCGGGTGTACGCTCCACGCTATCCTTGAGCACATCGAGGGCGGCGTCGAGCCGCCGCAGGAGTACCTAGTGTTGTTGCTCTCGCGTCGGAGTGGGAGCTTGTGGTTGTCGAGGCGAATGGCGGGGTCCTACTCCTCGTCCTCCTCCCGCTCTTGCGGCACGACGCCGTCACTCGCCACCGTCAAGGCCAAGCCCCAAGAGACGTCAGAACGCCGTCGCAGCCGTGGCGGAAACCTTGTTATAAACGAGGGTCGCCGCCAACCTTCACCTCCCCACGGTCACCTTCGCCTGGTCAGGCCAAAGAAGGAGCCGGTGACGCTGATGGTTGTCAAGCAAGAGCACGCCGAGATGGCCGCCGACCTCGATAGCGGCCTGAAGTGGTCGCGCGATGACTACATCCGGGAAGAGATGGAGCGCGAGCGCCGCGCTTTGGAGGAGATCGTCCCACGGTGTCGCGGTAGCGAAGAGGGTGGCGTCATCGTCCTTCCCGACAGCGACGAGGAGACGCCGGCGTAGACCGTCCCCGACCGGAGCGGCGATCCAGGGCAGGGTTGCAGCAAGGACGGTGGCGCGGAGGACGGCGACGATGATGATGACGGCGGGGACGACTACACCGCCTTCTACCAGCTTCTCACCATGTTCTAGGCTAGCGGCGACAGGACGGCGGCGGCCGCGTAGTTTTTATATTTCTATGTACTTCTTGAAGTCTGTACAAATTTGAATGAAACGTCTAAATTTCGTCCAAATTCAAGTTAGTTTTTTTGAATTTGGTTCAAATTAAATTTAAAGAACGACGTTTGAAGGCGATCTTGGGGGCGGCTGAGAACCTGAGTCCTCCAAGCTGATTTTAGTGCCGGTTTGTTCGCAAGCGACGTTATTTCAAACCTTTGAGGGGCGGAACAGATGGAGATGCTTAAGATGTCCGGGTGTGAGATGGCCGACTGTTTGAGAGCCCGTACGTACAATTGAGCATGCACGCCGTGAGAACTGAGAAGCCGCGCTCAACCACAGGAAAGATTACTTTAGTTGTTCTTGTGTGCGAAACAAGGATAACCTGAGTTTAGTGGGAAGGTAGTACTATCGATGAGGCTAGCTCTGCCTTCACCTGCAAGACACCACCACCAATGGAGAAGCATGAATTGAGAGATGATCATTTTCCATCTAACCCACCGCGGAGTGGTCGTCACGGCTGGGGGTCCGTCTGTCCACACCAACACCCACTCCGACGTGGGATCAGCGGAGCCGCCCCGCGGTTTTCAGGCCATGTTTCTTTAAAAAGTCTTAAGACTTTTTTTAGTCTCAACTAAAAAGTCTCTAGTTCATATTTATTTTTTAAGAATTAAACATGAACTAGAGGTCATTAAATGACATGTAAAAAGACCATGTTACCTCTAGCAATATACTAGAAGTTATTAAATGACATGCTAAAAGTAGAGGCACTGTTGGAAAAAGTTCCAAAAAAATCCAAAAAATCCCTCCATTTGGGACTTCTTTCTTTAGTCCCAAATACTCCCTTTTAGTCTCTAAAAGTCCCCCTTGTTTCTTTCACATGGGACTAAAAGAAACCTTTTTTAGTCCCTACACCAAAAAATCCATGGAAAGAACAAACAGCACGTGAATCGATCCATCGGCCTCCGCGCGCGCAATGCAGCGAAACTGCTTTCCCGCGGCAATAAGAATCTTAGTGAGCATGCACGACACGAGCTTTGCTCTCTATTCACCGGTGCAATTCAAGCAATTGAAACTTAAAACGCTGCCGGTGTTGCTCTGTTTTGGTAGAGTAATCAAAAAAATATTATTGCGCACAACAGTTTTTTTCTTTCCTTTTTTTCCTTTTTGAAAGACGTTTCGGTTTGGTTTGGTCGTTTGGAGCCGAGTGATGGGACTTGGGGACGAGAGACTTTTGCACCTGCCACGTGGCTTGGTGGCTTGCTCGGCCGGTGCGGCTTTTCCGTACGCCGATTGCGGCATTTCGGGTCACGTTTGCGCGGCGTTTCCGGCGCCGGCGAGTTGGACCTGTCCCGTCCTGTCCCACGGGGCACCTACCGCCATTGCCATGCGAATGGAAACGCGCGGGGTTAGAGGCCGTACCCTGTGTAGTTTATGGCATCTTTTTTAGCCCACTGGCATCTGTCTCGTAGTCCTAGTGCGGTAGTGCCCCCGGTGGTTAATTTTTTTCGTCACTGCTGGCTGATTTTCGAGGTCCATCACACGTACCAACGGCAAGAGCACGGGAAGCTCTCGCGTCGGGATGAGCCAGCGCTCGCGACAAGCACTGCCATAAAAATGAACCGAAGAGGATCTCCTCTCATGTTGGCACCCTGACATGTGGGCTTGTTTAGAACCTGCCGCATGTCAGTGGCCGAACGTCACAGCGCACAGCAGAGGAGCCGCTGCCATAATTAGGCTTCGTACAATGCAAAGTGTTTAAGAAAGATGTTTAGCAAAATAAATCAAGTTTTTTAAAAAAAACATTACTGTTTATTTTCATATGTGGGATGCTTCATTAAGCATCTACCTTATGTAAATAGGCACCGGTGCTTCAGAAGGATCAATTTATTTGTCTAAGTATCTTCCCTAAGCACCTTGCATTCTACAAGACCTGAACCGGCCCAGCTGAGGCCGTGGGGCCTTCAGCGTTTTTTTCCCATTCGTTTTTTCCCGCCTTTCTGCCTCTTATTTTGATTTCTGTTTTAGTTTTTCTTATATTTCGTAATATTCTAGTTATATCTATAATAAAAAACACTTTACATACAGAAATGAAAAATGTTAAACCTACATTTGGAAAATAATAAAATGTATAGAAGAAATGTTTATCAGTATATGAAAAATATATACAAAAGAATAAGATTGGTATGAAATAATTCGATCATGTATTTTAAAAAACTTAATCAAGTATTTGGAAAAGCGTTGAACATGTGTCTCAAAAATGTTAATCAAGAATTTGAATAATGTTAGATAAGTATTAAAAAATCTTGACCAGTATCTAAAAAATGATGGAAAAATTCATCTATATAAAAATGATAATCAATTATTTCAAAAAAATTCAAAGTATATGAAGTTTTTTAAGTAAGCATTTGAATTTTCTAAAATGTTTATAGGTAAAATATTACGATGTATTAAAAATAGGATGGGAAATTTTGATATGTATATAAAAATGTTAATCAAGCATTTGAGAAAAAAATGTTGAAAACGTATTTAAAACTATTAAGCAAGGATTTGAAAAATGTAAAATGTACTTGGAAAAACGTTGACCATGTGTTAAAAAATGTCATGCATTTAAAAAGTTGTTAATCAAGTGTTTAAAAAATGTTACATGTAAGTAAAAAAAATGTTGACCATGTACAGAAAAATGCTAATCTTGTGTTTGAACTTTTTTAATCGAGAATTTGAATTTTTATAAATTGTGTATAGGAAAATTGTTTAACATGCTAAAAAAATGATAATCTTGTATTTGTAAAATGTTAATCAAGCATTTCATAATGTAAACAATGTGGATAGAAAAATCTCGTCTACTTATTATAAAATGTTAAAATTAAATTGAAAAAAATGCTAAACATGTATTAGAAAAATGTTGTTGACATATACAAATAATGTTGAATGAAAAAAAAACAAGGAGAACTAAAAAAACCGAGAAATAATCAAAATAAAACCAAAGAAACAAGAAGAATGAAAGAAGAGCGGGTAAGAAAAAGGAAAAGTAGCAAACGAAAAAGAAACAAAACAGATCAGAAGAAATGAAGAAATAAAATGGAAAAGAGGAAAAATGGAGAAAGAAATGAAGAAAAGCCGATGGAAATAAAAAGGGGCCAGCTACGCATCCACCGGTGGATGTTTACTAAACATCCACCACTTGGAGGGCCTCTGATCTACACGTAGCCCTCGGATCTGCTCCGGCCAGCCACCCCATAATTCCTGAAACGATGGGTGAGTTGCAGAAACTTTCGCTTTGTTGCAAGAAATAAACTTTGGACCCGTTAATTCCTGAAACAACGGTCGAGTTTTAGAAACAATTTGCTTGTTGCATGATTTTTTTTCTTTGTCTTTCTGCAACATAGGTACTTTTACGGGAGAATGTTTTGCAACAAAGGTCATGTTTCAGGAATTTTTACAACAAAGGTCAAGTTGCGGAATTTTTTTGCATCGTTCATGGGCGGCATGGGCGGCTGGCGGCGGCCGGATGGTCAGAACATAAATCTATAGTAGACCACTCCAACATCGTATATGTTTCAGAAACATAGTCTTTGTTGCAGAACCGCATAGTCACTTGGACGCGTGTCTTACGGGGGAGGTGGCTGATGCGGCCATTATATTCCGCCGGCTGATGGTTAGCTTTTCCCAAATAAAAAACTATACAAAAAACCCAAAAGAAATGGAAACCTTGCCATTTACCGAGCGGCTACCCTCTGGTATAAGTAGGTCGTGCCCTCGTAGTCAACATTAATAGGACGCTAAGAGCAACTCCAACGGGGCGATCCAATTCGTGTGCTCGCATTCGTTTGGGTCGACGCAGACATAAAAGTCGGCCCAACACGCTGACCCAAACGGACGCGCTTTCGCTTGGCGTCCGCCTGCCGACCCATTCCCGGTCCATTTTTGAGCCGGATTTGCGTCGACGCGGACACGAGACGGACGCGCACGCGCGCCCATTCCCCTCTTCCCAGGCCCGCTCGTCGGTGGCAGGCTCCACCATTTCCCTTCATTTCCGCCAAAAACCCTCCCGCCCGTGAGCGCCCCACCCCCGCCTTGGACGACGACCTCAACGCCGTCGCTAGCCTTGCCTCCCTCGCCTCGTCCGACATGACGACCACCCCCTCCGGCAAAGGCAAGCCACGCGCCCCCCGCAAGACCGCCGTCGCGCCCATGCCGAAGAAGACGCTGACGCCCGAACAACACACAAGGGAGTCGACCAAGAGGAAGGGCCGTAGGCACGCTGCATACCATTTGCCAATATGGTTGCATGAAATACATTTGTAGGCATTTAAAGCTTTGGAGGCATTCAAGGTTCAACACAATGGCAAGTGCTTCAACCTCTCCCATTGCTTTAGGGTCATCAAAGTGGAGGAGAAGTTCAAGGCGCAATATGCCGCCCTCAAGTCGCGTGGGGGGGGGGGGAAGAAAGCCGTGGAGGAGGTTGGGGACGACAAGAAGGCACAGCCGCGGGGGAAGACCAACTTCAAGAAGGAGGACAAGCGGGATGCAACGTCGGACGCCTTGATCGCAAGTGTAGAGGGCATGATGAGAAAGAAGGACTCAAGGGAAGAGGAGTGTCGGCGTTACAAAGAAGGGCAAATGAACACCTTCATGGAGATCCAAAGGAGGAGACTTGAGATGGACGCGGAGAAGCAAGCCAAAATGCTTAAGATGGAGCGGAGAAACAAGCCAAGATGCTAGAGATTGAGGCCACTCATGCAAAGACCAAGGCGAAAGAAGTGACTCTCGCGAGCATGATGACCGGGGTGGAGATCATGAAGGTGGATCTCAACACCGTGTCACCAAGGAACAGGTCGTGGTTCGAGAAGATGCATGCCAACATGCTCAAGTTCTACGAGGAGTGATCTATGGCAGCGAGCGCCATCCTTTTTGCTGTAATTATGCCCTAGAGGCAATAACAAATGTATAGTTATTATTATAATTCCTGTATCAAGATAATAGTTTATTATCCATGCTATAATTGTATTGAATGAAGACTCATTTACATGTGTGGATACATAGACAAAACACCGTCCCTAGCATGCCTCTAGTTGGCTAGCCAGTTGATCGATGATAGTCAGTGTCTTCTGATTATGAACAAGGTGTTGTTGCTTGATAACTGGATCACGTCATTGGGAGAATCACGTGATGGACTAGACCCAAACTAATAGACGTAGCATGTTGATCGTGTCATTTTGTTGCTACTGTTTTCTGCGTGTCAAGTATTTATTCCTATGACCATGAGATCATATAACTCACTGACACCGGAGGAATGCTTTGTGTGTATCAAACGTCGCAACGTAACTGGGTGACTATAAAGATGCTCTACAGGTATCTCCGAAGGTGGTAGTTGAGTTAGTATGGATCAAGACTGGGATTTGTCACTCCGTGTGACGGAGAGGTATCTCAGGGCCCACTCGGTAATACAACATCACACACAAGCCTTGCAAGCAATGTAACTTAGTGTAAGTTGCGGGATCTTGTATTACGGAACGAGTAAAGAGACTTGCCGGTAAACGAGATTGAAATAGGTATGCGGATACTGACGATCGAATCTCGGGCAAGTAACATACCGAAGGACAAAGGGAATGACATACGGGATTATACAAATCCTTGGCACTGAGGTTCAAACGATAAGATCTTCGTAGAATATGTAGGATCCAATATGGGCATCCAGGTCCCGCTATTGGATATTGACCGGGGAGTCTCTCGGGTCATTTCTACATAGTTCTCGAACCCGCAGGGTCTGCACACTTAAGGTTCGACGTTGTTTTATGCGTATTTGAGTTATATGGTTGGTTACCGAATGTTGTTCGGAGTCCCGGATGAGATCACGGACGTCACGAGGGTTTCCGGAATGGTCCAGAAACGAAGATTGATATATAGGATGACCTCATTTGATTACCGGAAGGTTTTCGGAGTTACCGGGAATGTACCGGGAATGACGAATGGGTTCCGGAGGTTCACCGGAAGGGGGCAACCCACTCCGGGGAAGTCCATAGGTATTTGGGGGGGTCACACCAGCCCTTAGTGGGCTGGTGGGACAGCCCACCAAATCCTATGCGCCAAGGAACAAAAATCAAAGAAAGAAAAAAAAAGGAGGGGAAGTGGGAAAGGGGAAGGACTCCCTCCCACCAAACCAAGTAGGACTCGGTTTGGGGGGGGGGGGAGAGTCCTCCCCCCTGGCTCGGCCGACCCCTTGGGGTTCCCTTGGACCCCAAGGCAAGGTCCCCCTCCCTCCTCCTATATATATGGGGCTTTTAGGGCAGATTTGAGACGACTTTCTCACGGCTGCCCGACCACATACCTCCATAGTTTTTCCTCTAGATCGTGTTTCTGCGGAGCTCGGGCGGAGCCCTGCTGAGACAAGATCATCACCAACCTCCGGAGCGCCGTCACGCTGCCGGAGAACTCTTCTACCTCTCCGTCTCTCTTGCTGGATCAAGAAGGCCGAGATCATCGTCGAGCTGTACGTGTGCTGAACGCGGAGGTGCCGTCCGTTCGGTACTAGATCGTGGGACTGATCGCGGGATTGTTCGCGGGGCGGATCGAGGGACGTGAGGACGTTCCACTACATCAACCGCGATCTCTAATCGCTTCTGCTGTACGATCTACAAGGGTACGTAGATCACTCATCCCCTCTCGTAGATGGACATCACCATGATAGGTCTTCGTGCGCGTAGGAAAATTTTTGTTTCCCATGCGACGTTCCCCAACAGTGGCATCATGAGCTAGGTTCATGCGTAGATGTCTTCTCGAGTAGAACACAAAAGGTTTTGTGGGCGGTGATGTGCGTTTTGCTGCCCTCCTTAGTCTTTTCTTGATTCCGCGGTATTGTTGGATTGAAGCGGCTTGGACCGACATTACTCGTACGCTTACGAGAGACTGGTTTCATCGTTACGAGTAACCCCCTTTGCTCAAAGATGACTGGCAAGTGACGGTTTCTCCAACTTTAGTTGAATCGGATTTGACCAAGGAGGTCCTTGGATGAGGTTAAATAGCAACTCATATATCTCCGTTGTGGTGTTTGCGTAAGTAAGATGCGATCCTACTAGATACCCTTGGTCACCACGTAAAACATGCAACAACAAAATTAGAGGACGTCTAACTTGTTTTTGCAGGGTATGATTGTGATGTGATATGGCCAATGATGTGATGTGATATATTGGATGTATGAGATGATCATGTTGTAATAGAAATATCGACTTGCACGTCGATGGTACGACAACCGGCAGGAGCCATAGGGTTGTCTTTATACTAACATATGTGCTTGCAGATGCGTTTACTATTTTGCTAGGATGTAGCTTTAGTAGTGATAGCATAAGTAGCACGACAGCCCCGATGGCGACACGTTGATGGAGATCATGATGATGGAGATCATGGTGTGGCGCCGGTGACAAGAAGATCGTGCCGGTGCTTTGGTGATGGAGATCAAGAAGCACGTGATGATGGCCATATCATGTCACTTATGAATTG
This sequence comes from Hordeum vulgare subsp. vulgare, assembly GCF_904849725.1. NCBI lineage: Eukaryota > Viridiplantae > Streptophyta > Magnoliopsida > Poales > Poaceae > Hordeum > Hordeum vulgare. The sequence continues at coordinate 524,648,865 of NC_058523.1, forward strand.
CATGTGATGTTAATCCTTTTATGCACCTTATTTTGCTTAGAACGACGGTAGCATTATGAGGTGATCTCTCACTAAAATTTCAAGACGAAATTGTGTTCTCCCCGACTGTGCACCGTTGCTACAGTTCGTCGTTTCGAGACACCACGTGAAGATCGGGTGTGATAGACTCAACGTTCACATACAACGGGTGCAAAACAGTTGCGCACGCGGAACACTCGGGTTAAGCTTGACGAGCCTAGCATGTGCAGACATGGCCTCGGAACACATGAGACCGAAAGGTCGATCATGAATCATATAGTTGATATGATTAGCATAGGGATGCTTACCACTGAAACTACTCTCGACTCACGTGATGATCGGACTTGGGATAGTGTAAGTGGATCATGAACCACTCAAATGACTAGAGAGATGTACTTTTTGAGTGGGAGTTCAGCATATAATTTGATTAAGTTGAACTCTAATTATCTTGAACATAGTCTAAGTCCACTTTGAATATATTTGTGTTGTAGATCATGGCTCACGCAAATGTCATCCTCAATTTTAATACGTTCCTAGAGAAAGGTAAGTTGAAAGATGATGGAAGCAACTTTGTAGACTGGGCTCGTAATCTTAAGCTAATCTTACAAGCTGGAAAGAAGGATTATGTCCTTAATGCTGCGCTAGGAGATGAACCACCCGCTACGGCTGATCAGGATGTTAAGAACGCTTGGCTAGCACGTAAGGAGGACTACTCAATAGTTCAATGTGCAGTCTTGTATGGCTTAGAGCCGGGACTTCAACGTCGCTTTGAGCGTCATGGAGCATTTGAGATGTTCCAGGAGTTGAAGTTTATCTTTCAGAAGAACGCCCGGATCGAGAGGTATGAGACCTCCGATAAATTCTATGCTTGCAAGATGGAGGAGAGCTCGTCTGTCAGTGAACATGTGCTCAAGATGTCTGGGTACTCAAACCGTCTAGCTGAACTAGGGATTGAACTCCCGCAAGAAGCTATCACTGACAGAATCCTCCAATCACTGCCGCCAAGCTATAAAGGCTTTGTGTTGAACTACAACATGCAAGGGATGAACAAGTCTCCCGGCGAGTTGTTTGCGATGCTGAAAGTCGCAGAGTCTGAACTCCGTAAAGAGCATCAAGTGTTGATGGTGAGCAAGACCACTAGTTTCAAGAGAAACGGCAAAGGCAAGAAGGGCAATTCGAAGAAGAGCGGCAAGCCTGTTGCCAATCCGCCGAAGAAACCCAAGGCTGGACCTAAGCCTGAAACAGAGTGCTTCTATTGCAAGGGTATGGGTCACTGGAAGCGCAATAGCCCCAAGTATCTGGCAGATAAGAAGGCGGGCAAAGAAAAATCAGGTATATTTGATATACATGTTATTGATGTGTACTTAACCGGCTCTCGTAGTAGTGCCTGGGTATTCGATACCGGTTCTGTTGCTCACATTTGCAACTCGAAACAGGAACTGCGGAATAGACGGAGGCTGGCAAAAGACGAAGTGACGATGCGCGTAGGAAACGGTTCCAAGGTTGATGCAATCGCCGTCGGCACCGTGTCACTTCAACTACCATCGGGATTAGTGATGAACTTAAATCATTGTTATTTAGTGCCTGCGTTGAGCATGAACATTATATCTGGATCTTGTTTATTGCGAGACGGTTACTCTTTTAAGTCTGAGAATAATGGTTGTTCTATTTCTATGAGTAACATCTTTTATGGTCATGCACCGAATGTGAGAGGATTGTTCATATTGAATCTCGATAGCGATACGCATATACATAACATTGAGACCAAAAAGGTTAGAGTAAGCAATGATAGCGCCATATTTTTGTGGCACTGCCGCTTGGGTCATATTGGTGTAAAGCGCATGAAGAAGCTCCATGCTGATGGACTTTTGGAGTCACTTGACTTTGATTCACTTGACACGTGCGAACCATGCCTCATGGGCAAGATGACTAAGACTCCGTTCTCCGGAACAATGGAGCGTGCAAGTGACTTGTTGGAAATCATACATACCGATGTGTGTGGTCCAATGAGCGTGGAGGCACGCGGCGGATATCGTTATTTTCTCACCTTCACTGACGATCTAAGTAGATATGGTTATGTCTACTTGATGAAGCACAAGTCTGAAACATTTGAAAAGTTCAAGCAATTTCAGAGTGAAGTGGAAAATCATCGTAACAAGAAGATCAAGTTCCTACGGTCTGATCGTGGGGGTGAGTATCTGAGTTTCGAGTTTGGTACTCACTTAAGACAATGTGGAATTGTTTCGCAGTTAACACCGCCTGGAACACCACAGTGTAATGGTGTGTCCGAACGTCGTAATCGTACTTTGTTAGAGATGGTGCGATCTATGATGTCTCTTACTGATTTGCCATTATCTTTTTGGGGTTATGCATTAGAAACAGCTGCATTCACTTTAAATAGGGCACCATCAAAATCCGTTGAGACGACACCATACGAACTGTGGTATGGCAAAAGACCAAAGTTGTCGTTTCTTAAAGTTTGGGGATGTGATGCATATGTCAAAAAGCTTCAGCCTGAAAAGCTGGAACCCAAAGCGGAAAAATGCGTCTTCATAGGTTACCCAAAAGAGACAGTTGGGTACACCTTCTATCTCAAATCCGAGGGCAAAGTGTTTGTTGATAAGAACGGAACTTTTCTCGAGAAGGAGTTTCTCTCAAGAGAATTGAGTGGGAGGAAGATAGAACTTGACGAGGTTGTTGAACCTCTCATCCCTCTGGATGGTGGCGCAGGACAAGGGGAAACCCCTGTGATTGCGACGCCGGTTGAGGAGGAAGTTAATGATGATGATCATGAAACTTCAGTTCAAGTTTCTGTTGAACCACGTAGGTCGACGAGATCACGTGCTGCTCCAGAGTGGTACGGTAATCCCGTCTTGTCAATCATGTTGTTAGACAACAATGAACCTGCAAATTATGAAGAAGCAATGGTGGGCCCAGATTCCAACAAATGGCTAGAAGCCATGAAATCCGAGATAGGATCCATGTATGAGAACAAAGTGTGGACTTTGGAGATACTACCTGAGGGCCGCAAGGCTATTCGGAACGAATGGATCTTTAAGAAGAAGACGGACGCTGACGGTAATGTGACCGTTTATAAAGCTCGACTTGTGGCAAAGGGTTTTTCACAAGTTCCAGGAATTGACTACGATGAGACTTTCTCTCCCGTAGCGATGCTTAAGTCCATCAGAATCATGTTAGCAATAGCTGCATTTTTCGATTATGAAATTTGGCAGATGGATGTCAAAACGGCGTTCCTTAACGGTTTCCTTAAGGAAGAGTTGTATATGATGCAACCCGAAGGTTTTGTCGATCCTAAAAATGCTGACAAGGTGTGCAAGCTCCAGCGATCCATTTATGGACTGGTGCAAGCATCTCGGAGTTGGAACAAACGCTTTGATGAGGTGATCAAAGCATTTGGGTTTATACAAGTGGTTGGAGAATCTTGTATTTACGAGAAAGTGAGTGGGAGCTCTGTGGCGTTTCTAATATTATATGTGGATGACATATTACTGATTGGAAACAACGTAGAGCTTTTGGAGAGCATAAAAGGTTACTTGAATAAAAGTTTCTCTATGAAGGACCTAGGAGAAGCTGCTTACATTCTGGGCATTAAGATCTATAGGGATAGATCAAAACGCCTGATAGGACTTTCACAAAGCACATACCTTGATAAAGTTTTGAAGAGGTTCAAAATGGAACAGTCCAAGAAAGGGTTCTTACCAGTGTTACAAGGTACGAGATTGAGTAAGACTCAGTGCCCAGCAACTGATGAAGATAGAGAGCATATGCGCTCCGTCCCCTATGCTTCAGCCATAGGCTCTATCATGTATGCAATGCTGTGCACTAGACCGGATGTTAGCCTGGCCATAAGTATGGCAGGCAGGTTCCAGAGTAATCCAGGAGTGGATCACTGGACAGCGGTCAAGAATATCCTGAAGTACCTGAAAAGGACTAAGGAGATGTTTCTCGTGTATGGAGGTGACGAAGAGCTCGCCGTAAAAGGTTACGTCGATGCAAGCTTTGACACAGATCCGGACGACTCTAAGTTGCAAACCGGATACGTATTTATTCTAAATGGGGGTGCAGTAAGCTGGTGCAGTTCCAAGCAAAGCGTCGTAGCAGATTCTACATGTGAAGCGGAGTACATGGCTGCCTCGGAGGCGGCTAAGGAGGGTGTCTGGATGAAGCAGTTCATGACGGATCTTGGAGTGGTGCCAAGTGCACTGGATCCAATAACCTTGTTCTGTGACAACACTGGTGCCATTGCCTTAGCAAAGGAGCAAAGGTTTCACAAGAAGACCAGACACATCAAACGACGCTTCAACCTCATCCGCGACTACGTCGAGGAGGAGGACGTAAATATATGCAAAGTGCACACGGATCTGAATGTAGCAGACACGCTGACTAAACCTCTTCCACGGCCAAAACATGATCGACACCAGAACTGTATGGGTGTTAGATTTATTACAATGTAATTCACATGGTGATGTGAGGGCTGGATTATTGACTCTAGTGCAAGTGGGAGACTGTTGGAATTATGCCCTAGAGGCAATAATAAATGTATAGTTATTATTATAATTCCTGTATCAAGATAATAGTTTATTATCCATGCTATAATTGTATTGAATGAAGACTCATTTACATGTGTGGATACATAGACAAAACACCGTCCCTAGCATGCCTCTAGTTGGCTAGCCAGTTGATCGATGATAGTCAGTGTCTTCTGATTATGAACAAGGTGTTGTTGCTTGATAACTGGATCACGTCATTGGGAGAATCACGTGATGGACTAGACCCAAACTAATAGACGTAGCATGTTGATCGTGTCATTTTGTTGCTACTGTTTTCTGCGTGTCAAGTATTTATTCCTATGACCATGAGATCATATAACTCACTGACACCGGAGGAATGCTTTATGTGTATCAAACCTCGCAACGTAACTGGGTGACTATAAAGATGCTCTACAGGTATCTCCGAAGGTGGTAGTTGAGTTAGTATGGATCAAGACTGGGATTTGTCACTCCGTGTGACGGAGAGGTATCTCAGGGCCCACTCGGTAATACAACATCACACACAAGCCTTGCAAGCAATGTAACTTAGTGTAAGTTGCGGGATCTTGTATTACGGAACGAGTAAAGAGACTTGCCGGTAAACGAGATTGAAATAGGTATGCGGATACTGACGATCGAATCTCGGGCAAGTAACATACCGAAGGACAAAGGGAATGACATACGGGATTATACAAATCCTTGGCACTGAGGTTCAAACGATAAGATCTTCGTAGAATATGTAGGATCCAATATGGGCATCCAGGTCCCGCTATTGGATATTGACTGGGGAGTCTCTCGGGTCATGTCTACATAGTTCTCGAACCCGCAGGGTCTGCACACTTAAGGTTCGACGTTGTTTTATGCGTATTTGAGTTATATGGTTGGTTACCGAATGTTGTTCGGAGTCCCGGATGAGATCACGGACGTCACGAGGGTTTCCGGAATGGTCCGGAAACGAAGATTGATATATAGGATGACCTCATTTGATTACCGGAAGGTTTTCGGAGTTACCGGGAATGTACCGGGAATGACGAATGGGTTCCGGAGGTTCACCGGAAGGGGGCAACCCACTCCGGGGAAGTCCATAGGTATTTGGGGGGGTCACACCAGCCCTTAGTGGGCTGGTGGGACAGCCCACCAAATCCTATGCGCCAAGGAACAAAAATCAAAGAAAGAAAAAAAAGGAGGGGAAGTGGGAAAGGGGAAGGACTCCCTCCCACCAAACCAAGTAGGACTCGGTTTGGGGGGGGAGAGTCCTCCCCCCTGGCTCGGCCGACCCCTTGGGGTTCCCTTGGACCCCAAGGCAAGGTCCCCCTCCCTCCTCCTATATATATGGGGCTTTTAGGGCAGATTTGAGACGACTTTCTCATGGCTGCCCGACCACATACCTCCATAGTTTTTCCTCTAGATCGTGTTTCTGCGGAGCTCGGGCGGAGCCCTGCTGAGACAAGATCATCACCAACCTCCGGAGCGCCGTCACGCTGCCGGAGAACTCTTCTACCTCTCCGTCTCTCTTGCTGGATCAAGAAGGCCGAGATCATCGTCGAGCTGTACGTGTGCTGAACGCGGAGGTGCCGTCCGTTCGGTACTAGATCGTGGGACTGATCGCGGGATTGTTCGCGGGGCGGATCGAGGGACGTGAGGACGTTCCACTACATCAACCGCGATCTCTAATCGCTTCTGCTGTACGATCTACAAGGGTACGTAGATCACTCATCCTCTCTCGTAGATGGACATCACCATGATAGGTCTTCGTGCGCGTAGGAAAATTTTTGTTTCCCATGCGACGTTCCCCAACACTTTTTTGTATGCCGGCAGGTGTGTTGGCATGACCACGGGGCCGCGATGGCGTGGTCGAACTCAAGTCCCACCCCTTTTTTGTGTGCTGGCATGTGTGCCGGCCGCTGGCGAGTGCGCCAGCATGAACTCGGTGGTGATATTTTTTGAAGCTGGCATTGTATGCTGGCGCTGGCATGGTGCCGACATGAGACATGGCCGCTGGCATGATGTATGGCCGCAAACCTTTTTTAAAAATTGTGTGCGAACATGAAATGGGTCGGCGCGTTGGGCGCACTGCCGACCCAAATCTAAAACATGGCGGACGCCGGGTGGGCGGCCGACCCAAACGGACAAAAAGCGGACACTGGTTCTCACGCCCGTTTGGGTCAACCTGTTGGAGTTACTCTAACCTAGTGGCTAGTGGCGCTTCACTCCATCGATACATAGTTCTCACGCAAGAACACTGGTTGTTTTTTCAAAGATTCAACATCGCTCATGTTCCATTGATTTAGGAGAGGGGATGACAAAATGTTGATCAAGTGATCTGGTGGGTAAAAGAAAAATTACAACATTGCGAGGAAAGCTTTGTTTCCGACACCTATGATCCTTTTCATAAGCTAACTCCTCACGTCACCATCTCCCCCAAGGGCTGCTCTATGCATTTTGCATCGGCCATCATCCAGTGCTCCATGTCCCTACGGCATGCCTCCATTATGTGGTGCCCATTTGATTGCTTTCCTCTGAACACACATACATTTTGCGCCAGCCAAATATGCCAGCCAATGAATGCGGTCATTGTCTTTGTGACCTTCCTTACGTTTGTGGCAGCGGCGGCTGCTAATAGTTTGGCATGGTCGGTCGTCGAGCCTCCCTCGTTCCACACTTATGGGCTGAGAGTGCGGCACCGAGTCTAGGTTAACACCGTGTTCCATAGCTGCAACGCGACTGTGCACTACCATAGCAGGTGAATGGAGGTCTCTAGGTTTCTGAGACACACGGGACAGAAGTATCCAATTTCCTAACCCCTCCTTTGCAGCCGGTCATTGCACCAAAACCTGTCGTGGTGGAGTTATACGTCTTCAACCTATCTATAATTTTTTATTTTCCTATGATGTTATGTTATCATTATTGGATGTTTTATAATCATTTTATAGAAATTTTATATCATTTTTTGGGACTAACCTATTGACATAGTGCCTAGTGTCAGTTGCTTCCTTCGTAGAAAATCTGTATCAGATGAGGTCCAATTGCCACGAAACTTTACAGAGATTTTTTTGGACACCAAGAAACTTGGGGGCCAAGATTGAGCAGCAACCAAGGTCCGGGGGGCACCAGACACCAAGACTCGCTAGAGGCCCCTGACGCGGCCTGGTGTCTGCTACGACAACAGAAATCCTTCTGTTGCCTCTTGAGCTTGCGTCAGTTTTTTCCTTGAAGAGGAAAGGGTGGTGCAGCACAGTAGCAGTAAGTATTTTCCTCAGTTTGAGAACCAAGGTATCAATCGAGTAGGAGAATCGCGCCAAGTCCAGAGTACCTGCGCAAACACAAAAGAGCTTGCACACAACGCTATAAAGGGGTTGTCAATCCCTTCAAGATTGATTGCAAAGTGAGATCTGAAGGCGGAAAGTGCAACGAAGTAAAATTGTAAGGCTGAAAATATGGTGTGAAGTAGACCCGGGGGCCATAGTGTTCACTAGAGGCTTCTCTCAAAATAGCAAATAATGCGGTGGGTGAATAAATTACTGTCGAGCAATTGATAGAACCGCGCAAAGTCATGACATATCTAAGGCAATGATCATACATATAGGCATCACGTCCGCGACAAGTAGACCGATACTTTATGCATCTACTACTATTACTCCACACATCGACCGCTATCCAGCATGCATCTAGTGTATTGAGTTCATGACGAACAGAGTAACGCTTTAAGCAAGATGACATGATGTAGAGGGATAAACTCAAACCAATGATGAAAACCCCATCTTTTTACCCTTGATGGCAACAACATGATGCGTGCCTCGCTACCCATTCTGTCACTGGGTGAGGTCACCGCACGGTATGAACCCAAAACCAAGCACTTCTCCCATTGCAAGAATCATAGATCAAGTTGGCCAAACAAAACCCACAACTCGAAGAGAATTACAAGGATTTTAAATCATGTATAAGAGAGATCAGAAGAAACTCAAATCAGATTCATAGATAATCTGATCATAAATCCACAATTCATCGGATCTCGACAAACACATCGCAAAAGAAGATTACATCGGATAGATCTCCATGAAGATCATGGAGAACTTTGTATTGAATATCCAAGAGATAGAAGAAGCCATCTAGGTACTAGCTATGGACCCGAAGGTCTATGGTGAACTACTCACGCATCATCGGAGAGGTCATGGTGTTGATGGAGAAGCCCTCCGTATCCGAATCCCCCCTCCGGTAGGGCACCAGAGCGTGCCCCAGATGGGATCTTGCGGAGACAGAAGCTTGCGGCGGTGGAAAAGTATTTTTGTTGATCCCTTCTTCAGTTTTGGATTTTTTCTGAATTTATAGGCGGAAGAGGTAGCGCAGACGTGCCGCAGGGGGCCCGCAAGCCTGCTAGGCGCGGGCCCCTTAGCCGCGCCTAGGGGGCTTGTGGGGTCCCCTGCTGGCCCCTGCCTTGGTTCTCAAGTCTGGTGCGTATCTTATGTTCCGGCAAAAATCTTTTCAGAAGTTTTATTCCGTTTGGACACCGTTTAAAATCCTCCTCTGAAAAGGGTCAAAAACACGGAAAAAACAGGAACTGACACTTGGCACTGAGTTAATAACTTAGTCCCGAAAAAGATATAAAAGGCATACTAAACATCAAAAGTTTGACAAGATAATAGCATGGAACCATAAAAAATTATAGATACGTTGGAGACGTATCAAGCATCCCCAAGCTTAACTCATGCTCGTCCTCGAGTAGGGAAGTGATAAAGACTGAATTTTTGATGTGGAATGCTACCTAGCATAGTTGTCCGTTGTAACTTCTTTCATGTGACATGAATGTTCAGATCCATAAGATTCAAAACAATAGTTTGCTATTGACATGAAAACAATAATACTTCAAGCAAACTAGCAAGGTAATCATGAACCTTCAAAATAACAAGGCCAAAGAAAGTTATCCCTACAAAATCATATAGTCTGGCTATGCTCCATCATCCTCACACAACTAATTTAAATAATGCACAACCCCGGTATTGGCCAAGTAATTGTTTTCGCACTCTTACTTTCTCAAACCTTTTACAACTACCACGCAATACATGAGCGTGAGCCATGGATATAGCACTATAGGTGGAATAGAGTGTGGTGGTGGTTGTGAGACAAAAAAGGAGGAGATGGTCACATTGACTCAGCGTATTAAAGGGCTATGGAGATGCCCATTAATAGATATCAATGTGAATGAGTAGGGATTGCAATACAAAGGATGCACTAGAGCTATAAATATGTGAAAGCTCAAAAGGAGAACTAGTGGGTGTGCATCCAACTTGCTTGCTCACGAAGACCTAGGGCAATTTGAGGAAGCCCATCATTGGAATATACAAGCCAAGTAATATAATAAAGATTCCCACTAGTATATGGTGGTGAAAAAACGAGAGGCTCTCAATCATGAAGAACATGGTGCTATTATGAAGCACAAGTGTGGAAAAAGATAATAGCATTGTCTCTTCTCTCTTTTTTTCTTTGGGCTCTTTTTTTTCTCTCTTCTATTTTTTTATTTGGGCTCTTTGGCCTCTCTTTTTTATTCCTCACATGGCACAATGCTCTAATAATGATGATCATCACACTTTTACTTACTCACAGCTCAAAGCTTAGAACGATGATGACTCTAAGGAAATGCCTCCGACAGTGTACCGGGATATGATCATGCAAAGGCAATATGAGAGTGACGTCACAAGTCACGAGACGGAACAGTGGGAGTTGCATGGCAATATATCTCAGAATGGCTATGAAAATGCCATAGTAGGTAGGTATGGTGGCTGTTTTGAGGAAGGCATATGGTGGGTTTGTGCACCGGCGGTACTAGGGAGGCTAGCAATGGTGGAAGGTGAAAGTGCATCTATACCATGGACTCACATTAGTCATGAAGAACTCACATACTTGTTGCGAAAGTTTTTATTAGTAATCGAAACAAAGTGGTAAACGCATACTCCTAGGGGAAGGGTTGGTAGGTGTAAACCATCACGTGATCCCGACCGCAACACAAAGGATGACAATCAATAGATCAATTATGCTCCGACTTCCTAACATAGCGGTTCACCATACGTGCATGTTACGGGAATCACTAACTGTTGGAATTATGCCCTAGAGGCAATAATAAATGTATAGTTATTATTATAATTCCTGTATCAAGATAATAGTTTATTATCCATGCTATAATTGTATTGAATGAAGACTCATTTACATGTGTGGATATATAGACAAAACACCGTCCCTAGCATGCCTCTAGTTGGCTAGCCAGTTGATCAATGATAGTCAGTGTCTTCTGATTATGAACAAGGTGTTGTTGCTTGATAACTGGATCACGTCATTGGGAGAATCACGTGATGGACTAGACCCAAACTAATAGACGTAGCATGTTGATCGTGTCATTTTGTTGCTACTGTTTTCTGCGTGTCAAGTATTTATTCCTATGACCATGAGATCATATAACTCACTGACACCGGAGGAATGCTTTGTGTGTATCAAACGTCGCAACGTAACTGGGTGACTATAAAGATGCTCTACAGGTATCTCCGAAGGTGTTAGTTGAGTTAGTATGGATCAAGACTGGGATTTGTCACTCCGTATGACGGAGAGGTATCTCGGGGCCCACTCGGTAATACAACATCACACACAAGCCTTGCAAGCAATGTAACTTAGTGTAAGTTGCGGGATCTTGTATTACGGAACGAGTAAAGAGACTTGCCGGTAAACGAGATTGAAATAGGTATACGGATACTGACGATCGAATCTCGGGCAAGTAACATACCGAAGGACAAAGGGAATGCCATACGGGATTATACGAATCCTTGGCATTGTGGTTCAAACGATAAGATCTTCGTAGAATATGTAGGATCCAATATGGGCATCCAGGTCCCGCTATTGGATATTGACCGAGGAGTCTCTCGGGTCATGTCTACATAGTTCTCGAACCCGCAGGGTCTGCACACTTAAGGTTCGACGTTGTTTTATGCGTATTTGAGTTATATGGTTGGTTACCGAATGTTGTTCGGAGTCCCGGATGAGATCACGGGCATCACGAGGGTTTCCGGAATGGTCCGGAAACGAAGATTGATATATAGGATGACCTCATTTGATTACCGGAAGGTTTTCGGAGTTACCGGGAATGACGAATGGGCTCCGGGAGTTCACCGGGGGGGGGGGGCAACCCACCCCGGGGAAGCCCATAGGCTTTGGGGAGACACACCAGCCCTTAGTGGGCTGGTGGGACAGCCCCAAGGGGGCCTATGCGCCAAGAGAAGGAAATCAAAGGAAAAGAAAAAAAAAGAGGGAAGAAGTGGGAAGGGAGGGGGACTCCTCCCACCAAACCAAGTCCAACTCGGTTTGGGGGGGGGGGAGTTCTCCCCCCTTTGGCTCGGCCGACCCCTTGAGGGTCCCTTGGACCCCAAGGCAAGGTCCCCCTCCCTCCTCCTATATATATGGGGCTTTTAGGGCATATTTGAGACGACTTTCTCACGGCTGCCCGACCACATACCTCCATAGTTTTTCCTCTAGATCGCGTTTCTGCGGAGCTCGGGCGGAGCCCTGCTGAGACAAGATCATCACCAACCTCCGGAGCGCCGTCACACTGCCGTAGAACTCTTCTACATATCCGTCTCTCTTGCTGGATCAAGAAGGCCGAGATCATCGTCGAGCTGCACGTGTGCTGAACGCGGAGGTGCCGTCCGTTCGGTACTAGATCGTGGGACTGATCGCGGGATTGTTCGCGGGGCGGATCGAGGGACGTGAGGACGTTCCACTACATCAACCGCGTTCTCTAACGCTTCTGCTGTACGATCTACAAGGGTACGTAGATCACTCATCCCCTCTCGTAGATGGACATCACCATGATAGGTCTTCGTGCGCGTAGGAAAATTTTTGTTTCCCATGCGACGTTCCCCAACAGTGGCATCATGAGCTAGGTTCATGCGTAGATGTCTTCTCGAGTAGAACACAAAAGGTTTTGTGGGCGGTGATGTGCGTTTTGCTGCCCTCCTTAGTCTTTTCTTGATTCCGCGGTATTGTTGGATTGAAGCGGCTTGGACCGACATTACTCGTACGCTTACGAGAGACTGGTTTCATCGTTACGAGTACCCCCTTTGCTCAAAGATGATTGGCAAGTGACGGTTTCTCCAACTTTAGTTGAATCGGATTTGACCGAGGAGGTCCTTGGATGAGGTTAAATAGCAACTCATAGATCTCCGTTGTGGTGTTTGCGTAAGTAAGATGCGATCCTACTAGATACCCTTGGTCACCACGTAAAACATGCAACAACAAAATTAGAGGACTTCTAACTTGTTTTTGCAGGGTATGATTGTGATGTGATATGGCCAATGATGTGATGTGATATATTGGATGTATGAGATGATCATGTTGTAATAGAAATATCGACTTGCACGTCGATGGTACGGCAACCGGCAGGAGCCATAGGGTTGTCTTTATACTAACTTATGTGCTTGCAGATGCGTTTACTATTTTGCTAGGATGTAGCTTTAGTAGTAATAGCATACGTAGCACGACAACCCCGATGGCAACACGTTGATGGATGATCATGGTGTGGCGCCGATGACAAGAAGATCGTGCCGGTGCTTTGGTGATGGAGATCAAGAAGCACGTGATGATGGCCATATCATGTCACTTATGAATTGCATGTGATGTTAATCCTTTTATGCACCTTATTTTGCTTAGCACGACGGTAGCATTATGAGGTGATCTCTCACTAAAATTTCAAGACGAAATTGTGTTCTCCCCGACTGTGCACCGTTGCTACAGTTCGTCGTTTCGAGACACCACGTGATGATCGGGTGTGATAGACTCAACGTTCACATACAACGGGTGCAAAACAGTTGCGCACGCAGAACACTCGGGTTAAGCTTGACGAGCCTAGCATGTGCAGAAATGGCCTCGGAACACATGAGACCGAAAGGTCGATCATGAATCATATAGTTGATATGATTAGCATAGGGATGCTTACCACTGAAACTACTCTCGACTCACGTGATGATCGGACTTGGGATAGTGTAAGTGGATCATGAACCACTCAAATGACTAGAGAGATGTACTTTTTGAGTGGGAGTTTAGCATATAATTTGATTAAGTTGAACTCTAATTATCTTGAACATAGTCTAAGTCCACTTTGAATATATTTGTGTTGTAGATCATGGCTCACGCAAGTGTCATCCTGAATTTTAATACGTTCCTAGAGAAAGCTAAGTTGAAAGATGATGGAAGCAACTTTGTAGACTGGGCTCGTAATCTTAAGCTAATCTTACAAGCTGGGAAGAAGGATTATGTCCTTAATGCTGCGCTAGGAGATGAACCACCCGCTACGGCTGATCAGGATGTTAAGAACGCTTGGTTAGCGCGTAAGGAGGACTACTCAATAGTTCAATGTGCAGTCTTGTATGGCTTAGAACCGGGACTTCAACGTCGCTTTGAGCGTCATGGAGCATTTGAGATGTTCCAGGAGTTGATGTTTATCTTTCAGAAGAACGCCCCGATCGAGAGGTATGAGACCTCCGATAAATTCTATGCTTGCAAGATGGAGGAAAATTCGTCTGTCAGTGAACATGTGCTCAAAATGTCTGGGTACTCAAACCGTCTAGCTGAACTGGGGATTGAACTCCCGCAAGAAGCTATCACTGACAGAATCCTTCAATCACTGCCGCCAAGCTATAAAGGCTTTGTGTTGAACTACAACATGCAAGGGATGAATAAGTCTCCCGGCGAGTTGTTTGCGATGCTGAAAGTCGCAGAGTCTGAACTCCGTAAAGAGCATCAAGTGTTGATGGTAAGCAAGACCACTAGTTTCAAGAGAAACGACAAAGGCAAGAAGGGCAATTCGAAGAAGAGCGGCAAGCCTGTTGCCAATCCGCCGAAGAAACCCAAGGCTGGACCTAAGGCTGAAACAAGAGTGCTTCTATTGCAAGGGTATGGGTCACTAGAAGCGCAATTGCCCCAAGTATCTGGCAGATAAGAAGGCGGGCAAAGAAAAATCAGGTATATTTGATATACATGTTATTGATGTGTACTTAACCGGCTCTCGTAGTAGTGCCTGGGTATTTGATACCGGTTCTGTTGCTCATATTTGCAACTCGAAACAGGAACTGCGGAATAGACGAAGGCTGGCGAAAGACGAAGTGACGATGCGCGTAGGAAACGGTTCCAAGGTTGATGCAATCGCCGTCGGCACAATGTCACTTCAACTACCATCAGGATTAGTGATGAACTTAAATCATTGTTATTTAGTGCCTGCGTTGAGCATGAACATTGTATCTGGATCTTGTTTATTGCGAGACGGTTACTCTTTTAAGTCAGAGAATAATGGTTGTTCTATTTCTATGAGTAACATCTTTTATGGTCATGCACCGAATGTGAGAGGATTGTTCATATTGAATCTTGATAGCGATACGCATATACATAACATTGAGACCAAAAGAGTTAGAGTAAACAATGATAGCGCCATATTTTTGTGGCACTGCCGCTTGGGTCATATTGGTGTAAAGCGCATGAAGAAACTCCATGCTGATGGACTTTTGGAGTCACTTGACTTTGATTCACTTGACACGTGCGAACCATGCCTCATGGGCAAGATGACTAAGACTCCGTTCTCCGGAACAATGGAGCGTGCAAGTGACTTGTTGGAAATCATACATACCGATGTGTGTGGTCCAATGAGCGTGGAGGCACGCGGCGGATATCGTTATTTTCTCACCTTAACTGACGACTTAAGTAGATATGGTTATGTCTACTTGATGAAGCACAAGTCTGAAACATTTGAAAAGTTCAAGCAATTTCAGAGTGAAGTGGAAAATCATCGTAACAAGAAGATCAAGTTCCTACGGTCTGATCGTGGGGGTGAATATCTGAGTTTCGAGTTTGGTACTCACTTAAGACAATGTGGAATTGTTTCGCAGTTAACACCGCCTGGAACACCATAGCGTAATGGTGTGTCCGAACGTCGTAATCATACTTTGTTAGAGATGGTGCGATCTATGATGTCTCTTACTGATTTGCCGTTATCATTTTGGGGTTCTGCATTGGAAACAGCTGCATTCACTTTAAATAGGGCACCATCGAAATCCGTTGAGACGACACCATACGAACTGTGGTATGGCAAAAGGCCAAAGTTGTCGTTTCTTAAAGTTTGGGGATGTGATGCTTATGTCAAAAAGCTTCAGCCTGAAAAGCTGGAACCCAAAGCGGAAAAGTGCGTCTTCATAGGTTACCGAAAAGAGACAGTTGGGTACACCTTCTATCTCAAATCCGAGGGCAAAGTGTTTGTTGCTAAGAACGGAACTTTTCTCGAGAAGGAGTTTCTCTCGAGAGAATTGAGTGGGAGGAAGATAGAACTTGACGAGGTTGTCGAACCTATTATCCCTCTGGATGGTGGCGCAGGGCAAGGGGAAACCTCTGTCGTTGCGACGCCGGTTGAGGAGGAAGTTAATGATGATGATCATGAAACTCCAGTTCAAGTTTCTGTTGAACCACGCAGGTCGACGAGATCACGCGCTGCTCCAGAGTGGTACGGTAATCCCGTCTTATCAATCATGTTGTTAGACAACAATGAACCTGCAAATTATGAAGAAGCAATGGTGGGCCCAGATTCCAACAAATGGCTAGAAGCCATGAAATCCGAGATAGGATCCATGTATGAGAACAAAGTGTGGACTTTGGAGATACTACCTGAGGGCCGCAAGGCTATTCAGAACAAATGGATCTTTAAGAAGAAGACGGACGCTGACGGTAATGTGACCGTTTATAAAGCTCGACTTGTGGCAAAGGGTTTTTCACAAGTTCCAGGAGTTGACTACGATGAGACCTTCTCACCCGTAGCGATGCTTAAGTCCGTCAGAATCATGTTAGCAATAGCTGCATTTTTCGATTATGAAATCTGGCAGATGGATGTCAAAACGGCGTTCCTTAACGGTTTCCTTAAGGAAGAGTTGTATATGATGCAACCCGAAGGTTTTGTCGATCCTAAAAATGCTGACAAGGTGTGCAAGCTCCAGCGATCCATTTATGGACTGGTGCAAGCATCTCGGAGTTGGAACAAACGCTTTGATGAGGTGATCAAAGCATTTGGGTTTATACAAGTGGTTGGAGAATCTTGTATTTACAAGAAAGTGAGTGGGAGCTCTGTGGCGTTTCTAATATTATATGTGGATGACATATTACTGATTGGAAACAACGTAGAGCTTTTGGAGAGCATAAAAGGTTACTTGAATAAGAGTTTCTCTATGAAGGACCTAGGAGAAGCTGCTTACATTCTAGGCATTAAGATCTATAGGGATAGATCAAAACGCCTGATAGGACTTTCACAAAGCACATACCTTGATAAAGTTTTGAAGAGGTTCAAAATGGAACAGTCCAAGAAAGGGTTCTTGCCAGTGTTACAAGGTACGAGATTGAGTAAGACTCAGTGCCCAGCAACTGATGAAGATAGAGAGCATATGCGCTCCGTCCCCTATGCTTCAGCCATAGGCTCTATCATGTATGCGATGCTGTGCACTAGACCGGATGTTAGCCTGGCCATAAGTATGGCAGGTAGGTTCCAGAGTAATCCAGGAGTGGATCACTGGACAGCGGTCAAGAATATCCTGAAGTACCTGAAAAGGACTAAGGAGATGTTTCTCGTGTATGGAGGTGACGAAGAGCTCGCCGTAAAAGGTTACGTCGATGCAAGCTTTGACACAGATCCGGACGACTCTAAGTCGCAAACCGGATACGTATTTATTCTTAATGGGGGTGCAGTAAGCTGGTGCAGTTCCAAGCAAAGCGTCGTAGAAGATTCTACATGTGAAGCAGAGTACATGGCTGCCTCAGAGGCGGCTAAGGAGGGTGTCTGGATGAAGCAGTTCATGACGGATCTTGGAGTGGTGCCAAGTGCACTAGATCCAATAACCTTGTTCTGTGATAACACCGGTGCCATTGCCTTAGCAAAGGAACCAAGGTTTCACAAGAAGACCAGACACATCAAACGACGCTTCAACCTCATCCGCGACTACGTCGAGGAGGAGGACGTAAATATATGCAAGGTGCACACGGATCTGAATGTAGCAGACCCGCTGACTAAACCTCTTCCACGGCCAAAACATGATCGACACCGGAACTGTATGGGTGTTAGATTTATTACAATGTAATTAACCTGGTGATGTGAGGGCTAGATTATTGACTCTAGTGCAAGTGGGAGACTGTTGGAATTATGCCCTAGAGGCAATAATAAATGTATAGTTATTATTATAATTCCTGTATCAAGATAATAGTTTATTATCCATGCTATAATTGTATTGAATGAAGACTCATTTACATGTGTGGATACATAGACAAAACACCGTCCCTAGCATGCCTCTAGTTGGCTAGCCAGTTGACCAATGATAGTCAGTGTCTTCTGATTATGAACAAGGTGTTGTTGCTTGATAACTGGATCACGTCATTGGGAGAATCACGTGATGGACTAGACCCAAACTAATAGACGTAGCATGTTGATCGTGTCATTTTGTTGCTACTGTTTTCTGCGTGTCAAGTATTTATTCCTATGACCATGAGATCATATAACTCACTGACACCGGAGGAATGCTTTGTGTGTATCAAACGTCGCAACGTAACTGGGTGACTATAAAGATGCTCTACAGGTATCTCCGAAGGTGTTAGTTGAGTTAGTATGGATCAAGACTGGGATTTGTCACTCCGTATGACGGAGAGGTATCTCGGGGCCCACTCGGTAATACAACATCACACACAAGCCTTGCAAGCAATGTAACTTAGTGTAAGTTGCGGGATCTTGTATTACGGAACGAGTAAAGAGACTTGCCGGTAAACGAGATTGAAATAGGTATACGGATACTGACGATCGAATCTCGGGCAAGTAACATACCGAAGGACAAAGGGAATGACATACGGGATTATACCAATCCTTGGCACTGAGGTTCAAACGATAAGATCTTCGTAGAATATGTAGGATCCAATATGGGCATCCAGGTCCCGCTATTGGATATTGACCGAGGAGTCTCTCGGGTCATGTCTACATAGTTCTCGAACCCGTAGGGTCTGCACACTTAAGGTTCGACGTTGTTTTATGCGTATTTGAGTTATATGGTTGGTTACCGAATGTTGTTCGGAGTCCCGGATGAGATCACGGGCATCACGAGGGTTTCCGGAATGGTCCGGAAACGAAGATTGATATATAGGATGACCTCATTTGATTACCGGAAGGTTTTCGGAGTTACCGGGAATGTACCGGGAATGACGAATGGGCTCCGGGAGTTCACCGGGGGGGGCGGGGCAACCCACCCCGGGGAAGCCCATAGGCTTTGGGGAGACACACCAGCCCTTAGTGGGCTGGTGGGACAGCCCCAAGGGGGCCTATGCGCCAAGAGAAGGAAATCAAAGGAAAAGAAAAAAAAGAGAGGGAAGAAGTGGGAAGGGAGGGGGACTCCTCCCACCAAACCAAGTCCAACTCGGTTTGGGGGGGGGGAGTCCTCCCCCCCTTGGCTCGGCCGACCCCTTGAGGGTCCCTTGGACCCCAAGGCAAGGTCCCCCTCCCTCCTCCTATATATATGGGGCTTTTAGGGCAGATTTGAGACGACTTTCTCACGGCTGCCCGACCACATACCTCCATAGTTTTTCCTCTAGATCGCGTTTCTGCGGAGCTCGGGCGGAGCCCTGCTGAGACAAGATCATCACCAACCTCCGGAGCGCCGTCACACTGCCAGAGAACTCTTCTATCTCTCCGTCTCTCTTGCTGGATCAAGAAGGCCGAGATCATCGTCGAGCTGCACGTGTGCTGAACGCGGAGGTGCCGTCCATTCGGTACTAGATCGTGGGACTGATCGCGGGATTGTTCGCGGGGCGGATCGAGGGACGTGAGGACGTTCCACTACATCAACCGCGTTCTCTAACGCTTCTGCTGTACGATCTACAAGGGTACGTAGATCACTCATCCCCTCTCGTAGATGGACATCACCATGACAGGTCTTCGTGCGCGTAGGAAAATTTTTGTTTCCCATGCGACGTTCCCCAACACTAACTTCAACACAAGTATTTCTAGATTCACAATACCCTACTAACATAACTCTTAACATTACCAAATCCACGTCTCAAAACTAATTGAGAGGAATCAAACTTCTCTTTCTGCTCAATGCACATGAAGATGGAAGTTTTATTGTATCCTCTTTGGGTACCTATTACCTTTGGGATTACTTTCATAGCACAAACAAACCACCAAGTCATGCACCGCCGTGCTCTAAAAGATCTAAGTGAAGCACATAGAGCAAAATTATCGAGCTCAAAAGATATAAGTGAAGCACAATGAGCATTCTAGCAAATTCACGATGAGTGCATGTCTCTCTCAAAAGGTGTGCAGCAAGGATGATTGTGACACAACAAAAAGAAAAGACTCCTACGATACAAGACGCTCCAAGCAAAACACATATCATGTGGTGAATAAAAATATAGCTCCAAGTAATATTACCGATGGATTGAAGACAAAAGAGGGGATGCCTTCCCGGGGCATCCCCAAGCTTAGGCTTTTTGGTGTCCTTGAATTTGGCTTGGGATGCCTTGGGCTTCCCCAAGCTTGAGCTCTTTCCACTCTTTATCCATTTGTCCATGAGAACATCACCCAAAACTTGAAAACTTAACAACACAAAACATAAACAGAAACTCGTGATATCATTAGCACAAGAAAACAAACTACCACCTCTTTAGGTACTGTAGAAAACTTGATTTATGTTCATATTGGTGTTATATTACTGTATTATCACTTTTCCATGGCTATTACCCCCCGATACTATCCATAGTTTCATCAAAACAAGCAACCAACACAACAAAAACAGAATCTGTCAAAAACAGACCAATCTGTATACTTTGTATACTTCTGTACCTCAACAATTCTGAAAAATTACGACAGCCTGGTCAAAAGGCATATCAACCAGCAGCAAAAAGAATCAACACAAAGGCTCTTTCTTAATAAAAATGAAAAATAATTTCGTGAGCGAAAAGTTTCTGTCTTTTTCAGCACGATCAAACAACCATCACCAAAACTAGTCATAAAGGTTTTACTTGCCTCAAACATAAAAAGAAACACAAAAAACACAATCATAACAGAATTATGATGGTGTGGACGCAACAAAACAGAAAGAAAAAGATAAAGTCATTCGGTTGCCTCCCAACAAGCGCTATTGTTTAACGCCCTTAGCTAGGCATTGATAATTCAATGATGCTCACACAAAAGACAAGAATTGAAGCACAACAAGAGCATCATAAAGCACGTGAAAATCACATCTAAGTCTAACATACTTTCTATGCATAGGCATTTTATAGGAAAACAAATTGGCAAGACAACCATTTGTTACCAAATGCAAGGAAGAAGAAAGAGATAATAGCAATCTCAACATAACGAGAGGTAATTTGGTAACATGAAACTTTCTACCACAATATTTTCCTCTCTCATAGCAATTACATGTGGGATCATAATCAAATTCAACAATATAGCTATCACAAAGGATATTATTTCCATGATCCACATGTGGCGCTCCGCCTGATTACCACTGTAGCCAGACGGTCGCCGCACATGCCAGCCTAGGAAATCACTCTGGCATGCACATTTACAACATGTGTCATGAACATAAGCATTTCTATTAATGGATATAAGGGTTTTACAAGATGAGCTACAAGGGTGATGGCAGCGGAAAAGCTCTATCTAAGGCAACAGGGTCTTGATGCAGCTCCAATCCACAGGGATCTGAGTCGGTTACGCTCCTAGCCCGCGAACGCTCTATCTCCTCGCGTACGACGGATCCTTATGTGAACCTAGCCATGTTAAAAGCCGTTGAGTACTTTTGAATGTACTCTTAAGCAAACCAAACTAACATATACACTAAGCAAAGCAATCCATGGCATTCAAGCATGTATTCGTTATTAGAACAATATTAAACATCATGACATAGCATACCTATCTAGCAAGATTAATTATCAAGGTATAACAGGGTTATCTAACAAGATAACTTCTAAAGTAAATGCGATAAGGTAAAACATATTAAGTAAATGATTTATACTCCAACTATTCTCATGATCCAGTCTGAATCTGATCCAAATCCAATCCAACTCAGGTGCTCATCGACCACTCATCTCATAGCCATCCCATGGCTAACATGTCATATACCGAACATCTTCTGATGTCTGCACAAGACGAGTTCTTCCATCATGATCATCACTCTTACGGTTGATCACTTACTAAGGTCTGGTCGGGCTGTCCAATACCGTGGACTCAACTATTCGAATAGATTTGACACTCTGCAGAGGTTGCACACTTTACCCACACTGTGGAGTACTGACCTCGTGATCCCATTCGGGTGGACCAGTATTACTCCAACAAAACTTGCCTGAACCGTGATCCTCTCATCATATCCCCGGCAACCACTCCCTTCTGGAGTCCTGCCCTGGGTGGCCCTGTGTCCTCATGACACCTGTGTCCTCATGACACCTGCCACCGTCGTGGCCAAACAAAACTGTCCCAAACGGGGACGGGCCCAACTCAACTTAACTGGTCTCACAGGATTATCACCGCCTACCTGACGAGGGTCAGCGCGCGTGCATAATCCTCCCTCTTTGGGGATATCGGTGAGAGCGATCATGCGAACAGCTCAAGTCAAGGCCGTCCCATATCGGCAAATGTGGTTGCACTGATGAGCCCAGACAGGTGACTCGAGATCAACTCATTAGGTTTAATCTATCACTATGTTTATCAAGCTTGGCTACTTAGCAACAATAACTCATCATGATGAATGCAATAACAACGATAAGAATACTACAGACTATTCCTATATCATGAACCATTAATACCACAGGATGTGAATAGCAAATTATTACTTCACAGGTTTTATCTATAACTGAGATCCTCGGAACCCTCGCATAAACTCGGCAAATAAATCGGTAGTCACCAGAACGGTCTTTCCAACACAGATCTGGGACGTTACGGAATAACTCAACCCCGGCTCAAGACGGCTGGAAAGCAACTCAGAGCATGAGACGGTGTTGATAAGAAGAAAGTAGCATCTCCCTAAGACAGTCGAAGCACAACTCAGAGCATAGGGTCACCGCTACGGAAAGGAATTCAACAGTTGCCCGCGACGGCCGAAAAGCAGCTCAGAACACGGGACAACTGCTGACAAAAGAAATATAAAATTGGCATCCACCCTGGACGACCGAAAGCAGCTCAGACTCAGGCGTGGTGCCGTCATTGAAGGAAATGCGAGCAAGGGTTTGTCAGCATCTCATACATCACATTACTATACACTCGGACATAAGAATATTGAATTAAATATGCAAGAACATCATAGAGCAAAGCTTAAAGGCGTATATTAGATGGTCGGCTTGCCTGGGGTCGAAGAATACTCCCGGACGAGGTGCGGAGAGTCCGCAGAAAGGATCGTCGGATACCGCTCTCTCTCGAAGGGGCTGATTGGAAACAATGGCAAAAGGGTCATTTTCACTATGTCACCACCTTATGAAAATGATATCATCATGACGGTCTTGACGAGACGAATACGTGGGCTTTGGAATCACCCCAATCGGAGTCTCGAGCAAAAAGATATGAGCATTTGAAGTCTAGGGACCAATCTGCAAATAAAATACTCACATACACGCCCCTGGGGGCTGACCGGAAAGCGCACTCAGCCGGAATACGCTTTCCGAAAGGGAAAACGTAAACTTAGCCGCTGTAACAGGAAATACGCTTTCTCTAACTGAAAGCGCATTTACTGCAGTGCGTTTCCACTTATCCTAACAACGGGCCCGGGCTGTTCTCTGTCTCTCTCTGTGGCCGACGCACGGGCCCCACCTCATCTCTCTCTCTCTCCTGGCCTTCTTCAACCTCCCGCTTGCTCCTGCGAGGCAGAGAGGGCGCTGGCGCCGGCGCTCACCAGGGCGGCTCCGGCCACCCCCGACCAGGCGGAGGCCAAAGGAGGGCCTGCCGGCGAGCGGCGCCTCCATTCCTGGCGGGCGGAGCCAGTGGGAGGGCGAGGTGGCGTGGCATCTCGCGGCGGCCACGGCTCGGCACCGCCGAGATGCCGGCGACCGGAGGGTCTCCCGGAGCAAGCGAGGGCGGGGACGGATCCCTAAGGTCATGGCGCACCCGATGAAGGGCTCGAATGGAGCCGGGGACAGCCGGAGAGAGGGTCACGGCACGGAGGCCGAGGGGAACGACGGCGGCCTTCGGCCAGGGAGCAACAGGGGACTCAAGGGCGCATGGGAAGGGGCTTGGGAGGATGTTGGCGAGGAGGGCGAGCTCAGAGGCGACTTAAATAGGCTCGGGGAAAGGCCCTGGACATCTCTCGCCGATGACCGAAGCTCCAGGAAGAATCGGCATGGCTCCAGTGGCTAGCAGAGGTGTCCATGGCGAGGAACAGGGGAGGGGAAATGACCGCACGATCATGAGCTATCTACTGGACATGGAGGGGACGCGAGAGGTAGAGGAAGTGGACGAGGTCGAGGGCCCAAATGCAGAGAGCTTGCATTTGGCGCGCTCCACCGGTGCTCACCACGTGCACCACCCCCTATGTCACTTTCCTTCGTGACCCATCATGTCCAACAGCTTCCCCACTGCTCAAATGGATAGGATCAGGGTCTGGAATGAGCTAGGAGGTTCTAGGAGAGAAGAAACTTGCTAAAAAAGATTCTCGCAACAATGTGTTTGATATGTTTTATGAAAAATTGGCTAAGAGAAACAAGCTGGATTTTGGCATGGAGTAGTCATCTACTAAGGTGGTCATTATGCCAAAAATTAAGCACCAATGGACCAGTGTAGATGGTACTTCCTTTGAACACTTACAGACTGGCTAGAAACTAGAATTTGAAGCTGGGCTCAAATGTCTGGATGAATTTGGCTAAAATTTGGGGGAAGATGATGATTTGAATATAAGGAGAGAATGGAAAAAAATTCAGCTCATTTGGGAATGCCTACATGGTACTTCCTTCACAAAGCTTCCAAATAGGAAGAAAATTAGGGGAATTTCTTGGGCAACTTAGATAAAAGGGATTGAGATGATTTTTGGTATTAACTAGTGATTTAACAATATAAACCACCATGAAAAGTTTCAGCTCAAGGAGACCAAGGAATAGAGCACTTCCTTTGCAAATTTCCCAACTGGACATAATTTGCAATTTGATGTTGTGCTCAAAATTTGAACTATGGATCTTGGGATTTTGATGGAAATGGGCAAGATATGGATAGAGAAGCTCCACAAATTATTTGGGATTTTTCCTGGCTACCAAAACGGTAGTTCCGTTAGAAAGTGCCCAAAATGCAATATTGGCATCAAATAGGAAAATGCAATTTTCCTTTATTCTATGATGGCCAATATTTTTGGGAGCTCAATATGATCACCAAGAATATCTCTACAAGTTTTCATGAGCATTGGAGATGGATAGCTATTTTCCTAGATTTAATTCCTTCAACTAGGAGAAAAAGGTATTAATTATAAATAAAAAATACTGCCAATGACTTGGCAATATTTTTGCATATCCAGGGTTTAAAGATAAGGGATGATCACTAGGAAAAGGTTTGGGAGGAAACAGGGCAAAAGAAATTGGGGATCCTTTGAAACAGGAGAGATCAGAGTTTCCCTTCCGGCAATTCGGAAGGTAGGGTTTTGACGGCAAAACCCCGAGAAGTTATCTTGGGTGGAAAGGCTAGACTGGGGGGAATTTAGGGAAGTCAAGGCTAGATGACCATCTTCACATACCCATGGTGAAAGAAATCCGATAACACCGAGAAAAAGATGGGGTTGAATCCCGCAAATGAAAAAAAACCAGGGAGCGAAAACCAGGGTGTTCCAAACCTACCCCCCTTAAGAAAATCTCGTCCTCGAGATTTCCAGGCTTACCTCCCGGGGAAAGGGGACTTACCAGTGTGCGACTTGGATTCATCAGTTGTCCTGCCTCCATGGATTCTCGGACTTTATAACTGTCTCTTCGGAGGGACCAAGTGTCGTATTTGCACATGGCTTTCTTGAATCCTTCTCTTTCCTGTCAGGTGTACATTTTATTCCGGTAGTAGTGTTGCGGGGTGGGGTAACGGGTACTGCCACCCAACATCGTGGTTCCAGGGACTGGGAGTATCTGCTTCGGGCTCTATTGTAATACTTTGTACCCTGACTGTCATGTGTAATACATCCTTTCTTGGTACCGAGCTCACGTGCTCGTATGTCCTCAAGTGAATGGGAATGACTTTCTTTTTGTCGTGTCAGAATGCTCAAGCTGGTGTTTCCTTATGGCTTATGCATCCTAACGTTGCTCTCGGGTGATCCATAACTCGAGGAGTTATTCTGACCAGCTATTGCTGCTATATCCTCAACTGCACGCATGATCACAAAATAATCATAGACAGTAATCTCTTATTCCAATGACGTCATGATGTCTATGAGATGTTGTTGCTGGTGTGCCTTGAACTATTTTCTCTTAATGTCTCGTTCAGACTCTCTTGCTCGGGAGGATGGCTCTGTCATATATATATATATATATATATATATATATATATATATATATATATATATATATAAAATCTCTGCAGTCCTTGTTGTGATCACGGAGATGGGCATAGTATGCCTATCATTTGGTGTATCTTTTTAGGGCATAGCTTCTTATCTGGGTTGATGGCCCATATTCGTGATGAGTGTGGCAAGCTGTTTTGTGGCCGCATATGCAAGAGCCTGACAAACACTGGTAATACCTCTGTGTCTGCGAAACGGTATCTTGCCACGGAGGTTGTATGCCCACAAATTCTTTGGTTTTGAGGACTCCTTTGATGTACTCTTCATGTACTGCCAACACTATTCCTTGATTGTCTTCCTTGAGCGTTGGCTTGTTCTCACAACTTATTCTTGTGTATCTCGTAGGGGTTGCGGTGCTCATATTCTTGTTCTCAACATAGGGCTGTTGTTTTTCTGACACCGTCATTCCCGTGCATGAGTGGCTCTCATGAACTGATTCACTAGATTGTATGTTCACAACATATGCAAGTGTAGGATAGATCCTTCCATCATGACTGAGTTCTTAGGCGAATATGGGTACCGGCTAATTCTTTTTTTGACAAGCTTGTTGTCGGCACAATGCCGTGTTGGAGAAGACTGAATTCCTTATACTCGAAGCTTCTGCTTGAGTAGCTTGTTGAAGACGGCTGGTTATCATACCTCAGAATCTTTCCTTCATGTGGTTTGCTGCGGAAGGTCGGGTTCCTTATGCCAGAGGCTTTCCGTGGTAGCCTGTTATGGAAGATGGGAGTGTCGTATCCCATAAGAATCCTTAACAGAGTGGCGTACTCCTACTGCAACAAAAGACCTTCCAACGGCGCGAGAAATAGGCACGTCGACGGAAGAATACTTGGCTTGATCTTTCTGCTGCGGCTACGCCTTAAGGGACTTCCTAGGAAAGTACGCAAAGGATTTCCCCCGTGGCCTTGGAGCCTTGCGTTGGTGTTCCCTCGAAGCGGAAAGGGTGATGTAGCGTAGTGGTGGTAAGTACTTCCCTCAGTTTGAGAACCAAGGTATCAATCCAGTGGAGGAGTATCTCAAGATCCTGCACAAACACAAAAACTTGCTCCCAACGCTATGAAGGGGTTGCCAATCCCTTATAGATTGTTTGCCAAGTGAGAACTGAAATCAACAAAGTAACAAAGCAAAGTAAAAACGAAGATGTAAACGATGGATGTGAATAGACCCGGGGGCCGTAGTGTTTACTAGTGGCTTCTCTCATGAAAGCAAGTAGACGGTGGGTGAACAAATTACTGTCGAGCAATTGACAGAACCGCGCAAAGTCGTGACGATATCTATGCAATGATTATTTCTATAGGCATCATTTCCGAAACAAGTAGACCGATACTTTCTGCATGTACTACTATTAATCCACACGTCGACCGCTATCCAGCATGCATCTAGTGTATTAAGTCCATAAGAACAGAGTAACGCCTTAAGCAAGATGACATGATGTAGAGGGATAATCTCAAACCAATGATAAAAACCCCATCTTTTTACCCTTGATGGCAACTACTTGATGTGTGCCTTGCTGCCCCTATTGTCACTGGGAAAGGTCACCACATGGTAGAACCCAAAACCAAGCACTTCTCCCATTGCAAGAATCATAGATCTAGTTGGCCAAACAAAACCCAAGACTCGGAGAAACTTACAAAGATATCAAATCATGCATATAAGAAATCAGCAAAGACTCAAATATATATCATAGATAATCTGATCACAAATCCACAATTCATCGGATCTCGACAAATACACCGCCAAAGAAGATTACATCGGATAGATCTCCATGAAGATCATGGAGAACTTTGTATTGAAGATCCAAGAGAGAGAAGAAGCCATCTAGCTACTAACTACGGACCCGTAGGTCTGAAGTGTTTTACTCACGAGTCATTGGAGTGGCGATGATGATCATGATGAAGCCCTCCAACTCCAAAGTCCCCTCCGGCAGGGTGCCGGGAAGGGTCTCCAGATGAGATCTCACGGAAACGGAAGCTTGCGGCGGCGGAAAAGTATTTTTGAGGCTCCCCCGATTTTTTGGGAATATTTGGGAATTTATAAGCCAAAGACCTAGGTCAGGGGCGACCAGGGAGGCCACAAGCCTGCCCACCGCCGCCTCCCCCCCCCCGGTGGCGGAGTGGGGGCTTGTGGGTTCCCTGGAGCCCACCTGGCTCGGCCAAAAAGCCCCTGGTCTTCTTCCGTTTGGGAAAAAAATCATTTCAGTGTTTTTCTTCCGTTTGGACTCCATTCCAAAATCAGATCTGAAAAGAGTCAAAAACATGAGAAAAACAGGAACTGGCACTTGGCACTGAATTAATAAGTTAGTCCCAAAAAAGATATAAAAGGTACATAAAACAACCAAAGAAGACAAGATAACCGCGTGAAACCATCAAAAATTATAGATACGTTTGAGACGTATCAAGCATCCCAAGCTTAACTCCTGCTCGTCCTCGAGTAGGGAAGTGATAAGAATGAACTTTTGATGCTTTCATGCTACCTAGCATAGGTGTCCTTTGTAATTCCTCTTATGTGACGTGAATGTTCAGATCCATTAGATTCAAAACAATAGTTTGCTATTGACGTGGAAACAATAATAATTCAAGCAAACTAGCAAAGTAATCATGAACTTTCAAAATAACAAGGCCAAAAGAAAGTTATCCCTACAAAAGCATATAGTCTGGCTATGCTCTATCATCATTGCACAACAAATTTAAATCATGCACAACCCCGGTATTGGCCAAGTAATTGTTTCACACCTTTACTTTATCAAACATTTTCAACTCTCACGCAATACATGAGCATGAGCCATGGTTATAGCAGTATAGATGGTGTGGAATGTAGTGGAGGTTGCAAGACAAAAAGGAGAAGATAGTCACATTAACTAGGCATATCAATGAGCTGTGGAGATGCTCATCAATAGATATCAATGTGAATGAGTAGGTATTGCCATACAAATGATGCACTAGAGCTACGAGTATGTGAAATCTCTTAAAGAAAACTAGTGGGTGTGCATCCAACTTGCTTGCTCACGAAGACCTAAGGCAATTTTGAGGAAGCCTATCATTGGAATATACAAGCCAAGTAATATAATGAAAATTTCCCACTAGCTATATGGTGGTGACAAAACGAGAGACTCTCAATCATGAAGATCATGGTGCTTTAATATGCACAAGTGTGGAAAAAGTGGTAGCATTGTCCCTTCTCTCTTTTTCTCTTTTTTTTATTTTTTCTATTTTGGTGGGCTCTTTGGCCTCTTTTTTTATGGGCTTCTTTGGCCTCTTTTATTTCCTCACATGGGACAATGCTCCATTATTGATGATCATCACACTTTCAAATCAAAACTTAGAGTAACGATGACTCTATATGGAATGCCTTCGGTAGTGTACCGTGGCAATGATCTAGCCTGGCATAGACATCAATGGAAACATCATGCTAGCTATCTTACGATCATGCAATGGCAATGTAGACGTGGTGGCATATGTCATGGTGGTAGTTGCATGACAATATATCTCGGAATGACTTTGAAAAAGCCATAGTAGGTAGGTATGGTGGCTGTTTTGAGGGAGGCTAATGGTGGGTTTTGTGCACCGGCGAAAGTTGCACGGCACTAAGAAGATAGTGATGCTGGAAGGTGAAAGTGCATCTAAACCATGGACTCAACATTAGTCATGAAGAACTCATATACTTGTTGCAAAAGTTTTATTAGTAATCGAAACAAAGCATTCAACGCATACTCCTAGGGGAAGGGTTGGTAGGTATAAACCATCGCGCGATCCCGACCGCCACACAAAGGATGACAATCAATATACTAATCATGCTCAGATTTCATCACATAGCGGTTCACCATACGTGCATGCTACGGGAATCACTAACTTCAACACAAGTATTTCTAGATTCACAACACCTTACTAGCATGACTTCAATATTACCATAACCACAACTCAAAACTAATTGAGATGAATCAAACTTCTCTAACTATTCAATGCACATGAAGGTGGAAGTTTTCGTATCCCTTTGGATAACTACCCCTTTTGAGACTACTTTCAAAGCATAGATCAACTACCAAGCCACGCACCGCTGTGCTCTAAAAGATATAAGTGAAGCACATAGAGCAAAAGTATCTAGCTCAAAAGATATAAGTGAAGCACATGTGAGCTAAATTGTCTACCAAAAGATATAAGTGAAGCTCGACAAAATCACGGTGTGTGCATGTCTCTCTCTCTAGGTGTGCAGCAAGGATGATTGTGACACAACCAAAATAAAATATCCTATGATACAAGACGCTCCAAGAAAAAACACATAACATGTGGTGAATAAAAATATAGCCCCAAGTAACGTTACCGATGGATTGAAGACGAGAGAGGGGATGCCTTCCCGGGGCATCCCCAAGCTTAGGCTTTTACGGCATCCTTGAATCTATTGGGGTGCCTTGGGCATCCCCAAGCTTAGGATTTTACGGCATCCTTGAATCTCTTGGGGTGCCTTGGGCATCCCCAAGCTTGAGCTCTTGCCACTCTTTATCTCTTTGTCCATAAGAACTTCACCCAAAACTTGAAAACTTCACAACACGAAACTTAAAAAGAAACTCGTGATAACATTAGTACAAGAAAGCAAACCACCACTTCCTTAGGTACTGTAGCAAACTTAAATTCAACTTGTGATGATGTTGGGTTACTGTACTTTCAATCTTCCATGGCTAATACCCCCGATACTATCCATAGTTTCATCAAAATAAGCAACCAACACAACAAAAACAGAATCTGTTAACAGCAGACCAGTCTATAGCAATCTGTATATTTCGTATACTTCTGGTACTTCACAAATTCTGAAAAATTAGGAAAGTCTGAAGAATTTGCGTAGCAATCAGTAGCAAAAAGAATTAACTCAAAATCTCTTACATAAAAAAAATGAAAATTCTTTTCATGAGAAGAAAGTTTCTATCTTTTCCAGCATGACCAAACGATCATCCCCAAGACTAATCATAACGGTTTTGCTTGGCACAAACGCAAAAAGAAACACAAAAAACACAATAATAACAGAATTATGAAAGTTTGGAAAGCACAAAAACGAAATAAAAAGGATATATTCGTTGGGTTGCCTCCCAACAAGCGCTTTTGTTTAACACCCTTAGCTAGGCGAAAGTGATGGAATCACGTATAGTCATCTTTGGTGCTCAAACCATAAGTAGCCTCATCATAGATTCATAAGGCAATCTTATTTTGTTTCTAGGAAAGTGCTCCATGCCCTTCTTTAAAGGAAATTTAAATCTAATATTCCCTTCCTTCATATCGATGATAGCACCAATAGACCTTAGGAAAGGTCTACCAAGAATAATGGGACATGAAGATTTGCAATCTGTGTCAAGTACAATGAAATCCACGGGTACATAGTTCTTATTTGCAACAATAAGAACATCATCGATCCTCCCCATGGGTTTCTTGATAGTAGAATCCGCAAGATGCAAATTAAGAGAACACTCTTCAATCTCATGAAACCAAGAATATCACATAAAGACTATGGAATCGCGGAAACACTAGCACCCAAATCACACAAAGCATTGCACTCATAGTTTTTAATATTGATTTTGATAGTAGGTTTCCACTCATCATGAAGTTTTCTAGGTATAGAGACTTCTAGTTCGAGCTTCTCTTCAAGAGATTTCATCATAGCATCTACGATATGCGCGGTAAAGGCTTTGCTTTGGCTATAAGCATGTGGAGAGTTTGCAATGGATTGCATCAAAGAAATGCATTCAAACAAGGAGCAATTATCATAATTGAATTCCTTGAAATCCTAAGTGGGAGTTTCATCACTACCCAAAATTTTTTACTTCTTCTACTCCACTCTCGACACCTTTATCATGAAGATAGGTGGACTCCGAATCATTGGGGCGTTTTTCAACCAAAGTGGATTCATATCCAACCCTCCATAAGTAGGTTTGACACGCGAAAACAAAGATTCAAGAGGAGAAACACCAAGCACTTTAAAATCTTCATGATTTGCATCACTAGAACGCACCCTTTTAAACCATTCATCTCTAGCGTGAATTTGGGCGGTTCTTTCTTTGCTCTCATTCATGGATATGCACATAGCTTTCAAAGTTTCATCCGAGTTGACCTTGGGAGGAGCACATCTAACTTTCAAAGTATCAATATCACAAGACATCCTATCAATGCTCTTAGCCAAATCGTCTATTTTGAGTAGTTTTTCCTCTATGGACGCATTGAAAATCTTTTGAGAGTTGATGAACTCTTTGATATTACTCTCTAGATCAGAGGGTAATTTGTTGTGATTTCCATAAGTGTTGTCGTAGGAATTGCCATAATTGTTAGAGGAGTTACTAGGAAAAGCCCTAGGAACATAGTTTCCTCTAAAAGCATTGTTGTTGCCAAAATTGTTCCTACCAACAAAATTCACGTCCAAACTAGTGTTGCTACTCTCAATCAAAGAATATAGTGGCATGCCATTAGGATCTACGGTAGCATTTCTACTAGCAACCAAATTCATCAACTCGTCCATCTTAGCACTAAGCGAGTTAATCTCTTCTAGAGCGTGCACTTTTTTGCTAGCAGGCGACCTTTCAGTGTGCCACTTAGAGTAGTTGGTCATGATATTGTCTAGGAGTTTTGTAGCGTCTCCTAACGTGATTTCCATGAATGTTCCACCTGAGGCGGAGTCCAAGATATTGCGAGAAGCGAAATTCAAGCCAGCGTAAAAGATTTGTATAATCATCCACAAACTCAAGCCATGAGCGGGACAATTTCTAATCATAAGCTTCATCCTCTCCCAAGATTGTGCAACGTGTTCATGATCAAGTTGCTTGAAATTCATGATATCGTTACGTAAGGAGATGATCTTAGCCGGCGGAAAATACTTGGATATGTAACCATCTTTGCACCTATCCCAAGAATCGATACTATTTTTAGGCAAAGAAGAAAACCAAGTTTTTGCGCGATCTCGCAACGAGAAAGGAAAAAGTTTCAACTTAATCACGTCATTATCCACATCTCTTTTCTTTTGCATATCGCAAAGCTCAATGGAGGTATTGAGATGGGATGCGGCATCTTCACTAGGAAGGCCAGAGAATTGCGCTTTCATAACAAGATTCAGCAAAGCTGCGTTGATTTCATACGATTCCGCACTAGTGGCGAGAGCAATCGGAGTACTAATAAAATCATTATTATTAGTGCTCGAGAAGTCGCAAAGTTTGGTGTTTTCAGACATGATGACTTCAACAACCAAACAAGCACACAAGCAAGCAAGAAAACCGGCAAAGGCAAAAGAAAATGGCGAAGGCGAAATGCGAATGAAAACTGCAAATGTGAAGTGGGGGAGAGGAAAACGGGAGGCAACTGGCAACAAAAGTAAATGCAAGAAAAGAGTTTGTGAGACCTACTTGGATAGATCTTGATTTCTCCTCCCCGTCAACAGCGCCATAAATACTTCTGCTACTGCAACAAAATACCTTCCAATGGCGCCAGAAATAGGCACGTCGACGGTAGAATACTTGGCTTGATCTTTCTGCTGTGGCTACGCCTTAAGGGACTTCCTAGGCAAGTATGCAAAGGATTTCCCCCGTGGACTTGGAGCCTTGCGTTGGTGTTCCCTCGAAGCGAAAAGGGTGATGTAGCGTAGCGGTGGTAAGTACTTCCCTCAGTTTGAGAACCAAGGTATCAATCCAGTGGATGAGTATCTCAAGATCCTGCACAAACACAAAAACTTGCTCCCAATGCTATGAAGGGGTTGTCAATCCCTTATAGATTGTTTGCCAAGTGAGAACTGAAAGCAATAAAGTAACAAAGCAAAGTAAAAGCGGAGATGTAAACGATGGATGTGAATAGACCCGGGGGCCCTAGTGTTTACTAGTGGCTTCTCTCATGAAAGCAAGTAGACGGTGGGTGAACAAATTACTGTCGAGCAATTGATAGAACCGCGCAAAGTCAGGACGATATCTATGCAATGATTATTTCTATAGGCATCACGTCCGAAACAAGTAGACCGATACTTTCTGCATCTACTACTATTACTCCACACGTCGATCGCTATCTAGCATGCATCTAGTGTATTAAGTCCATAAGAACAGAGTAACACCTTAAGCAAGATGACATGATGTAGAGGGATAATCTCAAACCAATGATAAAACCCCCATCTTTTTACCCTTGATGGCAACTACTTGATGTGTGCCTTGCTGCCCCTACTGTCACTGGGAAAGGTCACCACATGGTAGAACCCAAAACCAAGCACTTCTCCCATTGCAAGAATCATAGATCTAGTTGGCCAAACAAAACCCAAGACTCGGAGAAACTTACAAAGATATCAAATCATGCATATAAGAAATCAGCAAAGACTCAAATATATATCATAGATAATCTGATCACAAATCCACAATTCATCGGATCTCGAAAAATACACCATGAGCCATTGGAGGGGCGATGATGATGATGAAGAAGCCCTCCAACTCCAAAGTCCCCTCCGGCAGGGTGCCGGGATGGGTCTCCAGATGAGATCTCGTGGAAACGGAAGCTTGCGGCGGTGGAATAGTATTTTTGAGGCTCCCCCGATTTTTTGCGGAATATTTGGGAATTTATAGGCCAAAGACCTAGGTCAGGGGGCGGCCAGGGAGGCCACAAGCCTGCCCACCGCCGCCTCCCCCCCCGGTGGCGGAGTGGGGGCTTGTGAGCTCCCTGGAGCCCACCTGGCTTGGCCCAAAATCCCCCTGGTCTTCTTCCGTTCGGGAAAAAATCATTTTGGGGGTTTTCTTCCGTTTGGACTCCGTTCCAAAATCAGATCTGAAAAGAGTCAAAAACACGGAAAAAATAGGAACTGGCACTTGGCACTGAATTAAGAAGTTAGTCCCAAAAAAGATATAAAAGGTACATAAAACAACCAAAGAAGACAAGATAATAGCGTGAAACCATCAAAAATTATAGATATGTTTGAGACGTATCACGTACCGAGACAGTGTGGTACCATAAGCTCTTTCTGGTAGCCTTGGCTGAAGATATTCCATACATCGCTTGTCCTTCCGCTGGTCTGGTTGTTGTTGTTGTAAAAGTTTCCTGACTGGTGCAATCCTCATGTGGACAATTGAGTTGGAAGGCCATATGTTCAAACCAGGTGTTGTCGATAATAAGCAATTGATGGATAATTCCACCGGGTTCAACTCGGCTTGCAAGCATGTTGGGTGCTTCTTGATTCGGATAACCACAAACTTATCCATATTCCTTGCGGATCTTTTTCATAGTGCCGGGAAAATTTTATATTTGCACCGTTAAGCTTCAAGATTTTCCTTGAAATTTGTACCAACGTACCGGAGTTTTGTTGCTGATTTTTATGCATCCTCATTCTTGAAATATGTCCTTGGTGGGTTACAAATGATTCTTGGGTCCATGGGGAAAAGGCTCAGGGTTCAATTTTCTTGACTGAAATAATCTTTGCATCGCGGACTCAATAATTTGTCCCTACCGATGTTCCTTCTTGGTAGCTTTCCTGAATGCTTCCTCGGGTATGATCGATTCTGAGGCAAACTCTCTTGGGTATATTTTGGCCTTGTCTGTTGCACACAATTCTGCTTTTGACCCATTCTTCATTCTTGATAGATCCGATGGTAATGTTCTGTACATCAGGCGGTTGGCGTGGCTTGACTTTTATTGGAATGGGGATTATTGGGTATTATCCCCGTTGCATGCTGATCTTCTTAGATAACTCTTGCAGATGGATCCAGTCGGAGTGGGAAAACGAAACCGACAAAAGAAACTGGAATCGCAAAAAAAAACAAAAAGCAAATAAAGCTCAAGTGTTGTGGACCTTAAACATGGCCAAGGATTCACTAGTATAACTAATATAGCGCACTCGATGCATCTCTAAGGATTTAGAAGTGAAACCATACAATGCTCCTGGTAGTACTGGTCTCAAGGTTCTACTACTTCCCTAAAGAGCATCACACTCAACGCAAGACCATAGCCAAAGTGGCTTAGTCAATGTTCCTAAGGTTGTTGAGGAGAGATATAATTTATATGTGTTTCCCCAAAGGAAACTAGAGTGAGAAGAGGAATGTCATGGCTAGCAAGCAGGGGTAAGGATATCTGGTTTACCTAAAGGATTTTGGGCTCACGGGTCGTTGTCGGGTGCGAGTATTTCACACCGGAGGTAAGGGCCACGAGAGTTGGGGTCTGATGGAGCCGAAAACCTATGGGGTTGCCTTATGATCAATAGTAGCCGTGCCAAGTGGCAAAAGATGGCTGAAATCCATCTGGGCTTTCTACTGAGCACAGACAGTAAGGGCTGGCTAGGGAAACCTATAGTCAGCCTGGATGCTCTGATACCATCCGTTGTGGCATCCGCCTGATAAGCATTGTAGCCAGACGGTCGCCGCACATGCCAACCCAGGAAATCACTCTGGCATGCACATTTACAACAGGTATCATGAACACAGGCATTTCTATTAATGGATATAAGGGTTTTACAAGATGAGCTACAAGGGTGATGGCAGCGGAAAAGCTCTATCTAAGGCAGCAGGGTCTTGATGCAGCTCCAATCCACAGGGATCTGACTTGGTTACGCTCCTAGCCCGCGAACGCTCTGTCTCCTCGCGTACGGCGGATCCTTATGTGAACCTGGCCACGTTAAAAGCCGCTGAGTACTTTTGAATGTACTTGCAAGCAAACCAAACTAACATATACACTAAGCAAAGCAATCCATGGAATTCAAGCATGTATTCGTTATTAGAACAATATTAATCATCATGACATAGCATACCTATCTAATTATCAAGGTATAGCAGGGTTATCTAACAAGATAACTTCTAACGTAAATGCGATAAGGTAAAACATATTTAGTAAATGATTTATGCTCCGACTATTCTCATGATCCAGTCTGAATCTGATCCAAATCCAATCCAACTCAGGTGCTCATCGACCACTCATCTCATAGCCATCCCATGGCTAACATGTCATATACCGGACATCTTCTGATGTCTGCACAAGACGAGTTCTTCCATCATGATCATCACTCTTACGGTTGATCACTTATGAAGGTTTGGTCGGGCTGTCCAATAACATGGACTCGGCTATTCAAATAGATTTGACACTCTGTAGAGGCTGCACACTTTACCCACACTCTGGAGTACTGACTGATGGGGAACGTCGCATGGGAAACAAAAAAATTCCTACGCGCACGAAGACCTATCATGGTGATGTCCATCTACGGGAGGGGATTTCCGATCTATGTACCCTTGTAGATCACACAGCAGAAGCGTTAATAAACGCGGTTGATGTAGTGGAACGTCCTCACGTCCCTCGATTCGCCCCGCGAACCGTCCCACAAACCGTCCCGCGATCCGCTCCGATCTAGTGCCGAACGGACGGCACCTCCGCGTTCAACACACGTACAACTCGACGATGATCTCGGCCTTCTTGATCCAGCAAGAGAGACGGAGAGGTAGATGAGTTCTCCGGCAGCATGACGACACTCTAGAGGTTGGTGGTGATCTAATCTCAGCAGGGCTCTGCCCGAGCTCCGCAGAAACGCGATCTAGAGGAAAAACCGTGGAGGTATGTGGTCGGGCTGCCGTGGCAAAGTTGTCTCAAATCAGCCCTAATACCTCAGTATATATAGGAGGGAGGGGAGGGGCCTTGCCTTGAGGCTCAAGGAGCCCCAAGGGGTTCGACCGAAGCGGGGGAGGAGGAGTCCTCCTCCAATCCTAGTCCAATTAGGATTGGAAGGTGGAGTCCTTCTCTCTTTTCCCACTTCCCCTTTTTTTTCTCTTTGATTTTCTCTTATCCTGCGCAGGGGCTATCTTGGGCTTGCCCACCAGCCCACTAAGGGATGGTGCGGCACCCCTAAGGCCTATGGGCTTCCCCGGAGTGGGCTGCCCCCCCCCCCCGGTGAACATCCGGAACCCATTCGTCACTCCCGGTACATTCCCGGTAATGCCGAAAACTTTCCGGTAATCAAATCAGGTCATCCTATATATCAATCTTCGTCTCCGGACCATTCCGGAAACCCTCGTGACGTCCGTGATCTCGTCTGGGACTCCAAACAACATTCGGTAAGCAACCATATAACTCAAATACGCATAAAACAACGTCGAATCTTAAGTGTGCAGACCCTGCGGGTTCGAGAACTATGTAGACATGACCCGAGGGATTCCTTGGTCAATATCCAATAGCGGGACCTGGATGCCCATATTGGATCCTATATATTCTACGAAGATCTTATCGTTTGAACCTCAGTGCCAAGGATTCATATAACCCCGTATGTCATTCCCTTTGTCCTTCGGTATGTTACTTGCCCGAGATTCGATCGTCAGTATCCGCATACATATTTCAATCTCGTGTACCGGCAAGTCTCTTTTCTCGTTTCGTAATACAAGATCCCGTGACTTACAATAAGTCACATTGTTCGCAAGGCTTGTGTGTGATGTTGTATTACCGAGTGGGCCCCGAGATACCTCTCCGTCACACGGAGTGACAAATCCCAGTCTTGATCCATACTAACTCAAAGGACACCTTCAGAGATACCTGTAGAGAATCTTTATAGTCACCCAGTTACGTTGCGATGTTTGATACACACAAAGCATTCCTCCGGTGTCAGTGAGTTATATGATCTCATGATCATAGGAATAAATACTTGACACGCAGAAAACAGTAGCAAAAAAATGACACGATCAACATGCTACGTCTATTAGTTCGGGTCTAGTCCATCACATGATTCACCCAATGATGTGATCCAGTTATCAAGCAACAACACCTTGTACATAGCCAGAAGACCCTGACTATCCTTGATCAACTGGCTAGCCAACTAGAGGCTTGCTAGGGACAGTGTTTTGTCTATGCATCCACACATCTATCTAAGTCTTCATTCAACACAATCATAGCATGGATCATAAACGATTATCTTGATAGAGGAATTATAATAATAACTTATTTATCATTGCCTCTAGGGCATAATTCCAACAGTCTCCCACTTGCACTAGAGTCAATAATCTAGCCCTCACATCACCATGCGAATTACATTGTAATAAATCTAACACCCATACAGTTCTGGTGTTGATCATGCTTTGCCCGTGGAAGAGGTTTAGTCAGCGGGTGTGCCACATTCAGATCCGTGTGCACTTTGCATATATTCACGTCCTCCTCCTCGACGTAGTCGCGGATGAGGTTGAAACGTCGTTTGATGTGTCTGGTCTTCTTGTGAAACCGTGGTTCCTTTGCTAAGGCAATGGCACCCGTGTTGTCACAAAATAGGGTTATTGGATTCAGTGCGCTCGACACCACTCCAAGATCCGCCATGAACTGCTTCATCCAGACACCCTCCTTAGCCGCCTCCGAGGCAGCCATGTACTCCGCTTCACATGTAGAATCAGCTACGACGCTTTGCTTGGAATTGCACCATCTTACCGCACCCCCATTAAGAATAAATATGTATCCGGTCTGCGACTTAGAGTCGTCCAGATCTATGTCAAAGCTTGCATCGACGTAACCCTTTACGGCGAGCTCTTCGTCACCTCCATTCACGAGAAACATCTCCTTAGTCCTTTTCAGGTACTCCAGGATATTTTTGACCACTGTACAGTGATCCACTCCTGGATTACTCTGGAACCTGCCTGCCATACTTATGGCCAGGCTAACGTCCGGTCTAGTGCACAGCATTGCATACATGATAGAACCTATGGCTGAAGCATAGGGGACGGTGCTCATATGCTCTCTATCTTTATCACTTGCTGGGCATTGAGTCTTACTCAATCTCGTACCTTGTAAAACTGGCAAGAACCCCTTCTTGGACTGTTCCATTTTGAACCTCTTCAAAACTTTATCAAGGCATGTGCTTTGTGAAAGTCCTATCAGGCGTTTTGATCTATCCCTATAGATCCTTATGCCTAGAATGTAAGTAGCTTCTCCTAGGTCCTTCATAGAGAAACTTTTATTTAAGTAATCCTTTATGCTCTCCAAAAACTCCACGTTGTTTCCAATCAGCAATATGTCATCCACATATAATATTAGAAACGCCACAGAGCTCCCACTCACTTTCTTGTAAATACAAGATTCTCCAGCCACTTGTATAAACACAAATGCTTTGATCACCTCATCGAAGCGTTTATTCCAACTCCGAGATGCTTGCACCAGTCCATAAATGGATCGCTGGAGCTTGCGCACTTTGTTAGCATTTTTAGGATCGACAAAACCTTCGGGTTGCATCATATACAACTCTTCCTTATGGAAACCGTTAAGGAACGCCGTTTTGACATCCATCTGCCAGATTTCATAATCAAAAAATGCAGCTATTGCTAACATGATTCAGACGGACTTAAGCATCACTACGGGTGAGAATGTCTCATCGTAGTCAATCCCTTGAACTTTTGAAAAACCCTTTGCCACAAGTCGAGCTTTATAGACGGTCACATTATCGTCAACATCTGTCTTCTTCTTAAAGATCCATTTGTTCTGAATAGCCTTGCGGCCTTCAGGTAGTACTTCCAAAGTCCACACTTTGGTTTCATACATAGATCCTATCTCAGACTTCATGGCCTCCAGCCATTTGTTGGAATCCGGGCCTACCATTGCTTCTTCATAATTTGTAGGCTCATTGTTGTCCAACAACATAATTGATAAGACGGGATTACCATACCACTCTCGAGTAGTACGCGGTCTCGTCGACCTGCGAGGTTCGACAGGAACTTGATCCGGAGTTTCATGATCATCATCATTGACTTCCTCCTCAACCGGCGTCGCAACGACAGGGGTTTCCCCTTGCCCTGCGCCACCGTCCAGAGGGATGAGAGGTTCGACAACCTCATCCAGTTCTATCTTCCTCCCACTCAATTATCTCGAGAGCAACCCCTTCTCGAGAAAATCTCTGTTCTTAGTAACAAACACTTTGCCCTCGGATTTGAGATAGAAGGTATACCCAACTATCTCTTTTGGGTAACCTATGAAGACGCACTTTTCCGCTTTGGGTTCCAGCTTTTAAGGCTGAAGCTTTTTGACATAAGCATCACATCCCCAAACTTTAAGAAACGACAACTTTGGTCTTTTGCCATACCACAGTTCGTATGGCGTCATCTCAACAGATTTTGATGGTGCCCTATTTAAAGTGAATGCAGCTGTTTCTAATGCATAACCCCAAAATGATAACGGCAAATCAGTAAGAGACATCATAGATCGCACCATCTCTAATAAAGTACGATTACGACGTTCGGACACACCATTACGCTGTGGTGTTCCAGGCGGTGTCAAGTGTGAAACAATTCCACATTGTCTTAAGTGAGCAACAAACTCAAAACTCAGATATTCACCCCCACGACCAGACCGTAGGAACTTGATCTTCTTGTTACGATGATTTTCAACTTCACTCTGAAATTGCTTGAACTTTTCAAATGTTTCAGACTTGTGCTTCATCAAGTAGACTTAACCATATCTACTCAAATCGTCATTGAAGGTGACAAAATAACGATATCCGTCGCGTGCCTCCACACTCATCGGACCACACACATCGGTATGTATGATTTCCAACAAGTCACTTGCACGCTCCATTGTTCCGGAGAACGAAGTTTTAGTCATCTTGCCCATGAGGCATGGTTCGCACGTGTCAAGTGAATCAAAGTCAAGTGACTCCAAAAGTCCATCGGTATGGAGTTCTTTCATGCGCTTTACACCAATATGACCTAAGCGGCAGTGCCATAAAAACATGGCGCTATCATTGTTAACTCTAACTCTTTTGGTCTCAATGTTATGTATATGTGTATTATCACTATCAAGATTCAATATGAACAATCCTCTCACATTGGGTGCATGACCATAAAATATATTACTCATAGAAATAGAACAACCATTATTCTCTGACTTAAACGAGTAACCGTCTCGCAATAAACAAGATCCAGATATAGTGTTCATGCTTAACGCAGGCACTAAATAACAATTATTTAAGTTCATAACTAATCCTGATGGTAAGTGAAGTGAAACTGTGCCGACGGTGATTGCATCAACCTTGGAACCATTTCCCACGCGCATCGTCACTTCATCCTTCGCCAGCCTTCGCTTATTCCGGAGTTCCTGTTTTGAGTTGCAAATATGAGCAACAGAACCGGTATCGAATACCCAGGCACTACTACGAGAACTGGTTAAGTACACATCAATAACATGTATATCAAATATACCTAATTTTTCTTTGCCGCCTTCTTATCAGCTAGATACTTGGGGAAGTTGCGCTTCCAGTGACCCATACCCTTGCAATAATAGCACTCCGTTTTAGGCTTAGGTCCAGCTTTGGGTTTCTTCGTCGGATTGGCAACAGGCTTGCCGCTCTTCTTCGAACTACCCTTCTTTCCTTCGCCGTTTCTCGTGAAACTAGTGGTCTTATTCACCATCAACAATTGATGCTCTTTACGGAGTTCTAACTCTGCGACTTTCAGCATCGCGAACAACTCGCCGGGTGACTTGTTCATCCCTTGCATGTTGTAGTTCAACACAAAGCACTTATAGCTTGGCGGCAGTGATTGAAGAATTCTGTCAGTGATAGCCTCTTGCGGGAGTTCAATCCCCAGCTCAGCTAGACGGTTTGAGTACCCAGACATTTTGAGCACATGTTCACTGTCAGACGAATTCTCCTCCATCTTGTAAGCATATAATTTATCGAAGGTCTCATACCTCTCGATCCGGGCGTTCTTCTGAAAGATAAACTTCAACTCCTGGAACATCTCATATGCTCCATGACGCTCAAAGCGACGTTGAAGTCATGGCTCTAAGACATACAAGACTGCACATTTAACTACTGAGTAGTCCTCCTTACGTGTTAACCAAGCGTTCTTAACATCTTGGTCAACCGTAGCAGGTGGTTCATCTCCTAGCGCAGCATTAAGTACATAATCCTTCTTCCCAGCTTGCAGGAGCAACTTAAGATTACGAGCCCAGTCCACAAAGTTGCTTCCATCATCTTTCAACTTAGCTTTCTCTAGGAACGTATTAAAATTCGGGGTGACTGTCGCGTGAGCCATTGATCTACAACACAAATATATTCAAAGAGGACTTAGACTATGTTCAAGATAATTAGAGTTTAACTTAATCAAATTACTTGCTAAACTCCCACTCAAAAAGTACATCTCTCTATTCATTTGAGTGGTTCATGATCCAATTCCACTAGCTCAAGTCCGATCATCACGTGACTTGAGGATAGTTTCAGTGGTAAGCATCCCTATGCTAATCATATCAACTATATGATTCAGGATCGACCTTTCGGTCTCATGTGTTCCAAGGCCATGTCTGCACATGCTAGGCTCGTCAAGCTTAACCCGAGTGTTCCGCGTGTGCAACTGTTTTGCACCCGTTGTATGTGAACGTTGAGTCTATCACACCCGATCATCACGTGGTGTCTCGAAACGACGAACTGTAGCAACGGTGCACAGTTGGGGAGAACACAATTTCGTCTTGAAATTTTAGTGAGAGATCACGTCATAATGCTACTTTCGTTCTAAGCAAAATAAGGTGCATAAAAGGATTAACATCACATGCAATTCATAAGTGACATGATATGGCCATCATCACGTGCTTCTTGATCTCCATCACCAAAGCACCGACACGATCTTCTTGTCACCGGGGCCACACCATGATCTCCATCAACGTGTCGCCATCGGGGTTGTCGTGCTACTCATGCTATTACTACTAAAGCTACATCCTAGTAATATAGTAAACGCATCTGCAAGCACAAACATTAGTTTAAAGACAACCCTATGGCTCCTGCCGGTTGTCGTACCATCGACGTGCAAGTCGATATTAACTATTACAACATGATCATCTCATACATCCAATATATCACATCACATCGTCGGCCATATCACATCACAAGCATACCCTGCAAAAACAAGTTAGACGTCCTCTAATTGTTGTTGCATGTTTTATGTGGTGACCATGGGTATCTAGTAGGATCGCATCTTACTTACGCAAACACCACAACAGAGATGTATGAATTGCTATTTAACCTCATCCAAGGACCTCCTCGGTCAAATCCGATTCAACTAAAGTTGTAGAAACCGACACTCGCCAGTCATCTTTGAGCAACAGGGTTGCTCGTAGCGATGAAACCAGTCTCTCATAAACATACGAGTAATGTCGGTCCGAGCCGCTTTGATCCAACAATACCGCGGAATCAAGAAAAGACTAAGGAGGGCAGCAAATCGCACATCACCGCCCATAAAAACTTTTGTGTTCTACTCGAGATGACATCTACGCATGAACCTAGCTCATGATGCCACTGATGAGGAACGTCGCATGGGAAACAAAAAATTTCCTACGCGCACGAAGACCTATCATGGTGATGTCCATCTACGGGAGGGGATTTCCGATCTACGTACCCTTGTACATCGCACAGCAGAAGCGTTAATAAAGGCAGTTGATGTAGTGGAACATCCTCACGTCCCTCGATCCGCCCCGTGAACCGTCCCACGAACCGTCCCGCGATCCGTCCCAGGACCCGCTCCGATCTAGTGCCGAACGGACGGCACCTCCGCGTTCAGCACACGTACAGCTCAACGATGATCTCGGCCTTATTGATCCAGCAAGAGAGACGGAGAGGTAGATGAGTTCTTCGGCAGCGTGACGACACTCCAGATGTTGGTGGTGATCTAATCTCAGCAGGGCTCCGCCAGAGCTCCGCAAAAACGCGATCTAGAGGAAAAACCGTGGAGGTATGTGGTCGGGCTGCCGTGGCAAAGTTGTCTCAAATCAGCCCTAATACCTCGGTATATATAGGAGGGAGGGGAGGTGCCTTGCCTTGAGGCTCAAGGAGCCCGAAGGGGTTCGGCCGAAGGGGGGGAGGAGGAGTCCAACTCCAATCCTAGTCCAACTAGGATTGGAAGGTGGAGTCCTTCTCTCTTTTCCCACTTC
Source organism: Hordeum vulgare subsp. vulgare (assembly GCF_904849725.1). Lineage (NCBI taxonomy): Eukaryota > Viridiplantae > Streptophyta > Magnoliopsida > Poales > Poaceae > Hordeum > Hordeum vulgare. Next base: position 524,693,838 of record NC_058523.1, read on the forward strand.
CCCCTTTTTTTTCTTTTTCTCTTTGATTTTCTCTTATCCTACGCAGGGGCCTTCTTGGGCTTGCCCACCAGCCCACTAAGGGCTGGTGTGGCACCCCTAAGGCCTATGGGCTTCCCTGGAGTGGGCTTCCCCCCCGGTGAACATCAGGAACCCATTCGTCACTCCCGGTACATTCCCGGTAATGCCGAAAACTTTCGGGTAATCAAATGAGGTCATCCTATATATCAATCTTCGTCTTAGGACCATTCCGGAAACCATCGTAATGTCCGTGATCTCATCCGGGACTCCGAACAACATTCGGTAACCAACCATATAACTCAAATACGCAAAAACAACGTCGAACCTTAAGTGTGCAGACCCTGTGGGTTCGAGAACTATGTAGACATGAACCGAGGGATTCCTCGGTCAATATCCAATAGCGGGACCTGGATGCCCATATTGGATCCTACATATTCTACGAAGATCTTATCATTTGAACCTCAGTGCCAAGGATTCATATAACCTCGTATGTCATTCCCTTTGTCCTTCGGTATGTTACTTGCCCGAGATTCGATCGTCAGTATCCGCATACCTATTTCAATCTCGTTTACCGGCAAGTCTCTTTTCTCGTTCCGTAATACGAGATCCCGTGACTTACAATAAGTCACATTGCTTGCAAGGCTTGTGTGTGATGTTGTATTACCGAGTGGGCCCGCGATACATCTCTGTCACGCGGAGTGACAAATCCCAGTCTTGATCCATACTAACTCAATGGACACCTTCGGAGATACCTGTAGAGCATCTTTATAGTCACCCAGTTACGTTGCAGCGTTTGATACACACAAATCATTCCTCCGGTGTCAGCGAGTTATATGATCTCATGGTCATAGGAATAAATACTTGACACGCAGAAAACAGTAGCAACAAAATGACACGATCAACATGCTGCGTCTATTAGTTCGGGTCTAGTCCATCACATGATTCACCCAATGATGTGATCCAGTTATCAAGCAACAACACCTTGTACATAGCCAGAAGACCGTGACTATCCTTGATCAACTGGCTAGTCAACTAGAGGCTTTCTAGGGACAGTGTTTTGTCTATGTATCCACAGATGTATCTAAGTCTTCATTCAACACAATTATAGCATGGATAATAAACGATTATCTTGATACAGGAATTATAATAATAACTTATTTATCATTGCCTCTAGGGCATAATTCCAACACCGACCTCGTGATCCCATTCGGGTGGACCAGTATTACTCCAACAAAACTTGCCTTAACCGTGATCCTCTCATTATATCCCCGGCAACCACTCCCTTCCGGAGTCCTGCCCTGGGTGGCTCTGTGTCCTCATGACAACTGTGTCCTCATGACAGCTGCCACCGTCGTGGCCAAACAAAACTATCCCAAACGGGGACGGGCCCAACTCAACTTAACTAGGCTCACAGGATTATCACCGCCTACCTGATCAGGGTCAGCGCGCGTGCATAATCCCCCCTCTTTGGGGATATCGGTGAGAGCGATCACACGAACAGCTCAAGTCAAGGCCGTCCCATATCGGCAAATGTGGTTGCACTGATGAGCCCAGACAGGTGACTCGAGATCAACTCATTAGGTTTAATCTATCACTATGTTTATCAAGCTTGGCTACTTAGCAACAATAACTCATCATGATGAATGCAATAGCAACGATAAGAATACTATAGACTATTTCTATATCATGAACCATTAATACCACAGGATGTGAATAGCAAATTATTACTTCACAGGTTTTATCTATAACTGAGATCCTCGGAACCCTCGCATAAACTCGACAAATAAATCGGTAGTCACCAGAACGGTCTTTTCAACACAGGCCTGGGACGTTACCGGAATAACTCAACCCCGGCTCAAGACGGCTGGAAAGCAGCTCAGAGCATGAGACGATGTTGATAAGAAGAAAGTAGAAGCTTCCTAAGACGACCGAAGCACAACTCAGAGCATAGGGTCACTGCTACGGAAAGGAATTCAACAGCTACCGAAAAGCAGCTCAGAACACGGGACAATTGCTGACCAAAGAAATATAAAATTGGCATCCACTCTGGACGGCCGAAAGCAGCTCAGACTCAGGCGTGGTGCCGTCATTGAAGGAAATGCGAGCAAGGGTTCGTCAGCATCTCATACATCACATTACTATACACTCGGACATAAGCATATTGAATTAAATATGCAAGAACATCATAGAGCAAAGCTTGAGGGCATATATTATATGGTCGGCTTGCCTGGGGTCAAAGAATACTCCCGGACGGGGTGCGGAGAGTCCGTAGAAAGGATTGTCGGATACCGCTCTCTCTCGAAGGGGGCTGATTGGAAACAATGGCAAAAGGGTCATTTTCACTGTGTCACCACCTTGTGAAAATGATATCATCATCACGGGCTTGACGAGATGAATAGGTGGGCTTTGGAATCACCCCAATCGGAGCCTCGAGCAAAAAGATATGAGCATTTGAAGTCCAGGGGTCAATCTGCAAATAAAATACTCACACGGAGGCCCATGGGGGCTGACCCGAAAGCGCACTCAGCTGGAATACGCTTTCTCAAAGGGAAAGCGTAAACTTAGCTGCAGTAACAGGAAATACGCTTTCTCTAACTGAAAGCGCATTTACTGCAGTGCGTTTCCACTTATCCTGACAACGGGCCCCGGGCTGTTCTTTCTCTCTCTCTCTGGCTGACGCATGGGCCCACCTCATCTCTCTCTCTCTCTTGGCCTTCTTCAACTTCCCGCTTGCTCCTGCGAGGCAGAGAGGGCGCCGGCGCCGGCGCTCACCAGGGCGGCTCCGGCCACCCCCGACCAGGTGGTGGCCACCGGAGGGCCTGCCGGCGAGCGACGCCTCCATTCCTGGCGGGCCTAGCCAGTGGGGAGGGCAAGGTGGCGCGACATCTCGCGGAGGCCATGGCTCGGCACCGCCAAGATGCCGACGACCGGAGGGTCTCCCGGAGCAAGCGAGGGCGGGGACGGATCCCTAGGGTCATGGCGCACCCGATGAAGGGCTCGAACGGAGCCCGGGACAGCCGGACAGAGGGTCGCGGTGCGGATGCCGAGGGGAACGGCGGCGGCCTTCGGCCAGGGAGCAACAGGGAACTCAAGGGCGCATGGGAAGGGGCTTGGGAGGATGCTGGTGAGGAGGGCGAGCTCAGAGGCGACTTAAATAGGCTAGGGGGAAGGCCCTGGACATCTCTCGCCGACGACCGAAGCTCCAGGAAGAATCGGCATGGCTCCAGTGGCTGGTAGAGGTGTCCATGGCGAGGAATAGGGGAGGGGAAATGACCGCGCGATCATGAGCTATCTACTGTACATGGAGGGGACGCGAGAGGCAGAGGAAGTGGACGAGGCCGAGGGCCCAAATGCACAGAGCTTGCATTTGGCGTGCTCTATCGGTGGTCACCACGTGCACCACCCCCTCTGTCACTGAACTTCGTGACCCATCATGTCCAACAGCTTCCCCATTGCTCAAATGGATAGGATCAGGGTTTGGAATGAGCTGGGAGGCTCTAGGAGAGAAGAAACTTGCTAAAGAAGATTCTGGCAGCAAGGTGTTTGATATGATTTATGAAAATTTGGCTAAGAGAAACAAGTTGGATTTTGGCATGGAGTAGTCATCTACTAAGGTGGTCATTATGCCAAAACTTAAGCACCAATGGACCAGTGTAGATGGTATTTCCTTTGAACACTTACATACTGGCTAGAAACTAGAATTTGAAGCTGGGCTCAAATGGCTGGATGAAGTTGGCTAAAATTTGGGGGAAGATGATGATTTGAATATAAGGAGAGAATGGAAAAAAATTCAACTCATTTGGGAATGCCTGCATGGTACTTCCTTCAAAAAGCTTCCAAATAGGCAGAAACTTAGGGGAATTTCTTGGGCAACTTAGATAAAAGGGATTGAGATAATTTTTGGTATTAACTAGTTATTTAACAATATAAACCACCATGAAAAGTTTCAGCTCAAGGAGATCAAGGAATAGAGCACTTCCTTTTCAAATTTCCCAACTGGACAGAATTTGCAATTTGATGTTGTGCTCAAAATTTGAACTATGGATCTTGGGATTTTGATGGAAATGGGCAAGATATGGATAGAGAAGCTCCACAAATTATTTGGGATTTTTCCTGGCTACCAAAATGGTAGTTCCTTTAGAAAGTGCCCAAAATGCAATATTGGCATCAAATAGGAAAATGCAGTTTTCCTTTATTCTATGATGGCCAATATTTTACGGGAGCTCAATATGATCACCAAGAATATCTCTACAAGTTTTCATGAGCATTGGAGATGGATAGCTATTTTCCTGGATTTAATTCCTTCAACTAGGAGAAAAGGAATTAATTATAAATCAAAAATAGTGCCATTTACTTGGCAATATTTTTTCTTATCCAGGGTTTAAAGATAAGGGATGATCACTAGGAAAAGGTTTGGGAGGCAACATGGCAAAATAAATTTGGTATCCTTTGAAACAGGAGAGATCAGAGTTTCCCTTCCGGCAATTCGGAAGGTAGGGTTTTGACGGCAAAACCCCGAGAAGATATCTTGGGTGGAAAGGCTAGACTGGGGAGAATTTGGGGAAGGCAAGGCTAGATGACCATCTTCACATACCCAGGGTGAAAGAAATACGATAACACCAAGAAAAATACGAGGCTAAATCCCGCAAATGAAAAAAAATCACGGAGTGAAAACCAGGGTGTTACACCACATGCATGCAAAGTTGACGCTCTTCAAAAATAGTGGGATTATCATCAACTAAAGTCATGACTTCTCCAAACTCACTTTCAATCTTATTGCAAACATCATATTCATCATGAGGCTTAAACAAATTTTCAAGATCATAAGAAAAATCATTACCCCAATCATGATCATTGCAACAAGTAGTGGATATAGCAAAACTAGCATCCCCAAACTTAGGGTTTTGCATATTTTTGGCATGATTATCACTAATAGGATTTATAGTGAAACCATTGCAATCATGCTTTTCATTCAAGGAGCCCTCGTGAATCACTTGATAAATTTCTTCATCATGATTTTTAGATTCACGCATCTCAAGCAAAACTCCATAAAGATAGTCAAGTGCACTCAACTCACTAGCAATTGGATCAACATAATTGGATCTCTTAAAGAGATTAGCAAGTGGATAAGGATCCATATCACTAGATTTTCAGCAAGCGAATATGCAAGCATATTGAAGGCACATATCACACAAGCAAAGGAAAGGAAAGGCAAATGAAAGAAAAGGGCGAACAAAAAAGGCAAATGAAAAAGGAAAATATTTTTGTAATTTTTTGTTTTTCAGAAGTGGGGGAGAGGAAAATGAGAGGCAAAAAAGTAAATGCAAGAGATGAGTTTGCGACACTTACTTGGATGAGTTCTGGACTTGATCCTCCCCGGCAACGGTGCCAGAAATTCTTCTGCTACGGCGACAGAAATCCTTCTGTTGCCTCTTGAGCTTGCGTCGGTTTTTCCCTTGAAGAGGAAAGGGTGGTGCAGCACATGAGCAGTAAGTATTTCCCTCAGTTTTAGAACCAAGGTATCAATCTAGTAGGAGAATCGCGCCAAGCCCAGAGTACCTGTGAAAACACAAAAGAGCTTGCACCCAACGCTATAAAGGGGTTGTCAATCCCTTCAAGATTGATTGCAATGTGAGATCTGAAGGTGGAAAGTGCAACGAAGTAAAATTGTAAGGCTGAAAATATGGTGTGAAGTAGACCCGGGGGCCATATTGTTCACTAGAGGCTTATCTCAAAATAGCAAATAATACGGTGGGTGAACGCATTACTGTCGAGCAATTGATAGAACCGCGCAAAGTCATGACGATATGTAAGGCAATGATCATACATATAGGCATCACGTCCGAGACAAGTAGACCGATACTTTCTGCATCTACTACTATTACTCCACACATTGACCGCTATCCAACATGCATCTAGTGTATTGAGTTCATGACGAACAGAGTAACGCTTTAAGCAAGATGACATGATGTAGAGGGATAATCTCAAACCAATGATGAAAACCCCCATCTTTTTACCCTTGATGGCAACAACACGATGCGTGCCTCGCTACCCCTTCTGTCACTGAGTGAGGTCACCGCACGGTATGAACCCAGAACCAAGCACTTCTCCCATTGCTAGAATCATAGATCAAGTTGGCCAAACAAAACCCACAACTCGAAGAGAATTACAAGGATATGAAATCATGCATAAGAGAGATCAGAAGAAACTCAAATAAGATTCATAGATAATATGATCATAAATCCACAATTCATCGGATCTCGACAAACACACCGCAAAAGAAGATTACATCGGATAGATCTCCATGAAGATCATGGAGAACTTTGTATTGAAGACCAAGAGAGAGAAGAAGCCATCTAGCTACTAGCTATGGACCTGAAGGTCTATGGTGAACTACTCACGCATTATCAGAGAGGTCATGATGTTTATGAAGAAGCCCTCCGTATCCGAATCCCCCCTCCGGCAGGGCAACAGAACGTGCCCCAGATGGGATCTTGCGGAGACAGAAGCTTGCGGCGGTGGAAAAGTATTTTCGTTGATCCCTTCTTCAGTTTTGGATTTTTTCTGAATTTATAGGCGGAAGAGGTAGGGCAGACGTGCCACAGGGGGCCCACAAGCCTGCTAGGAGCGGGCCCCCTCGCCGCGCCTAGGGGGCTTGTGGGGTCCCCTGCTGGCCCCCGCCTTGGTTCTCAAGTCTGGTGCGTATCTTCTGTTCCGGATAAAATCTTTTTGGAAGTTTTATTCCATTTGGACACCTTTTAAAATCCTCCTCTGAAAAGGGTCAAAAACACGGAAAAAGAGGAACTAGCACTTGGCACTGAGTTAATAAGTTAGTCCCAAGAAAGATATAAAAAGCATACAAAACATCCAAAGTTTGACAAGATAATAGCATGGAACCATGAAAAATTATAGATACGTTGGAGACGTATCAGTGTCTAGTGGGCCCCTCTAGAAACTTCTCCACCGCCTCTCAAGTCTATAAATACCCCAATATTTAGAAAACCCTAGAGGAGTCGACAAAAAATCCTTTCAGCCGCCGCAAGTTCCACAGCCACGAAATCCAATCTAGAGCCCGTTTCGGAGAGGAACCCGATCACGGAGGGGTTCACCATCCTCATTGGTGCTCCTCCGATGATGCATGAGTAGTTCATATCGGACCTACGGGTCTGTAGGCAGTAGCTAGATGACTTTCTCTCTAGTTTTGTTTCTCTTGGAGATCCATATGATGTAACTCTTTCTTTTATGGTGTGTTTATTGGGATCTGATTAATTGTGAGTTTATGATCAGATCTACGAAAACATATTCATGCTTGATTATTATAGCCTCGTATTTATTCTCCGATATTTGGTTTTTGTCTGCCCAACTTGATCATTTATCTTGCAATGGGAAGAGGTGCTTTGTGATGTGTTCGATCTTGCGGTGCTCAATCTCAGTGACAGAAAGAGACGTGTGCTACGTCTCCAACGTATCGATAATTTATGAAGTATTCATCCCATATTTGACTACCTTTATAATAAGTTTATACGGTATTGATGCACTTTATATGATTTATTTAGAACTAACCGGACCGACACTGTTTTCAGCAGAATTACCGTGGCGTTGTTTTTTGTGTAGAAAATGAAAGTTCTCGGAATCGCCCGAAACTTTTTTATGATTTTTTCTGGAACATATGAGCAACATTGGAGCGAAGAACCACGAGAGGAGGGTTGTCACAGAAGCACAATCCAATAGGGCGCGGCCTCAGCCTTGGCCGCGCCTGATGGATTGTGGGGCCCATGTGGCTCCGTTGCACGTGATCCTACAAATCCCAAAAACCCCAGAAATAAAGAGAAAAACTGCTGCTCCGCTGCCACAACTCTCTGTATCACTGAAAAACCAATCTGGAGTGATTCCAGTACCGTGCCGGAGAGGGAAAACCGTCACCGGTGGCCATCTTCATCATCTCGGCGGAGGCCATGACGAGGAGGGAGTAGTTCACCCTCGAAGCTGAGGGTATATACCATTAGCTATGTGTTCAATCTCGCTCTCTCTCTCTCTCGTGTTCATGAGATGGCACGATCTCAAGAACACGAGATTTGTTAATAAAGTACGATCATATGATGTATTTCCCTTACCATCTAAGGTGTGATGAATTGAGTCTTTTCCTTTAAGATCTCATCATGTTGGATTGAGCATATTTGTATGGCAACACTTGATATATGTTGAGGCATTAACTTGCGGACTCCGATGACCTTGGGGATCTATGCATAGGGGTTGATTGCACGTTCTCATACCATGTTCTCCGATAGAAATCTTGGGGTGCTTCTTGCGCGTTCTTTGTGTTGGATTGAATATGATAGCTCTGAAATTTGTTGATGCATGTCGCATAATTTACCCACGGATACTTGAGGTGACATTGGAGTATCTAGGTGACATTATGGTCAATTGATATGTATCATTGGTGTTATCTTAGTACAAACTCTTGAATAGATTGATCGGAAAGTATAACTTTGAGGTGGTTCTACTACCTACACCAATTTTATCTTATTGTTCTCCACTAGATAGGAACTTTGGAGTGATTCTTTGTTGCACGTTGAGGGATCCAACTATGTTAGCATTGTTGAGAGATTTCACTAGTGAAAGTATGTACCCTAGGCCTTATTTCCAAGCATTAATACAATGTTTTTCTCGTTGTTTGCCACCTGTTACCTTGCTGTTTTTCTATTTTCAGGTTACAAAAACCTATATCTACCATCCATATTGCACTTGTATCACCATCTCTTCGTCGAACTAGTGCACCTATACAATTTACCATTGTATTGGGTGTGTTGGGGACACAAGAGATTTCTTGTATTTGATTGCAGGGTTGCTTGAGAGAGACCATCTTCATCCTACGCCTCCCACAGATTGATAGACCTTAGGTCATCCACTTGAGGGAAAATTGCTATTGTCCTACAAAACTCTACGCTTGGAGGCTCAACACGAGTCTACAAGAATAAAGTTGTGTAGTAGACATCAACATGTCATGCGTGCATCGTTTCTATCAAGGATAAAATGATGGGGTCTATTCCTACATCAATAGATCTTTTCTGCAACATGTCATCGTTCTTAAGGCATTACTCCGTTTCTCCATGAACTCAATACACTAGATGCATACTGGATAGCGGTCGATGTACATGATCTAAGCCGATGGAGTAATAGAAGTAGATGGAGGCAAAAGTTGTTCTACTTATCTTGGACGTGATGCCTATATACATGATCATTGTCTTGAATATCATCATAATTATTTGATTTACTATCAATTGCCCAATAGTAATTTGTCTACCCACTGCTTGCTACTTTCTCGAGAGAAGCCACTAGTGACACCTACGGCCACCGGGTCTACTTCACATATCTATTTGCAATCTCTACTTTGCTATTTGTTTTTCTACTTTATTTGCTCTTTTGTTTTCAAATCTATATTATCAAAAAACCAAAAAATAACTTGCTGTGTTATATTTTCTATCACTCTTATTTGCTTCTATCAATATATCCTTACTTTACCCACGAGGGATTGACAACCCCTTTACGCATTGGGTTGAGAGGATTTGTTATTTCTGTGCATGTGATGCTTAGATAGTCTTGTGGATCTTCCTACTGGATTGATACCTTGGTTTATTAACTGAGGGAAATACTTGTCGTCGCTGTGCTACATCACCCTTTAAGCTTAGAGGGAGACCAACGCACCTACAAGGACCGTCAAGATTTATGGCGCCGTTGCCGGGGAAGATCAAACCAAGATCTATCAAGTTCCTACACACACATCTCATCTCCTTGCAATTAAAATATTTGCCTTTTGCCTCTCGTTTTGCTCTCCCGTTTTCTTGCCGGATTTCTTGTTTGCTTGTGTTCTTTCTTGCGTAGTCACGATGACTCAAGAAAACACTAAGTTGAGTGATTTTCCAATACGAATAACAATGATTTTATTAGCACTCCTATTGCTCCTCCCACCACTAGTGTAGAGTCTTATGATATTAATGCCGCTTTGTTGAATCTTGTTATAAACAAGCAATTTTCCGGTAATCATAATGAGGATGACGCATCCCATCTAACCACGTTCGTAGAATTGTGTGATATGCGTAAGAAGAAAGATGCGGACAATGATATTGTCAAGCCGAAATTATTTCCGTTCACTTTGCGTGATCATGCTAAAATCTAGTTTTCATCTTTGCCACGCAATAGTATTGATTGTTGGAATAAGTGCAAAGATGCTTTTATCACAAAGTATTTTCCTCCCGTGAAAATTATTTTTCTTAGAAATCATATTATGAATTTTAAATAACTTGAGCATGAGCATGTTGCCCAATCTTGGGAAAGGATGAAATTGATGATAAGAAACTGCCCAACTCATGGTTTGAATTTGTGGATGATCATACAATTTTTGTATGTGAGATTGAATTTTGTTTCTAGAAATCTCTTAGATTCCCCTCCGAGTGGTACCTAAGGAAATTACTTTGGATGATGCTACTAAATTTCTTGATAATATTAAGGTTAATAATTCACAATGGAATACTAAAAGAGCTCCTGCTAGTAAAAAATGTTAATTCTATTGAAGAAATTGGTGCTTTGAGTGAAAAAGTTGATGCTCTTGTGAAATTGGTTGCTAGTAAGCATGCTCCTATTTATACTAATGATGTGCCTTTTTATACTTCGATTGAGAAAAATAATAATCCCGTAGATCTGAATTTTGTCTCGCAAAACAATTTTAATAACAATGCTTATATGAAAAAATTAATACTATGCAGTATCATGGAAGTTCTTCAAATAATTATGGTAATTCATATGGTAATTTTCATAATAATAATGCTAGGATACCCTATAATCTTGAGAGTAATATTAATAAATTTATCAATGCACAAAAGGCTTATGATACCAAGATAGAGGAAAAGTTAAATAAAAATGAGGATATGTCTAGAAGAAATGTTATAATTTCACATCATGTAGAAAATCTCAAGAATAAAATTTTCCCTAAGGTTGATATCAATGAATCAATTAAAGCTTTATCTCTTTCCATTGATGAAAGTAATAAAAGAACCGCTATGCTTAGAGCTAAAAGACAATTTTTAGAAAGAGCATTTCCCGATTGCTTTCATAAAAATGATGAAGAGATTAAAATGATTTGTGTTTCTTCTACTGATTCCATGTTTAGTAATGTTAAAAAGAATGATGAGGGAACTGAAGAAGTGCCAACTTTATCTAGGAGGCATTCCCATGATTTGGAGGGTGAAAATCTTATTGAAAAAATTGATAAAAGTGGCATTTCCGGTAGTGTACCGGGAGTGACGAATGGGTTCTAGGGGTCCACCAGGTGGGCCCATCCACTCCAAAGAGTCTCATGGGATGTGGGAGGACGTGGAAAGCTCCTAGTGGGCTGGCCGAAGCCCCCACGGAAGCCCAATGCGAGTGGGAGGTGGTAAGGAAAGAAACCCAAGTTGGGAAGGGAGGAATCCTACTAGGAGTAGGATTGGAGGTGGACTCTTCCACCTCCTCCCCTTCGGCCGAACCCTTAGGGTTTTTTGTGGTGCCTCCTCCCCTCCCTCTGATGGGGGGGGGGATAACCCCGGGCTAGTCTCATCGAGCTTACTCCTTTGCCTTCTATATTGAAGGAAAAGCACAACTCATTCCATACGGTCAAATCCCCGTGGCAGGCTAGAAAGCCCTTGCCGGCTAGGGGCGAGACGGCTAAATTCTCATGGCCGTCTAGGAATCACCTGCCGGCTAGGAGCGAGACGACTATCTCTTTCTGGCCATCTAAGAAGCGTCTGCCGGCTAGAGGCGATACGACCGTTCCTAGGCCAGCTAGCGAGGACGCTAGTCGGCCAGGGAGCTCAAGTCACATTAGATCGTAGGTCATGACGAGACCCTATGATTAAAGGTGAATACGTGTCAGCGCGGGTACAGGATTGGAGCACATGGCAGATAGAGTGTCAGTGGCCATGCCGCTGACCTACTCCGACTCCGATCCATCATCCCCGCACAGTGTCACCCGTCAAACACCCACTCCATTACCACACTCGGTGTGGGAACAGTGGAGACGGCCGTACTGGCAACCCATGACGAATCTCGCAAGACGAGCTGGACATACTACACGTGTCCTGCGTCGGCCTTACGTGAGAGCTTCATTGGCTGGCCGGCGGGTCCCATAGCCAGACGGGACCTTGCAGCCGGCGGGGCCCTCCAGCGACAAGACAAGACTACTGTGGACCCCCTGGCCAGCCGGCGAGGCTGCTGTCGGGTAACGTAGCATCAATTCAAAATTTTCCTACGCCATATTCAGATCTTCCTATGGAGAGACCAGCAACGAGAGAGGGGTGAGTGCATCTACATACCTTTGAAGATCCCTAAGCGGAAGCGTTCCTAGAACGCGGTTGATGGAGTCGTACTCGTGGCGATTCACATCGCGGTGTGATTCCGATCTAGTGCCGAACCACGGAACCTCCACGTTCAACACACGTGCAGCCTGGTGACGTCTCCCGCACCTTGATCCAGCAAGGAGGAGGGAGAGGTTGGGGAAGATCTCCGGCAGCACGACGGCATGGTGTTGATGGAGAGACGAGGTCTCCCAGCACGGCTTCGCCAAGCACCGTGGGAGAGGAGGAAGAAGAAGAGCAGGGCTGCGCCGAGAGAGAGATGGAAAACCGTATCTCCAAAGGCCAAAAACCCCACTATATATAGGGGGAAGGGAGGGGTGGCGCCCCCTTTAGGGTTTCCCCCTTGAAGGGGGGCGGCAGCCCTAGATGGCAGAGGGAGGGCGGCTGACAAGGAGGAGAGGGGGTGGCGCACCCCTAGGTGGGCCTTAGGCCCACCAGCGCCTAGGGTTTCCCCTTCCTCCCTCTCTGGTGCGCCTGGGCTGAGTGTGGGGGGCGCACCAGCCCACCTAGGGGCTAGTTCCCTCCCGCACTTGGCCCATGTAGCCTTCCGGGGCTTGTGGCCCCTCCCGGTGGGCCTCCGGAACCCTTCCGGTGGTCCCAACACTTTGCCGGTGGTGCCCGAAACATTTCCGGCGTCCAAACCCATCCATCCTATATATCAATATTTACCTCCGGACAATTCCGGAGCTCCTCGTGACGTCCGGGATCTCATGTGGGACTCTGAACATCCTTCGGTAACCTCATATAACAACTCCCTATAACCCTAGCGTCATCGAACCTTAAGTGTGTAGACCTTACAGGTTCGGGAATCATGCAAACATTACCGAGACACTCTCTGGCCAATAACCATCAGCGGGATCTGGATACCCATGGTGGCTCCCACATGTTCCACGATGATCTCATCGGGTGAACCACGATGTCTAGGATTCAATCAATCCCATATACAATTCCCTTTGTCTGTCGGTATAGAACTTGCCCGAGATTCGATCATCGGTATACCTATACCTTGTTCAATCTCATTACCGGTAAGTCTCTTTACTCGTTCCGTAGCTAGTCATCCTGTGACTAACTCCTTAGTCACATTGAGCTCATGATGATGTTCTACCGAGTGGGCCCAGAGAGACCTCTCCGTCACCCGGAGTGACAAATCCCGATCTCGATTCGTACCAACCCAACAGACACTTTCGGAGGTACCCGTAGTGCACCTTTATAGTCACCCGGTTACGTTGTGACGTTTGATACACCCAAAGCACTCATACGGTATCCGGGATTTGCACAATCTCACGGTCAAAGGAAAAGACACTTGACATTAGAAAAGCTTGAGCATATGAACAATACGATCTAGTGCTATGCTTAGGAATGGGTCTTGTTCATCACATCATTCTTCCAATGATTTTATCCCGTTATCAATGACATCTAATGTCCATGATCAGGAAACCATGATCATCTATTGATCAACGAGCTAGCCAACTAGAGGCTTGCTAGGGACACATTGTGATCTATTTATTCACACATGTATTACTGTTTCCTGTTAATACAATTATAGCATGAAAAATAGACGATTATCATGAACAAGGAAATATAATAATAACCATTTTATTATTGCCTCTCGGGCATATTTACAACAGTCTCCCACTTGCACTAGAGTCAATAATCTAGTTACATTATGATGTATCGAACACCCATAGCATTGTGGTGTTGATCATGTTTTGCTCGAGGAAGAGGTTTAGTCAACGGTCTGCAATATTCAGATCCGTGTGCACTTTAAAAAAATCTATTACTCCATTCTAGACATGGTCCTAGATGGAGTTCTAGCGGCGTTTGATGTGCTTGGTCTTCTGGTGAAACCTGGGATCCTTGGCTATGGCAATGGCCCCAGTGTTATCACAAAAGAGTGTCATCAGACCCGACGCAATTGGGACCACTCCAAGGTCGGTGATGAGCTCCTTCATCCAAATTCCTTCATGAGCCGCTTTTGAAGCAGCTATGTACTACGCTTCACATGTAGATGATGCCATGACTTCTTGCTTGCTGCTGCACCAGCTCACTGCCCCGCCATTCAAAACATACATGTATCCGGTCTGTGAGTTAGAGTCATGCGGATCTGTGTCGAAGCTAGCATCGACGTAAACCTTTACGATGAGCTCTTCGTCACCTCCATAAACGAGAAACATCTCCTTAGTCCTCTTCAGGTACTTAAGGATATTCTTGACTACCGTCCAATGTTCCACACCGGGATCACTTTGGTACCTCCCTACCAAACTTATGGCAAGGTTTATATCAGGTCTGGTACACAACATGGCATACATTAGAGAGCCTACGACTGAAGCGTAGGGGACAGTACTCATCTTCTCTCTATCTGCTGACGTGGTCGGTGATTGAGTCTTACTCAATCTCATACCTTGCAAAACTGGCAAGAACCCCTTCTTTGAGTTTTCCATATTGAACTTCTTCAATATCTTGTCAAGGTATGTACTTTGCGAAAGACCTATGAGGCGTCTCGATCTGTCTCTATAGATCTTGATGCCTAATACGTATGCAGCTTCTCCAAGGTCCTTCATTGAAAAACTCTTGTTCAAATTGGCCTTTATGCTATCCAACAACTCTATATTATTCCCCATCAATAATATGCCATCCACATATAGTATGAGGAAAGCTACATGGCTCCCACTCACTTTCCTCTACAGACAAGCTTCTCCATAAACCTGTATGAACCCAAACGCTTTAATCACCTCATTAAAGTGAATGTTCCAACTCCGAGATGCTTGCACCAGCCCATAGATGGAGCGCTGGAGCTTGCATACCTTGTTAGGGTCGACAAAACCTTGTGGTTGCATCATATACAACTCTTCCTTAAGATTCCCGTTAAGGAACGCTGTTTTGACGTCCATTTTTCAAATTTCATAATCATGAAAAGCAGCAATTGCTAACATGATTCGGACTGACTTCAGCTTCGCTATGGGAGAGAAAGTCTCTTCGTAGTCAACTCCTTGAATTTGTCAAAAACCCTTTGCGACAAGTCGAGCTTTATAAACGGTGACATTACCGTTTGCATCAGTCTTCTTCTTGAAGATCCATTTATTTTCTATGGCTCGCCGATCATCAGGCAAGTCCATCAAAGTCCATACTTTGTTCTCATACATGGATCCTATCTCGGATTTCATAGCCTCAAGCCATTTGTTGGACTCCGGGCCCGACATCGCTTCTTCATAGTTCGAAGGTTCACCGTTGTCTAACAACATGACTTCCATCACAGGGTTGTCGTAACACTCTGGTGCGAACGTACCCTTGTGGACCTTCGTGGTTCAGTAGTAACTCGATCCAAAGCTTCATGATCATCATCATTAACTTTCTCTTCAGTTGTCATAGGCGCCACAGGAACAATTTCCCGCGCTGCGCTACTTTCCGGTTCGAGAGGGGGTGTAATTACCTCATCAAGTTCTACTTTCCTCCCACTTACTTCTTTTGAGAGAAACTCTTTCTCTAGAAAGGATCCGTTCTTGGCAACAAAGGTCTTACCTTCGGATCTAAGATAGAAGGTATACCCAATAGTTTCCTTAGGGTATCCTATGAATACGCATTTCTCTGCTTTGGGTTCAAGCTTCTCTGGTTGAAGTTTCTTCACATAAGCATCGCAGCCCCAAACTTTAAGAAACGACAGCTTAGGTTTCTTGCCAAACCATAGTTCATGCGGTGTCGTCTCAATGGATTTAGACGGTGCCCTATTTAAAGTGAATGTTGCAGTTTCTAATGTGTGTCCCCAAAATGATAGCGGTAAGTCGGTAAGAGACATCATAGATCGTACCATATCTAATAAAGTGCGATTACAACGTTCAGACACTCCGTTGTGTTGCGGTGTGCCAGGCGGCGTCAGTTGTGAAACAATTCCACCCTTCCTTAGGTGTGTGCCAAACTCGTGACTCAAATATTCTCCTCCACGATCAGATCGTAGACACTTAATTTTTCTGTCACGTTGATTCTCAACCTCACACTAAAATTCCTTGAAATTTTCAAACGTCTCAGATTTGTGCTTCATCAAATAGATATACCCATACCTACTCAAATGATCGGTGAGAGTGAGAACATAACGGTAGCCACCGCGAGCTTCAACGTTCATTGGACCACACACATCAGTATGTATTATTTCCAATAAGTCGGTCGCTCTCTCCATTATTCCTGAGAATGGAGTCTTAGTCATCTTGCCCATGAGGCACGGTTCACATGTGTCAAATGATTCAAAGTCAAGAGACTCTAATAGTCCATCAGTATGGAGCTTCTTCATGCGCTTAACACCAATATGACCAAGGCGGCAGTGCCACAAGTATGTGGGACTATCATTATCAACTTTACATCTTTTGGTACTCACACTATGAATATGTGTAACATCACGATCAAGATTCATCAAGAATAAACCATTCACCAGCGGAGCATGACCATAAAACATATCACTCATATAAATAGAACAACCATTATTCTCTGACTTAAATGAGTAGCCGTCTTGCATTAAGCAAGACCCTGATACAATAATCATGCTCAAAGCTGGTACTAAATAACAATTATTAAGGTTTAAAACTAATCCCGATGGTAGATCTAGAGGCAGCGTGCCGACGACGATCACATCGACCTTGGAGCCATTCCCGACGCGCATCGTCACCTCGTCCTTGGCCAGTCTCCGCTTATTCCGCGGTTCCTGCTTTGAGTTGCAAATGTGAGCAACAACACCGGTATCAAATACCCAGGAGCTACTATGAGCACTGGTAAAGTACACATCAATAACATGTATATCATATATACCATTAATGTTGTCGGCCTTCTTGTCCGCTAAGTACTTGGGGCAGTTCCGCTTCGAGTGACCTTTTCCCTTGCAATAGAAGCACTCAGTCTCAGGCTTGGGTCCATTCTTTTTCTTCTTCCCAGTATCTGGCTTACCGGGCGCGGCAACGGATTTGCCATCTTTCTTGAAGTTCTTCTTACCCTTGCCCTTCTTAAAACTGGTGGTCTTATTGACCATCAACACTTGATGCTCTTTCTTGATTTCTACTTCTGCAGACTTCGGCATCGAGTACAACTCGGGAATGGTCTTCTCCATCCCTTGCATGTTGTAGTTCAGCACAAAACCTTTGTAGCTTTGTGGGAGAGACTGGAGGATTCTGTCAATTATAGTGTCATCCGGAAATTCGACTCCAAGTGAAGTCAGATGACCATGTAACATGCCACACCTAACCAGAGAGTAGTCATCACTTCGCGTTTGCCAGAAGTTCAGAATGTCCTGGGCTGCTGCGGGAGTAGGAGGGTCACCTAGCGGCGCATCAAGGACATAAGCCTTTTTAGCTGCTTCGAGGATGAGCTTCAAGTTGCGGACCCAGTCCGCATAGTTGCTACCATCATCTTTCAGCTTGTTTTTTTCTAGGAATGCGTTGAAATTGAGGTTGACGTTGGTCATCTACAATATTTATAAAGACAACCATTAGACTAAGTTCATGACAATTAAGTTCATTTAATCAAATTAAGTATGAACGCCCACTTAAATCGACATCCCTCTAGTCATCTAAGTGATACATGATCCATGTTGACTAACCCGTGTCCGATCATCACGTGAGACGGACTAGTCGTCATGGTGAGCAACTTCATGCTGATCGTATTCAACCATACGACTCATGTTCGACCTTTTGGTCTCTTGTATTCGAGGTCATGTCTGTACATGCTAAGCTCGTCGAGTCAACGTAAGTGTTTCGCGTGTGTAAATCTGGCTTACACCCGTTGTATGCGAACGTTAGAATCTATCACACCCGATCATCACGTGGTGCTTCGAGACAACGATCCTTCGCAACAGTGCACCCTTAGGGGAATACATTCTCGAAATTTTAAAGAGGGATCATCTTATTATGCTACCCTCGTTCTAAGCAATAAGATGAAAAACATGATAAACATCACATGCAATCATATAGTGACATGATATGGCCATTATCATCTTTGCTCTTTCGATCTCCATCTTCGGGCATCGCATGATCATCATTGTCACCGGCATGACACCATGATCTCCATCATCATGATCTCCATCATCGTGTCTCCGTGAAGTCGTCACGCCAACTACTACAACCACTACTACTATAGCTAACCGTTAGCAATGAAGTGAAAGTAGTAAACACATGGCGTTGCATCTCATACAATAAATTAAGACAACTCCTATGGCTCCTGCCGGTTGTCATACTCGTCGACATGCAAGTCATGAATCCTGTTACAATAACATGATCATCTCATACATCACACATGTAACATCACAACTTTGGTCATATCACATCACATGTCAAACCCTGCAAAAACAAGTTAGACGTCCTCTAATTGTTGTTGCAAGTTTTACGTGGCTGATTTGGGTTTCTAGCAAGAACGCCTTCTTACCTACGTGACAGCCACAACGATGATATGCCAAAGCTATATACCCTTCATAAGGACCCTTTTCATCAAATCCAATCCGACTAAAGTGGGAGAGACAGACACCCGCTAGCCACCTTTATGCATGGTGTGCATGTCTGCCGGTGGAACCTGTCTCACGTAAGCGTACGTGTAAGGTCGGTCCGGGCCGCTTCATCCCACAATACCGCCGGAAAAGAATAATACTAGTAGCGGCAAGCAATTGACAAATCAGCGTCCACAACCTTTTGTGTTCTACTCGTGCATAGAATCTACGCGTAGAAAACCTGAATCGGATGCCACTGTTGGGTAACGTAGCATAAATTCAAAATTTTCCTACGCCATATTCAGATCTTCCTATGGAGAGACCAGCAACGAGAGAGGGGTGAGTGCATCTTCATACCTTTGAAGATCGCTAAGCGGAAACGTTGCTAGAACGCGTTTGATGGAGTCATACTCGCGGCGATTCAGATCGCGGTGTGATTCCGATCTAGTGCCGAAGCATGACACCTCCGCGTTCAACACATGTGCAGCCCCGTGACGTCTCCCGCACCATGATCCAGCAAGGAGGAGGGAGAGGTTGGAGAAGATCTCCGGCAGCACGACGACATGGTGTCGATGGAGAGACGAGGTCTCCTAGCAGGGCTTCGCCAAGCACCGTGGGAGAGGAGGAAGAAGAAGAGCAGGGCTGCGCCGAGAGAGAGATGGAAAACCGTATCTCCAAAGCCAAAAACCCCACTATATATAGGGGAAAGGGAGGGGTGGCGCCGCCTTTAGGGTTTCCCCCTTGAGGGGGGGGGCAGCCCAAGATGGGAGAGGGGGGGGCGGCGGCCAGGGAGGAGAGGGGGTGGCGCACCCCTAGGTGGGCCTTAGGCCCACCAGCGCCTAGGGTTTCCCCTCCCTCCCTCTCTGGTGCGCCTGGGCTGAGTGTGGGGCACACCAGCCCACCTAGGGGCCGGTTCGCTCCTGCACTTGGCCCATGTAGCCTTTCGGGGCTTGTGGCCCCTCCCGGTGGTCCCGGCACTTTGTCGGTGGTGCCCGAAACATTTCCGGCGTCCAAAACCATCCATCCTATATATCAATCTTTACCTCCGGACCATTCTGGAGCTCCTCGTGACATCCGGGATCTCATCCGGGGCTCCGAACATCCTTAGGTAACCTCGTATAACAATTCCCTATAACCCTAGCGTTATCGAACCATAAGTGTGTAGACCCTACGGGTTCGGGAATCATGCATACATGACCGAGACACTCTCCGACCAATAACCATCAGCGGGATCTGGATACCCATGGTGGCTCCCACATGTTCCACGATGATCTCATCGGATGAACCACGATGTCAAGGATTCAATCAATCCCGTATACAATTCCCTTTGTGTGTCGGTATAGAACTTGCCCGAGATTCGATCGTCGGTATACCTATACCTTGTTCCATCTCGTTACCGGTAAGTCTCTTTAATCGTTCTGTAGCACGTCATCCTATGACTAACTCCTTAGTCACATTGAGCTCATGATGATGTTCTACTGAGTGGGCCTAGAGATACCTCTCCGTCACACGGAGTGACAAATCCCGATCTCGATTCATACCAACCCAACAGACACTTTCGGAGGTACCCGTAGTGCACCTTTATAGTCACCCAGTTACGTTGTGACATTTGATACACCCAAAGAACTCCTACGGTATCCGGGAGTTAAACAATCTCACGGTCTAAGGAAAAGACACTTGACATTAGAAAAGCTTTAGCATACGAACAATACGATCTAGTGCTATGCTTAGGAATGGGTCTTGTCCATCACATCATTCTTCCAATGATGTGATCCCGTTATCAATGACATCTAATGTCCATGATTAGGAAACCATGATCATCTATTGATCAACGAGCTAGCCAACTAGAGGCTTGCTAGGGACACATTGTGATCTATATATTCAGACATGCATTATTGTTTCCTATTAGAACAATTATAGCATGAACAATAGACGATTATCATGAACAAGGAAATATGATAATAACCATTTTATTATTGCCTCTAGGGCATATTTCCAACAGTGGCATCAACTCGCGGATTCCCGAGGTGACAAGGGGGTAATTTAGGAATAGGGGTGGATTGCATGTTTTCATACTATGGTATCGGATAGAAATCTTGGTGTGCTCCTTGTAATTCTTTGTGCTGGATTGAGTATTATGAATCTCAATTTTTTATGTTGCTGTTTTAGTACAAACTCTTGATAGATCGATCGAAAAGGATAACTTGTTACCTTAGTAAGAACTCTTGGAAAGCTTGATCGAAAAGAATAACTTTGAGGTGCTTTCGTAGCCTACAAACAATCGCTTCTTATGTTCTCCACTAGATAGGAACTTTGGAGTGATTATTTATTGCACGTTGAGGGATTGTTATGTGATCTAACTATGTTAATATTGTTGAGAGATTGTACTAACGAAAGTACGGACCCTAGGCCTCATTTTCAAGCACTACAATACCGCTTATGCTCACTTTTGTTACTTGCTACCTTGCTGTTTTTATATTATCAGTTTACGAAAATCAATATCTACTATCATTACTACACTTGTATCACCATCTCTTCACTGAACAAGTGCACACATACAATTTACCATTGTATTTGGTGTGTTGGGGACACAAGAGACTTTTTATTATTTGGTTGCACGATTGTTTGAGAGAGACCATCCCATTGAAGTACCAAAGTAAACTTTAGTCAGGTTGATTATGTGCTCGAGTGCACACTGATCCATGGAGGCATTCTGCGGACTGAAGGGGGTTCCTTAGGAAGGTAATTAAATTTGGGAATCGTTTCTGGCCGGTACGCCAGCCGAACCGTTCGGCCGGCCGCACGCGACCGCGCGCGCCCGTTGACTGGGCATGCAACATTTTTTCGTTTAAATTGTTGCAACCAGCGTCATGTTTGCTGCAAGCGTTATTTTTTTCCTACATTTTTCCAGTAAAAAAAACTGCATTTACGTTTGGTTGCAACTCCAGTTCTTCGAATTTTTAGTTACGATCGATGTTTTTTACTTTTGCTACAACCGTGTTAATTTTTGCTACAACCGACATTATTTTTTGCTGCAACCGTTCACTAAAAAAGTTGCATACACGTCACGTAAATATTTGTTATAACCGGCGTTTCAGTTTTGCTACCACTACCATGAGCTTCGTTTTTTTGCTATGACAACGTAGATATTTTTTTGCTATAATTTTTGTTTTTTGTTGCAACCGTTCATTAAATTGCTGCATCGCATCGAACATTTGCTGCATCGGGGAAAAAATGTTCCATGAAAATCCAACGGCGCATACGCGTCGGTGGATCGTGCGACCTGCGCGTGGCTGGCCCAAAGTTTCGGCCGGCGCGCCGGCGTAGATCACTCCCCATTAAAATTGGTCAATCAGACCAAACCGTTGCGGAGATTTCATGATTTGAACGTGGGACGTGCGTGTGGAAACGGTTGTGTCGTGACTAGTGGGGAAAGTGGGGCACGACACCTCGATTTCTACCCCGAAAATCTGCCACGTGCAATGTTCCTCTTTGCAGTCGATAGTGGGGGATTTGGAATTGATGGCTAAACATCCACGAGGCCGATTTTACCGGAGTATAAAATGGAAAGAGGGACTATGGTAAAAGGCACCCAGATCCCATTTTCACCTCGCTCGCTCCGCCACACTCCCCACACCTGCCATTCCCGTTTCCACTCCTCACGTTGGAGCAATCGACGGAATGTGAAAGCACTCCACAAAGAAGCTTGAGAGGGCGAACAAGATGTCAAAGGGATCTTCTTCGAGGTCAGCGCTCAATCAGGCTCACTCAACCGGGATTGGACCCCGCCATGCGTCACATGAATTGGCCGCTAGAGCTCGAGGGTAAGGGACTTAGGGCCTGTTTGGTTCATGAATAACTTTGTCATAACTAACCTTAGGCAAAGTGTGGCTGCCACAAAAAGTGTGGCTAACAAAATGGACACCACAAGTGTGGCAAGATTTGGTAAAAAATTGAGTGTATGACATGTGGACCATATAACTAGAAAAGTGTGGCAAGCCACAAGTGTGGCAATAAACCAAACACATGCCTAAGGTATTGTGGCATGACTAAGGTTAGGCATGGCAACCTTAGGCTGGGAACCAAACAGCCCCTTATTGCGGCAGGCATCTGGAGCGTGCCAGAGGCAGACGAGTTCGAGCGAGTCCCTCAAGAGGAACAATGCGTCCTCCTAGTCACACATGTCGAGCGAGATTTTTCCATGCTGCCAAACCCATTCTTCGGCAACTTCATGAATGATTTCGGGGCACAGCTACATCACCTTCCTCCCAATGCGGTAGTCTACTTGCCCGCTTTCGTATCTCTGTGGAAACATTTCCTTGGCTGCAACCCGCACTGGGATTTTTCAAGCCTTTATTCACTTCTCGGTTGATGATTGTGAAGAAGGCCTTGCCAGACGGGGCCAAGATCAACATGATCCAGTAGCATGGTGGGTTAGGCGTTTAGCCTAGGAGTAAGCGCAGCTTCCCCTCAGGCCTTGTTCGGTTCCCTCAAAATTGAAGGGGTTTGGAGGGGATTGGAAGGGATTAAATCCCCTACAAGTCAAAATCCACCTCAATCCCCTTCAATCCTCTTCAATTCCCTCCTCGGTGGGATTAACCGAACAAGCCCTCAATGAGCTTTCCAGACTCCTTGAAGAGATGGGAAGACAATTGGTTTTACTCCAAAGACATCATGAGTGCTGCTTCTACTCGGGACTCCCTACTCGGAACAGAGGGTAAGATCTTCACATTCCCTTGTAGTGTCCAAGGAGGAGAAGGTGGATGTAGGGATCATGGTGGTTGATATAGTGAGCGTTATGAGAGCAGGGATCAATGGGATGGACCTGCTCGAGGTCTACCTCAAACGGAGGATCCAACCGATGCAGACAAGGGTACATCCCATGTGGATGTATGAGGATCCGAGTGATCCTACCCGCGTGTACTCGGAGGAGATGACAGAGAAGGGCGTGGGGCATGAGGTCATGGACATCACCTCTGCTCGAGACAACCCTCAAGGGATGAGGAAATTGCCTCCATATGACAAGGACCACCCGCAAGTTGAGTTAAATATTAATCTGGATGAGCTGAGTCATTCTCCCGACTACCTTTGTTGTTTCTAACTTTGTCGATTGTCTTCCAACAGAGCTTTCCAAGATGACGTACGGGGTGACAAATGTCGAAAGTGCCTCGGGGGACGTGGCGAGTGACACCAAGCACCCTCATGAAGAAGTGAGCGGCGATGAGAAGAGCGGCGATGAGAAGAGCGGCGAAGAGAGCGATGAAGAGGACACCGAAGACGGGGATGAGGTGGAGTGTACTCCGCCAGAGAATGTCCCCTCTGAGCACTGCACCAAGAGGCGGTGGTGTTTAGATGTTGAGTGGACCGAAGCTGACTGCGCCGGTTCCCAGCACTCGCAGCTCGAAGCACGATGAGTATGAGTCCGCGGGGTAACCCGAGAAGGTGGCCAAGCAACGAAGATCATTGCCAGCTATGGCGAGTAGTGAAGCAAACTTTAGGCTTTCACCTATGCTATAAAGGTTTTGTTCATACCAAGCAGTGGATATTTTATTTCATTCAACATGCGACCTCTCTCGTGGCCAGATCTTTGGTAGTAACAATTTGGCACATTTACGAGGCATGTAATGATGCAAGAGACAATAATGTTAGGATGCATCCCTGCTGAGTGGCTGAGAAAGCTTTGGCTTATGTTGACTTCATTGTGCCGAATTGTGCTAGGACTGCAATTGCCTCTAGGCGTGATACCCCAGTATGTTATGTTAAATGGGTTCCGCTGTCGACGGATGCAGTGACGGTTATTGTGGATGTTGCACTCTTCAAGGAATCTCAAGAGATGGGAATCGGCGTGCTACTTAGGAACCACATCGAAGATTGCTTGCTGGCTGGCCACGAGCATGTTGACGAGGTTACCTCCCTAGAATTAGCTGAAGCACTGGCGGTACGGCGTTCGGGTTGCTCTCACCGGTCATGAAGGATTTTGAAGGGTTATTTTAAATCAGATTGTTTGTCCGTTATCCAGAGAACCAATGCTTCGACGGTTGATCGCTCGTCGGTGGGCCTCATCACTGCTGATATCAAGGAGTTGGCGTGAGTCTTCTAGTCCGTTCGCTTTAGTCATGTATATAAATCATTTGTCGAATGTCGCGGCACATCTTTTAGCTAGATCTTATGAGTCCTCTAGTGACTTTATTTTTCATGTATCCTCGTATTGTATCGGGCGAACACTCTCTCTTATTATTCTTGATCAATAAAGCGTGATATCTTACCTACTAATAAAGCAAATAGTACTTTTTCCGTACGTCATCCAAATTGCCTTTAAAGTTGACTAAAATTACCCACCAATGCCACCTATAAGTCATTAAAAACGTTTCAAACATGAAAATCTCCGGACTGGGCCGGCCCATGTAGGCACCTCCTATATTACGCTCTCGGCGTTCGAAAAAGATGCAGCACACCTGTTTGGGCCGACCCATGCGTGGGCGCCTATTTTTTTAGTTTATTTTTTTATTTTTCTTTTCAGTTCCATTTTGTTTTTCTACTTTAAATAATTTAGAACTTCAAACAACTTTTCTCAATTTTAAAAAACTGAGAATTTCGAAAAAAAATATTAAGAAAAACATATTTTTTGAGAATTCAAAAACTACTTAGGAGTTTTGAAAAATGTTTGCATATAAAAAAATGTTTAAACTTTGAAAAAATGTCCGTAAAATAAAAAATTCAACGATTTTAAACAAAAGTCTGTGTAAAAACCTTAAAAACAGTTCGTGTCTCTGTTTTTAGTCTCATTTTTTATTTTTATTTTTTTGTTTCATTTTTTAGTTTAAATAATTTAGAACTTTGCAAAACTTTTGCAATTTATAAAACTCGAAATTTTGAAATAAAAGTTTGAAAAAAATATAAAATGTTTGTGAATTCAATAAATGCTCAGGATTTTTGTAAAAATATTCGCATATTCAGAAAAATGTTCATAATTTTGAGAACAATGTTGGTAAAAAAAAATAAAAGTCCATGATTTTGAAAAAAAGTTTGTGTGTTATTTTTTGAGTGCAATTGAAAAAAAGTATGCTAATTCAAAAAAAGTTCATGCATTTCAAGAAATGTCCTAAAATTTTAAAGTCATAATATGATCAGCACCATTGGAGACTATAATTGTTTGCAACGCGCGGGTCCTTTTGATAATAATAATAAAGCGCGCAGCGCTTCTGCCGTACGTCGCCGACTTTTTTGCAAAAATACCCCTTGCTTTTCCTGTATTCAACCAGCAGACCGTTTTTAAGTTAAAAACAAATCTTTTTTGCATTTTGCAGAAACACCCCTGATGTTTCAGGTAATCAACCCATAGTCCGGATTTAAGTCAGAAAACAAATCGTGTTTTTGCATTTGTCCGAAAAACCCCTGATGTTTCAGGTAATCAACCCGCCCTCCGTATTTTAACACAAAAAACCCTAACTTTTCAGTTAATCAATCCACATTTTATCGAAAACAAAATTATCCATATCTTTTAAACCGTAACTTCGATTTTAACATGTTATATATGAAATTTGATTAGAAAAATGTGTAGAATCTAAATAGGATATTATTTTTAGCTGTTGAATACTTCTTAAATGTTGTTTTTAATGCAAACTTAATCTGTAGTGCACGGTCCTTTTTTTTCTTTCTTTCCGGCGACGATACGAATTGCAATAAACATCCATTAAATTAAAACCAAATTGAGATGAAAGAAAACATCGTTAACAACACATGCACACCTTTGGAAAACCTCGTGGGGGAGAAACAACATATTTCTCATCTTATTCCGAGTGACTGTATATTCAAACGCGTTTTCATTGTGTGAGCACTAAAGCCATCGTCGGCAACACAAATATGATGTCATGTGAAAATATATTGCGTTCAAAGCGTGTGTTATTTTCTCTTCCGTTGCAACGCACGGACTCTTTTGCTAGTTCATCATAAAAAAAGTCATCACCAGCAAACCCGAGAAGGTTTACACTGTAAACAGGTGAGTGGCCAAAAACGGTGAAACAAACACCTCCTCAGTTTTTTGCAAAAAAGAAAAGAAAAGAAAAAACTCTTAGTTGTTAATCCGGGTCGAATACGGTATGACGGATCGTATCAAACGCGTATTGAAAGTACCAAACCTGCCATTTTTTTTTTTTTGAGAGAGAACGTGCCATGTTTTGGACACGGAGAAGAACGGGCCTACAAGTAGCAAGCCTTGTTCTGTTCTTCTCCCCACCCAGCCCCGCCCCGGCCGTCCACAGACAGGCAGAACCGCAGCATCGTCTCGATCGCTGCCGCCATGATGATGAAGCGGTCGCTCGAGTTGGAGCCACGGCCAGTTTACCTCTCCCCAGAAAAACGCCGGCGGCTCGCCCTCGAGTCGCTGTCCCGCGCAGCTCCGCCGCTTCCCATGTCCAAGCCCGCTCGCGAATCCTCCTCCCACGGCGACCGTGAAGAGAAGTGCGGCTTGTTCCGTCACCGCGACCGAGAAGAGAAGGATGTGCTGGAGAAAACGGCGGAGAAGTTGCGGGAGAAAATCAGGGAGCAGTACCTAGGGTCCAACAGCACCAAGACCAGGACGGTCTCCATGAAGCCCTCAGCCAAGTTCCCCTTCTCGTTCGACTGGGAGAAGAACACGGAAGATACCAGCTGCGACACGAACGCGCTCCACCAGTCGCCGCTGCTGCTCTACGGCCGCGGCTTTCTCGCTGGTATCGACCGCCGCCAGCAGAAGGAGGAGGCAGCCCAGAAAGAGAACCGCGTCGAGCTGCGCCGCGACACCAGCCCCGAAGAAAGTACAAAGAAGAAGGCGGAGATGCGCGACTCCTTTGGCATGCGCGTGGACAGGCACTGGAGCGACAAGGCGGCCGAGGAGATGACCGAGCGGGACTGGCGCATTTTCCGAGAGGACTTCAACATCTCCTACAAGGGCTCCCGCCTGCCCCGGCCGATGCGGCACTGGAAAGAGAGCAAGCTTGGAACCAGGCTGCTTCGTGCCATCGACAAGGTTGGGTACAAGAAACCGTCTCCGATTCAAATGGCCACCATCCCACTTGGTCTGCAGCAGCGTGATGTTATTGGTGTCGCCGAGACAGGTTCTGGAAAGACCGCTGCGTTCGTGCTTCCCATGCTATCCTACATTAGCCGCCTGCCACCCATTAAGGACGACGAAGCCGCCGAAGGTCCTTACGCTCTTGTGATGGCACCCACTCGCGAGCTCGCTCAGCAGATCGAATTTTTGTTCAAAAGGACCCCTGTCGAGTGAGATTGTCAAAAGAGACCACCAGCGAGTGGAAAGGAGAAAAAAGACCCCCACCCCGGGTGGCGGCAGGCGCGCCAGGCGGCACGTGGCACCTGCCGCCACCGCACGAGGCGGCCGTGGGGCCTGCCGCCACCACCCCTGGCGGCCGGGGCATGCCGCCACCGGCAGAGGCGGCCAGCGCCGAAACCCGTTCCCGCCCACTCCTGTCCGTAACGGACAAAGCCGGGTGAGCCCTGCCGCCTCGGGAGCTGGCGGCTAGGGCACTGTTTCCGCGCGGCCGACACTGTTGCTGATTGCGCTGATTTCCGCGCTGCCAGATTCCCAGGCTTATTTCCCGCTCGTACCGACGAAACAGTGGGAATTTTTCCCGCTCTCCACCGACGAAACAGTGCGAAACTTCTTCTTTATAAGCGAACCGCGTCGCTGCCTCCTCTCTCACTCTCTTCTCCTGCCGTTGCCTCCCGTGTCACTCTCCTCTTTCTCACTCTCTTCTCTTTCTCACAAGAGCTACTCCGTATGAATGTTTATGTGGCGATTTAGGACGGTTTAAAGTTAGATTTTGAAGACGTTGTAGTTGAAGAAAAGATAGATCAAGGTAAGAGCTTTCCATATCTGTTGGTTGTGTTTGCATGCATGATGTATTTATTTTGTTTGATTAGTTTCTAAGTATGTGTTTTCTTTTGTCTTAGGCAGCGTATTATCACTTTTGTGGAATTATTTTGAAGACGTTGTAGTTGAAGAAAAGATAGATCAAGGTAAGAGCTTTTCATTTCTGTTGGTCGTGTTTGCATGCATGATGTTTTTATTTTGTTTGATTAGTTTCTAAGTATGTGTTTTCTTTTGTCTTAGGGAGCGTATTATCACTTTTGTGGAACTATTTTGTCATGCGATATGAACTACTAAGTTGAAGATCAAGGTATGAGACTTTGTTCATATTTGTGTTCATGTGATAATAGGTCGACTATGTTCATATATTACCGATGATTTGTTCGTGTTTGCATGCAACTGGTATTTAGAAAGGAGCCAGAAAAATGCCTATGTAACTAGCATTTTTGTAAAAAACATGTAATAATATGTTAGCTCCATTAGTATTATTACATGCAAGACGCGTGTGTAATATATTTGTTTATTTGATAATTTGTCAACCCCGTAGAAATATGACTCGTGATATATATATATATATATATATATATATATATACATATATATATGCATGCAGTATGTACTTTTAGACTTTTGCTAGCACGGAAATAATTATGTGTGTAATATTTTTGTTCATATGAAAATAGGTGGAATTCGCTGATATTATTCTGGTGATATATTATATTCGGAAGGATATCCTTATTTAAACCAAAGGTATGAATGACATATTGTAATTCATCTTCTATTTATTTTATAGATGTAGTGTCACCATAAATGATACAATATAAATTATTATGCGTAGATGTAATGGATGTTGTTAAATTGTTGTATGTAAAAAAGATAAGTAATGGATGTTGTTATTACAATGTAAATCTAAAAATATGATTTTTAATGGACTAACGATGTAAATATGGCTGCTCGTTAGGTACTATGGAAAATTTGTTAGTGTTTTATGGGCACATCGTACGTGAGGGTCCTTCTGGTGTGGATGTGTCTAGGTGCGGGATGACTACGGTTGTAGTAAAAGACATGGTTAATGTAGAGTATGCGGCAGTTAGAAGGTGCATCCGGTCGGTGTTTGGTTCAGCGATGAATGGAAAAAAATGACCCTGGAGGCTTTCGTGGTTGAGGGAGGAAATCGTTGGGTTCTACGACGGGTTACTGGTGAAAGAGCATGGGCGTCGTACATGGGTTTTGCAAGCAATCCCAATAACTCCATGTATGGACAACCCATGGTTTATGTGGAGTTCATTTCTGCCAGTGATGTCGCCGAGTGCAGTAGCGGTGCCGGTGAGGCCGAGTTGGCCATAAACAAGCAATACATAGCTATGCAATTGCTATACACAGGCAACATAGAGTGAAGCAGTCTGATAAAAAGGAGTTGAAGCTCATATGCATCCATCGCGAAGCGGGTTGCCGCGGAAGAGTTATTGCTCGCCAGAAGCCTGGGGTATGTCAGCCATGGCATGTCACAAAAATAGAGGAACATGGTTGTGAGCAAACCGGCACTCTTTCAGAGCACCGCAACGTGACTGCAGAATATGTGTCACAGGTGATGCAAACCATTATGCAGCAAAGTCTTAATATTAGTATTAGGGCTTTGCGTGCAACTGCATCTGATCTGATTGGTTTCCCTGTCAGCTATAGCAAGGCTCGTCATGCAAAGGAAAAGATATTTCAGAGGTTGTATGGAACCTATGAGGAGGCGTACTCTTTTGCCCCTAGAATGTTGCATCAGATTTCAGTTGCTAATAGGGGGACTCAAGTTTTCCGGAAAGAACGTCCAAATCCATTGAACCCGGACGAGCAAATCCTGGACCGCTTATTCTGGGCATTCGCCCAGACTATACAAGCATTCAAGCATTGTCGTCCGGTTGTATCAATTGATGGTACATTTCTCACTGGAAAGTACAAGGGCACACTCTTAGTGGCGATGGCAGCTGATGCAAACAATCAACTTCTTCCTATTGCCTATGCACTAGTGGAGAGCGAAAACAAACATTGTTGGCTATGGTTCCTGTGTTGCCTGAAGATGGGTGTCATCAAAGATCGGGAAGGGGTTTGCATCATCTCTGATCGCAACACCGGACTATTAAGCGCGGTTGAGATAATTAAGGCTTCACAAGATCCAGATTGGGGGTGGCCCGATCTGGAGACAAGGTGGTGCATGAGGCATTTGGCAGCTAATTTTTATTCGAAATTCAAAAACAAAGATTGGTTCAAGCTATTCAAGAGGATGTGCATGCAGAAAACTACAGCAAAAATGAATGCTATCTGGGCAGGTATCAATGGTCAGATCGAGCGCGCATCCCTCCCGGCGAGAGAAGACCGGAGGGGTCGTCGAACAGCAATAAATTTGAGCCAGTGGATTAATGAGAATTGTCCCAATTTGTACAAGTGGGCGCAGTCTCATGACACAGGCGCTAGATACGGTATAATGACAAGCAACATGTCCGAGGTGTACAATGGTGTTCTTAAAGGGGTGAGGGCACTACCTATCACAGCACTAATTGATGAAACTTGGAACCGGACTGTGTCATACTTTGCAGATAGAGTCACCGTTGCCAAGGCACTAGTTAACTTGAACAAGACCTGGTCTGAGAAGATGCAAAGACATCTTGATGACAAAGCAAAGAAGTCGCAAAGACATGGGTGCAGGCAGGTAGATGCACTTAGGAATAAATGGGAAGTTAGTGTGCGAGCAAAGTTTGTGAAGGGTCACCACAGGGGAGAAAAAAAACAAGCTGTGACGCTTGGCGCAACCTCGTGTGAGTGCACTTGCAACAAGCCCAAGCTTCTGGGATATCCTTGCAGTCACGTATTGCGGGCAGCTGCAGATCAACAAATTAGTGTCGAGCCATACGTATCACCATACTTCAACATGCACAATTTGTACAACACTTGGAACGGTGAGTTTTGGGCATGGGGCATTGATACGAACTACAAGCAATTATGGCCAGAAGGCACCACATGGGTTCCAGATCCCGCATTGATGCGAACCAGCAAGGGACGGCGTCAGTCTAGGCGTCATCGCAATGACATGGACCACAACCAGTTGGGAGAACCAAGGCGATGCCGCGTATGTAGGTGTGCTGGTCACCCGCGTAGGGAGTGTCCGTATCGTAACAACAACACTGCATGATATGTAATCATGCTATGTATTCATAATTTAATCGTGATGTAATATTCGGAATATGTATTTTAATTTAATCGTGATGTAATATTCGGAATATGTATTTTAATTTAATCGTGATGTAATATTCGGAATATTTAATTTTTTTCATCGTGATTGCAGGTTATGGCTGAAATGCCCCAGCTTTTGAATGGTTATCACGACAACCACCACCGTTGCCAGCTTTTCATAAATCCAAATCATGAAAATCCTCCTCAGACCTTCCGGCTTCGAACTGTAAAGACGCCCTCGTCAATAGAGAATCGGTTCCTTGAACACCTTGAGGCTTATGGACTCCTACATTTTGCGAACATCGCAGCTCGTCGAGGTAGTTTTACTGCCGACCCATCCCTTTTGACATCCCTCGTTGATAGATGGAGACCGGAGACCCACACATTTCACTTTCGATGTGGAGAGCTTGCATCTACTCTAAAAGATGTGTCAATGATCATAGCTTTACAATTAGAGGTGTGCCAGTGGTACATCCACGAGTTTCTCCTAATTGGCCAGCAGATGTCTCTGCCCGTCTGAGGCTCGAAATGCCCATATCAGATCGTTCTGGTCCGCCTCGAGGTGTCCCACACAGCTGGCTTCGTATTAACTTCGAAATTTTATCTACCCATGCTGATCCTGAGACAACGAAGAGACACTTGTTTGCATATTTGTTGTGGCTCTTCGGTGTGATGTTTCCTAATTCTCACGGGGATGTAGTTTTGCCTGGTCTCATCTATTTTGCCGCAAAGATAGTAGACGAACCTTTACCCCAAAATCCACCATATAGCTTTGGTTCTGCTTTGCTTTCTCACACATACCGAGGGTTGTGTGATGCCACTCAAAAAACGGCATTCACATCTAAAGCTCCATTACTTTGTGTCTCCTACGAGTTTCTACAGTTGTGGTCCTGGGAATACTTACCTGTAGGACGACCGCAGATAGTAGAACCCGCAACCCCGTACAACTATGGTGAGGGTGTTGTAACTATGTCCACTCGGTGGATGCTGGGTCGAAAAAAATGGTCTACTAAAATTGCAAAAAATTGTTACCCCATATACCATGATCAGTTTGAGCTTCTTAACGACTCACTAATAACATGGAACCCGTGGACTGAGGCGCACATTGATATGGTATTTGGTTCGCAACACATGCCAGTGGAATGCGTGAGAGATAGTGCCTTTTGGATGACTCGCTGCAATTTACTCTATATATGGTTTGTGGAACCGTATAATCCTGACCGTGTCATGAGACAGTTCGGTCTATATCAAGATATTCCACCACCGGTTCCAAGATGTATCGACGAAGAAACTCATAAGTAAGTAAGATGTGACCTAGCTAAATAGATATTCCATCAACTATTCTTGAATTTTTTTTTGTTATCTATAATTACAGGATGAGCAATATGGGCAGATCTGGTGTGGACTGGAATGCAGAAAACATTGAATGGATAAATCAGTGGAATAATGAAGCTCTACAAAATATAGTGCCTCAGCAACGGTAATTTTACTAATGTTAATTTAATTATGTGCTTATAAAATACAAAATGTGATGTCAATTTAGTAATGTTAATTTATTTATGTAGAACGTACGATGCAACTACGACAGAAGCGTACTATAATTGGTATCGCATGAGCACGCGTACTAGACTGACGAGTGAACCACCTACGATGCCAACACATCCAACGCATATGGAACAGTTGCAGAGACGGATGGACACATCATCAGCTTACTATCGTGACTCTGCGGTAATAATCAACATCTTGCTATTCAGGTCCATCATTTCATGAACAATTTAACCAACGAACAACGATTTTTTTCAGATTGATATTTGCACCCAAATACAAGCGATGGAGAGGGAAGGAATGCGAGCCCAGGGAATTGATCCTAAAGGCAGGTCGTGGTTTAAAAAAATTAGCGAATTCGTGAGCACAAGGTTTACGAGATGCGGCACAGAGAACGACGTTGTCACTGCAGCGTACAACATTCCGGAACCGAGGTCAGCTAGCCTAAGTGCGGCGCTTGTCGTCGTCCATGCGGTGGGGAGAGGGTCGTAATACTACGCCGACACTTCCACGACATGACTCGTCTCTACCAATACATGGGCAGACATCACAGGTAAATGCTCCAGATGTAGGTTCGACACCCGAACAGACTTATTTCGTGGAGCAGGATGCATATACAGCATATGGCGCACACATTCAAGGATCTCAGCCATATCTGCCCACGCGAGGGATTAGGATGCCCGAGGAGAATCGTTGGGCTGAGACAAGCGAGGGAGCACAAAGCTACAACAGCGGTCAGGTATGTACAATTATAATAAGCAATTACATAACTTCTATTTACACATCTTTTTGCTACACACAATTTATTTTAAAAACATTTTTTCGTGGAGCAGGAAATTAATGATCCATCATGGGGAGATGAACATACCCAGCGTGGCGTACAGAAAGAAATACTCACAGAAACCCATGATACTCAATAAACGCTCCCAGGAATGATAAATGATTTTTTCGGGCAGGACGTTATTGGTCCATCTTACATCAATTCTGAGTCACAACCATTCACCTACAATTTAGAATCATCATCTCAATATGGATTTCAGACTCCACCACCTATGCATGAGTCGCAGACACAGGAACACG
Source organism: Hordeum vulgare subsp. vulgare (assembly GCF_904849725.1). NCBI lineage: Eukaryota > Viridiplantae > Streptophyta > Magnoliopsida > Poales > Poaceae > Hordeum > Hordeum vulgare. The sequence goes on from NC_058523.1 coordinate 524,728,414, forward strand.
AGGGACAGTACGGTCGTGGTCTTCGTGAACACAGACCCCCTGATCGATTGTCACCCTCCGGTCATCGGGCAAGGCCAGCTGGTCGTCGTCGCATAGGGTGATTCGTCTATGTATGTGTGCGAACAATTGCATCTCTCTATGTGAGTTTCAAACTTTCAGATGTACGTACAAAACATCTATGTAGTTTCATGAAATAAAAGTTCTCGATATATTTGAAGTTGCTTCCATAAAATAAGATACATAAAATAAGATTCATAAAATAACATACATAAAATAACATACATAAAATAAGATACATTAAGATGTAGAGTTCATAAAAAAAACTACATAAAGTCGTCGTCATCCTTCGACGATGCAGAGCTCTCGCCCTTTGACGAAGCGCTACTCTTGGCCTTCGATGATGATGCGCTCTTGGCCTTCGTCGATGACGCGCTCTTGGTACTCGGCATGAAGATATCGTCTTCGTCCTCACTATCGTCAATCCATAAGAAGGGATGTTTTACTCCACCTCCACCGCGTATGTGTTGGCCTTTTTTCTTCCATCTTTCATTCAACCGCAGAAGTTCTTTCCGAATCTCCTCATATGTCCTTGCAGGCCACCCCTTCCTAGCTAATGCGTGGGCAACCTCATTCAGTAGCGTGTCACTACTGATGAGTTCGTCCCATGAAACTATTCTATTATCTATCTTGAAATTGCTAGCTAAGCGCAGAAGACACTCGGACATACCACTATGAAAACTACGATCGAAAGGATAATGAGACATTTTCAGCACACTCCTTACCCACCTTCGTCTGGAGGGGGTTTTATTGGTGCAGCAGAGCGGGACGAATAACTAATGGCGGGAAAACGAGGAGGGAAAGCGAGGCGGGAAAGCGAGGGCGGGAAAGCAAGGGCGGGAAAGCGAGGCGGGAACAAAATGGCGGCAAAGCTATACGCGGGATAAAATGGCAGGAAAGCGAGGCGGGAAATAAATGGCGGGATAAAATGAACATACACGTAGCTGAAATTAAGATACTCATTGCGGAAATTAAGATACACATTACTGAAAATAAGATACAATTTGCCGAAATTAAGATACAACTTGCAGAAATTAAGATACAACTTGCAGAAATTAACATACAATAAAATAAATCTACTGAGTCCAACGTGGATATTTTCCTTTTCCATCACCAGCTTCTTCTGCTGCCTTGGCGGCACGAGCCCTTTCTCTCTTTGTCTCCCTCTCAGCTTCACGGGCCTGTTCCCGCTGTCTGTAAACCTCCTCCAGCCAAAGTTTCTCTTCTTGATTTTTCCTTATCATCTCATCAAGAAAAGCCCTCTGCTCCACACAGTAATCTTCCCACTCTTTCTTCTGCTCTGCTTTCTCCTCTGCTTCAGCCTTCTCACGACGCTCTTCCAAGTCCAAGCTAGCCCATGCACGGCGACCTCTTTCACGAATCTCGGTCACCGCCCAGTCCGGCATTTCCGTGTCAATCCAACGATAGTACATGCAGAGAGGAGGAGGAGACTAAAGGATGGATCAGATTCAAGTAAACAATAATATCAAATAACAATAGTCTGGATGACTTGAGCATACCGGAGGCCTGACGTACGCAGAAATAGATTCGGGTGGATCAGATTCATAATTAGCGCACATGAAAAACTTCATGCCCAACCAATCTGAAAAATCCGTCACCTCCTTAACCTTGCAGACATCTCCGCACCAACATCGAACTGCTTCCACCCCCCGAGGCAAGCTTGCACTCTGCATTTTCCTAGGCCTAATGCTCTGATCCGAACAAGGCAAACTCATACTGACTATGGAGGTCCAGGTGCTTTGAAGTCTGTCTGATGGTGAAGAGAGTTTCACTCCCTGCCTCTTTTTATAGGCTCTGCCGGATGTCTACGCGGGAAAAAAGGCGCGAAAACGAGAAACTGCAGCGGGAAAATTTGGCGGGAAAATAACGCGGGAAAATTAGGCGGGAAACTATTGCACTGCTCGTCCGTCGTTATCGCGTGTACATTCTAAAATAAGTCCATATACATCCATATGTAGTCTTGTAGTACGAACTCTTAAAAGACTCTTGTAGTTACTTTTGTATAAATGATATTTTTTTCAAACCATGAAAGAGAATTGTGTGTGATTATTATAGAAGATAAAGAAGAAACAAGTACAAAGCTCTAAGCGTCATACAAAAAAAAGACCAACTTTCCTAAGAGCATCATTATAGAACCATGAAAGAGAATTGTGTGTGATTATACGAACAAGGATTCAAAATCATTTACATTCATGTAAATGATAGTTGCATTTTAAGTATTAAGATTACATATTATGGCGACCAACGAGAGCATCATCACCAAGTGATTAGTTAGTAATGTTTTCTACTTTATTCCATGGCAGTGTCACTGCTGCGATAGCAATCAAACATTCACTCCCAAAATATTTGATCGAGAGCTAAACCATACTTTCTCTATAAATAAATATAAGAAACGCTATTGTAAACAATGTCGACCTAGAGATAAAAGCCACACGAAACAACCGTAACGAACAGTGTCGACCAGGAGACAAAGAGTCCCTCTGAAATCGCCGCGGTGAACAATGCTGACCCGAAGATGAGAGCCCCGTGAAACCACGGAAAAAACCGCCCGCCTTCACCGGCGTGGATATCTTGGTTTGGTTCGAGGTATGGGGGATAACCACGGCCCAACAAAATGTCCATAGTATATGCCTCCCATGCACTTAGCCATCCGTGCAACTTGCACAATATTTTTGTTCAAAAGGATTGCACGGTCCGAACCGGAGCAAGTTGGCAGGAGTAAATTTTGACTGTTTCGTCGGTGGAGAGCGGGAAAAATTCCCACTGTTTCGTCGGTGCGAGCGGGAAATAAGCCTGGGAATCTGGCCGCGCGGAAATCAGCGCAATCAGCAACAGTGTCTGTCGCGCGGAAACAGTGCCCTGGCCGCCAGCTCCCGAGGCGGCAGGGCCCACCCGGCTTTGTCCGTTACGGACAGGAGTGGGCGGGAACGGGTTCCGGCGTTGGCCGCCTCTGCCGGTGGCGGCAGGCCCCGGCCGCCAGGGGTGGTGGCGGCAGGCCCCACGGCCGCCTCGTGCGGTGGCGGCAGGTGCCACGTGCCGCCTGGCGCGCCTGCCGCCACCCGGGGTGGGGGTCTTTTTTCTCCTTTCCACTCGCAGGTGGTCTCTTTTGACAATCTCGACAGAGAGAGGCCTCGAAGCTTTCGACTTACCTAGGAATTAAGGTTGTGTCCATCGTCGGCGGCCAATCCATTGAGGAGCAGGGATTCAAGGTCAGGCAAGGCTGTGAGGTTGTGATTGCCACGCCTGGCCGGCTCCTTGACTGCGTGGAGAAAAGATACATTGTGCTCAACCAGTGCAACTATGTCGTCCTTGACGAGGCTGACAGGATGATCGATATGGGCTTTGAGTCACAGGTTGCTGGAGTCCTTGATGCGATGCCATCTAGCAACTTGAAGCCTTAGAACGTGGAAGAGGAGCTGGACGAGAAGAAGACCTACAGGACTACCTACATGTTCAGTGCCACCATGCCACCTGCCGTGGAGCGCCTTGCAAAGAAGTATCTCCGGAACCCCGTCGTCGTTACCATCGGCACGGCTGGGAGCGCCACGGGCCTCGTAACTCAGAGCGTGATCATGGTGAAGGAGTCGGACAAGATGCCACGACTTCGGAAGATCATGGCAGATCTTGGGGAGGACAAGACCGCCGTCGTCTTCTGCAATACAAAGAGGTCGGTGGACGACCGTGCCAGGGATCTAGAGAGGCTGGGATTCCGCGTCACAACGCTTCATGGCGGCAAGTCACAAGATCAGAGGGAGACCAGCCTGGATGGTTTTAGGAATCGTCGGTTCAATGTGCTCGTGGCGACCGATGTCGCGGGGAGTGGCATCGACATCCCTGATGTTGCCCATGTGATCAACTATGAGATTCCCAATACGGTTGACACATACACGCATCGTATTGGAAGAACGGGGCGCGCGGGAAAGAAGGGGCTCGCCACTTCATTTTTGACTCTAGAGGACAGAAGCATCTTCTTTGATCTCAAGCAAATGCTTGTACAAAGCAATAGTTCCGTGCCACCTGAACTCGCAAGGCACGAAGCCTCAAAATTTAAGCCCGACACAATTTTTGATAGACCTCCAAAGCGATATGACACCAAGTATGCATCTCACTCAAGCAAAAAAGGATCCCAATTGCTATCATGGGTGGAACTTGTATAGGAATGTTAGAAGATCTCTAGTCTAGACTAGTTTTTTTAATGGATCTAGTCTAGATTAGGTTTGCCCGGGCTCTCGCGAGAGGGACGATGATGACGACCCACCTTTTGCTCGCCCAAGTGATTGTAGCTATGTGGTCTACGAATCTAGATGTAATCTTTGCTACTTTCGGTGTTCTTTGTACTGCCTTGATAGTTGATTACATAAAATGACCATTGAATTTGAATAGTATGATCACCTCAATTCGTCTACACTGAAAACTATAAAATATGGAAAACACTCAGATTTAACTAGCTGAAATTGTCATGCAACACCGATCGTTCATGTTTGATCGGAGGTGGCACGATCTCTGGCACTTCAAGACATGGCATCATGTTGAAAGGTCGGGTGCCCAATGATCGGGTGAGGGCTTCTCCCACCATTCTAGCACACGGCATGGAGGCGCCTCTTCCCCCCAAGCTAGTTGCACAGCTTGGTGACCCGCGCTCCCCGAAGCGAGCATGAGAAAGATCGGTGCATCAAAGTGAACATGGCTAGTGTTGCAATGGGGTTTGCAACATGACTGGTGTTGCGATGGGGGAGAGGCGCTCCCATGGCCGATGGCCAGTGCTTTAAAGCAAACGATAGAGTTCTCGACGGTGTTGAATGTGGATATGCCATGAAACTTGCATGATGATGTCGGCGTGTGGACTAATTCTCGAGAGAGAAATGGGGAACGCTAGCACAGGCCATCTCCGAGTCCAAGTTACTGAGACCCGTGCCTTGGAGCCTAGAAGAAGGGCCAAGTTAATCCATAGTGGAGCGTCGAGCTCATCCCGTTGCAGTACCGAAGTAAACTTTAGTCGGGTTGATTACGTGTTCGAGTGCACAGTGATCCATGGAGGGCATTCGTCGGAGCGAAGGGGGTTCCTTAGAAAGGGAATTAAAATCGGTCAATCGAGCCAAATTGCGGTGGAGATTTCGCGATTTGAACGTGGGACGTGAAACTGGAAACGGTTTTGTCACGGCTAGTGGGGAAAGGGAGGCACGACGCCTGGATTTCTACCCCAAAAATCCGCCACGTGCCTTATTTTTCTGTGCAGTCGGTAGCTCTGGATCGGGAATCGAGGCTGAAGATCAGTGAGTCAGACTTTACCGAAGTATGAAATGCAAACAGGAGCTAGGTTAAAAGGCACCCAGATCCCATTTTCACCTTGCTCGCTCCTCCACACTCCCCACACCCGCCATTTCCATTTCCACTCCTCACGCCGGAGCATTCGAGACAATGTGAAAGGACTCCACAATGAAGCTTGAGAGGGCGAAGAAGATGTCAAAGGGCTCTTCATCGAGTGTTGGTGCTCCATCGGGCTGACTCCAGGGGGATTGGACCCTGTCACAGGTCAAACGGGTCGTGTGCTAGAGATGGAGGGAGATGGACTGATTGCGGCACGTGGCTGGAGATTGCCAGAGGCGAGCGGGTTGGAGCAAGTCCCTCAAGAGGAAGAGCGCATCCTCCCCGTCACGCATGTCGTGCAAGATTTTTCCATGTCGCGAAACCCATTCTTCAGCAACTTCTTGAACGATTTTGGAGCGCAACTACATCACCTTCCTCCCAATGCGGTAGTCTACTTGTCCACTTTTCATATCTCTTTGGGAAAACATCCTCGGTTGCAACCCACACTGCGGTTTTTTCAAGCAGTTATTCACCTGCCTGTTGATGACCGTGAAGAAGGCCGCCAGACGGGGCCAAGACGAACGTGAACCAGTAGTTCAGTGGGTTAGGCGTTCTGGCTAGGAGGAAGAGCAGCTTCCCAGCAATGAGCTTTTCGGACTCTATGAAGGGATGGCAAGGCAATTGGTTTTACTCCAAAGACACCTCGAATGTTGGCTTACACTTGGGCCTCTGCTACGTCAACAGAAGTCGTTCCCCGACAGTGATGCCAGAGATCCTTCTGTCGTCTCTTGAGCTTGCGTTGGTTTTTCCCTTGAAGAGGAAAGGGTGATGCAGCACAGGACCAGTAAGTATTTCCCTCAGTTTGAGAACCAAGGTATCGATCCAGTAGGAGGGTCTCGTCAAGTCCGGAGTACCTACGCAAACACAAATGAGCTTGCACCCAACGCTTCAAAGGGGTTGTCAATCCCTTCAAGATTGTTTGCAAAGTGAGATCTGAAGGCAGAAAGTGCAACGAAGTAAAAAGTGTAAGGCTGAAAATATGGTGTGGAGTAGACCCGGGGGCCATAGTGTTCCCTAGAGGCTTATCTCAAAATAGCAAATATCACGGTGGGTAAACAAATTACTGTCAAGCAATTGATAGAACCGCGCAAAGTCATGACGATATCTAAGGCAATGATCATACATATAGGCATCACGTCCGAGACAAGTAGAGCGATACTTTCTGCATCTACTACTATTACTCCACACATCGACCGCTATCCAGCATGCATCTAGTGTATTGAGTTCATGACGAACAGAGTAACGCCTTAAGCAAGATTACATGATGTAGAGGGATAATCTCAAACCAATGATGAAAACCCCATCTTTTTACCCTTAATGGCAACAACACGATGCGTGTCTCGCTACCCCTTCTGTCACTGGGTGAGGTCACCGCACGGTATGAACCCAAAACCAAGCATTTCTCCCACTGCAAGAATCATTTGGCCAAACAAAACCGACAACTCGAAGAGAATTACAAGGATATGAAATCATGCATAAGAGAGATAAGAAGAAACTCAAATAAGATTCATATATAATCTGATCATAAATCCACAATTCATCGGATCTCTACAAACACACCGCAAAAGAAGATTACATCGGATATATCTCCATGAAGATCATGAAGAACTTTGTATTGAAGATCCAAGAGAGAGAGAAGAAGCCATCTATCTACTAGCTATGGACCCGTAGGTCTATGGTGAACTACTCACGCATCATCGGAGAGGTCATGGTGTTGATGAAGAAGCCCTCCGTATCCGAATCCCCCCTCCGGCAGGGCACCAGAACGTGCCCCAGATGGGATCTTGCGGAGACACAAGCTTGCGGCGGCGGAAAAGTACTTTCTATGATCTCCTGATTTTTTTTGGAATTTTTAGGGAATATATAGGCGCAACCCCTAGGGCAGAGGGCGTCCACGGGGCACACAAGCCTGTGGGCCGTGGCCTCCCCCCTGGCCGCGGGGTGGGGGCTTGTGGGGCTCCTGGCCCCCCCCTGCCTTGGCTCTCAAGTCTCCTGATCTTCTTCCGTTACGGAAAATTTCTTTTCGGGGATTTTATTCCATTTGGACTCCGTTTCAAAATCTCCTCTGAAAGGGGTCAAAAACATGGAAAAAACAGGAACTGGCACTTGGCACTGAGTTAATAAGTTAGTCCCAAAAAATATATAAAAGGCATGCAAAACATCCAAAGTTTGACAAGATAATAGCATGAAACCATAAAAAATTATAGATACGTTGGAGACGTATCAAGCATCCCCAAGCTTAACTCCTGCTCGTCCTCGAGTAGGGAAGTGATAAAGAATGAATTTTTGATGTGGAATGCTACCTAGCATAGTTGTCCTTTGCAACTTCTTTCACGTGACAGGAATGTTCAGATCCGCAAGATTCAAAACAATAGTTTGCTATTGACATGAAAACAATAATATTTCAAGCAAACTAGCAAGGTAATCATGAACTTTTCAAATAACAAGGCCAATGAAAGTTATCCCTACAAAGTCATATAGTCTGGCTATGCTCCACCATCCTCACACAACTAATGTAAATCATGCACAACCCCGGTATTGGCCAAGTAATTGTTTTCGCACTCTTACTTTCTCAAACTTTTTATAACTATCACGCAATACATGAGCTCGAGCCATGTATATAGCACTATAGGTGGAATAGAGTGTGGTGGTGGTTGTGCGACAAAAAGGAGGAGATGGTCACATTGACTCGGCGTATCAAAAGGCTATGGAGATGCCCATTAATAGATATCCATGTGAATGAGTAGGGATTGCCATACAAGAGATGCACTAGAGCTATAAGTATGTGAAAGCTCAAAAGGAGAACTAGTGGGTGTGCATCCAACTTGCTTGCTCACGAAGACCTAGGGCAATTTTGAGGAAGCCCATCATTGGAATATACAAGCCAAGTTATATAATGAAGATTCCCACTAGCATATGATAGTGACAAAGCAAGAAACTCTCAATCATGAAGAACATGGTGCTATTATGAAGCACAAGTGTGGAAAAAGATGGTAGCATTGTCCCTCTCTCTTTTTCTCTCTTTTCTTTTTTTCACTTGGGCTCTTAGGCCACTTTTTTTCTTTTCTCTTCTTTTCTCTTTTTTTTGGCTCTTTGGCCTCTTTTTTTCCTCACATGGGACAATGCTCTAATAATGATGATCATCACACTTTTATTTACTCACAGCTCAAAGCTCACAATGATGATGACTCTATAGGAAATGCCTCCGACAGTGTACCGGGATGTGCAACGATCTAGCATGGCGTATGACGTTGGAAACATCTTGCTAGCTATCTTACGATCATGCAATGGCAATATGAGAGTGACGACACAAGTCATGAGACGGAACGGTGGGAGTTGCATGGCAATATATCTCGAAATGGCTATGAAAATGCCATATAGTAGGTAGGTATGGTGGCTGTTTTGAGGAAGGCATATGGTGGGTTTGTGCACCGGCGAGAATTGCGCGGCAATAATGAGGCTAGCAATGGTGGAAGGTGAAAGTGCATCTATACCATGGACTCACATTAGTCATGAAGAAATCACATACTTGTTGCGAAAGTTTTTATTAGTAATCGAAACAAAGTGCTAAACGCATACTCCTAGGGGAAGGGTTGGTAGGTGTAAACCATCGCGCGATCCTGACCTCAACACAAAGGATGACAATCAATAGATCAATTATGCTCTGACTTCCTAACATAGCGTTTCACCATACGTGCATGCTACGGGAATCACTAACTTCAACACAAGTATTTCTAGATTCACAACACCCTACTAGCATAGCTCTTAATATTACCAAATCCATGTCTCAAAACTAATTGAGAGGAATCAAGACTTCTCTTTCTACTCAATGCACATGAAGATGGAGGTTTTTGCATCCTCTTTGGGTACCTATCACATTTGGGACTACATTCATAGCACAAGCTAACTACCAAGTTACTCACCGCCGTGCTCTAAAAGATACAAGTGAAGCACATAGAGCAAAAGTGTCTAGCTCAAAAGATATAAGTGAAGCACTATGAGCATTCTAGCAAAAATCACGATGAGTGCATGTATCTCTCTCTCAAAAAGGTGTGGAGCAAGGATGATTGTGACACAACAAAAAGAAAAGACTCCTAAGATACAAGACGCTCCAAGCAAAACACATATCATGTGGTGAATAAAAATATAGCTCCAAGTAATGTTACCGATGGATTGAAGACGAAAGAGGGGATGCCTTCCCGGGGCATCCCCAAGCTTAGGATTTTTGGTGTCCTTGAATTTGGCTTGGGATGTCTTGGGCATCCCCAAGCTTGAGCTCTTTCCACTCCTTATCTCTTTGTCCATGAGAACATAACCCAAAACTTGAAAACTTCACAACACAAAACTTAAACAGAAACTCGTGATAACATTAGCACAAGAAAACAAACTACCATTTCTTTTGGTACTGTAGCAAACTTGAATTCCGTATATATTGGTGTTGGGCTACTGTATTCTCACTTTTCCATGTCTAGTATCCCCCGATACTAACATACTTTCATCAAAACAAGCAACCAACTCAACAAAAACAGAATCTGTCAAAAACGGACCAGTCTGTAGATATGTGTATACTTCGTATACTTATGGTACCTAACAAAATCTGAAAAATTACGAAGGCCTGGGAAAAAGGCATATAAACCAGGAGCAAAAAGAATCAACTCAAAAGATCTTTCTGAATAAAAATGAAAAATCATCTCCTGAGCGAAAAGTGTTTGTCTTTTTCCAGCAGGATCAAACAACCATTACCAAGACTAGTCATAAAGGTTTTGCTTGGCTCAAACACAAAAAGAAACACAAAAAACACAATCACAACAGAATTGTGATGGTGTGGACGCAACAAAACAGAAAGAAAAAGATAAATTCTTTGGGTTGCCTCCCAACAAGCGCTATTGTTTAACGCCCTTAGCTAGGCATAAAAGCGATAGAATCACGTATCGTCGTCTTTGGTGCTCAAACCATAAGTGGCCCTCATCATGGATTCATAAGGCAATCTTATTTTCTTTCTAGGAAAGTGTTCCATGCCTTTCCTTAAACGAAATTGAAATCTAATATTCCCTTCCTTCATATCGATGATAGCACCGATATTCCTTAGGAAAGGTCTACCAAGAATAATAGGGCATGTAGGATTGCAATCAATGTCAAGCACAATGAAATCCACGGGTACATAGTTCCCATTTGCAATAATAAGAACATCATTGATCCTTCCCATGGGTTTCTTGACAGTAGAATCAGCAAGATGCAAATTAAGAGAACACTCTTCAATCTTATTAAAATCCAGAACATCACATAAAGACTTTGGAATCGCAGAAACACTAGCACCCAAATCACACAAAGCATTGCATTCATAGTTTTTGATTTTGATTTTGATGGTAGGTTCCCATTCATCATGAAGCTTTCTAGGGATAGAGACTTCCAATTCAAGTTTCTCTTCAAGAGATTTTATCATAGCTTCGACGATATGATCGGTAAAGGCCTTGTTTTGGCTATAAGCGTGTGGAGAGTTTAACATGGATTGCATCAAAGAAATGCATTCAATCAAGGAGAAACTATCATAATTGAATTCCTTGAAATCCACGGTAGTAATTTCATTACTACTCAAAGTTTTAACATCTTCCACTCCACTTTCAATGCTTTTAGCATCAAGATAGATGGACTCCGAATCATTGGGGCACTTTTCAACCAAAGTGGATTCATATCCAGCCCCATAATCATTAGGTTTGACACAAGAAAACAAAGATTCAGTGGGAGTCACACCAAGCACTTTAAGATCTTCGTGATTCTTATCACGAGAACACGCCTTTTTAAGCCATTCATGTCTAGCACGAATTTGGGCGGTTCTTTCTTGGCTCTCAGTCATGGAAACACGCATAGCTTTCAAAGTTTCATCCATGTTGATTTTGGGAGGAGCACATCTAACTTTCAAAGCATCAACATCACTAGACATTCTATCAACGCTCTTAGCCAAATCGTCAATTTTGAGTAGCTTTTCCTTTATGGACGCATTGAAAATCTTTTGAGAGTTGATGAACTCTTTGATATTACTCTCCAGATCAGAGGATAATCTATTGTAATTTCCATGAGTATTGTTGTAGGAGTTGCCAAAATTATTAGAGGAGTTACTAGGAAAAAGCCTAGGAGCATAGTTTTCTCTAAAAGCATTGTTGTTGCCAAAGTTGTTCCTACCAACAAAATTAACGTCCAAGCTAGCGTTGCTAATCTCAATCAAAGAAGACAAGGGCATATCAATAGTATCTAAAGGAGCACTTCTACTAGCAACCAAATTCATTAACTCATCCATCTTAGCACTCAACGAGTTAATTTCTTCTATAGCGTGTACCTTCTTACTAGTAGGTGACCTTTCAGTGTGCCACTGAGAGTAGTTCATCATGATGATGTCTAGGAGCTTTGTGGCTTCCCCTAACGTGATTTCCATGAACGTTCCACCTGAGGCGGAGTCCAAGATATTTCTAGAAGCGAAATTTAAGCCAGCGTAAAAGATTTGAATAATCATCCAAAGACTCAAGCCATGAGCGGGACAATTTCTCATCATTAATTTCATTCTCTCCCAAGATTGTGCAACATGTTCATGATCAAGTTGCTTGAAATTCATGATATCATTACGGATAGAGATGATCTTAGCCGGCGGAAAATACTTGGATATATAAGCATCTTTGCACTTATCCCAAGAATCGATACTATTTTTGGGCAAAGAAGAAAACCAAGTTTTCGAGCGTTCTCGCAACGAGAAAGGAAAAAAGCATCAATTTAATCACGTCATTATCCACATCTCTCTTCTTTTGCATATCACAAAGCTCAATGAAGGTATTGAGATGGGATGCGACATCTTCACTAGGAAGGCCAGAGAATTGCTCTTTCATAACAAGATTCAGCAAAGCGGCATTGATTTCGTATGACTCCGCACTAGTGGCGGGAGCAATCAGAGTACTAATAAAATTATTATTATTATTATTCGAGAAGTCACAAAGTTTGGTGTTTTCATTTATGGTGACTTCAGCAAGCAAGCAAGCACACAAGCGAACAAAGAGGAAAAAGGGCGAACAAAAAAGGCAAACGAAAAAGGCAAGTTGTGAAGTGCGGGAGAGGAAAATGAGAGGCAACTGGCAAACAAAGTAAATGCAAGAGATGAGTTTGCAACACTTACTTGGATGAGTTCTTGAGTTGATCTTCCTCCCTGGCAATGGCGCCAGAAATCCTTCTGCTACGTCAACAAAAGTCGTTCCCCGGCAGTGATGCCAGAGATCCTTTTGTCGTGTCTTGAACTTATGTTGGTTTTCCCTTGAAGAGGAAAGGGTGATGCAGCACAGGAGCAATAAGTATTTCCCTCAATTTGCGAACCAAGGTATCGATCCAGTAGGAGGGTCTCGTCAAGTACAGAGTACCTGCGCAAACACAAACGAACTTGCACCCAACGCTTCAAAGGGGTTGTCAATCCCTTCAAGATTGTTTACACAGTGAGATCTGAAGGCGGAAAGTGCAACGAAGTAAAAAGTGTAAGGCTGAAACTATGGTGTGGAGTAGACCTGGGGGCCATAGTGTTCACTAGAGGCTTCTCTCGAAATAGCAAATATCACGGTGGGTAAACAAATTACTGTCGAGCAATTGATAGAACCGCGCAAAGTCATGACGATAGCTAAGGTAATGATCATACATATAGGCATCACGTCCGAGACAAGTAGACCGATACTTTCTGCATCTACTACTATTACTCCACACATCGACCGCTATCCAGCATGCATCTAGTGTATTGAGTTCATGATGAACAGAGTAACGCCTTAAGCAAGATGACATGATGTAGAGGGATAATCTCAAACCAATGATGAAAACGCCATATTTTTACCCTTGATGGCAACAACATGATGCGTGCCTCGCTACCCCTTCTGTCACTGGGTGAGGTCACCGCACGGTATGAACCCAAAACCAAGCACTTCTCCCATTGCAAGAATCATAGATCTAGTTGGCCAAACAAAACCCACAACTCGAAGAGAATTACAAGGATATGAAATCATGCATAAGAGAGATCAGACGAAACTCAAATAAGATTCATAGATAATCTGATCATAAATCCACAATTCATCGGATCTCGACAAACACACCGCAAAAGAAGATTACATCGGATAGATCTCCATGAAGATCATGGAGAACTTTGTATTGAAGATCCAAGAGAGAGAAGAAGCCATCTAGTTACTAGCTATAGACCTGTAGGTCTATGGTGAACTACTCACGCATCATCGAAGACATTTGGAGTAGTTCTTTTCGGGGATTTTATTCCGTTTGGAGTTCATTTCAAAATCTCCTCTAAAAGGGGTCAAAAACATGGAAAAAACAGGAACTGGCACTTGGCACGGAGTTAACAAGTTAGTCCCAAAAAATATATAAAAGGAATGCAAAACATCCAAAGTTTGACAAGATAATAGCATGAAACCATCAAAAATTATAGATACGTTGGAGTCGTATCAGCCTCCTTACTCAAAAGAGAGTGTATGATCTTAAGAGTCCCTTGTTGTGTCCAAGGAGGAGAAGGTGAATGTAGGGATCATAGTGATTGCTCTAGTGTGCGTTACGAGCGCGGGAATCAATGGGATGGACCTCCTCGAGGTCTACCTCAAAAGGAGGATCCAACCGATGCAGACCAGGGTACATCCCATGTGGATGTATGTAGGTCCAAGTGACCCTACTCGCATGCACCCAGAGGAGATGACAGAGAAGAACGTGGAGCATAAGATCATGGCCATCACCTCCCCTCGAGACAACCCTTAAGGGATGACAAAACTACCTCCCTGTGACAAGGACCAACCACCAGTTGAGGTAAATATTAATCTTGATGAGCCAAGTCATTCTCCCGACTACCTTTGTTGTTTCTAAATTCCTCGGTTGTCTTCCACCAGAGCTTTCCGAGATGATCTCCAAGCTGCCAAATGTCGACATTGCCCTGGGGGACGTGGCGAGTGACCACTACAAGAAATATGCTAACTTACGACCTTCAATATTTGTCACAGAATTGTCGTTGATTTCCATTTGCAGCCTTTTTACGATCAAAAACAGACGGTCAAAAGCTGAGGGTCTCTAATGAACTATAACGACCTTTTTCTTGAATGGTCGAAGACATTTACGACCAAACGAAAGCATTGAAATTATTTTGGTCGTTGGTTGTCTGCCCAAGCCACATCGGATCCAACGTGGCAAGCTGACGTGGCAAAATTTTGACCAAATGAATTGGTTGTAGAATAGAGTCAGCCCGGTCCTGTTCGGCATTTTAGAAGGGCCGACCCATTAATTCAGCCCATTTATCATATTTTTTTCCTGTCAAATTTGGTCAGCTACACGGCCAAGCCCAACATTTTTGCATTTTTATTTTTTAGACCATGGCCTTTTACTATCAATTTCTTTTTGGGCCTTGGCCATTTTTACACATTTCTATTTAATTTTTAGCCTTAATTCCTCCCAATATATGTTGGGCCTCTTTTGAAAGCCCAAATAAATTTGGTCCAATAGACATTTACACCTTTCCCATTTGGACCATGCCTCTTGTCTTGTAGAATAGAAATAGACAACCAACGAAAATTCAATACAACATATACTTTTTTCGATCACTTTCAATCCAGGAATGCATTTCAACTAAACAACACCAGTACATAAAAATTCTCAACAAATTTAGCATTACAAGTTCAATAACATATAAAGCGGCAACAACACCAGCTCCGTGAGGTGCAGCGGTAACACCTCCGACAACCACAACAACAGCAGCAACACCAATAATGACCTGCGTGACTGGGCTAACAGAATGACAACATGCCTTCCATGGTCGCCTGTTTACATGAATCAGCTGAGAAGAATCAGAAAAATGGAGCCAATATATTATGAAGAGACCATTAAAAAAGATAAGTTCTTTAGAATGATAACAAAAATTCAGATAGTACAATGCTTTTGTTATCAGATAGTCAATATTTAGAATCTTTGGAAATATCATCACTCAGAGAGGGGGACATACTAGGGAAGTATCCACGGAGTCGTAGTAAAAACTCACAACGTAAGTAATCCTCTGCTATCTACGGTTATTGTCAACAGGTGTACATGGTTATTACACAAACATAATAAATCGCAACTTGCATATGTACAGTGAATGGCACAATATTAAGGAAAATTATAGATGTCAATTTCAGCTCTCGAAGGGGGGTGCTTTTAGAACTTAGTGTCAGCCAACTAATTAACACTGTTTTTAATAATAAAAACCAGCATATATACAAGACTTATCCTAAAGGTAGAAAACTTCTAAACTTCTAAATAAGATGACTATGCAAAAAGTTATGAAAACAATTATTTGCATACTGCATGTCAGTTCCAGATAAAATCTATTCCATCCATTCACAACTATAAGATGTTTCGGATATTTCAATATGGACTACATACAGACTGAAATGGGTGAACAAACACATTAAAACGTATCTATACTCTATATACATCCGATTCAGAAAAGGTTAAAACATCATATATTTATGAACGGAGGGAGTGATTGAATTTTGTTATCATTACACAGAGTTCCAGAATTGGTCCATCAAATGTTTTTAACATAAGTATATGGTATTGTTAGCATTACGTAGAGTTGCAGAATTTTGTGGCTTAAATATATAGCAGATAACAATTTATGCACAGAGAGGAAGAAGTTACAGAAAATACATCAGTATGTATGTGCCATGCCATCAAGGTCTCAGCAGCAGAAAATAGACATAAATTAGTTGAGTTGACCACAATAAGTAACTAAACGCTGATTCCCTAAAATACTTCTTGTAGAACCTAGATGACAGCTTGCAACACCTAGCATGAAACAAGCATAGGAACAACTCGTGTGAAGTTGGTGACGCACACGGAACGGTTGCCGGCATTTGCAGCCGCCCTACACGCCACCGGGACAACATCCGAAACCTGCCCATGGTCAACAGACAACATAATTCTGAATTCAGATGCTGCATGCCAAATTGTTCATGGAGATTCCAGATATATCATATGATGGTAGAAATCAACTGGCAGGGGTCGCCAGAAGAGAAAAGAAATTAAGTACCACTAAGTCGGCCTTGATTGAGTTGAGCCACTACACTTCAGTCCTGAGTATCGCCTCATGGGGCACCACGGTCGTCTGATGGTACTGCATTAGGCGACCATTGCACACTGTGAGTCAACCACAAGGCAAGGTGCCTGGGGATAGTAAAGAGAAACGACACGGCCGGTCGGGGTCGGGTTGGGATTGGGACCTTCTCAAGGGACGCGAGGCGGTCGACGGTGAGCGTGTCGGCCTACACGGCACCGCAGTCGAGCAGGACCCTGCGGATGTGGAGGCTGGGGGAGTCGATCTCGGTGGTGAAGAAGAACTCCGGCGCGGTGGTGACCACGTGCACGTCGTGCCCCGCCCCGTTCAGCAGCAGCGGCGTGGGTCTTGATGCAGGCCTTCGGTGAGGTGCAGATGTAGAACCGGTGGATCTGGTCGGGGCAAACCCATTCCTCGTGACGGGAGCTCGATCTGGTCCGTGTCGACGGCGCGGACAAAACTCCTGCAGGGCGGCATCCATGACCCTGGTGGCCTCCCTGTAACAGAGAAAGCGAGAGCAAGAGAGATAAGGGAGATGTGAGAGAGGAAAACGAGAAGAACGGGAGGATAGAAGGCACGGTCAACGGAGATGGCGCCTGGTCGCCGGACTTTGGGGAATGGCTTGCATCAGTGGCCGGCGAGGTCCAGGTCGCCACTGACTCGGGCGACTCGTGGACCGAGCCCGACGCCACGAACACCCCCACGCACGCCGATAAATCGTGAGGCAAGGTCATGGCCCCCACGCTGTCGTCGTGCGGCTAGGTTTAGGGCACGAGGAGGGCATGTTTAACCGCGGTCGTGCCCCCACGCCGCCGGAGGCGAGCAAGAATACATCAGCATGGTGGATCTTGTGGCAAGGATGAAGGGAGAGGCAGAGAGGAACGAGAAGAGAGCGAGGGGAGAAAGAAAGGAGGCGGGGGGTGGATGGAAAATATCCAGAACAGCTAGGGTTTCGGGTGAGCTTGGGATGAGGACTGTCGTTGGATCCGCGAGCATCCGACGGTTTTCCATCCACGATCCACGTGAAACGCCCACGATGTCATGACCATCTAAATTGGTCGTAGCTAACTAAAAAATTGGTCATCGTTGACTATAAAATCGTTTTCCTTTTTTCGAGTGCCCAAAATGAGTTTTTTTGTGAAGGATCTACCAAATATTTGTTATAAAATTACACCAAATATTTTTTAGGTAAATAAGTATCTATTTAATCACAGATCTAACAAATTTTTGGCAAGGTTCAACCCCTAGCTATGAACAGTCATGCCCGCCGTTCCGACCGCATTTTGAAACGGGCATAACAAATTCAAAAAAATCAAAAAAATGCAAAACCTCCCCGTTGTGTCATCATATATGACCAAGTTACCAGGAAAAATAATAAACTTGTAATACGGTAATTATATTTAAAAAATGTTCTCAGAAATGAGTTATCATGTGTGAAGGTTCATGGCTTTCGAGCCAAATGATCAATCTCATGGCCACGTTCATGCCATAGTTTGTTCAAATGATCTCATATTTTGCATAAGAGTGCATGTTGAAATAACAAACAATGTTTCCAGAGGGAGTTTTCATTTTCTTTGAACAAAAAAATCTTTTTCCATTTTTCAAGTGCCTAAATTGAGTTTTTTGTGAACGACCTACCATATATTTGTTGTAAAATTGGACCAAATCATTTTTTAAAATATTAGTCCATATTCAATGCACAATTGACCAAATGGTTGGGTGCCGAAAGGTTTCAATCCACCTCTAGTGAAAAAGACAAATTGCCGCCGATTCAGTAGGAAGCGGGTCAAATTTGAACTAAAGGTGCCTCATAGTTTTCTCATGATTTTTTAAAAAAAATCATTTTTAGGTAAAAAGTATCAATTTAATCAGAGATCCAACAGAATTTTGGCAAGATTCAACCCCCTAGCTATGAACGGTCATGCCCGCCGTTCAACCGCATTTTGAAACGGGCATAACAAATTCAAAAACAATCAAAAAAATGCAAAACCTTCTCGTTGTGTCATCATATCTGACCAAGTTACCAGAAAAAATAATAAACTTGTAATACAGTAATTATTTTTGAAAAACGTTCTCGGAAATAAGCTATCATATGTGAAGATTCATGGCTTTCGAGCCAAATGATCAATATCATGGCCACATTAATGTCATAGTTTGTTCAAATGATCTCATATTTTTCACAAGAGTGCATGTTGGAATGAAAAACAATGTTTCCAAAGGGAGTTTTCATTTTCTTTGCACAAAAAAATCATTTTCCATTTTTTGAGTCCTAAATTGAGTTTTTTTGTGAAAGACATACCATATATTTGTTGTAAAATTGGATCAAATCATTTTTTTAAATATTAGTCCATATTGAATGCACAATTGACCAAATGGTTGGGTTCCAAAAGGTTTCAATCCACCTTTATTGAAAAAGACAAATTGCCGCCGATTCACTAGAAAGCGGGTCAAATTTGAACTAAAGGTGCCTCATAGTTTTCTCATGATTTTTCCAAAAATCATTTTTAGGTAAAGAAGTATCTATTTATCAGAGAACCAACAAAATTTGGGCAAGATTCAACCCTAGCTATGAACGGTCATGCCCGCCGTTTCGACCGCATTTTGAAACGGGCATAACAAATTAAAAAAATGCCAAACCTCCCCGTTGTGTCATCATAATTGACCAAGTTACGAGGAGAAATAATAAACTTGTAATACGGTAATTATATTTTAAAAGCGTTCTCAGAAATGAGCTATCATGTGTGAAGATTCATGGCTTTCGAGCCAAATAATCAATCTCATGGCCACATTAATGCCATAGTTTGTTCAAATAATGTCATATCTTTCAGAATAGTGCATGTTGAAATGACAAACAATGTTTCCAAAGGGAGTTTTCATTTTTTTTCACAAAAAAATCATTTTCCAATTTTCGAGTGCCTAAATTGAGTTTTTTTGTGAAGGACCTACCATATATTTGTTGTAAAATTGGACCAAATCATTTTTTTGAAATATTAGTCCATATTTAATGCACAATTTACCAGATGGTTGGGAGCCAAAAAGTTTCAATCCATAATTAGTGGAAAAAAAACAAATTGTCGCCGGTCAGAAGTAAGCGGGTCAAATTTGAACTAGAGATGCCTCATAGTTTTTTATGATTTTTTTAAAAAATCATTTTTAGGTAAATAAGTATCTATTTAATCAAAGATCCAACAAAATTTTGGGAAGATTCAACCCCTAGCTATGAACTGTCATCCCCGTCGTTTCGACCGCATTTTGAAACGGGCATAACAAATTCAAAAAAATCAAAAAATACAAAACCTTTCCGTTGTGTCATAATATGTGACCAAGTTACCAGGAAAAATAGTAAACTTGTAATACAGTCATTATTTTAAGAAAGTGTTCTCAGAAATAATTTATCATGTGTGAAGATTCATGACTTTCGAGCCAAATGATCAATCTCATGGCCAGATTCATGCCATAGTTTGTTCAAGTGATCTCGTATTTTGCCGAAGAGTGCATGTTGGAATGACAAAAAATGTTTCCAAAAGGAGTTTTCATTTTCTTTGCACAAAAAATCATTTTCCATTTTTTGTAGTGTCTAAATTGAGTTTTTTTTGTGAAGGACCTACCATATATTTGTTGTAAAATTTTACCAAATCATTTTTTCAAAATATTAGTCTATATTCAATACACAATTAAACAAATGGTTGGGTGTCAAAAGGTTTCGATCCACCTCTAGTGAAAAAGACAAATTGTCGCCGATTTAGCACGAAGCGGGTCAAATTTGAACTAGAGGTGCCTCGTAGTTTTCTAATGATTTTTTCCAAAAATCATTTTTAAATAAAGAAGTACCTACTTAATGAAAGATCCAATAGAATTTTGCCAAGATGCAACCCCTAGCTATGAACGGTCATGCCCACCGCTTCGACCGCATTTTGAACTTGTAAACTTGTAATACGGTAATTATTTTAAAAAAGTGTGACCTTCAAAAAATTCATTTTTAGGTAAATAAGTATCTATTTAATCAGCGATCCAACAGAATTTTGGCAAGATTCAATCCCTAGCTATGAACGGTCATGCCCACCGTTTCGACCGCATTTTATAACGGGGATAACAAATTTAAAAAAAATCTAAAAAATGCAAAACCTTCCCGTTGTGTCATAATATGTGATTAAGTTAGAAGGAAAAATAATAAACTTGTAATGCGGTAATTATTTTAAAAAACTGTTCTAAGAAATGAGCTATCACGTGTGAAGATTCATGGCTTTCGAGCCAAATGATCAATCTCATGGCCACATTCATGCCATAGTTCGTTCAAATGATCTCATATTTTGCATAAGAGTGCATGTTGAATGACAAATAATGTTTCCAAAAGGAGTTTTCATTTTCTTTGCACAAAAAAATCATTTTCCATTTTTCGAGTGCCTAAATTGAGTTTTTTTGTGAAGGACCTACCATATATTTGTTGTAAAA
The DNA here is from genome assembly GCF_904849725.1 of Hordeum vulgare subsp. vulgare. NCBI lineage: Eukaryota > Viridiplantae > Streptophyta > Magnoliopsida > Poales > Poaceae > Hordeum > Hordeum vulgare. The sequence goes on from NC_058523.1 coordinate 524,749,409, forward strand.
TTGTACCAAATCATTTTTTCAAATATTAGTCCATATTCAATGCACAATTGACCAAATGGTTGGGTCCCAAAAGATTTCAATCCACCTGAGTGAAAAAAATAAATAATCGCCGATTCAGTAGCAAACAGGTCAAATTTGAACTAAAGCTGCCTCATAGTTTTCTCATGATTTTTTACAAAAAACATTTTTAGATAAAGAAGTATTTATTTAATCAGAAATCCAACATAATTTTGGCAAGATTCAAACCCTAGCTATGAACGGTCATGCCCGCCGTATTGACCTCATTTTGAAACGGTTATAACAAATTCAAAAAAATCGAAAAAATGCAAAACCTTCTTGTTGTGTCATAATATGTGACCAAGTTAACAGGAAAAACAATAAACTTGTAATACGTAATTATTTTAAAAAAATGTTCTCAGAAATGAGCTATCATCTGTAAAGACTCATAGTTTTCGAGCCAAATGATCAATCTCATGGCCACATTCATGCCATAGTTTGTTCATATTATCTCATATTTTGCACAAGAGTGCATGTTGAAATGACGAACAATGTTTCCAAAGGGAATTTTCATTTTCTTTGCACAAAAAAATCATTTTCCATTTTTCGAGTGCCTAAATTGAGTTTTTTGTGAAGGACCTACCATATATTTGTTGTAAAATTGGACCAAATCATTTTTAAAAATATTAGTCTATATTCAATGCACAATTGACCAAATAGTTGGTTATCAAAAGTTTCAATTCACCTCTAGTGAAAAAGACAAATTGCCACCGATTAAGTAGGAAGCGGGTCAAATTTGGGGTAGAGGTGCCTCATAGTTTTATCATGATTTTTTTCAAAAATCATTTTTAGGTAAAGAAATATCTATTTAATAAGAGATCCAACAAAATTTTGGCAAGATTCAACAGCTAGCTTTGAACGGTCATGCCCGCCGTTTCGACCGCGTTTTGAAACGCGCATATGAAATTCAAAAAAATTCAAAAAAATGCAAACTCTTCCCGTTGTGTCCTCATATGTAACCAAGTTATCAGGAAAAATTATAAACTTGTAATACGGTAATTATTTTTAAAAAGTGTTCTCAGAAACGAGCTATCACGTGTGAAGATTCACGTCTTTCGAGCCAAATGATCAATCTTATAGCTACATTCATGCCATAGTTTTTTCAAATAATCTCATATTTTGCAGAAGAGTGCATGTTGGAATGACAAACAATGTTTCCAAAGGGAGTTTTCATTTTCTTTGCACAAAAAAATCATTTTCCATTTTTCGAGTGCCTAAATTGAGTTTTTTTGTGGGACCTACCATATATTTGTTGTAAAATTGAACCAAATCATTTCATTAAAATATTAGTCCATATTAAATGCACAATTGACCAAATGGTTGTGTGCCAAAAGGTTTCAATCCATCTGTAGTGAAAAAGACAAATTGCCACCGATTCAGCAGGAAGCGGGTCAAATTTGAACTAGAGTTGTCTCATATTTCCCATGATTTTTTCCAAAAATCATTTTAGGTAAAGAATTATCTATTTAATCAGATATCGTGCAAAATTTTGGCAAAACCCTAGCAATGAACGGTCATGCCCGCCGTTTCGACCACATTTTGAAACGGGCATAACAAATTCAAAAAAGAAATTAAAAAATGCAAAACATTCCCTTTGTGTCATCATATGTGACCAAGGTATGAGGAAAAAAATAATAAACTTCTAATACGGTAATTATTTTAAAAAAGTGTTTTCAGAAACGAGCTATCATGTGTGAAGATTAATAGCTTTCGAGCCAAATGATCAATCTCATAGCTACATTCATGCCATAGTTTTTTCAAATGATCTCATATTTTGTAGAAGAGTGCATGTTGGAATGACAAACAATGTTTCCAAAGAGAGTTTTTATTTTTCTTTGCACAAAAAAAATCATTTTCCATTTTTCGAGTGCCTAAATTGAGTTTTTTGTGGGACCTACCATATATTTGTTGTAAAATTGGAACAAATCATTTTATTAAAATATTAGTCCATATTAAATGCACAATTGACCAAATGGTTGGGTGCCAAAATGTTTCAATCCACCTCTAGTGAAAAAGACAAATTGTCGTCGATTCAGGAGGAAGCGGGTCAAATTTGAACTAGAGGTGCCTCATAGTTTTCCAATGATTTTTTAAAAAATCATTTTTAGGTAAAGAAGTATCTATTTAATCATAGATCCAACAAAATTTTGGCAAAAACCCTAGCTATGAACGGTCATGTCCACCGTCTCGACCGCATTTTCAAACGGGCATAACAAATTCAAAAAAGCAATCAAAGAATGCAAAACATTCTCTTTGTGTCATAATATGTGACCAAGTTACTAGGAAAATTAATAAACTTGTAATACGGTAATTATTTTAAAAAAATCTTTTCAGAAATAAGCTATCATGTGTGAAGATTCATGGCTTTCGAGCCAAATGATCAATCTCATGGCCATATTCATGCCATAGTTTGTTCAAATGATCTCATATGTTGCAAAAGATTACATGTTGGAATGACAAACAATGTTTCCAAAGGGAGTTTCATTTTCTTTGCACAAAAAAATCATTTTCCATTTTTCGAGTGCCTAAATTGTGTTTTTCTGTGAAGGACCTACCATATATTTGTTGTAAAATTGGACCAAATCATTTTTAAAAAATATAGTCCATATTCAATGCACAATTGACCAAATGGTTGGGTGCCAAAAGATTTCAATCCACCTCTAGTGAAAAAGACAAATTGCCGCCGATTAAGCACGAGGCGAGTCAAATTTGAACTAGAGGTGCCTCGTAGTTTTTTCGTGATTTTTAAAAAAATCATTTTTAGGTAAAGAAGTATCTACTTAATCAGAGATCCAACAAAATTTTGGCAAGATTCAATCCCTAGCTATGAATGGTCATGCCCGTTGTTTCGACCACATTTTGAAACAAGCACAACAAATTCAAAAAGACTAAAAAAATGCAAAACCTTCCCTTTGTGTCATAATATGTGACCAAGTTACTCAGAAAATTAATAAACTTGTAATAGGGTAATTATTTTAAAAAAATGTTCTCAGCAATGAGCTATCATGTGCGGAGATTCATGGCTTTCGAGTCAAATAATCAATCTCATGGCCACATTCATGCCATAGTTTGTTCAAATGATCTCATATTTTGTAGAAGAGTGCATGTTCAAATGACAATCAATGTTTCCAAAGGGAGTTTTCATTTTCTTTGCACAAAAAAATCATTTTCCATTTTTCGAGTGCTTGAATGGAGTTTTTTTGTGAATGATCTACCATATATTTGTTGTAAAATTGGAGCAAATCATTTTTTTAAATATTAGTCCATATTCAATGCACAATTGACCAAATGGTTGGGTACCAAAATATTCAATCCACCTCTAGTGAAAAAGACAAATTGCCGCCGATTCAACACGAAGCGGGTCAAATTTGAACTAGAGGTGCCTCATAGTTTTCTCATGATTTTTTACAAAAATCATTTTTAGGTGAAGAAATATCTACTTAATTAGTGATCCAACAAAAGTGTGGCAAGATTCAACCCCTACCTATGAACGATCATGCCCGCCGTTTCGGTCGCATTTTGAAACGGTTATAACAGTTAAAAAAAATCAAAAAAATGCAAAACCTTCCCGTTGTGTCATCATATGTGACCAAGTTACCAGGAAAAATAATAAACTTGTAATACCGTAATTATTTTTAAAAAGTGTTATCAGAAATGAGCTATAATGTGTGAAGATTCATGGTTTTTGAGCCAAATAATCAATCTCATGGCAACATTCATGCCATAGTTTGTTCAAATGATCTCATATTTTGCAGAAGAGTGCATGTTGGAAGGACAAATAATGTTTCCAAAGGGAGTTTTCATTTTCTTTGCACAAAAAAATCATTTCCCATTTTTCGAGTGCCTAAATTGAGTTTTTTGTGAAGGACCTACCATATATTTGTTGTAAAATTGGACCAAATCATTTTTAAAATATATTAGTCCATATTCTATGCACAATTGACCAAATGGTTGGGTGCCAAAAGGTTTCAATCCACGTCTAGTGAAAAAGACAAATTGCCGCCGATTAAGTAGGAAGCGGGTCAAATTTGAACTAGAGGTGCCTCATAGTTTACTCATGATTTTTTACAAAATTCATTTTTAGGTAAAGAAATATCTATTTAATAAGAGATCCAACATAATTTTGACAAGATTCAACCCCTAGCTATGAACGGTCATGCCCGCCGTTTCGACCGCATTTTTAAAAGGGCATGCGTGCCATTTGTCGCAACTGGGGTTTCTCTTTTTTTCGTAGATCCGTATTTTCAAAACGTTTTATCTCCTAAACCGTGCGTTCAAATCTCGAACCTTTTTACCGTTTACTTTCTCGCGTCGAGATCTTCAAAACTAGATCCCAAGTGGATATGTTTTGACGAACTTTTACTTATGAAAAAACTCGAAGAAAAAAACCAAACGAAAAAACCGTGCCTCACGCGATAGAAAAAAATAGAAAACGCGCTTTTTTCCCTTTCCGAGAGGCACGGGTCGTGCCTCTCGCGAAGGCAAAACAGTGCCACCCGCGGAAGCAAAACTGTGCCTCTCGCGGAAAAAAGAGAGAGCAAAAAACGCGTTTTTCCCTTTTCGGAAGAGGCATGGGCGTGCCTCTCACAAAAGCAAAACCGTGCCTCTCACAAAAAAGTAGAAACATGTTTTTTTTCCTTTCGGGAGAAGCACGAGCGTGCCTATTGCGAAAGCAAAACCGTGCCTATCGCAAAGGCAAAATCGTGCCTTTCGTGAAAGCAAAATCGTGTCTCTCGCAAAAAAAATGAATACACATTTTTTTCTTTCCGAGAGGCACGGCTGTGCCTCTCGCGAAAGCAAAACCATGTCTTTTGCTGAAACAAAACCGTGCCTCTCGTAAAAAACAGAAAATTCACGTAAAAAACACATTTTTTCGCGAAACAAAAATAAATTTTTTTCGTTCAAAAGTTACGAAAGACCGGTCAAAACCATAACACTAAAAAAATCAGAAAAAACCACTCAAAAAAGCGAAAACGCATGCGAAAAAATAAAAAAAAATCTGAAGGAAACGCTCATAGCGCGACACGTGGCGCCAGCTGGAAACGCGCCAAGTGGCGGCGCGAGGGAGCGCTCCCTAACAAGTTGCTCCCCCCTTGTGTGTGCGCTATAGCTGGCCAAACGGGTCGGGCTAAACAGACCAGCCCGTGAGCCCGCCGGCACGGCCTGTCATGGGCCAGACACGACACGACTTAAACGGGCCCGTGTCAGGCACGCGACATGTCTTGGATCATGCGTGGGCCTAGAGGCTGGGCACGTGGTCGGCACGTCACGGTCCGTTTATTTTTTTTATATATATTTTTAGATTTTGTTTAATATGTATGTACGTAATATATGGATCAATAGGCTCAAAAATTAACCCATGAGGTTAAAAATATACGGTCCAGCGTGCTAATCGGACCAACATCCCGGCTCGTTTAATAACCGGGCCATGCCTGGGCCTGGAAACACAGCCCACGGGCTGGCACGGCACGACCCAATTAGTAAATGTGCCGGTGCGGACCGTGCCATGCAGGGCCCGTTTACAACGGGTTGTGTCGTGCCGTGTCGGCCCATTTGGCCGGGTATGGTGTGTGCTGCGACCCTGTGCCGCTACTAACACCGTGATGTGCAAAATCTTCACTCCCACCAAATTTTGATCATCCTTAGAGCATCTTCAACAGAATATCTATACCTTATTTTTTTTATTTGTATATATGTATCTAATTATATATACTAATAAAGCAAATACTGCTTCTGGTGTACGTCATTCAAAGTGTCCTTAAAGTTGGCTAAATTTACCTATCAATGCCACCTATAAGTCATAGAAAACGTTTTAAACAAGAAAATCTCCGGACTGGGCCGGCCCATTTAGGCGCCTCCTATATTACGCTCTCGGCATTGGAAAAAGATGCAACACACTTGTTTGGGACGTCCCATGCATGAGCGCCTGTTTTTTTAGTTCAATTTTTTATTTTTCTTTTCAGTTCCATTTTGTTTTTCTACTTTAAATAATTTAGAACTTCAAATAACTTTTCTCAATTTTAAGAAACTGAGAATTTTGAACTAAATTATTCAATAAAACATAATTTTTTTGAGAATTCAAAAACTACTCAAGAGTTTTGAAAAATGTTTGCATATACACAAAAATGTTTAAATTTTGAGAAAATGTCCACAAAATAAAAAAAACTCAATGATTTTAAACAAAAGTCCGTGTAAAAATCTTAAAAACAGTTCGTGCCTCTGTTGTTGTCTCGTTTTTTATTTTCATTTTTCTGTTCCATTTTTAATTTAAATAATTTAATACTTTAAAAAACTTTTGTAATTTATAAAACTTAGGATTTGGAAATAAAAGTTTGAAGAAAACATATTCTTTTTGTGAATTCAAAAAATGCTCGGGATTTTGGTAAAAATATTCGCATATTCAGAAAAATGTTCATAATTTTGAGAACAATGTTGGTGAAAACAATAAAACTCCATGATTTTGAAAAAAAAGTTTGTGTATTATTTTTTGAGTGCAACTGAAAAAATGTTTGCTAATTCAAAAAATGTTCATCCATTTCAAGAAATGTCCTAAAATTTTAAAGACATAATTTGATCAGCACCATTGGAGATTATAATTGTTTTTCCCCGTTGCAACGCACGTGCCCTTTTGCTAGTAATAATAAAGCAAATACTACTTCTGGTCGTACGTCGTGGCATTTTAGCAAAAAAAAGTACCCGAGTTCGTGAGTATTCAACCTGTAGTCCCGTTTTAAGTGGGATTTTGAGAAAACATTTCGTTTTTGCAAAAACACCCTTCTGTTTCTTGGAAATCAACCCACAGTCCCTTCTTTAATGGATAATTTGGGAAAACGATTCAACCGGCGATTGACCTGTGTGCCGCCACCGGTCCTCTCCGGCCTCCTCTGTCGGAACCTTCTCAATCTCGAGTGTCTATGATTTATTCCCACCTCGCCCCTTAGCATCCAATCCAATCAATTTATATATGCAGGCATTTTTTCCGCATCATAAATCAACAAGCATATGAGGGGAAAAGAACGAAGGATTTAATCCCTCTAGAGGAAGGAGGGAGTGAAGCAGGTGCGGAGGAGGACGGAGCGCTGGCAACGAGGCCAGCGAGATTGGGATGGGGCCGGATCTCGCAGGCGGGCTACACGCGACCAATGGCGGATTCAGGCGCAGGCGGACGAGGGAGACTCCTGCGGGAAGAAAAATAAGGAGATAGAGCTCGGAGAAAGGGAGGGAGAGAACAAGGGGAAAATGAGAGAGATGCATAAAAAATTGGGAATCTGCTAATACAAAAAAATTGGTGCCACCATGGTGATGTACCGAGCCTAATAGCTAATTTGCCATATGATTTGAGATGGATATCGATGGTGCAAAAAACTCAAGGAAGAAAAGATGGGGTGCTTTTCACCCGAGGAAGCTTCGGCACTCCCACATCCGCAACCACCATCCAAGCTGGCACACACGCAACATCACCAGACTGCCTCCCGCGGCTTCGCCACAGGACCAAAGCAAAACATAAATGCAGACGCTCCTTCGGAGTATTAAATGAGACTAGAAATAAATATTTCAGAATAAGCAATATCACAATCATGCAGAAGACAATGTGGTGCTTTGGGACAATGCACATTACACTGAGAATGACAATTATGCTTTCTATAATTGGTGCTTTTATAAGAAAGGAGGACTCAACAGAAAAGTAAAATAGATAGGCCCTTCGCAGAGGGAAGCATTGGTTTGCACAGGTGCCACAACTTGAGCTTTAAAACAGAAATAAATCAAAATTTTGGGTGGTATGTTTTCATTGTCAACGTAACAACTAAGAGATCTCAATATCTTCCATGCTAAATACATTATAGGCAGTTCCCAGACAGAATAGTAAAGTTTTAATTCCCCATCCATCAATCGATCACACTCCACGACGGGCCGAATCCATGGGTACCGTCCATACAAACAACAATCCCGGGGGAGTTTTGTTTCATTAAATTTGATTTGACTCTAAGCATGGGACTGGGCAACCCGGCTACCAGCCACTTTTCGTAAATGATAGTCAATCAACACATATCTTGAGAATAACCTACTTAGCATGGAAGATATTGATAGCCCCTAGTCGCTACATGAGCGATTCGGACATACAAAACAAAATATTCATTTCAAAATTTAGAATACGACACATGCAAATTTACTTAGGACGGCACATATATACCACATATAGGTAGGTATGATGGACTCATATGGTGCAACTGGTTTCAAGGATTTTGGATGCACAAGCAGTCAGTCCGCTTAGTACAGGTGAAGGCTAGCAAAAGACGGGGAAGCGACCAACTAGACAGCAATAACGGTCATAATCATGCAGAGCGACAAAGCAACGTTGAATCGGGCATGAAAGTGATATAACTATTCTAAAATAATAATAAATCATCAAGGCTTGATAGACTTCTAGTCATAAACATGTGTAAGCATGTGCCAAGTCAATCCAAAAAGTCTCCGAAGGGAAATACCACTCTAATATGCCAAATCATGAACAATGCAATGCATGCTAAACATTTTAATAACACATCATGCACTCCAGCTATTTGAGACTAGTCACAAAGAAAGCATGAACAACTCGGAGAGCATTGTAATCATAGCACTATGTCGCTACAAGCTGGTCTCTAGATCATAAGTACAAGCATATGTACAAAAGTAGAAACAAATGGAGTTCATACCGGCTTTCCTTGTTGCATTCCTTCCGTCGATCTTCATCATTATTGCATCGTCACTTGCACGATCGAACGAAGAAAGATATAATGAAGTGCAATTGCAACCATCGACGTGAGCTGAACTCTACAAACAAAGCAAACTAAAGAGAGAGAAGAAATCTTTTTGGGTTTTCCAAAGGTTAAACGAAAGATAAAGAAAATAGAAATCTTTTTGTTGTTTTTGCAAAGGAATATCAAAGAAGAACAGGTAAAAACTCTGAAAAGACTTAAAAAGGAAACTACGGATGATACAATGAAAGAGGAGAAGGATACGTACTCCTCCAAGCTTAGGCTTTTGGCCTAAGTTGAGTTCGGCTACTGCGGGCTCCAGGAGCTTCCTCCGGCTCCGGAGTGGTACTGGTGGCTCCAAGAATCATACGAGGCCTCGGGCGCGTACACTGATGCCCGGCTGGCCTCCCAAGGAGAAGGCTCTTCTTCCTCGGGAACAACCTCCTCCATGGGGTTGTGGAACTGTTGCTGGATCACGAACTCGTCCAGCTCAATCGAGGTGAAAGACCACCCGTTCCTTCTAGTGTAATCAAACAAAAGTGGTGCATGTAGACGGATCTCGCGAGTAGTAAGCTCGCCAAACCTCATAATATAAACAAGGTTACCAAATTCAAAAGTCCTAGTAACAAACTCATGCCTCTTCATAGCGGTAAGATCAAAGCTTATGAATGAAAAAGGCGTATAATCCGTGCGCACAGTGAGCCCGAGGTGCTCGAGGATAGCGTGGCATAAATGCCACCAAAGTGAGGCCATTTGCCGCTGTTATCGACGAGGTGACGAGCAATCAAAGCACCAATGTTATACGTGTTATCTCCTAAGAGGGGGGCTGCTGATACGTCTCCATCGTATCTACTTTTCCGAACTCTTTCGCCCTTAATTTGGACTCTAATTTGCATGACTGACGCTGTTTTCAGCAGAATTGCCTTGGTGTTATTTTTGTGCAGAAATCAAAGTTCTCCAAACGTCCTAAAAATTTACGGGGAGCAGTTTTGGAAAATATGAAAAATATGTGCGCCAAGTTCCACCTGAGGGGGTGGGCCAGTGGGCCACAAGCCCTGGCTCCGCCACCACCCCCTGGTGGCGGTGGGCAGGCTTGTGGGGCCCACACGGCTCTGCCGCCCCCCAACCTCAGGTCTATAAGTTCAATTTCGTCCCAGAAAAAATAAAAAGAGAAGTTTTCGTCGCGTTTGCGATACGGAGGCGCCGCCACCACCTGTTCTTCATCTGGAGGGCAGATCTGGAGACCGTATTGGGCTCCAGAGAGTGGAAATCGTCGGCATCATCATCATCAACCTTCTTCCCTCTCCAATTCCATGAAGCTCTTCGTCGTTCGTGAGTAATCTATTCGTAGGCTCGCTGGGAGGTGATGAGTAGGATGAGATCTATCATGTAATCGAGTTAGTTTTGATGGGGATTGATCCCGAGTATCCACTATGTTCTAAGAATGATGTTGCTACTACTTTGCCATGCTTAATGCTTGTCACTAGGGCCCGAGTGCGATGATCTCAGATCTGAAATTATTATGTTGTCACCAAGATATGTGTGTTTTAGATCCGATCTTGCAAGTTGTAGTTACCTACTATGTGTTATGATCCGGCAACCCCGGAGTGACAATAACCGGAACCACTCCCGGTGATGACCATAGTTTGAGGAGTTCATGTGTTCACCAAGTGCTAATGCGTTGGTCCGGTTCTTTATTAAAAGGAGAATCTTAATATCTCGTAGTTTCCTTTTGGACCCCGCTGCCACGGGAGGGATGGACAATAGATGGCATGCAAGTTCTTTTCCCTAAGCACGTATGATGACACATGGAATGCATGCTTACATCACATTGACGAACGGGAGCTTGCCACATATCTCTCCGTGTTATAACTGTTGCATGATGAATATCATCCAAACAAATCACCGACCCATTTCCTACGAGTTTGTCCTACTGCTGTTGTTACTACTGTTGTTGCTGCTGTTACTACTGTTGCTACTGCTGTTACTTGTCTTGCTCTGCTGCTGTCACGACTGCTTTTCCTTGCCGCTGCTATTTCTCGTTACATTGCTGCTACCTGCTACAATTTTGGTTCGCTGGTCATTGACGGGAACTGACAATCTCCGTCAACGAGGTAACTTGGCGCCATTGATACAATCGTTAGAAATAGTCTGCCGTGTCAACAGATCATTTCTGACATCGTTGTTATCATACTACTTTGTTGTTACTACTTTGCTTGCAGATACTAATCTTTCAGGTGTGGTTGAATCTGACGCATTCACCTGCTAATACTTGAGAGTATCCTCTCACCTCCTGTCTGGCTAACCAACAAGTTTGGGTCGAATACTCTACCCTCGAAAACTGCTACGATCCCACACGTTGGTGGGCCGTCAACAACATTCTTCTAGTTTCGATTGCCGTAGAGTGCTAGCAGCATTCTTCTGGTGCCGTTACAAGGGGAAGAACAATTGACATCAAGCATTTTTCTGGCGCCGTTGCCGGGAGGTATTGCTATATTCTGTGAGTCACTTGGGATTTATATCTGCTGATCACTATGAAGAATCTGAAGGATCCGAAAACCAAAGTCTTGCCCTCAACTACGAGGGGAGGTAAGGAATTGACATCTAGCTCTGCACTTGATTCACCTTCAGTTATGAGTAAGTTTGCAGCATCACCTCCTGCTAGAAATCTTGATATGTCGCTTCTGCTTGATGATGCTTATGATGCTCATGCTAGAGATGCTATTATGCGTGAAGATGCTATGCCTGATACTGCTAGAGATACTACTTTGCCTGATGTTCCACTAGGGGTGTTCCTTGATGCTCATATTACTAGAGTTACTGCCAATGCTCGTGAAGCTTCTGATACTATCGATACTATTGAGATAGAACCTCCTTTTGCTCCTGCTAGATCTAGCTCTCCTAGATATGAATTGCCTGATATACCTGAGGGTTATGTTATGGAGGGAGAGATAGCTGAGGATTTTCTTGCGTGTAAGGATGCCGATGACGCTGAGAAATTACTTCTCAAGTGGAAGGAAAAATCTCGGGAAGCTAAGATGAAATATGACCCAAAGTTTGCCACTTCACCTATCTTTATCACCGATAAGGATTATGAATTCTCTGTCGACCCTGAGATAATCTCTCTAGTCGAATGTGATCCTTTTCACGGTTATGAGTCTGAGACAGTCGTAGCCCATCTTGCCAAACTACATGATATAGCCACCCTTTTCACTAATGAGGAGAAGATCCGCCACTACTACATCCTTAAGCTATTTCCTTTCTCTCTAAAGGATGATGCTAAAGCCTGGTTCACCTCTCTTGCTCCTGGATGTGTGAGTAGTCCCCAGGAGATGGTCTATTACTTCTGTGAGAAATATTTCCCTGCCCATAAGAAGCAAGCTGCCTTGCAGGAAATATTCAACTTTGCTCAACTCCAAGAAGAGAGTCTTACACAAGCTTGGAGGAGGCTCGTCCAGCTACAAAATGCTTTGCGTGATCACCCTCTTAAGAAGAACGAGATACTTGATATCCTCTATAACGGACTTACCGATGCCTCTAGAGAACACCTAGATAGTTGTGCCGGTTGTGTTTTTAGGGAACATACTTTAGAACAAGATGAGACTCTACTGAATAACATCTTGATCAATGATAATGCTTGAACTATTCCCGAACCACCTCCTAAGCCAACTCCTAAGAAAAGAGGTATTCTATTCCTCAGTCCCGAAGATATGCAAGGAGCCAAGAAATCTATGCAAGAGAAAGGCATTAGATCTGACGATGTCAAAAATCTACCACCTATCGAAGAGATCCATGGTCTCGATAACCCGATACAGGTAGTAGAAGTGAATTCTCTGCGTAGGTTTGATGAGAGTGATATTCCTTTTGATAAACCTGCTAGCCTATGCTTTGATGAATTTGATAACTTTGTTGCCAAACAACAGAGTTTCAATGATTATGCTAGCAGACATTTGGAACAAAGTACTCGTATGCTTAGCCTTTTAAGTGCTTGTGTAGACAGAAATGTCAATGATCTAAAGCTTCTGAGTAAACATGCCTCTATGATTACCTCTTAGGTAGAACAAGTACTTAAAGCTCAGAATGACTTGCTCAATGAACTAAATGACAACTCTGTCAGAGTGATTACTAGAGGAGGCAAAATGACTCAAGAACCTTTGTATCCTGAAGGTCATCCTAAGAGAATCGATCAAGATTCTCAAGGAATTAATGCTGATACACCCAGTCATCCTAAGGAAGCATGGTAAAGAAAGAGAGCCATGGGTTCAGAGACCTATGCCCTTTCCTCCTAAGCCATCCAAGAAAAAGGATGATGAGGATTTTGAGCGCTTCGTTGAGATGATAAGACCCATCTTTCTGCAGATGCGGTTAACTGATATGCTCAAAATGTCTCTGTATGCCAAGTACATGAAAGATATCGTGACTAATAAACGGAAGATACCTGATCTTGAGATCTCCACCATGCTTGCCAATTACACTTTTAAAGGTGGAACTCCTAAGAAACTTGGTGATCCCGGAGTGCCCACTATACCTTGCTCCATTAAAGGAAACTACGTAAGAACTGCCTTATGTGACCTTGGAGCCGGTGTTAGTGTTATGTGATACGTCTCCATCGTATCTACTTTTCCAAACTCTTTTGCCCTTGTTTTGGACTCTAATTTGCATGATTTGAATGGAACTAACCTGGACTGACGCTGTTTTCAGCACGATTGCCTTGGTGTTATTTTTGTGCAGAAATCAAAGTTCCCCAAACGTCCTGAAAATCTACACGGAGCAGTTTTGGAAAATATAAAAAATATCTGCGCCAAGTTCCACCTGAGGGGGTGGGCCAGTGGGCCACAAGCCCTGGCTCCGCCACCACCCCCTGGTGGCGGTGGGCAGGCTTGTGGGGCCCACACGGCTGTGCCGCCCCCAACCTTAGGTCTATAAGGCCCCTTTCGTCCCAGAAAAAATAAAAAATAAAAGTTTTCGTCGCGTTTGCGATACGGAGGCGCCGCCACCACATGTTCATCATCTGGAGGGCAGATCTGGAGTCCTTCTTGGGCTCCGGAGAGGGGAAATCGTCGCCATCGTCATCATCAACCTTCTTCCCTCTCCAATTCCATGAAGCTCTTTGTCGTTCATGAGTAATCTATTCGTAGGCTCACTGGGCGGTGATGAGTAGGATGAAATCTATCATGTAATCGAGTTAGTTTTGATGGGGATTGATCCCTAGTATCCACTATGTTCTGAGATTGATGTTGCTACTACTTTGCCATGCTTAATGCTTGTCACTAGGGCCCGAGTGCCATGATTTCAGATCTGAAATTATTATGGTGTCACCAATATATGTGTGTTTTAGATCCGATCTTGCAAGTTGTAGTTACCTACTATGTGTTATTATCCGGCAACCCCGGAGTGACAATAACCGGAACCATTCCCGGTGATGACCATAGTTTAAGGAGTTCATGTGTTCACCAAGTGCTAATGCGTTGATACGGTTCTTTATTAAAAGGAGAACCTTAATATCCCGTAGTTTCCTTTTGGACCCCGCTACCACGGGAGGGATGGACAATAGATGTCATGCAAGTTCTTTTCCCTAAGCACGTATGACGACACAAAGAATGCATGCCTACATCACATTGACGAACGGGAGCTAGCCACACATCTCTCTGTGTTATAGCTGTTGCATGATGAATATCATCCAAACAAATCACCGACCCATTGCCTATGAGTTTGTCCTACTGTTGTTACTTGTCTTGCTCTGCTGCTGCTACTACTGTTGCTACTACTGTTACTTGTCTTGCTCTGCTGCTACTGTTGCTACTACTGTCGCTTGCTACTGTTGCTACTTGCTACTACTGTCACTACTGCTGTTCCTTGCCACTGCTATTGCTCGTTACACTGCTGCTACCTGCTACAATTTTGGTTCGCTGGTCGTTGACGGGAACTGACAACTTCCGTCAACGAGGCAACTTGGCGCCATTGATAGAATCGTTAGGAATAGCCTGCCGTCAACAGATCGTTTCTGACACCGTTGTTATCATACTACTTTGCTACTGATACTTTGCTTCCAGATACTAATCTTTCAGGTGTGGTTGAATCTGACATATTCAGCTGCTAGTACTTGAGAGTATCCTCTCACCTCCTATAGGCGTACCAACAAATTTGGGTTGAATACTCTACCCTCGAAAACTGCTACGTTCCCATGCGCTTGTGGGCCGTCAACAACATTCTTCTAGTTTCGATTGCCGGAGAGTGCTAGCAGCATTCTTCTGGTGCCGTTAGAAGGGGAATAACAGTTGACATCAAGCATTTTTCTAGCGCCGTTGCCGGGGAGGTATTGCTATATTCTCTGAGTCACTTGGGATTTATATCTGCTGATCACTATGAAGAATCTGAAGGATCCGAAGACCAAAGTCTTTCCCTCAACTACGAGGGGAGGTAAGGAATTGCCATCTAGCTCTCCACTTGATTCACCTTCAGTTATGAGTAAGTTTGCGACATCACCTCCTGCTAGAAATCTTGATATGTCGCCTGTGCTTGATGATGCTTGTGATACTACTGCTAGAGATGCTATGCTTGATACTATGCCTGATGATACTATGCTTGATACTATGCCTGATGCTATGCTTGATACTGCTAGAGATGCTATGCTTGATACTGCTTTGCCTGATGATGCTAGAGATGCTATTTTGCATGATGATGCTATGCTTGACACTGCTAGAGATGCTACTTTGCCTGATGTTCCACTAGGAGTGTTCCTTGATGCTCATATTGCTAGAGTTACTGCCAATGCTCGTGATGCTTGTGATACTGCCGATACTATTGAGATAGAACCTGCTTTTGCTCCTGTTAGATCTAGCTCTCCTAGATATGAATTGCCTGATATACCTGAGGGTTACGTTATGGAGGGAGAGATAGCTGAGGATTTTCTTGCGTGTAAGGATGCCTATGACGTTGAGAAATTACTTCTCAAGTGGAAGGAAAAATCTCGGGAAGCTAAGATGAAATACGACCCGAAGTTTGCCACTTCACCTATCGTTATCACCGATAAGGATTATGAATTCTCTGTCGATCCTGAGATAATCTCTCTAGTTGAATCTGATCCTTTTCATGGTTATGAGTCTGAGACGGTCATAGCCCATCTTGCCAAACTACACGATATAGCCACCCTTTTCACTAATGAGGAGAAGATCCGCCACTACTATATCCTTAAGTTGTTTCCTTTCTCTCTAAAGGATGATGCTAAAGCCTGGTTCACCTCTCTTGCTCCTGGATGTGTGAGTAGTCCCCAGGAGATGGTCTATTACTTTTGTGAGAAATATTTCCCTGCCCATAAGAAGCAAGCTAGCTTGCAGGAAATATACAACTTTGCTCAACTCCAAGAAGAGAGTCTTCCACAAGCTTGGGGGAGGCTCGTCCAGCTACAGAATGCTTTGCATGATCACCCTCTTAAGAAGAACGAGATACTTGATATCCTCTATAACGGACTTATCGATGCCTCTAGAGACCACCTAGATAGTTGTGTCAGTTGTGTTTTTAGGGAACGAACTGTAGAACAAGCTGAGACTCTACTGAATAACATTTTGATCAACGATAATGCTTGGACTATTCCCGAACCACCTTCTAAGACAACTCCGAAGGAAAGAGGTATTCTATTCCTCAGTCCGGAAGATACGCAAGAAGCCAATAAATCTATGCAAGAGAAAGGCATTAGATCTGAAGATGTCAAAAATCTACCACCTATCGAAGAGATCCATGGTCTCGATAACCCGATACAGGTAGTAGAAGTGAATTCTCTGCGTAGGTTTGATGAGAGTGATATTCCTTTTGCTAAACCTGCTAGCCTATGCTTTGATGAATTTGACAAGTTTGTTGCCAAACAACAGAGTTTCAATGATTATGTTAGCAGACATTTGGAACAAAGTACTCGTATGCTTAGCCATTTAAGTGCTTGTGTAGACAGAAATGTCAATGATGTGAAGCTTTTGAGTAAACATGCCTCTATGATTACTACTGAGGTAGAACAAGTACTTAAAGCTCAGAATGACTTGCTC
Organism: Hordeum vulgare subsp. vulgare; assembly: GCF_904849725.1. Lineage (NCBI taxonomy): Eukaryota > Viridiplantae > Streptophyta > Magnoliopsida > Poales > Poaceae > Hordeum > Hordeum vulgare. The sequence continues at coordinate 524,766,237 of NC_058523.1, forward strand.
AATGAATTAAATGACAACTCTGTCAGAGTGATTACTAGAGGAGGCAAAATGACTCAGGAACCTTTGTATCCCGAAGGTCATCCTAAGAGAATCGATCAAGATTCTCAAGCAATTAATGCTGATACACCCAGTCATCCTAAGGAGAAGAAGAAGGATGATAGAAACCTACATGCCAGTTCACCAAATACTGTCACACCGAAAGAACCTAATGATATTTCTGCGTCTGATGCAGAAACACAATCTGGTGATGAACATGAACCTGGTGACAATATGGACAGTGATGTTCATAATAATGCTCAACCTAGCAATGATGAGAATGTGGAGATTGAACCTACGGTTAATCCTGATAACCCACAACATAAGAAATACGATAAGAATGACTTCACTGCTAGGAAGCATGGTAAAGAAAGAGAGCCATGGGTTCAGACACCTATGTCGTTTCCTCCTAAGCCATCCAAGAAAAGGGATGATGAGGATTTCGAGAGCTTCGTTGAGATGATAAGACCCATATTTCTGCAGATGCGGTTAACTGATATGCTCAAGATGTCTCCGTATGCCAAGTACATGAAAGATATCGTGACTAGTAAAAGGAAGATACCAGATCTAGAGATCTCCACCATGCTTGCCAACTACACTTTTAAAGGTGGAACTCCTAAGAAACTTGGTGATCCCGGAGTGCCCACTATATCTTGCTCCATTAAAGGAAACTACGTAAGAACTGCCTTATGTGACCTTGGAGCCGGTGTTAGTGTTATGCCGCTCTCTCTTTATCGTAGACTTGAGTTGGATAACTTGACACCCACTGAAATTTCTCTGCAAATGGCTGACAAATCAACTGCTTTCCCTATCGGCATTTGTGAGGATGTGCCTGTTGTGGTTGCTAACACCACTATCTTAACAGACTTTGTTATCTTGGATATTCCCGAGGACGATGCCATCCTCGGAAGACCCTTTTTAAACACTGCAGGGGCTGTTATAGATTGCAACAAAGGCAATGTCACTTTCCATGTCAACGGTAATGAGCACACAGTGCACTTTCCGAAGAAACGATATCAAGTACATTGCATCAATGCTATCGAAAAGACTTCATCGATTCTCATTGGGAGCCTTGAATGCCCTATTCCTCGTGTCAAGATGAAGTATGATTTGCTCGTTGGGGAGATACATATCCCCATTGAGGTGACTTAGTGGCTATTCGAAAATTCTCCGCTCTCTCCTGAGATTCAAGAATGTTTTGTCATGAGGACTTGATCAATCCTATTGACGTATTTCTTTCGATGACCATAAAACAGATGAATCAAAGAGTCACATACTTCTATTTTGAGCTTTCATTTTCAGTTGCTTAGAAGAAAAATGATAGAATTAGTTTATATTTTCCTGTTTTCTATTTTAGCGTCCCGGAGAAAAATACCTCGAAAATAAAAGTTCTCCGATGGTCCTGAAAATTTAGTATGATTTTTCTAGAATTTTTGAAAATTTCTGGGCCTGAGAGCTGGCCTGGGGGCCTGACCAGTGGGCCACATGCCCTGCCACCGCCACCTACCCCCCTCGTGGCAGGGTGCAAGCTTGTGGGGCCCACAGGCACCCCCTCCACTCATTCCAGCTCCCAGCCTCTTCTTCCACCTCCAGAAAAAATTGTTTCGCATCTCAAACCCGTGTTCTTGCTCATTTGGCTGTGATTTTCGATCTCCTTGCTCAAAGCACCATTCTCCGAACTGTTTTGGGGAAATTGCTCCTAGGTAAGTGACTCCTGCATTGGTCCTATTAGTTTTTGCTCTAGTGCTTTATTATCTCCGTTTTCAAAGCTTGAGCTCTCGCACCTCTGCAAATCAATGCTTCCCTCTGAGAAGGGCATGTCTATTTATTTTCCTATTGAGTCATCCTCCTCTTATATAAGCACCAATTAGAGAGCACCTCTGTCATTTTTATGCTTTGCTTTTGATTGATATTGAGTATGACTATGACTGGATCTTCGTTGCTATGAATTACAATGTTTAGTCAGCCCTTGATCTTTGAAAGTGCTTTGCATTTATGATTTGCGGTCTCAGAAAGAGCTAGCAAGATACCACCTATTCATATTGCTTCATGCTTCTTTTGATTGAAGTGTTGGTATTTGAAACTCATTATTATTTGCTCGGTAGCTGATTATGCCATTGATATTAGTTTACCGTGAGACCTTTGTGTCACTTGCTTATGTGGTTAACTTGTGATCTTGCTGAAATTCTGGTTATGAGTTAGACATAGTTGCAACAACAAGATCAAACAGAGTTTGTCAAAGTTTTTCTTTCTCTCTCAGTTTGTCAACTGAGTTGCTTGAGGACAAGCAAGGTTTTAAGCTTGGGGGAGTTGATACGTCTCCATTGTATCTACTTTTCCAAACTCTTTTGCCCTTGTTTTAGACTCTAATTTGTATGATTTGAAAGGAACTAACCTGGACTGACGCTGTTTTCAGCAGAATTGCCTTGGTGTTATTTTTGTGCAGAAATCAAAGTTCTCCAAACGTCCTGAAAATCTACGGGGAGAAGTTTTGGAAAATATAAAAAATATTTGCGCCAACTTCCACCTGAGGGGGTGGGCCAGTGGGCCACAAGCCCTGGCTCCACCGCCACCCCCTAGTGGCGGTGTGCTGGCTTGTGGGGCCCACACGGCTCTGCCGCCCCAACCTCAGGTCTATAAGTCCCCTTTCGTCCTAGAAAAAATAAAAAATAAAAGTTTTCATCGCGTTTGCGATACGCAGGCGCCGCCACCACCTGTTCTTCATCTGGAGGGCAGATCTGGAGTCCGTCTTGGGCTCCGGAGAGGGGAAATCGTCGCCATCGTCATTATCAACCTTCTTCCCTCTCCAATTCCATGAAGCTCTTCGTCGGTCGTGAGTAATCTATTCGTAGGCTCGCTGGGCGGTGATGAGTAGGATGAGATCTATCATGTAATCGTGTTAGTTTTGATGGGGATTGATCCATAGTATCCACTATGTTCTGAGAATGATGTTGCTACTACTTTGCCATGCTTAATGCTTGTCACTAGGGCCCGAGTGCCATGATTTTAGATCTGAAATTATTATGTTGTCACAAATATATGTGTGTTTTAGATCCGATCTTGCAAGTTGTAGTTACCTACTATGTGTTCTGATCCGGTAACCCCGGAGTGACAATAACCGGAACCACTCCCGGTGATGACCATAGTTGGAGGAGTTCATGTGTTCACCAAGTGCAAATGCGTTGGTCCGGTTCTTTATTAAAAGGAGAACCTTAATATCCCGTAGTTTTCTTTTGGACCCCGCTGCCACGAGAGGGATGAACAATAGGTGTCATGCAAATTCTTTTCCCTAAGCACATATGATGACACACGGAATGCATGCCCACATCACATTGACGAACGGGAGCTAGCCACATATCTCTCCGTGTTATAGCTTTTGCATGATGAATATCATCCAAACAAATCACCGACCCATTGCCTACGAGTTTGTCCTACTGTTGTTACTTGTCTTGCTCTGCTGCTGCTACTATTGTTGCTACTGTTGTTACTTGTCTTGCTCTGCTCCTACTGTTGCTACTACTGTCGCTTGCTACTGTTGCTACTTGCTACTGCTGTCACTACTGTTGTTCCTTGCCACTGCTATTGCTCGTTACACTGCTGCTACCTGCTACAATTTTGGTTCGTTGGTCATTGATAGGAACTGACAACTTCCGTCAACGAGGCAACTTGGCGCCATTGATACAATCGTTAGAAATAGCCTGCTGTCAACAGATCGTTTCTGACACCGTTGTTATCATACTGCTTTGCTACTGATACTTTGCTTGCAGATACTAATCTTTCAGGTGTGGTTGAATCTGACATATTCAGCTGCTAATACTTGAGAGTATCCTCTCACCTCCTATAGGCGTACCAACAAATTTGGGTTGAATACTCTACCCTCGAAAACTACTACGATCCCATGCGCTTGTGGGCCATCAACAACATTCTTCTGGTTTCGATTGCCGGAGAGTGCTAGCAGCATTCTTCTGGTGCCGTTGCAAGGGGAAGAAAAGTTGACATCATTATGCCGCTCTCTCTTTATCGTAGACTTGAATTGGATAAGTTGACACCCACTGAAATTTCTCTGCAAATGGCCGACAAATCAACTCCTTTCCCTACCGGCATTTGCGGGGATGTGCCTGTTGTGGTTGCTAACACCACTATCTTAACAGACTTTGTTATCTTGGATATTCCCGAGGACGATGCCATGGCTGTCATCCTCGGAAGACCCTTTTTAAACACTGCAGTGGCTGCTATAGATTGCAACAAAGGCAATGTCACTTTCCATGTCAATGGTAATGAGCACACAGTGCACTTTCCAAAGAAACGATATCAAGTACATTGCATCAATGCTATCGAAAAGACTTCATCGATTCTTATTGGGAGCTTTGAATGCCCTATTCCTCGTGTCAAGATGAAGTATGATTTGCTTCTTGGGGAGATACATATCCCCATTGTCATGGTTTTGTCACGGCAGATGTCCTCGTGAAAGGACTTAGTACTGGAGCCATCGCACTTCGGTGGCGACTCAAAGGGGTTGAACGGGAGAGAGGCGGCGATTTACCCAGGTTCGGCCCCTCGTGAGGAGGTAAAGGGCTACGTCCTGCTTTGAGTTATATTGATGGAGTTTCGATTACAAGGAGGGCGTAACTCGGCAGACCTAGCAATCGACGATTTCTAACCTGTCCTCTTCTCCCTTGGGACTCGCCTTTATATATAGGTCGAGTCCTTAGGGTTTACAAGGATCCTTTCCTTTACACAAATCATGACTCTTGCTATCTCTAAGTCGCCTCCTTCCGAAGCTTGGAGACCTTCTTTATTATGGACTCCTTCCGAAAGTCATAAACCGCCATACTACTCTCGGCTCTACCACACCAAGGCCCAAACTACATTTTAGATGAGTCGCCAGCTTTGGTGACCTGGCCCAACTAGGGCGGGTTACCAACAGGTAATATCCCCAACACCCATTGAGGTGACTTAGTGGCTATTCGAAAATTCTCCGTTCTCTCTTGCGATTCGAGAATGTTTTGTCATGAGGACTTGATCAATCCCATTGACGGATTTCTTTCAATGACCATGAAATGGATGAATCAAAGAGTCAAATACCTCTGTTTTGAGCTTTCATTTTCTTTTGCTTAGAAGAAAAATGATAGAATTAGTTTAGCTTTTCCTGTTTTCTGTTTTAGCGTCCCGGAGAAAAATACCTCGAAAATAAAAGTTCTCCGATGGTCCTGAAAATTTAGTATGATTTTTTCCGGAATTTTTGAAAATTACTAGGCCTGAGAGCTGGCCTGGGGGACAGACTAGTGGGCCACAAGCCCTGCCACCGCCACCTACCCCCTGGTGGCGGAGTGCAAGCTTGTGGGGCCCACAGGGACCCCCTCCACTCATTCCATCTCCCAGCCTCTTCTTCCACCTTCAGAAAAAATTATTTCGCAGCTCAAACCCGTGTTCTTGCTCATTTGGCTGTGATTTTCGATCTCCTTGCTCAAAGCACCATTCTCCGAACCATTTTGGGGAAATTACTCCTTGGTAAGTGACTCCTCCATTGGTCCAATTAGTTTTTGCTATAGTGCTTTATCCTTCGCGTATTCTTGCTACCTTGGTGACCCCGTTCTTGAGCTAGAAATGTTGATTTTAGCTGGTCTCAAGTAGTTTTAGCGAGTGATACGGTCTCTAGGCACTAGTAGGAGTAGTTGCTACAAGGTGTGGTGGGTCTTAATTCACTTTTCTCTTGAACTTCAAAAATTTCAGCAAAAGGAAATTATGTTGAGGAGGAAGTTTCATGGTGGTTCTTCAAGTAAGAAGGGTCCTCTTCTTTCTTTTCGGGAGCCCGAACCTTTTCAACTAAGAGACGCACCGGTACAACCATGTGAATGGCCTTCCGATGAGTTCATGATCGAAGCAGGTTTCAAGGATGAGTTTGATACACTTGTCCACAATGTCGGGTTAGACGAATTCCTCTCAGATAAATGTGAACAGTATGCTATGCTCACTGCCTCTTTCGTGCGTAGATTTAAATTTTTAGTTGGCCGTGACTCATCCATACTGTTTGATCTGTACGATAAATCCTATACCGTGGATTTGGAGGATTTCAATAGGATTTGCAAGATACCCGATGGGGGTAGTATTAATGATCCTTCTAAGTCTTCGGTCACAGACTTTGTCTCCAGTACAACTGTTGGAGAAACCAGAGATATCACGCAAGCCACCATAGGAAGCATCCATTTCCCTGCCTTGCACTACCTTGCCCTCTTCATAGGTAGGTGCATTAACGGCAAGGGTGCACATCGTCACCTATGCGCTTCCGACCTTAGTATCCTTAAGAGCGCAGTAACAGGTGACAAGAGCTTCAATATGGGAGCTATAATAGCAAGGAGGCTGAATAAAAATGCTAGTGAGGAGGATTTCTTTGGTGGAGTTTATGCTACACGCTTAGCAAATTTTCTTCGAGTTTCCATCCGTCCACAAGACCCTCCTCTCCGTACAACCTACCTTGATCGTGTCGCTCTAACACGCTACCAGTTCCTTGAGAGAGATCATGGATCCCTCCTATACCGCTTGATATTTAACCAGCAGCGTGTTTTCCATATTACCCTTCCTGTTCCTGCTTTCTTTGACTTTCAGGTAAAACGAAGATACTACATAACCATAGGAGAGGCAGAGGAGTATGAGAGGGAGGCGACGGCTGCTCGACTTCGTGAGGCAGCTATTCAGGCAGTGGCTGCAGCACTCCCGTATAACACCCATTATGATTCTGGGTTTCGCCAGGACCATCCTTGGGAGTAGACCAAGCTAAGCCAAAAGCCTAAGCTTGGGGGAGTACGTGTTCTCACCGACTTTACATTCATGCTTATGCTTTCACTTTGTTAGCCGGTGTTTACACTTTGCCACTAGTTTATTTTTGTTTTCTTGTTTTCTTGTTTTGTGTCCTTTTGAGAAAACCGACAAAGATTTTTCTTTCTTCTTTTGCTTGTTGGGAGCTTTCCCGTGTAAATAGTTTTCTTTTTCTTTGTGTCAAGGTAGAAGATATTGGTTACAATGTTTATTGGTTCTTGCATGCTTACCTGTTTAGCTTTCAAAAGAGCCATATTACTTTGTCTTCTCCTTTGTGTTTGCCTGCAAATTTAGCTAGTCCAATGCACGAGCACTCTTATTATTGTTCACATCGTTCGATCGTGCAAATGAAAGGCAACAATGATGATATATGATGAAGTGACTGAGACTGAAAAGCTGGTATGAACTCTATCTATTTTGTTTTTGTAAATATGACTAGCTTCTCGACCCAGATTTAGCTTTGTTGTGAGAGAACCGTGTTTGCAATGACAACTTAGAGATCATAGTTTCTGATGCCATGCTTATTTAGCTGAGAGCTTATAATGGTTTGTCTTGAATGCCAACATAGATTTTGAAATGACTATGATGTAGTATGATAGGATGGTATTCTCCTTTGAATGTTTCAAGTGGCTTGATTTGGCGCATGTTCATGCATGTAGTTGAAACAAAATCAACATAGCCTCTATGATGTTCGTGTTCATGGTGATTTATATCCTGTTCATGCTTGCATTCAATGTTAGTCAAACTCATTGCATCTTGATGACTGTTGTCGCTCTCTAGTTGGTCGCTTCCCAGTCTTTTGCAAGCATTCACTTGTACTAAGCGGAATATTGCTTGTGCATCCACTCCCATAAACCCAAAAGTTTTTCCATGAGAGTCCACCATACCTACCTATTTGCGGTATCTACCTACCGTTCCAAGTAAATTTGCATGTGCCATTCTCTAAACCTTCAAGAAATAATCTGTTTTGCATGCCCAAACCGCTCATGTGGTGACAGGGGGCTATTGGTATCTTCCATGCTAGGAGTGTTATGCTCGACATGTGTTTATTCACTGTCATTCACGAGAAAGGGGCCGGTAATTGGAATGCCCAGGTCCACGCTTAAATCGAAAACATAACTGTAAAACAAGACTCCCCCAGATTGATGTTAGTATGGACGGTACCCGAGGATTTGGCTAGCCGTGGAGTGTGATTGATTGGTGGTGGGGGAGTTAAAACTTTACTTTTTCTTTTTGGGAACCGCCTATAGCATGAGTAGCATGGAAGATATTGATAACTCTTGGTCATTGCGTTGACAATGAAAGCATGCCACCCAAAATTATTATCTCTGTTTTCAAAGCTCGAGCTCCGGCACCTTTGCAAATCAATGCTTCCCTCTGCGAAGGGCCTGTCTATTTATTTTCCTGTTGAGTCATCCTCTTCTTATATAAGCACCAATTAGAGAGCACCTCTGTCATTTTTATGCTTTGCTTTTGATTGATATTGAGTATGACTATGACTGGATCTTCGTTGCTATGAATTACAATGTTTAGTCAGCCCTTGATCTTTGAAAGTGCTCTGCATTTATGTTTTGCGGTCTCACAAAGAGCTAGCGAGATACCACCTATTCATATTGCTTCATGCTTGTTTTGATTGAAGAGTTGGTATATGAAACTCATTATTATTTGCTCGTTAGCTGAATATGCCATTGATATTAGTTTACCGTGAGACCTTTGTGTCATTTGCATATGTGGTTCACTTGTGATCTTGCTGAAATTCTGGTTATGAGTTAGACATAGTTGCAACAACAAGATCAAACAGAGTTTGTCAAAGTTTTTCTTTCTCTCTCAGTTTGTCAACTGAGTTGCTTGAGGACAAGCAAGGTTTTAAGCTTGGGGGAGTTGATACGTCTCCATCGTATCTACTTTTCCAAACTCTTTTGCCCTTGTTTTGGACTCTAAATTGCATGATTTGGATGGAACTAACCTGGACTGACGTTGTTTTCAGCAGAATTACCTTGGTCTTATTTTTTGTGTAGAAATCAAAGTTCTACAAACGTCCTGAAAATTTACGGGGTGCAGTTTTGGAAAATATGAAAAATATCTGCGCCAAGTTCCACCTGAGGGGGTGGGCCAGTGGGCCACAAGCCCTGGCTCTGCCACCACCCCCTGGTGGCGGTGGGCAGGCTTGTGGGGCCCACACGGCTGTGCCGCCCCCAACCTCAGGTCTATAAGTTCACTTTCATCCCAGAAAAAATAAAAAGAGTAGTTTTCATCGCGTTTGCGATATGGAGGCGTTGCCACCACCTGTTCTTCATCTGGAGGGGAGATCTGGAGTCCGTCTTGGGCTCCGGAGAGGGGAAATCGTCGCCATCGTCATCATCAACCTTCTTCCCTCTCCAATTCCATGAAGCTCTTCGTCGTTCGTGAGTAATCTATTCGTAGGCTCGCTGGGCGGTGATGAGTAGGATGAGATCTATCATGTAATCGAGTTAGTTTTGATGGGGATTGATCCCTAGTATCCACTATGTTCTGAGATTGATGTTGCTACTAATTTGTCATGCTTAATGCTTGTCACTAGGGCCCGAGTGCCATGATTTCAGATCTGAAATTATTATGTTGTCACCAATATATGTGTGTTTTAGATCCGATCTTGCAAGTTGTAGTTACCTACCATGTGTTATGATCCGGCAACCCCAGAGTGACAATAACCGGAACCACTCCCGGTGATGACCATAGTTTGAGGAGTTCATGTGTTCACCAAGTGCTAATGCGTTGGTCCGGTTCTTTATTAAAAGGAGAACCTTAATATCCCATAGTTTCCTTTTGGACCCCGCTGCCACGGGAGGGATGGACAATAAATGTCATGCAAGTTCTTTTCCTTAAGCATGTATGACGACACACGGAATGCATGCCTACATCACATTGATGAACGGGAGCTAGCCACATATCTCTCCGTGTTATAACTGTTGCATGATGAATATCATCCAAAAAAATCACCGACCCATTGCCTACGAGTTTGTCCTACTGCTGCTGTTACTACCGTTGCTGCTGCTGTTACTACTGTTGCTACTGCTGTTACTTGTCGTGCTCTGCTGATGTTACTTGTCTTGCTCTACTGTTGTCACTACTGCTTTTCCTTGCCGCTGCTATTGCTCGTTACACTGCTGCTACCTAGGGCTGTCACTAATACCCGGCAAGTTTGATAACCGATGTGTAGCTGCAGGTAGGGCTGAACACGGGTATGCCATGGCACGTGTCGTGTCCTTTTCATGGAACAACTCAGGTGGCATGATATCATCATTGTAACTTGTCTTCACAGTGGAGGATGAAGTTGCACCTCTAGTTAGTCTATTAGTAGGCTCGGGTCTCTTCTTCCCAAGCCATCCTTTTGCTTTTCCAAACAAGCTCATTTCCGAAATTTTGGTTCATCACAAAAATGGAGGTTTAAGCAAAAATGAGTTGGAGCAAACTATTCTACTCACTTCCTGATGCATAAACTTGCATCAAAACTTCACAAATAAATTTCTAAACATGCAAGCAAGCTCATATGAAGAGCACCAAGAACTCCTAAATACTCACAAATAAGACCACCAATCAAAATTTTAATTGTAGGAGTGGAGGAGTCACATACCAGGGAGCATATGCTCAAATTCTCATGGCAAATGATCGGATGTAGAGAGAGATCGAAATTTTCCACCAAGAACAGCAAGAACTTGAGCTCCAGGAGAAAAATCGGGATTTTTGGAGTGACAGAGAGAGAAGGGAGGAAGAGGTACTGATACGTTCATTTTCCATCATCCTTTCATGTTATTATTTATTGCTTTTTGGGTTGTTATTTCACTTCACAGTACAATACTTATGCCTTTTCTCTCTTATTTTGCAAGGTTTACATGAAGAGGGAGAATGCGAGCAGCTGGAATTCTATCCTGAAAATGGAGCAAAGTTGAGATACCTATTCTGCGCAACTCCAAACGCCGTAAAAATCAACGAGGATTTTTTTTCGGGATTTATAAAAAATACTGGGTTGAAGAAGTGCCAGAGGGGCGCGAGCAGGTGACCACAAGCCTACTAGGCGCGGCCACCCCCTGTCCACGCCTAGGGGGCTTGTGGGCACCTAGCTGGCCCTCTGGCTCCCCCCTTTTGCTATAAGAAGGGTTTCATCCGGAAAAAAAATCAGGATGAGGTTTTTCGGAGGATTCGCCGCCGCCATGAGGTGGAACTTGAGCAGAACCAATATAGAGCTCCTGCAGGACGATCCTGCCGGGGAAACTTCCCTCCCAGAGGGGGAAATCGTTGCCATTGTAATCACCAACACTTCTCTCGTCGGAGGGGACTCGTCACCATCAACATCTTCATCAGCACCATCTCATCTCCAAACCCTAGTTCATCTCTTGTAACCAATCTCCGTCTCGCGACTCCGATTGGTACTTGTAAGGTTGCTAGTAGTGTTAATTACTCTTTATAGTTGATGCTAGTTGGATTACTTGGTGGAAGAGTTTATGTTCAGATCCTTGATGCTACTCATTACCTCTCTGATCATGAATATGATTATGCTTTGTGAGTAGTTACTTTTGTTCCTCAGCACATGGGATAAGCCATGCTAATAGTAGTCATGTGAATTTGGTATTCGTTGGATATTTTGATGTGTTGTATGTTGTTTTTCCTCTAGTGGTGTTATGTGAACATCGACTACATAACACTTCACCATTATTTGGGCCTAGAGGAAGGCATTGGGAAGTAGTAAGTATATGATGGGTTGCTAGAGTGACAGAAGCTTAAACCCTAGTTTATGTGTTGATTTGTAAGGGGTTGATTTGGATCCACTAGTTTAATGCTATGGTTAGGCTTTGTCTTAAGTCTTCTTTCATAGTTGCGGATGCTTGCGAGAGGGGTTAATCATAAGTGGGATGCTTGTCCAAGTAAGGGCAATACCCAAGCGCCGGTACACCCACATATCAAACTATCAAAGTAACGAACGCGAATCATATGAACATGATGAAAACTAGCATGACAGAAATTCCCGTGTGTCCTCGGGAGCGTTTTTCCTCCTATAAGACTTTGTCCAGGCTTGTCCCTTGCTACAAAAGGGATTGGTCCACTTTGCTGCACCGTTGCTACTTTTGTTACTTGTTGCTTGCTACGAATCATCTCACCACACAACTACTTGTTACCGATAATTTCAGTGCTTGCAGATTTTACCTTGCTGAAAACCACTTGTCAGATCCTTCTGCTCCTCGTTGGGTTCGACACTCTTACTTATCGAAAGGACTACGATAGACCCCCTATACGTGTGGGTCATCAGGTACCTAGAAAGGAGCCCAGGTGGGCCCAAGCGACTTGTGGGCGCGGCCAGGTGGCAGGTGCTACCTCTTGAGCTTGCGTTGGTTTTTCCCTTGAAGAGGAAAGGGTGATGCAACACAGTAGCAACAAGTATTTCCCTCAGTTTGAGAACCAAGGTATCAATCCAGTAGGAGAATCAAGCCAAGTGTCCAGAGTACCTACGCAAACACAAACAAGCTTGCACCCAACACTATAAAGGGGTTGTCAATCCCTTCAAGATTGATTGCAAAGTGAGTTCTGAAGGTGGAAAGTGCAACGAAGTAAAAGTGTAAGGCTGAAAATATGATGTGAAGTAGACCCGGGGGCCATAGTGTTCACTAGAGGCTTCTCTCAAGATAGCAAATATTACGGTGGGTAAACGAATTACTGTCGAGCAATTGATAGAACCGCGCAAAGTCATGACGATATCTAAGGCAATGATCATACATATAGGCATCACGTCTGATACAAGTAGACTGATACTGTTTGCATCTACTACTATTACTCCACACATCGACCGCTATCCAGCATGCATCTAGTGTATTGAGTTCATGACGAACAGACTAACGCCTTAAGCAAGATGACATGATGTAGAGGGATAAATTCATGCAATAGATATAAACCCCATCATTTTACCCTTGATGGCAACAACACGATGTGTGCCTCGCTACCCCTTCTGTCATGGGTGAGGTCACCGCATGGTATGAACCCAAAACCAAGCACTTCTCCCATTGCAAGAATCATAGATCAAGTTGGCCAAACAAAACCCACAACTCAAAGAGAATTACAAGGATATGAAATCATGCATATAAGAGATCAGAAGAAACTCAAATAAGATTCATAGATAATCTGATCATAAATCCGCAATTCATCGCATCTCGACAAACACACCGCAAAAGAAGATTACATCAGATAGATCTCAATGAAGATCATGGAGAACTTTGTATTGAAGATCCAAGAGAGAGAAGAACCCATCTAGCTACTAGCTATGGACCCGAAGGTCTATGGTGAACTACTCACGCATCATCGGAGAGGCAATGGTGTTGATGAAGAAGCCCTCCGTGTCCTAATCCCCCTTTCGGCAGGGCACCAAAACGTGCCCCAGATGGGATCTTGCGGAGACAGAAGCTTGCGGCGACGGAAAAGTATTTTTGTGGATCTCTCCCGTGGTTTTGGATTTTTCGGGGATTTATAGGCGGAAGAAGTAGGGCAGACGAGCCACAGGGGGCCCACAAGCCTGCTTGGCGCGGGCCCCCTGGCCGCGCCTAGGGGGCTTGTGGCCTCCCGTGGTGGTCTCTGCCTTGGTTATTACGCCACTGCGTATCTTCTGTTCCGGAAAAAATCTTTTCGGAAGTTTTATTCCGTTTGGACTCCATTTAACATTCTCCTCTGAAAAGGGTCAAAAACACGGAAAAAACAGGAACTGGCACTTGGCACTGAGTTAATAAGTTAGTCCCAAAAAATATATAAAAGGCATACAAAACATCCAAAGTTTGACAAGATAATAACATGGAACCATAAAAAATTATAGATACGTTGGAGACGTATCAAGCATCCCCAAGCTTAACTCCTGCTCGTCCTCGAGTAGGGAAGTGATAAAGAATGATGTTTTTGATGTGGAATGCTACCTAGCATATTTGTCCTTTATAACTTATTTCATGTGACATGAATGTTCAGATCCGTAAGATTCAAAACAATAGTTTGCTATTGACATGAAAATAATAATACTTCAAGCAAACTAGCGAGGTAATCATGAACTTTCGAAATAACAAGGCCAAAGAAAGTTATCCCTACAAAATCATATAGTCTAGCTATGCTCCATCATCCCCACACAACTAATTTAAATCATGCACAACCCCGGTATGGGCCAAGTAATTGTTTTCGCACTCTTACTTTCTCAAACCTTTTTCAACTCTCACGCAATACATGAGCGTGATCCATGGATATAACACTATATGTGGAATAGAGTGTGGTGCAGGTTGTGAGACAAAAAGGAGGAGATGGTCACATCGACTCGGTGTATCAAAGGGCTATGGAGATGCCCATTAATAGATATCAATGTGAAGGAGTAGGGATGACCATGCAATGGATGCACTTAGAGCTATAAGTATGTGAAAGCTCAAAATGAGAACTAGTGGGTGTGCATCCAACTTGCTTGCTCAAGAAGACCTAGGGCAATTTTGAGGAAGCCCAACATTGGAATATACAAGCCAAGTTATATAACGAAGATTCCCACTAGCATATGGTGGTGACAAAACGAGAGACTCTCAATCATGAAGAACATGGTGCTATAATGAAGCACAAGTGTCAAAAAGATAGTAGCATTGTGCCTTGATGACCCACAAGTATAGGGGATCAATCGTAGTCCTTTCGATAAGTAAGAGTGTCGAACCCAACGAGGAGCAGAAGGCTCAGATAAACGGATTTCAACAAGGTAATAACTTCAAGCACTGAAAGTAGCGGTAACAAGTGATGGTGTAGCGAGGTGAAACGTAAGAAGCGAAAAGTAACAAGTAACAAGTAGTAGCAACGGTGCAGCAAGTGGCCCAATCCCTTTTGTAGCAAGGGACAAGCCTGAACAAAGTCTTATAGGAGGAAAATCGCTCCCAAGGACACACGGGAATTTCTGTCATCCTAGTTTCATCATGTTCATATGATTCGCGTTCGTTACTTTGATAGTTTGGTATGTGGGTGGACCGGCACTTGGGTACTTCCCTTACTTGGACAACCATCCCACTTATGATTAACCCCTCTCGCAATCATCCGCAACTACAAAAGAAGAATTAAGACAACGTCTAACCATAACATTAAACTAGTGGATCCAAATCAGCCCCTTACGAAGCAACGCATAGACTGGGGTTTAAGCTTCTGTCACTCTAGCAACCCATCATCTACTTACTACTCCCCAATGCCTGCCTCTAGGCCCAAACATGGTGAAGTGCTATGTAGTCGACGTTCACATAACACCACTAGAGGAAAAGACAACATACAACATATCAAAATACCGAACGAATACCACATTCACATGACTATTATTAACATGACTTATCCCATGTCCTCAGGAACAAAAGTAACTACTCACAAAGCATAATCATAATCATGATCAGAGGTGTAATGAATAGCATCAAGGATCTGAACATAAACTCTTCCACCAAGTAATCCAACTAGCATCAACTACAAAGAGTAATCAACACTACTAGCAACCTTACAAGTACCAATCGGAGTCGCGAGACGGAGATTGGTTACAAGAGATGAAATAGGGATTGGAGAGGAGATGGTGCTGAAGAAGATGTTGATGAAGATGCCTCCCCTCCGACGAGAGGAGGGTTGGTGATAACGATGGCGATGATTTCCTCCTCCGGGAGGGATGTTTCCCCGGCAGGATCGTCCTGCCGGAGCTCTAGATTGGATCTGCTCAAGTTTCGCCTCGTGGCGGCGGCGAAACCACGAAAAAGCTCCCGATTTATTTTTTCTGGAACGAGACCCTTCATATAGAAAAAGAGGGGGGCTTGTGGGCCGTCAGGGAGCCCACAAGCTTGCCCTCCGCCACCAGGGGGTGGCGGTGGCAGGGCTTGTGGCGCCCTGGTAGCCCCCCTCTGGTACTTCTTTCGCCCAATATTTTTTATATAATCCCAAAAAATTCCACGTAACTTTTCAGGGCATTTGGAGATGTGCAGAATAGTGGACTAAGATTTGCTCCTTTTCCAGTCCAGAATTCCAGCTGCCTGAATTCTCCCTCTTCAAATAAACCTTGCAAAATAAGAGAGAAAAGGCATAAATATGGTACCACAAAGTAATATAACAGCCCATAAAGCAATAAATATCAACATGAAAGCATGATGCAAAATGGACGTATCAACTCCCCCAAGCTTAGACCTCGCTTGCCCTCAAGCGAAAACCAAGTTCCATAAACACGTCCACATGTTTAGGGACGAAGGTGTCGATAAAACATAATACGGACATGAGGGCATCATGATCACACATAGAACAACAATACATCATAAAGATTCTTAAGGGAAAGTAACAATTCCGTCACAAAGCAAAGCATGAAGCAAAAACCTTACCGAGAAGTAACCAACAACAGGCCAAAGTCATTGAAACAATTGCAATTTATCACAACGTCAGAAAGAGTCAAATAAGAGCTTGTAAGGCAAACCCACATACTCAATCATCTCTTTTGTTTTCCACTATTGTTACAACTCATGTGGTACTCATGGTGTCAAAGTTTCAACTGGACACAGGGGAAGATAGGGGCTTATAGTTTTGCCTCCCAACCATTTACCTCAAGGGTAAAGTCAACAATAATAAAGCATAAGTACTCAACTCCAAGTTCATATATGAATTCAGATCTTTCCCAAGCATGTAACGGTAGCCAAGACAAAGGCAAAAATAGGGAACTGGTGAAGATCACCATGACTCTTACAAGGGCAAAAAGTAAAGGTACAAGATAGGCCCTTCACATAGGGAAGCAAAGGTTGTCATGCGCTTTTGAGGTTTGAATGCGTGTCCTCTTAGTGCGGAGGAACGTTACTTTATATTGCCTCCTGTGATAAAGAACTTTATTATGCAGTCTCTCGCTTTTATGTCTTCCTCGTCACAGGTTCGTACAAAGCTTATTTTCCACACACTAATAGATCATACATATTAGAGAGCAATTTTTATTACTTGCACCGATGACAACTTACTTGAAGGATCTTATTCAATCCATAGGTAGGTATGGTGGACTCTCATGGCAAAACTGGGTTGAAGGTTTATGAATGCACAAGTAGTATCTCTACTTGGTGCGGGATTTTTGGCTAATATGAGGTGGAAGCAATCGTCACATGCTAAGGGATCTCTAATCATATAACATTGTTTGGAACCAAGCAAACACAATTCATTATGTTGTCTTCCTTGTCCAACATCTACTCCTAAGCATGTAATAGTTTGGTGAGTGCTCACAATTTTAAAAAGTGTCTAAGATGACATATTTATATGTGAACCTCTCTTTCCTTATTACTTCTTATTAATTGCAACAATGACTGAGGTCTATGTTGATTTATTCTCAACAAGTTTCAATCATCATATGTGTCATATGTGAAGCTATCACTTTCCATAAGATCGTCTCATGATCTTTCATGCTATCGTTCTTTTCATACTATTGATCATGGCACAAAGCAAAGCCCTTGACTAAGATACTCTTTATTATATAGCTCGTAATCTCGAATACATCGGGGTAGAGACAAAAGCAAAAGACTCAAACTAAACACTAAAGACTTATTCCTCTAAGGGAAGAAATAAAAACTGAAAAGGAAAGAACTAAAACAAAGGTAAAAGCAAAAGATATAAAGGCGATATGATACCAGGGCAACTCCCCCAAGCTTGGCAGAAGCCAAGGGGATTGACCATACCAATGCTTAGTTGTCTTCCTTTGGTGGTGATGGTGGTGGATTTGTTGCCTTTGATTCCAAGGGAGCTATCAATCTTTGATTTATACCTTTGAGATCTGTGACATGGTTTTCCAACAAAACAACTTCACGAGAAAGGGAAATATTGCGAGCACGAGTTGTTTCACAAAACCTCAAGAGTTCAATCAAGGATGGAGACAGCACGTGGAGGAAGGGTTGGAGAAAATCTACTCCTTCAACGTCTTCAATGTTGAACATAGGTTGAACTTCCTCCCTAGCTTGGGTTTTCTCCTTAGCTTGGTCCCTGACTTCCGTGACTTCTACTCTTTTCAGATCAGCATCTACTTCTTCATGAACTTGGTGAAGATCATTCTCCTCAACAGATTCCTGAGACATCTTTGCTCTAAATCTGCGGCACACAACAAGCTCGAAACGAAAACAGAGGAAAACTGCGCGATACGGAGATCAAAACCTTCGGGCGAGTATATATTGATTTTTTTCTGGACTAGAAGGAGTGCTCCGCAAGAAAACGGAGTCTGGGAGGCACACGAGGTGCCCACAAGCTTGCCCTCCGCCACCAGGGGGTAGGGGGCGGTGGCAGGGCTTGTGGCCGCCTCGTGCGCTCTCCGGACTGCTTTTTATTTTTCTAATTTTCCAAAAATTCCAAAACCGAGGAAATTTCCTATTGTAAAGGCATCGGAGTCCAATTTCTTACCGAAACAAATACCTCTTCGTTTTTAGGGTCTGAAACAGGCTGATAAACATCCCTTATGTACTCCTCCGGAGTTATGACATTGATGATATTGGTCTGAACATTTATGGGAGTACCAGAGATGTAATGCTTGATTCTTTGCCCATTTACCACTCTAGGAAAATTTCCTTTCGTGTTATTGATTTTGATGGCACCGGAACGATATACTTCCTCGATAACATAGGGACCTTCCCATTTAGAGAGAAGCTTGCCTGCAAAGAATCTCAAACGAGAATTGTATAGCAGGACATAATCACCTACATTGAACTCTCGTTTCTGTATTCGTTCGTCGTGCCATCTCTTAACCTTTTCCTTGAACAACTTGGCATTCTCATATGCCTGGGCCCTCCATTCATCTAACGAGCTGATATCAAACAACCGCTTCTCAGCGGCAAGTTTGAAATCAAAGTTGAGCTCTTTGATTGCCCAATAAGCTTTGTGTTCCAGCTCAAGATGTAAATGACATGCCTTACCATAAACTAGTTTATACGGCGACATGCCCATGGGATTCTTATAAGCAGTCCTATAAGCCCATAGTGCATCGTCAAGTTTGCTAGACCAATTCTTTCGAGATCTATTGACGGTCTTTTGTAAGATCAATTTGATCTCCCTATTACTCAACTCGACTTGACCCTTGACCACTAGACTCAGGATGACAAGGAGATGCAACTCTATGGTTGACATCATACTTAGCGAGCATCTTGCGGTAAACACCATGAATGAAGTGTGAACCGCCATCAGTCATCAGATATCTAGGGACTCCAAATCTTGGGAATATGACTTCTTTAAGCATCTTAATAGAGGTGTGGTGATCAGCATTTTTAGTGGGGATAGCTTCCACCCACTTAGTAACGTAATCCACAGCAACTAAGATGTGAGTGTACCCATTGGAACTCGGGAAGGGTCCCATATAATCAAAGCCCCAGACATCAAATGGTTCAATGACAAGTGAATAGTTCATTGGAATTTCCTGACGCTTACGGATATTCCCTATTCTTTGGCATTCGTCACAAGACAAGACAAACATACGGACATCCTTGAAGAGAGTGGGCCAATAGAAACCTGATTGCAATACCTTATGGGCAGTTCTATCTCCAGTATGGTGTCCTCCGTAGGCTTCGGAATGACACTTCTGCAGGATCTGTCCCTGTTCATGTTCAGGCACACAACGTCTAATAACACCACCTACTCCTTCCTTATAAAGGTGAGGATCATCCCAAAAGTAGTGTCTCAAATCAAAGAAGAATTTCTTCTTTTGCTGATAGGTGAAACTGGGTGGTATGTATTTGGCTACGATATAGTTTGCATAATCGGCATACCACGGTGCACTATGTGAAGTGCGGATGACATTCAATTGCTCATCAGGAAAGCTGTAATCAATAGGTAGTGGGTCATCAAGGACATTCTCTAGCCTAGACAAGTTATCTGCTACAGGGTTATCAGCACCCTTTCGGTCAACGACATGCAAATCAAATTCCTGTAGCAAGAGAACCCATCTGATTAGTCTAGGCTTAGCGTCCTTCTTCTCCATGAGGTACTTAATAGCAGCATGATCAGAGTGAATAGTGACTTTGGAGTCAACTATATAAGATCTGAACTTTTCACATGCAAACACGACTGCTAAAAATTCCTTCTTCGTAGTGGCATAGTTTCTTGGGGCATTGTCTAGAGTTTTACTAGGGTAGTGAATAACATTCAACTTCTTGTCAACTCTTTGTCCAAGAACAACACCAACAGCAAAATCACTAGCGTCGCACATGATTTCAAAGGGCAAGTTCCAGTTAAGTGGTTGAACAATAGGTGCAGTTATCAAAGCCTTCTTAAGTATTTCAAAGGCTTCCTCACAATCCTCATCAAAAACAAAAGGAACATCCTTCTGCAAGAGGTTGGTAAGAGGCCTAGAAATCTAAGAGGAGTCTTTAATGAACCTTCTATAGAAACCAGCATGACCTAGGAAACTTCATATACCTCTGATATCTGTGGGGCAAGGCATTTTCTCAATTGCATCAACCTTAGCCTTTTCAATGCCTCTTTCAGAAATTTTATGTCCTAAAACGATACCTTCATTAACCATAAAGTGGCACTTCTCCCAATTCAAAACGAGGTTGGTATCTTCGCATCTATGTAAGACACGATCAAGGTTGCTGAGGCAATCGTCAAAGGAAGACCCGTAAACGGAGAAGTCATCCATGAAAACCTCGACAATCTTTTCACAAAAGTCAGAAAATATAGCCATCATACATCTTTGAAAGGTGGCAGGCGCATTGCATAAGCCAAAAGGCATACGTCTATAGGCAAAGGTACCGAAGGGGCAGGTGAAAGTGGTTTTCTCCTAATCAGATTATGCAACACGTATTTGCAAGAAACCTGAATAACCATCTAGAAAGCAGAAGTGTCTGTGTTTTGATAGCCTTTCTAGCATTTGGTCGATAAACGGCAAAGGGTAATGATCTTTCCTGGTTGCCTTGTTCAGTTTCTAGAAGTCTATCACCATCGTATAGCCGGTAATAATCCTTTGTGGGATTAGTTCATCCTTATCATTAGGAACGACGGTGATACCTCCCTTCTTAGGTACACAATGTACTGGACTTACCCAATCACTATGTGCAACAGGATAAATGATTCCTTCTTACAGAAGCTTTAATATTTCCTTTCTAACGACCTCTTTCATCATAGGATTTAATCTCCTTCGATGATCAGCAACTGGTTTAAAGTCAGGATCGGTTTTAATCTTGTGCTGACATAGAGTGGGACTAATACCCTTAAGATCATCAAGAGTATATCCAATAGAAGCACGGTGCTTCCTCGGAGTTTTTAGTAACTTCTTCTCTTCGTGCTCTAAGAGGAGAGCACTAATAATGACAGGATATATCTCCTTCTCATCAAGATAGGCATACTTAAGAGTATCAGGCAACTGTTTAAGCTCGAACACAGGATCACCCATTGGTGGGGGAGGATCCCCAAGTAGTTCAACACGCAGATTATTCTTGAGAATAGGATATTGTTCTAAGACAGTTTTATCTATCTCATCTCTCTCCTCTATATGCATATCATTTACATGCTCAAGCAGATATTGCTCTAAAGGATCCGTAGGAGGTACAGCAATAGAGGCAAGAGCAATGATTTCATCCCTACCAGACGACTCTCTTTCATGGGGTTGTCTTCCAAACTTGGAGAAGTTAAATTCATGAGACACACCCTCGAAACTAACAGTGACGGTCTACTTAATGCAATCAATGTGAGCATTGACAGTGTTGAGAAAGGGTCTACCAAATATGATGGGACAAAAGTTATCTTGTGCAGTACCAAGGACGAGGAAATCAGTAGGATACTTCGTCTTACCACACAGGATTTCTACGTCTCTCACAATTCCGAGAGGGCAGATAGTGTCTCTATTAGTTAGCGTAATAGTGACATCAATGGGTTCTAACTCAGGAGGTGCAATCTCATCTTTGATTTCGTCATATAAGGAACGGGGTATTGCACTAACACTAGCTCCCATATCACATAAACCATGGTAACAGTGATCTCCTATCTTGACAGAAACAACGGGCAGGCCAACTACAGGTCCGTATTTGTCTTTCGCGTGAGGTTGAGCAATTCTAGCGGAGTCCTCACAGAATTTGATAACATGCAAGTCTACGTCTTCGGCTAAGAGATCTTTGATTATAGCAACACTACGTTCAACTCTAATTTCCTCAGGGGGTGCAAGTGGTCTAATGTAACCCCTACATATCACAGTTGGAGCTTTAGAATAATCCTTTATCCTAGCAGGGTATGGTGGTTTCTCAGTGTAAGCACAAGGAACAACATGATCACTAAAAGCAATGAATTTCTCCTTAACTAGATTGGTTTTGACTATGTTGATTTCTACAGGAGGATGATATTTAAACCACTTCTCTTTGGGAAGATCAACATGAGCAGCAAAACATTCACATAGAGAAGCTACTATCTCAGAGTCAAATCCATACTTAGCGCTAATATCTCTAAAAGTGTTTGTCTCAACAAAAGATTTAACGCAATCAAACTGGAAATTCATACCTGACTCCTTACCTTCCTCCAGCTTCCAATCTTCAGAGTTGCGTTTGATTCTTTCCAACAAATTCCACTCGTGATCAATATCCTTCTTCATAAAAGAACCGGTACAAGAAGTGTCAAGCATGGTACGATATTTATGAGAAAGCCGAGCATAAAAGTTTAGAGTGATAATTTCTCTCGAGAGCTGATGATTGGGGCATGAATATAGCATTGATTTAAGCCTCCTCCAAGCTTGAGCTATGCTTTCCCTGTTAGGAGGCCAAAAGTTATAACTAAACTTCCAATCACGATGTACTAAATGCATAGGATAGAACTTTTGATGAAATTCCAATTTCAACCGATTGTAGTCCCATGATCCAGTATCATCACATAGCCTATACCATGTGAACGCCTTGTCCTTCAAAGATAAAGGAAAGACTTTCTTCTTTACCTCATCCTCGGGCAAACCTGCAAGCTTAAATAAACCACAAACTTCATCTACGTAGATTAGATGCAAGTCTGGATGTGAAGATCCATCTCATGTAAAAGGATTAGCCAGTAGTTTCTCAAGCATACCCGTAGGAATTTCATAAAATATATTTTCAGTAGGTACCTCAGGTTGAGGAACAACTCCTCATGCTTCCGTTCTTGGTGAAGATACCCCGAACAAACTCCTCAAAGGAACAGTTTCCATCGTGACAAGTGACAATAAATTTCAGCACAGTATAAAAATGTTTCCTTACCAATTTCCACTTACCAAAGGCGCTTCACTACCCGGCAACGGTGCCAGAAAAGAGTCTTGATGACCCACAAGTATAGGGGATCAATCGTAGTCCTTTCGACAAGTAAGAGTGTCGAACCCAACGAGGAGGAGAAGGCTCTGATAAACGGATTTCAGCAAGGTAATAACTGCAAGCGCTGAAAGTAGTGGTAACAAGTGATGGTGTAGCGAGGTGAAATGTAACAAGCGAAAAGTAACAAGTAACAAGTAGGAGCAACGGTGCAGCAACTGGCCCAATCCCTTTTGTAGCAAGGGACAAGTATGAACAAAGTCTTATAGGAGGAAAAACGCTCCCGAGGACACACGGGAATTTCTGTCATGCCAGTTTCATCATGTTCATATGATTCACGTTCGTTACTTTGATAGTTTGATATGTGGGTGGACTGGCGCTTGGGTACTGCCCTTACTTGGACAAGCATCCCACTTATGATTAACCCCTCTCGCAAGCATCTGCAACTACGAAAGAAGAATTAAGACAACGTCTAACCATAGCATTAAACTAGTGGATCCAAATCAGCCCCTTACGAAGCAACGCATAGACTGGGGTTTAAACTTCTGTCACTCCAGCAACCCATCATCTACTTACTACTCCCCAATGCCTTCCTCTAGGCCCAAACATGGTGAAGTGTTATGTAGTCGACGTTCACATAACACCACTAGAGGAAAAGACAACATACAACATTTCAAAATACCGAACGAATACCAAATTCACATGACTATTATTAACATGACTTATCCCATGTCCTCAGGAACAAAAGTAACTACTCACAAAGCATAATCATAATCATGATCAGAGGTGTAATGAATAGCATCAAGGATCTGACATAAACTCTTCCATCAAGTAATCCAACTAGCATCAACTACAAAGAGTAATC
Source organism: Hordeum vulgare subsp. vulgare (assembly GCF_904849725.1). Lineage (NCBI taxonomy): Eukaryota > Viridiplantae > Streptophyta > Magnoliopsida > Poales > Poaceae > Hordeum > Hordeum vulgare. Next base: position 524,790,201 of record NC_058523.1, read on the forward strand.
AACACTACTAGCAACCTTACAAATACCAATCGGAGTCGCGAGACAGAGATTGGTTACAAGAGATGAACTAGGGATTGGAGAGGAGATGGTGCTGATGAAGATGTTGATGAAGATGCCTCCCCTCCGACAAGAGGAGTGTTGGTGATGACGATTGTCACGCCCAAGATGCGACCCTATCCTCAATTTGGCACGAAAGCCTCGTCAGGGATAGAAGCGCATCTCGTCGTGTCGCAAGAATGGATATCGTTACAAGTACATGTACTGAAAAGAAGAGATATATATACAGAGTTGGCTTACACTCGCCACAAGCTACATCAGAGTCACATCAGTACATTACATAATCATCAAGAGTAAGAGCAGGGTCCGACTACGGGCGAAAACAAACGAGAAAAAGAAGAACGACGTCCATCCTTGCTATCCCAGGCTGCCGGCCTGGAACCCATCCTAGATCGAAGAAGAAGAAGAAGAAGAAGAAGAAGAAGAAGAAGCAACTCCAAATGAACAATCAACGCGCTCGCGTCAAGTAACCTTTACCTGTACCTGCAACTGGTGTTGTAGTAATCTGTGAGCCACAGGGGACTCAACAATCTCATTTCCAAAGGTATCAAGACTAGCAAAGCTTAATGGGTGAGGTATGGTTAAGTGGTGAGGTTGCAGCAGCGGCTAAGCATATATTTGGTGGCTAAACTTACGAGTACAAGAATATAGGGGGAGAAGATCTACGCATAACGGACGTGACTGCAGATGATCAAATGAATGATCCTGAACACATTCCTACGTCAGACATAACCCCACCGTGTCCTCGATCGGAGAAAGAACTCACGAAAGAGACAGTCGCAGTTACGCACACAGTTGGCATATTTTAATTACGTTAACTTCAAGTTATCTAGAACCAGTGTTAAACAAAGCTTCCACGTTGCCACATAACCGCGGGCACGGCTTTCCGAAAGATTTAACCCTGCAGGGGTGCTCCAACTAGTCCATCACAAATTACCACAAGCCGCATAGAAATCCTCAATCACGAAGCTCGCGATCTCGTCGGATTCCCTAGTGGAAAACCTCAACTCTGAGATTACCCAAAGCATCACCGGAATCCCGATGCACAAGATATCTCGTCAAAGGTAAAACTAATCCAGCAAGGCCGCCCAGCGTGTCGACGATCCCGATAGGAGCCTCGTATCTCGTTCTCAGGACACGACGGATAAGCGACGCGTACGAGTGCCAAACCTCGAGTTTCCTCGCGGTGGCCCCGCACAGTGCTCTATTTTGGACCAGCACCATCAACACTGGCCATCCCTGTATTATGTAGAATTACTCCTCGGGTAGCGCTAACTCCCTATGCATTTCAATATTATCAAGTTATTGTGTTGGGCAAATGTAGTACCAATGTTGGGCCTTGCCAGACCAGCTTTAATCTAAAACGAATTATCAAGGGGGTCCCCATAACAACCCCTATCGTGTTAGGAGCGCTCATTTATGGAACATAACACCGGTAGCCGAAACTAAGGGGGCAAAGATGGAACAAAACACCAGGCTAGAAAGGCCGAGCCTTCCACCTTTTACCAAGTATATAAGTGCATTAAATTAATTAACATTTAATAGGGTGATTTAACAAGGAACCCATGTTATCACATGGAAGCAACCACGCCTGCAACTAGCAACGCTAACAACATGGTTAAGCAAGCGGTAACATAGCCAATCAGTGGTTTGCTAGGTCGAACAGGTTGAAGGTAATCATGGCATTGTTGAGAGGCTGATATTTAACATGTGGTAGGCAACGAGACATAATCGATAGAAGCGATAAAACTAGCATGGCAGTGATAGTAATGGTATCTAAGGAAATGGTCATCTTGTTGGAATTATGCCCTAGAGGCAATAATAAATATAGTTATTATTATAATTCCTGTATCAAGATAATCGTTTATTATCCATGTTATAATTGTATTGAATGAAGACTCATTTACATGTGTGGATACATAGACAAAACACTGTCCCTAGCAAGCCTCTAGTTGGCTAGCCAGTTGATCAAAGATAGTCAGTGTCTTCTGATTATGAACAAGGTGTTGTTGCTTGATAACTGGATCACGTCATTAGGAGAATCACGTGATGGACTAGACCCAAACTAATAGACGTAGCATGTTGATCGTGTCATTTTGTTGCTACTGTTTTTCTGCGTGTCAAGTATTTGTTCCTATGACCATGAGATCATATAACTCACTGACACCGGAGGAATACTTTGTGTGTATCAAACGTCGCAACGTAACTGGGTGACTATAAAGATGCTCTACAGGTATCTCCGAAGGTGTTAGTTGAGTTAGTATGGATCAAGACTGGGATTTGTCACTCCGTGTGACGGAGAGGTATCTCGGGGCCCACTCGGTAATACAACATCACACACAAGCCTTACAAGCAATGTAACTTAGTGTAAGTTGCGGGATCTTGTATTACGGAACGAGTAAAGAGACTTCCGGTAAACGAGATTGAAATAGGTATGCGGATACTAACGATCGAATCTCGGGCAAGTAACATACCGAAGGACAAAGGGAATGACATACGGGATTATATGAATCCTTGGCACTGAGGTTCAAACGATAAGATCTTCGTAGAATATGTAGGATCCAATATGGGCATCGAGGTCCCGCTATTGGATATTGACCGAGGAGTCTCTCGGGTCATGTCTACATAGTTCTCGAACCCGCAGGGTCTGCACACTTAAGGTTCGACGTTGTTTTATGCGTATTTGAGTTATATGGTTGGTTACCGAATGTTGTTAGGAGTCCCGGATGAGATCACGGACGTCACGAGGGTTTTCGGAATGGTCTGGAAACGAAGATTGATATATAGGATGACCTCATTTGATTACCGGATGGTTTTCGGAGTTACCGAGAATGTACCGGGAATGACGAATGGGTTCCGGGAGTTCACCGGGGGGGGCAACCCACCCCGGGGAAGCCCATAGGCCTTGAGCGTGGCGGACCAGCCCTTAGTGGTCTGGTGGGACAGCCCAAAAGGGGCCCTATGCGCATTGAAGAAAAATCAAAGAGAAAGAAAAAAAAAGAGGAGGTGGGAAGGGAAGGAAGGACTCCCACCCACCAAACCAAGTCCAACTCGGTTTGGGGGGGGAAGACCTTCCCCCTTGCCTCGGCCGACCCCCTTGGGGCTCCTTGAGCCCCAAGGCAAGGTCCCCTCTCTCCCACCTATATATTCAGAGGTTTTAGGGCTGATTTGAGACGACTTTTCCACGGCATCCCGACCACATACCTCCACGGTTTTTCCTCTAGATCGCGTTTCTGCGGAGCTCGGGCGGAGCCCTGCTGAGACAAGGTCATCACCAACCTCTGGAGCGCCGTCACGCTGCCAGAGAACTCTTCTACCTCTCCGTCACTCTTGCTGGATCAAGAAGGCCGAGATCTTCGTCGAGCTGTACGTGTGCTGAACGCGGAGGTGACGTCTGTTCGGTACTAGATCGTGGGACTGATCGTGGAATTGTTCGCGGGGCGAATCGAGGGACGTGAGGACGTTCCACTACATCAACCGCGTTCACTAACGCTTCTGCTGTACGGTCTACAATGGTACGTAGATCACTCATCCCCTCTCGTAGATGGACATCACCATGATAGGTCTTCGTGCGCGTAGGAAATTTTTTGTTTCCCATGCGACGTTCCCCAACACATCTTGCCTGAGATCCCGCTTGGAAGAAGAGTGACTCCGTGAAGCAGACGAACCGGCGTAGTCGAACGGTCGTCACATCGGACACGCTTGCGGAACTCTATCGAGACAGAGGAAACCGGAAACAAGCATCAACACACGATATACACCACACGATGCAAGACACACATGATGCATGAACGGTCTAATGCAAGGCATGACAATCACAACAATCAAACACTACACATTAAGTGAAGCTCGATATGCAACGGGTTGCATATCGACGAAACTCCACATTTAATTGTTCAGTTCACTCCCGTTAATTTACACGGCAATATTTAAAATGTTGTTATCATGGCAAGGGGTGAAGCACAAATTAAACTATCTATCTAGGCATTTTAATTGAGGTCGGAAATGTCATATAGCACCTCCGAAACGACCTCACATGTTAATTTACAATTCTGTCCAGATCTGAACTAACACATTTAATTGGTTGTTAAACAGCAAAACAAATAGATTCACGTGATTCTACGCGTCATGGAAAGCAATCTACACATAAAGAACATCTCCAAGGGAGCTACGGAACAAAAGATACAAGGACCGCAAGATATGATGGCATGAATGCAATATGTGTGCAACGACGGTCACGAGCACTTCAAAACATACAACCAGCAAGAGAAAATGAAACTACACGAGATTCTAAGCAAGTTTCATAAAGGACACGATCAAATCGGAGCTACGGATAAAAAACTATGAGCAAAACAAGAAAACACTACAATCTGCCAAAATCAGCCACATAGCATTGTATACACCCCGCAACTACGGGCTACACAACTCCGATATGCTCAAGCAAGGCATGGCACGGAAGAGGGCAAGAAGCACTACTACAAACAACTAACAACAACTAGCATGGCATCATGGATCTCTAGGGAAAGAAGACACAAAATGGCATCTCACACACTATTTCAGACTTAGTGAAAATTACACCTCATGAAGGTGCAGTTTTCGATCTGAAGCAATGTTGACAGCACCAAAACCTATAGCTACAGGACTCCAAATGGCATGAACATTTACAGCAGGCTAGAGAAACACAAGGGGTACAACTAACTCCATTGGACCAACCTCAAAAGAGCTACAGATCACAAGTTACAACCAAGACAAGACAGCAACAAATAATAACAGATTCCAGACTTAGAAATATTTCAGCTCCTCTAAAACAGCACTATTTCTAGCAAATTGGCAGCAAGTGAAACACACCTAAACATGCATTCCTATTGCAACTAAAAATACCAGAGGCTAGACAAAACATCCAAGATCAAATCTCTAGTTGACAACTTAATCAAACGCAGCACGGAATAAATCCTACAAATTAAACAAAAGGGCATCACGGCAAAATATCGCGCGAGCTAACTTGCTCAAAAGCTAAAACTAATTGCACAGAAAACTCCCATGGATTTTTCTACCCCGAAAACATATAAAATTTGTGGGGTTGCACAACAATATAATGCCACACGAAAAATGCGAGAAAAATAACCTATTAACGGGAAAATAAACTACCGGCAATCTCTACACGCAAAAATATCAATGACCGCTCTAAAATACAAGGGAAAATGGTCCCTAAAACATGGACATTTAATCTACGGTATACGAGCAATCCGGGCACACGCGAAAAAAATAATACGGGACGCAAACATAATAGGACAACACGTTAATCCATGCACACGGCACGCTAAATATCGTCAAACATTTATGCAAGTTGGATAATCGGATTCTACGCGAAAATTTACACGAAAACCATATACTACACGTTCCGATCCGCGATCCGACTAACGGAATAAAAGTTACGGGTGTTTTAATATGCGGTTATTTTTCTGGAATTTAATATAATTCCAAAAATTCCTAATATACTACACGGGCCGAAACTAATCCGAATGGGCTACACAGATCCTGGGCGCAGCATAATATCGTGCGCCTGCGACGCATTATAGAGGCCTGGGGGGAACTCACCTTGGCCTGCCTGGAGCTGGCTTGGGCCGGAGATTCATGGGCCGGAGGGTGGCAGCGCAGTGGCCAGCTGGGCCTGGCTCGGGCGCCACCTGGGCCGCGTGGGGAGGCAGCGCTGGCCACGGCGTCGTGCTCCTCGCGACCGGTCCTCTCGGGACGAGCCAGGGGCGGCGGCTGCTGGCCGACCCAAGCGACGGCGGCCGAAGCGCTCCGGGCGGCGGAGGCGGCAGATCCGGCCTGCCCGACCTGATCCCGGCGACTGCTCCGCAGATCCGGCGCTCGAGGCCATGTGGGCTCCTGCGAGGGACCTTGAACTAGGGAGGAGGAGGTGAGAGGAGGTAGACGGGAGAAGAGCAGAGCGGGATTGGGCGAGGGGCGACCTGGTCAGCGGCGGGAGGCGCTCCGGCGAGCTGCAGGGGCGCGGCGGCGCATGGCGGCGCGGAGGCCGGAGGCAGAGCCGACGAGGGCTAACTGGAGGCGCTAGCGGGAGACACGGGAGCAGGGGCTCGGGGTTGCTCGGGCACTGCGGTCACCCGGACGTGTCCGGTTTGACCGCCGACATGTCCGGTAGGTGGGGATTTGGGGCTAGGCACGAATTTTGAGGGAGAGAGAGAGGGTTTGTCTAAATAATGGCATGGGGGTCTATATATAGACATATGGGGGGCTAGGTTAACCGGAATTATGTTTCGGATCCAACCGTGGGGTCGGATTCGAACGATTCCGCACGCGGGAATGGGTACGTGGCGGTGTAGTTTAGATATCCAGAGACGAGAGGGGAAACGGACGACGGGGAGCGATTTTAAAAACACCGATAACCGTTCGACGGTAGACCGAATTCGATGCCGCTACGGTCGACCGTTCGGGTACCAGACGGACTCCGATTGCGACGAAACTCGACATGCATCCTAGCTATAACTAATCACGACCGCATGCCAAGTTTCACCCCGACCAGAGAAAGTTTTACGCACACTTTTTTTTAAACAGGGTTTGACGATGCCGCGGGCGCGTGCATGTGCGGTCGGGCTCAGAACGGACAACAACGCGAATCGGCAACTAACAATGGATGCAAGTTTTGAAAACGGGCGGCAACGGGATGCCTATGCAATGCTAATGATGTGCATGATGCGATGATGATGCAACAAATTAAAATAACCACACGACGAAAACGGAATAAAGGGGGAAACTTCTAGGGCGTCGGCATCGGGCTGTCACAACTCTCCTACACTACAAGAGGATCTCGCCCCGAGATCCAAGAATGAAAGGGGAGAGGATGAGAAAGAACAAGAGGTAAAACTTAGTCGCTTCTTTGACAAACGAGTGAAACCAACGATCCTTGAAAGTTGCAAAGAGATGAGGAATGATATGAGAAAGAAGCAAGAATTTATGGAAAAATTCGGCAGCACTTCGGTAGGAAAATGGGACAAAAAAATTCGAAAAGGTAGAAGAAATAGACAATATTCATAACAAACAACTAAATATAACAAGGGAACACCATGATCTTGATAGAACAACAAGATTGACCCAAAAGAGCAATATCACAAAGCCTCCGGAACAAGAGAATATGAACTAGCTCATACGGAAGAAGAGAAAGAAGAAAAGAATGACAACTACTAACTCCAAAGAACTTGACAAGCATCCTTGCGAGAAGAATTGAACCGAGTTGTTTTAAAAACAACAACGAAAAGAACAAGATAGTAGTGGGCTTATGGAAACCTTTAAAACTAATGAAGTGACAACCAACCACTAAAAGAAACAAGGATTGATTGGGAGAAACAAGATATGAACAATTTCTAACACCAAGAGGATACCTTGAGAACTTGGATTAATGACAAGCACCATAATAGCAACAATCCACAGGAAGATCTTTAGGTGAGATCCAAATCAAGATAGCTCAATGAAGAAATCATGGGTTGAAAATACCTCATGATCCTAGAATCGGTGGAATTAATTATCTCATTCTTGAAAGGAAATCTCTTCGAGGCTCCTACACTAACAAGAATGCTATAATACCACTTGAAAGGATAAAGGAAGAACAAATGCACTGGAGATGCAAGAGAAAGAATGCTTGAGGTACTCCAACAGGAATCTTGAAGAATACCCGAGAATGGATTGAAACCTTGATGAACCACCAAGAAGGACCTCAGTATACAAATGAATGATGCAAAGATATGAAGGTAGAAAAGAATAAGATTATGACATTGCCAAGATTTAGATGAAGCTTCAAAAAGAGATACTAAAAGAACTTGGAACTCCAGAAAAGAAAGATACGCGCTTGAGAAAAGGAATTGATATCAAGAGCCACTCCGGAAGAAGAATTGAAATCTCTTGGAAGAAGGAAGGACAGTAATAAGAATTATGTTATGCTCATCCTTCATCAAGTTAAATTGATGACAAACAACGGATTTAGCATACAACTTATTATTCTTGAAAGAAACTAGAAGAGATAGATAGATATGCACCACATGAAGCATAATTGAGGGAAGCACCGGTGAGAATTGGATTGAATGGGGATACCCATGATTGGAAAAATTAAGATGATGGCATAAAGCTGAAATGATGAATCTACAAGAGAATAGACCAAGATTGAGAGAAACACTCCTTCAGTCTTCAAAGCTGAAAATGACGAGATGAACACCACCAAGAATAACTGAGACACTCCGGAATAATGAGGAATGAAAGGTTGAGCCAAAGACGATAATAAATTCAAATTGAACTTGGAGAAAGAATATGACCGATGAAATTCATACTTATGTCATAGTTGAAAAAGAATTAAAGATCTCCGGAAAGATTAGAAGAGACATAAAAGATCCTGGGAAAAACCTGTGGGTTATGGGCCCACTCGAAGAAACCACCGTTGAAAAGATTGCTAGAAAGAGGGATATTGCATCGGTATAAGAAAACTAGATGATGTTAGCATCTCGAAATAATTGAAAGAATTGAAAACAAGAAACTTCTGGGATAACTTCAACGCTCCGGGTAGAATAGAGAGAAATGACAACAAGAAAGGCTGATAAGAATCTCCAACATGGGGAAGAATTTACAAGGATGAAAAGGATATGATGAACACAGATGACTGACTTAAATACACCGGTAAGGATGACAAGAATGAATAACGATCAACACGAAGCTCCTTAGAATCTTCACAATGAATCACCGGATGAGACACGGAAGAAAATATAGCGGGAGCACAATGAAATGAATGCGCTTGGATGAAAATTGATTCACCGAAGAAAAGGGTGGGAGGGCGGGAAAAACAAAGACGACTTGGAACAGATGAGATGAACTCCGGAATAAAATGAGAGAATGATCTTGCAAAAAAATTGAAGAGGATTGAATCCACTTGGAGAGAAACACACCGGTTGAAAAAGAATTAACATGACGACTCCGGTTGACAAGAATTGATAAGACAATTGATTGAGCAAAGAATTAGCACTCTCATATGAATATGAGAACACTACTTAGAAAAGATCTGAAATCACCACTTGACATCGAAGCAACTGAATTACCATATTCCAACAAAACAACGGGTGAGGCTTATGAAACAAGCCAGAACAAACTCATGAGAAAGATTTCGTCCGATATTTTCGTGGACAAGATCGCACGGGCTCGATTTTACAGTAGCCATCAAGTGCAAGGCAGTGCACCTGACATACGAAGCGTCCCCGAGTCATAGCAAGCTACAAGGACTCTTTAAGACACAACGTGTACCGCTGTAAGTCGACCATGAACAAACGAATCCACTAGATGTCAAACCCCAACCTAACATCAAGCATTTCTTGGAAGATTGTCCTATAAGCAACTACTTGAATTCCCACCTATGAATTCCCGAAATATCTGGTCATGCAATCTGGTACACGGATACAAGGAGTAATATCACACAACTCCTATACTAACCCGTCCCCTGTATCACATCCTTCAACACACAACCAGAATCTCGGACCTTCATCTACAACAGACCCTCGTGATCACAACGATACAAAGTATGGCAGTACTCCCGAACAATCTGCACCTGTACTGGGGACATCGGGGTTATCTCGCCATTACTAGTATTGAAGAAATTACGAACATCCTTCGTCCTGGGATATTAAGAAATCTGAATGATAACGATGTGCTCAAGAATCCCCTGGAGCTCAACTCCCCTGAGACTTAGAGCAGATAGGAGGCACCAAGACAGAACTCCGTCACATCGGCATCATATAGATTCCAAAAATATCCGCGTGATCCTAAAAAAATTTGAGTGAGAAGAGGAGTAGAGTAAATTATTACGTCAAGATTCCTCACCAGAGCATAGAAGAGGAGAAAAAAGAATCCTACTCTCCGATATATAACTAGACTCAAAGCAGTTTTTCACTAGACTCGCCTCGGCCAAGTTCGATCAATCAAGGGGGCTCCTAGGTCGGTACGGCTCTGATACCAACTTGTCACGCCCAAGATGCGACCCTATCCTCAATTTGGCACGAAGGCCTCGTCAGGGATAGAAGCGCATCTCGTCGTGTCGCAAGAATGGATATTGTTACAAGTGCATGTACTGAAAAGAAGAGATATATATATACAGAGTTGGCTTACACTCGCCACAAGCTACATCAGAGTCACATCAGTACATTACATAATCATCAAGAGTAAGAGCAGGGTCCGACTACGAACGAAAACAAACGAGAAAAAGAAGAACGACGTACATCCTTGCTATCCCAGGCTGCCGGCCTGGAACCCATCCTAGATCGAAGAAGAAGAAGAAGAAGCAACTCCAAATGAACAATCAACGCGCTCGCGTCAAGTAACCTTTACCTATACCTCCAACTGGTGTTGTAGTAATCTGTGAGCCAGAGGGGACTCAACAATCTCATTTCCAAAGGTATCAAGACTAGCAAAGCTTAATGGGTGAGGTATGGTTAAGTGGTGAGGTTGCAGCAGCGGCTAAGCATATATTTGGTGGCTAAACTTACGAGTACAAGAATATAGGGGGAGAAGATCTACGCATAACGGACGTGACTACTGATGATCAAATGAATGATCCTGAACACATACTTACGTCAGACATAACCCCACCGTGTCCTCGATCGGAGAAAGAACTCACGAAAGAGACAGTCACGGTTACGCACACAGTTGGCATATTTTAATTACGTTAACTTCAAGTTATCTAGAACCAGTGTTAAACAAAGCTTCCACGTTGCCACATAACCGCGAGCACGGCTTTCCGAAAGATTTAACCCTACAGGGGTGCTCCAACTAGTCCATCACAAATTAACACAAGCCGCATAGAAATCCTCAATCACGAAGCTCGTGATCTCGTCGGATTCCCTAGTGGAAAACCTCAACTCTGAGATTACCCAAAGCATCACCGGAATCCCGATGCACAAGATATCTTGTCAAAGGTAAAACTAATCCAGCAAGGCCGCCCGGCGTGTCGACGATCCCGATAGGAGCCGCGTATCTCGTTCTCACGACACGACGGATAAGCGACGCGTACAAGTGCCAAACCTCAAGTTTCCTCTCGGTGGCCCCGCACAGTGCTCTATTTTGGACCAGCACCATCAGCACTGGCCCTCCCTGTATTATGTAAAATTACTCCTCGGGTAGCGCTAACTCCCTATGCATTTCAATATTATCAAGTTATTATGTTGGGCAAATGTAGTACCAATGTTGGGCCTTGCCAGACCAGCTTTAATCTAAAACGAATTATCAAGGGGGTCCCCATAACAACCCCGATCGTGTTAGGAGCGCTCATTTATGGAATATAACACCGGTAGCCGAAACTAAGGGGGCAAAGGTGGAACAAAACACCAGGCTAGAAAGGCCGAGCCTTCCACCTTTTACTAAGTATATAAGTTCATTAAATTAAATAACATTTAATAGGGTGATATAACAAGGAATCCATGTTATCACATGGAAGCAACCACGCCTGCAACTAGCAACGCTAACAACATGGTTAAGCAAGCGGTAACATAGCCAATCAGTGGTTTGCTAGGTCGAACAGATTGAAGGTAATCATGGCATTGTTGAGAGGCTGATATTTAACATGTGGTAGGCAACGAGACATAATCGATAGAAGCGATAAAACTAGCATGGCAATGATAGTAATGGTATCTAAGGAAATGGTCATCTTGCCTAAGATCCCGCTTGGAAGAAGAGTGACTCCGTGAGGCAGACAAACCGACGTAGTCGAACGGTCCTCACATCCGACACGCTTGCGTAACTCTATCGAGACGGAGGAAACCGGAAACAAGCATCAACACACGATATACACCACACGATGCAAGACACACATGATGCATGAACGGTCTAATGCAAGGCATGACAATCACAACAATCAAACACTACATATTAAGTGAAGCTCGATATGCAACGGGTTGCATATCGACGAAACTCCACATTTAATTGTTCAGTTCACTCCCGTTAATTTACACGGCAATATTTAAAATGTTGTTATCATGGCAAGGGGTGAAGCACAAATTAAACTATCTATCTAGGCATTTTAATTGAGGTCGGAAATGTCATATAGCACCTCCGAAACGACCTCACATGTTAATTTACAATTCTGTCCAGATCTGAACTAACACATTTAATTGGTTGTTAAACAGAAAAACAAATAGGTTCACGTGATTCTACGCGTCATGGAAAGCAATCTACACATAAAGAACATCTCCAACGGAGCTACGGAACAAAAGATACAAGCACCGCAAGATATGATGGCATGAATGCAATATGTGTGCAACGACGGTCACGAGCACTTCAAAACATACAACCAGCAAGAGAAAATCAAACTACACGAGATTCTAAGCAAGTTTCATAAAGGACACGATCAAATCGGAGCTACGGATAAAAAACTATGAGCAAAACAAGAAAACACTACAATCTGCCAAAATCAGCCACATAGCATTTTATACACCCCACAACTACGGGCTACACAACTCCGATATGCTCAAGCAAGGCATGGCACGGAAGAGGGCAAGAAGCACTACTACAAACAACTAACAACAACTAGCATGGCATGATGGATCTCTAGGGAAAGAAGACACAAAATGGCATCTCACACACTATTTCAGACTTAGTGAAAATTACACCTCATGAAGGTGCAGTTTTCGATCTGAAGCAATATAGACAGCACCAAAACCTATAGCTACAGGACTCCAAATGGCATGAACATTTACAGCAGGCTAGAGAAACACAAGGGGTACAACTAACTCCATTGGACCAACCTCAAAAGAGCTACAGATCACAAGTTACAACCAAGACAAGACAGCAACAAATAATAACAGATTCCAGACTTAGCAATATTTCAGCTCCTCTAAAACAGCACTATTTCTAGCAACTTGAGAGCAAGCAAAACACACCTAAACATGCATTCTTATTGCAACTAAAAATACCAGAGGCTAGACAAAACATCCAAGATCAAATCTCTAGTTGACAACTTAATCAAACGCAGCACGGAATAAATCCTACGAATTAAACAAAAGGGCATCACGGCAAAATATCGCGCGAGCTAACTTGCTCAAAAGCTAAAACTAATTGCACAGAAAAATCCATTTTCTACCCCGAAAACATATAAAATTTGTGGGGTTGCACAACAATATAATGCCACACGAAAAATGCGAGAAAAATAACCTATTCACGGGAAAATAAACTACCGGCAATCTCTACACGCAAAAATATCAATGATCGCTCTAAAATACATGGGAAAATGGTCCCTAAAACATGAATATTTAATCTACGGTATACGGGCAGTCCGGGCACGCGCGAAGAAAATAATACGGGACGCAAACATAATAGGACAGCACGTTAATCCATGCACGCGGCATGCTAAATATCGTCAAACATTTATGCAAGTTGGATAATCGGATTCTACGCGAAAAATCTACACGAAAACCATATACTACAGGTTTTGATCCGACTAACGGAATAAAAGTTACAGGCGTTTTAATATGCGGTTATTTTTCTGGAATTCAATATAATTCCAAAAATTCCTAATATACTACACGGACCGAAACTAATCCGAATGGGCTACACAGATCCTGGGCGCAACATCATATCGTGCGCCTGCGACGCATTATAGAGGCCTGGGGGGAACTCACCTTGGGCTGCGTGGAGTTGGCTTGGGCCGGAGATTCATGGGCCGGAGGGGAGGCAGCGCAGTGGCCAGCTGGGTCTAGCTCGGGCGCCACCTGGGCCGCGTGGGGAGGCTGCGCTGGCCACGGCGTCGTGCTCCTCGCGACCGGTCCTCTCGGGACGAGCCAGGGGCGGCGGCTGCTGGCCGACCCAAGCGACGGTGGCCGAAGCGCTCCGGGCGGCGGAGGCGGCAGATCCGGCCTGCCCGACCTGATCCCGGCGACTGCTCCGTAGATCCGGTGCTCGAGGCCATGGGGGCTCCTGCGAGGGACCTTGAACTAGAGAGGAGGAGGTGAGAGGAGGTAGACGGGAGAAGAGCAGAGCGGGATTGGGCGAGGGGCGACCTGGTCAGCGGCGGGAGGCGCTCCGGCGAGCTGCAGGGGCGCGAAGGCGCATGGCGGCGCGGAGGCCGGAGGCAGAGCCGACGAGGGCTGACTGGAGGCGCTAGCGGGAGACACGGGAGCAGGGGCTCGGGGTTGCTCGGGCACTGCGGTCACCCGGACGTGTCCGGTTTGACCGCGGACATGTCCGGTAGGTGGGGATTTGGGGCTAGGCACGAATTTTGAGGGAGAGAGAGAGGGTTTGTCTAAATAATGGCATGTGGGTCTATATATAGACATATGGGGGGCTAGGTTAACCGGAATTATGTTCCGAATCCAACCGTGGGGTCGGATTCGACGATTCCGCACGCGGGAATGGGTACGTGGCCGTGTAGTTTAGATATCCGGACACGAGAGGGGAAACGGACGACGGGGCAGCGATTTTAAAAACACCGATAACCGTCCGACGGTAGACCAAATACGGTGCCGCTACGGTCGATCATTCGGGTACCAGGCGGACTCCGATTGCGACGAAACTCGACATGCGTCCTAGCTATAACTAATCACGGCCGCATGCCAAGTTTCACCCCGATCAGAGAAAGTTTCACGTACACTTTTTTTTAAACAGGGTTTGACGATGCCGCGGGCGCGTGCATGTGCGGTCGGGCTCAGAACGGACAACGACGCGAACCGGCAACTAACAACGCATGCAAGTTTTGAAAATGGGCGGCAACGGGATGCCGATGCAATGCTAATGATGTGCATGATGCGATGATGATGCAACAAATTAAAATAACCACACGACGAAACCGGAATAAAGGGGGAAACTTCTAGGGCGTCGGCATCGGGCTGTCACAACGATAGCAACGATTTCCCCCTCCGAGAGGGAAGTTTCCCCGGCAGGATCGTCCTGCCGGAGCTCTAGATTGGATCTGCTCAAGTTCCGCCTCGTGGCGGCGGCGAAACCACGAAAAAGCTCCCGATTTATTTTTTCTGGAACGAAACCCTTCATATAGAAAAAGAGGGGGGCTTGTGGGCCGTCAGGGAGCCCACAAGCTTGCCCTCCGCCACCAGGGGGTGGCGGTGGCAGGGCTTGTGGCGCCCTGGTAGCCCCCCTCTGGTACTTCTTTCGCCCAGTATTTTTTATGTAATCCCAAAAAATTCCACGTAACTTTTCAGGGCATTTGGAGATGTGCAGAATAGTGGACTAAGATTTGCTCCTTTTCCAGTCCAGAATTCCAGTTGCCTGAATTCTCCCTCTTCAAATAAACTTTGCAAAATAAGAGAGAAAAGGCATAAATATGGTACCACAAAGTAATATAACAGCCCATAAAGCAATAAATATCAACATGAAAGCATGATGCAAAATGGACGTATCATCCCTTCTCTTTTTTCTCTCTTTTTTTATTTTTTTATTTGGGCTCTTTGGCCTCTTTCCATATCTCTCCTCTCTTTTTTTTGTGGGCATCTTTTGCCTCTTTTTTTCCTCACATGGGACAATGCTCTAATAATGATGATCATCACACTTTCATTTACTCAAAGCTCAAAGCTTAGAACAATGAAGACTCTATAGGAAATGCCTCTGGCAGTGTACCGGGATGCGCAACGATCTAGCTTAGCGTATGACGTTGAAACATCTCGCTAGCTATCTTACGATCATGCAATGGCAATATGAGAGTGACGGCACAAGTCATGAGGCGGAACGGTGGGAGTTGTATGGCAATATATCTCGGAATGGCTATGAAAATGCCATAGTAGGTAGGTATAGTGGCTGTTTTGAGGAAGGCATATGGTGGGTTTGTGCACCGGTGAAAGTTGCGTGGCACTAGAGAGGCTAGCAAAGGTGGAAGGTGAAAGTGCATCTATACCATGGCTCACATTAGTCATGAAGAACTCACATACTTATTGCGAAAGTTTTTATTAGTAATCGAAACAAAGTGCTAAACGCATACTCCTAGGGGAAGGGTTGGTAGGTGTTAACCATCACGCGATCCCGACCACAACACAAAGGATGACAATCCATAGATCAATTATGCTCCGACTTCCTAACATAGCGGTTCACCATACGTGCATGTTACGGGAATCATTAACTTCAACACAAGTATTTCTAGATTCACAACACCCTACTAACATAACTCTTAATATCACCAAATCCATGTCTCAAAACTAATTGAGAGGAACCAAACTTCTCTTTCTAATCAATGCACAAGAAGATGGAAGTTTCATTGTATCCTCTTTGGGTGCCTATCACCTTTGGGACTACTTTCATAGCACAAGCCAACTACTAAGTTACTCAGAGATATCACTCTCAAAAAGATATAAGTGAAGATCGAGAGTTCTTATTTCTCCAAAATATGACACCGCCGTGCTCTACAAGATCTAAGTGAAGCACTTAGAGCAAAGTTATCTAGCTCAAAAGATATAAGTGAAGCACATGTGAGCTAAATTGCCTAACTCAAAAGATATAAGCGAAGCTCAAAGAGTATTCTAGCAAATTCACGATGAGTACATGTCTCTCTAAAAAGGTGTGAAGCAAGGATGATTGTGACACAACAAAAAGAAAAGACTCCTACGATACAAGACGCTCCAAGCAAAACACATATCATGTGGTGAATAAAAATATAGCTCCAAGTAATGTTACCGATGGATTGAAGACGAAAGAGGGGATGCCTTCCCGGGGCATCCCCAAGCTTAGGCTTTTTGGTGTCCTTGAATTTGGCTTGGGATGCCTTGGGCATCCCCAAGCTTGAGCTCTTTCCACTCTTATCCCTTTGTCCATGAGAACATCACCCAAAACTTGAAAACTTCACAACACAAAACTTAAACAGAAACTCGTGATATCATTAGCACAAGAAAACAAACTACCACCTCTTTAGGTATTGTAGCAAACTTGATTTCTATTTATATTGGTGTTAGATTATTGTATTCTCACTTTTCCATGGCTAATACCCCCCCCCCCCCGATACTATCCATAGTTTCATCAAAACAAGCAACCAACACAACAAAAACAGAATCTGTCAAAAACAGACCAGTCTGTAGCAATCTGTATACTTTGTATACTTCTGTTATCTCAAAAATTCTGAAAAATTACGACAGTTTGGTAAAATGGCATATCAACCGGCAGCAAAAATAATCAACTCAAAATCTCTTTCTGGATAAAAATGAAAAATAATTTTGTGAGCGAAAAGTTTCTGTCTTTTTCCAGCAGGATCAAACAACCATTACCAAACTAGTCATAAAGGTTTTACTTGGCTCAAACACAAATATAAACACAAAAGACACAATCATAACAGAATTATGATGGTGTGGACGCAACAAAACAGAAAGCAAAAAAGCAAAGGTAAATTCATTGGGTTGCCTCCCAACAAGCGCTATTGTTTAACCCCCTTAGCAAGGCATAATGTGATAGAATCACGTATCGTCGTCTTTGGTGCTCAAACCATAAGTAACCCTCATCATGGATTCATAAGGAAATCTTATTTTCTTTCTAGGAAAATGATCCATTCCCTTCTTTAAAGGAACTTGAAATCTAATATTCCCTTCCTTCATATCGATGATAGCACCAATAGTCCTTAGGAAAGGTCTACCAAGAATGATAGGACATGTTGGATTGCAATCAATATCAAGCACAATGAAATCCACGGGTACATAGCTCCTATTTGCAATAATAAGAACATCATTGATCCTTCCCATGGGTTTCTTAACAGTAGAATCCGCAAGATGCAAATTAAGAGAGCACTCCTCAATCTCATTAAAGCCTAGAACATCACATAAAGACTTTGGAATCGCGGAAACACTAGCACCCAAATCACACGAAGCATTGCATTCATAGTTTTTGATCTTGATTTTGATATTAGATTCCCACTCATCATGAAGCTTTATAGGAATATAAACTTCCAACTCAAGTTTCTCTTCAAGAGATTTCATCATAGCATCGACGATATGATCGGTAAAGGCCTTGTTTTGGCTATAAGCGTGTGGAGAGTTTAGCATGGATTGCATCAAGGAAATGCATTCAATCAAGGAGCAACTATCATAATTGAATTCCTTGAAATCCAAAGTAGTACTTTCATTACTACTCAAAGTTTTGGTATCCTCTACTCCACTTTTAATGCTTTTAGCATCAAGATAGATAGACTCCGAATCATTGGGGCGTTTTTCAACCAAGGTGGATCCATATCCAGCTCCATCATCATTAGGTTTGACACTAGAAAACAAGGATTCAATGGGAGTCACACCAAGCACTTTAAGATCTTCGTGATTCTCATCATGAGAACACGCCTTTTTAAGCCATTCATGTCTAGCACGAATTTGGGCGGTTCTTTCTTTACTCTCATTCATGGAAACACGCATAGCTTTCAAAGTTTCATCCATATTGATCTTGGGAGGAGCACATCTAACTTTCAAAGCATCAATATCAATAGACATTCTATCAATGCTCCTAGCCAAATCATCAATTTTGAGTAGTTTTTCTTCTATGGATGCATTGAAAATTATTTGCGAGTTGATAAACTCTTTGATATTACTCTCTAGATCAGAGGGTAATTTATTGTAATTTCCATGAGTATTGTTGTAGGAGTTGCCCAAGTTATTAGAGGGATTACTAGGAAAAGGCCTAGGAATATAGTTTCCTCTAAAAGCATTGTTGTTGCCAAAATTATTCCTGCCAACAAAATTAACGTCCAAGCTCTCATTGATACTCTCAATCAAGGAAGACAAGGGCATATTATTTGGATCTAAAGGAGCACCTTTACTAGCAAATAATTTCATTAACTCATCCATCTTGGCACTCAATGGGTTAATTTCTTCTATAGCGTGTACCTTTTTACTAGTAGGTGACCTTTCAGTGTGTCACTGAGAATAGTTTGTCATGATATTGTCTAGGAGTTTTGTGGCTTCTCCTAATGTGATTTCCATGAACGTTCCACCGGAGGCGGAGTCCAAGATATTTGTAGAAGCGAAATTCAAACCAGCGTAGAAGATTTGTATAATCATCCAAAGACTCAAGCCATGAGCGGGACAATTTCTAATCATCAATTTCATTCTCTCTCAAGATTGTGCAACATGTTCATGATCAAGTTGCTTAAAATTCATGATATCATTACGGAGAGAGATAATCGTAGCCGGTGGAAAATACTTGGATATATAAGCATCTTTGCACTTGTTCCAAGAATCAATACTATTTTTGGGCAAAGATGAAAACCAAGTTTTTGCTTGATCTCGCAACGAGAACGGAAATAGCTTCAATTTAATCACATCATTATCCACATCTTTCTTCTTTTGCATATCGCAAAGCTCAATGAAGTTATTAAGATGCGATGCGGCATCTTCACTAGGAAGGCCGGAGAATTGCTCTTTCATAACAAGATTCAACAAAACGGCATTGATTTCGTATGATTCCGCACTAGTGGCGGGAGCAATCGGAGTACTAATAAAATCATTATTATTAGTATTCGAGAAGTCACAAAGTTTGGTGTTTTCAGTCATGGTGACTTCAGCAAGCAGACAAGCACACAAGCGAACAGAAAGCAAGCGAGAGAAAAGGGTGAACGAAAAAGGCAAATATTTTTGTAAATTTTTGTTTTTTAGAAGTGGGGGAGAGGAAAACGAGAGGCCAATAAAGTAAATGCAAGAGATGAGTTTGCGACACTTTCTTGGATAAGCTTCACTTAGAATAATCCCCGGTGCTAGAAATTGACACGTTGACGGGAGACTATTCTTTACTTGATCCTCCCCGGCAACGGTGCCAGAAATTGGCACGTTGACGGGAGACTATTCTTGACTTGATCCTTCCCGGCAACGGCGCCAGAAATTCTTCTTGCTACCTCTTGAGCTTGCGTTGGTTTTTCCCTTGAAGAGCAAAGGGTGATGCAGCACAGTAGTAGTAAGCATTTCCCTCAGTTTGAGAACCAAGGTATCAATCTAGTAGGAGAATCAAGCCAAGTCTCCAGAGTACGTGCGCAAACACAAGCGAGCTTGCACCCAACGCTATATAGGGGTTGTTAATCCCTTCAAGATTGATTGCAAAGTGAGATCTGAAGTGGAAAGTGCAACGAAGTAAAAGTGTAAGGCTGGAAATATGATGTGAAGTAGACTCGGGGGCCATAGTGTTCACTAGAGGCTTCTCAACGAATTACTGTCGAGCAATTGATACAACCGCGCAAAGTCATGACGATATCTAAGGCAATGATCATACATATAGGCATCACGTCCGAGACAAGTAGACTGATATTGTCTGCATCTACTACTATTACTCCACACATCGACCGCTATCCAGCATGCATCTAGTGTATTGAGTTCATGACGAACAGAGTAACGCCTTAAGCAAGATGAAATGATGTAGAGGGATAAATTCATGCAATAGATATAAACCCCATCTTTTTACCCTTGATGGCAACAACACGATGCGTGCCTCGCTACTCCTTCTGTCACTGGGTGAGGTCACCGCACGGTATGAACCCAAAACCAAGCACTTCTCCCATTGCAAGAATCATTGATGAAGTTGGCCAAACAAAACCCACAACTCGAAGAGAATTACAAGGATATGAAATCATGCATATAAGAGATCAGAAGAAACTCAAATAAGATTCATAGATAATCTAATCATAAATCCACAATTCATCGGATCTCGACAAACACACCGCAAAAGAAGATTACATCGGATAGATCTCCATGAAGATCATGGAGAACTTTGTATTGAAGATCGAAGAGAGAGAAGAAGCCATCTAGCTACTAGCTATGGACCCGAAGGTCTATGGTGAACTACTCACGCATCATCGGAGAGGCTATGGTGTTGATGAAGAAGCCCTCCGTGTCCGAATCCCCCTCCGGCAGGGCACCAGAATGTGCCCCAGATGGGATCTTGCGGAGACAGAAGCTTGCTGTGGCCGAAAAGTATTTTCGTGAATCTCTCCCTTGGTTTTGGATTTTTTTTGGAGATTTATAGGCGGAAGAAGTAGGGCAGACGAGCCACACGGGGCCCACAAGCCTGCTAGGCGCGGGCCCCCCTGGCCGCGCCTAGGGGGCTTGTGGCCTCCCCTGGTGGCCTCTGCCTTGGTTATCACGCCCCCTCCATATCTTCTGTTCTGGAAAAAATATTTTCGGAAGTTTTATTCCGTTTGGACCCCGTTTAATATTATCCTCTGAAAAGGGTCAAAAACACAGAAAAAACACAAACTGGCACTTGGCACTGAGTTAATAAGTTAGTCCCAAAAAAGATATAAAAGGCATAGAAAACATCCAAAGTTTGACAAGATAATAGCATGGAACCATAAAAAATTATAGATACGTTGGAGACGTATCAGCAGGCCGCGCCAGCTGGCCGCCTGGACCAAGGGTGGTCCCCCTTGGCTGGCTCCAAATGCCCGTGCGTCTCTTTTTTGATTGAATTTTTTATTATAAATTTTCTAGAATTTTTTTGACAACTTCACTTTTGAAAAAAAGTCGAAATACTAAAAGCTGTAAAACTTCCAGAAAGCTCGAAACAATGGTTAAACATATGAAGCTTCAAAAACATAAAATTTTGGTATAGCAAGGTGGATGAAAGATAAAGGAAACGAAAACATAAAAAGCTTCTCTTTTTACTCAAATAAAACATATTTGTTAGCAAGGTTGATCAAGTCTTACTACCAAATAGTTATTATATTTGAGCAAAAAGTTTCACTTCTTATAAAGCAATCATAATACCTTTATTTCAATGGATATTGTCCCCACCATAATGGTTTTGTATTTGTGGTGCACATGTAGAGGACAATCCCACTCTCCAACCTTCACGGTCTCAATATTATCAGTAGAATTAAGGCCATGCCTTTTATCAATCTTCTTCAGAAAATATACCGTGTGCTCCTTCTCATTAACATTGAAGGTCACCTTTCCTTTATTGCAATCAATAATAGAACGTGCGGTGTTAAGAAAAGGTCTACCAAGAATAATAAACATGCTCCCATCCTCGGGCATGTCAAGCACAACAAAGTCAATAAGGATCAAGCAATTAGCAACTTCAACGGGAACATCCTCACAAATACCTACACGAACGGCTGTTGACTTATCAGCCATTTGAAGAGAGATATATGTAGGGATTAGTTTATCTAGAAATAGCCTTTTGTAAATAGATAAAGGCATAACACTCACTCCTGCACCAAGACCACATAAAGTAGTTCTGACATGATTATTTTTTGTGGAGCAAGGAATGGTGGGAATACCACGATCACCAAGCTTCTCAGGAATCTTGCCACTGAAAGAGTAATTAGCAAGCATAGTAGATATTGCCTCATTAGGAAATTTTATTTTGTTAGTAACAACATCTTTCATATACCTCGAGTACGGAGGCAACTTAATAGCATCAGTCAAAGGAATTTGAAAAAAAAGAGGTTTCATCCATTCACAAAATTTATTGTAATGTTCTTCTTCCTTGGTTTTGAAAGACTTACCTGGGAAGGGCATTGATTTTTGTACCCATGGTTCTCTTTCCTTCCCATGTTTTCTTGCAACAAAATCTTGTCTAGTATATCTCTTGCGCTTGTCGGGTGCTTCTTCCTCTCGTATCTCGAGAGGATCAATCTTCTCATTATCTTTATCAGGTTCAGCACCATCTTCAGTTTCAACATCGAAAATAGATATACTATTAGGATCAACAATAGGTTCTTCATCAATTATGGGGTCATTGGAGTTGTCATCTTCCTTGTGTTTCTTCTTCTTCTTCGGGGAGCTAACAATGTCTTCTTCCTGCAATTGAAAATCTTGCTCGATCCTCTTTGGATGCCCCTCCGGATAAAGGGGGTCCTGGGTATGTGTACCTCTTCGGGTCTTTATACCATATGCATGCGTATCAACTTGTTTGGCATTGTTAGCAAGCAAATCTTTTTGCACATTAGAAATTTGTTCAAGCTGAGTTTGAACCATATGAAAATGCTTAACAAGACCTTTAACATCATTAACATTTCTACTTAAAACATCAAGCAAACTTTTGATAGCAAGGGAATTATCATGCAATTGGCTTTGAATCCGCTCATTAAAGTGACTTTGCTTGACAATGAAATTATCAAGCTCATCTAAACATTGATCAGGAGGATTACCATGAGGGACGTCACTTGCATTGAATTCTAGAAGAGAGTGTACCTCTACCATAGGTGGGTGAGTGGTAGGCTCACATAATTTCTCAATAGGAGGTAGATTCTTCACATCTTCAGTTTTAATATCTCTCTCTTTCATAGACTTCTTGCCTTCTTGCATAACTTCTGAACTCAAGAAAAGCATACCTCATACGTCCATTTTGCATCATGCTTTCATGTTGAGATTTATCGCTTTTTGGGCTGTTATTACACTTCATGGTACAATACTTATGCCTTTTCTCTCTTATTTTGCAAGGTTTACATGAAGAGGGAGAATGCCGGCAACTGGAATTCTGGTCTGAAAAAGGAGCAAGTTTGAGATGCCTATTCTGCGCAACTCCAAAAGCCGTGAAAACCAACGTGGCTTTTTTTGGGGATTTATAAAAAATACTGGGCCGAAGAAGTGCCAGAGGGGTGCCACCAGGAGGCCACAAGCCTGCTAGGCGCGGCCTACCCCCCGTGGTCGCGCCTAGGGGGCTTGTGAGCTCCCTGCTGGCCCACTGGCTCCCCCCTTTTGCTACAAGAAGGGTTTCGCTCAAGAAAAAATCAAGAGGAGGCTTTTTGGAGGATTCGCCGCCGCCACGAGGCGGAACTTAAGCAGAACCAATCTAGAGCTCCGGAGGGGGAAATCGTCGCCATCGTCATCACCAACACTCCTCTCATCGGAGGGGACTCATCACCATCAACATCTTCATCAGCACCATCTCATCTCCAAACCCTAGTTCATCTCTTGTAACCAATCTCCGTCTCGCGACTCCGATTGGTACTTGTAAGGTTGCTAGTAGTGTTAATTACTCTTTGTAGTTGATGCTAGTTGGATTACTTGGTGGAAGAGTTTATGTTCAGATCTTTGATGCTACTCATTACCTCTCTGGTCATGATTATGATTATGCATTGTGAGTAGTTACTTTTGTTCCTGAGGACATGGGATAAGTCTTGCTATAAGTAGTCATGTGAATTTGGTATTCGTTCGATATTTTGATGTGTTGTATGTTGTTTTTCCTCTAGTGGTGTTATGTGAACGTCGACTACATAACACTTCACCATTATTTGGGCCTAGAGGAAGGCATTAGGAAGTAGTAAGTAGATGATCGGTTGCTAGAGTGACAGAAGCTTAAATCCTAGTTTATGCGTTGCTTCGTAAGGGGCTGATTTGGATCCCCTAGTTTAATGCTATGGTTAGACTTTGTCTTAATTCTTCTTTCGTAGTTGCGGATGCTTGCGAGATGGGTTAATCATAAGTGGGATGCTTGTCCAACTAAGGGCAGTACCCAAGCGCCGGTCCACCCACATATCAAACTATCAAAGTAACGAACGCGAATCATATGAACATGATGAAAACTAGCTTGACAGAAATTCCCATGTGTCCTCGGGAGCGTTTTACCTCCTATAAGACTTTGTCCATGCTTTTTCCTTGCTACAAAAGGGATTGGGCCACTTTTCTGCACCATTGTTACTTTTGTTACTTGCTACTTGCTACGAATCATCTCACCACACAACTACTTGTTACCGATAATTTCAGTGCTTGCAGATATTACCTTGCTGAAAACCACTTGTGAGATCCTTCTGCTCCCCGTTGGATTCGACACTCTTACTTATCGAAAGGACTACGATAGATCCCCTATACTTGTGGGTCATCAAGACTCTTTTCTGGCACCGTTGCCGGGGAGTGAAGCGCCTTTAGTAAGTGGAATTTGGTAAGGAAACATTTATATAGTGTGCTGAAATTTATTGTCACTTGTCACTATGGAAAGTAATCCTTTGAGGGGCTTGTTCAGGGTATCTTCACCTCGAACGGAAGCACAAAGAGTTGCTCCTCAACCTTCTGCACCTACTCAAAATATTTGCTATGAATTTCCTTCGGGTATGCTTGAGAAACTGCTGGCTAATCCTTTTACAGGAGATGGAACATCACATCCAGACTTGCATCTAATCTATGTAGATGAAGTTTGTGGTTTATTTACGCTTGCAGGTTTGCCTGAGGATGAGGTCAAGAAGAAGATCTTTCCCTTATCTTTGAGGGATAAGGCGTTGACATGGTATAGCCTATGTGATGATACTGGATCATGGAACTACAATCGGTTGAAATTGGAATTTCATCAAAAGTTTTGTCCTATGCATTTAGTACATCATGATCGGGATTATATTTATAATTTTTGGCCTCGTGACAGAGAAAGCAGTGCTCAAGCTTGGGGGAGGCTTAAATCAATGTTATATTCATTCCCCAACCATGAGCTCTCGAGAGAAATTATCATTCAGAACTTCTATGCTCGGCTTTCTCATGATGATCGCACCATGCTTGACACTTCTTGTATCGGTTCTTTTATGAAGAAAGATATTGACTTCAAATGGAATTTATTGGAAAGAATTAAACGCAACTCTGAAGATTGGGAGCTTGATGAAGGTAAGGAGTCAGGTATGAATTTCAAGTTTGATTGCGTTAAGTCTTTTGTTGAAACAAATACTTTTTGTGATTTTAGCGCTAAGTATGGACTTGACTCTGAGATAGTAGCTTCATTGTGTGAATCATTTGCTGCTCATATTGATCTCCCCAAAGAGAAGTGGTTTAAATATCATCCTCCCTAAGAAGTCAATGTAGTTAAACCCAATCCAGTTGAAGAGAAATTCATTGCCTATAATGATCCTACTGTCCCCGGTGCTTACATTGAGAAACCACCTTTCCCTGTTAGGATAAAGGATCATTCTAAAGCTTCAACTGTGATACGTAGGGGCTATATTAGAACACCTACACCCCCTGAGAAATTTAGAGTTGAACCTAGCATTGCTATTGTCAAAGATCTCCTGTCCGGCAATGTTGATGGCCATAATATTCACTTCTGTGGAGATGCTGCTAGAATTGCTAAACCACACGCTAGAGACAAACATAGGCCTGTTGTTGGCACGCCTGTTGTTTCTGTTAAGATAGGAGATCATTGTTATCATGGTTTATGTGATGTGGGTGCTAGTGTTAGTGCAATACCTCAATCCTTATATGATGAAATCAAAGACGAGATTGCACCTGTTGAGATAGAGCCTATTGATGTCACTATTCAGCTTGCCAATAGAGATACTATCTGCCCTGTGGGAATTGTTAGGGATGTTGCAGCCTTGTGTGGTAAAACGAAGTATCCTGCTGATTTCCTCGTTCTTCCTACCACACAAGATAGCTTTTGTCCCATCATATTTGGTAGACCTTTTCTCAGTACTGTCAATGCTCATATTGACTGTAAGAAGCAAACTGTCACTGTTGGCTTTGAAGGTGTGTCACATGACTTCAATTTCTCCAAGTTTGGTAGACAACCTCATGAAAAAGAGTTGCCTAGTAAGGATGAAACTATTGCCTTAGCTTCTATTGCCGTGCCTCCTATTGATCCCTTAGATCAATACTTGCTTGAGCATGAAAATGATATGCATATGGATGAAAGGGATGAGATAGATAGAGTTGTCTTAGAACAATATCCTATCCTTAAGAATAATTTGCATGTTGAACTGCTTGGGGATCCACCCCCACCAAAGGGTGATCCTGTGTTCGAGCTTAAACAGTTGCCTGATACTCTTAAGTATGCTTATCTTGATGAAAAAGAGATATATCATGTTATAATTAGTGCTAGCCTTTCAGAGCATGAAGAAAATAAGTTACTAAAAACTCTGAGAAAGCACCGTGCTGTTATTGGATATACTCTTGATGATCTCAAGGGCATTAGTCCCACTCTATGGAAGCACAAGATTAAAAATGATCCTGATTCCAAACCAGTTGCTGATCATCAACGGAGATTAAATCCTAAGATGAAAGAGGTAGTAAGAAAAGAAATACTAAAGCTCCTGGAAGCGGGTATTATCTATCCTGTTGCTCATAGTGACTGGGTGAGTCCGGTGCATTGCATCCCTAAGAAGGGAGGTATTACCGTTGTCCCTAATGATAAGGATGAATTGATCCCACAGAGGATTATTACTGGCTATAGGATGGTGATCGATTTTAGGAAATTGAATAAGGGCACTAGGAAAGATCATTACCCTTTGCCTTTTATCGACCAAATGCTAGAAAGACTGTCTAAACACACACACTTCTGCTTTCTAGACGGTTATTCTGGTCTCTCCCAAATACTAGTTGCACAATCTGATGAGGAGAAAACCACTTTCACCTGCCCTTTCGGTACCTTTGCTTACAGACGTATGCCTTTTGTCTTATGTAATGCACCTGCCACCTTTCAAAGATGTATGATGGTTATATTCTCTAACTAGGTGCAAGTTCCTATCATCTTTCTTCTTCTTTCTAGGATCACTAGGTGCATCAGTGCTAACTCCTTGAGATTCTTGTTCAATTCTCTTCGGATGACCCTTAGGATACAAAGGTTCCTGGGTCATTCTACCGCCTCTAGTAACGACTCTGACAGAATTGTCATTCAACTCATTGAGCAAGTCATTCTGAGCTTTAGGTACTTGTTCTACTTGAGTGGTAACCATAGAGGCATGTTTACTCAAAAGCTTAAGATCATTGACATTTCTATCCACACAGGCACTTAAATGACTAAGCATACGAGCATTCTGTTCCAATTGTCTGCTAACATAATCATTGAAACTCTGTTGTTTGGCAACAAAGTTATCAAATTCATCCAGGCATAAACTAGCAGGTTTATCAAAAGGAATAACACTCTCATCAAACCTACGCAGATAATTTACTTCTACTACCTGTATCGGGTTATCAAGACCATGGATCTCTTCGATAGGTGGTACATTTTTGAAATCTTCAGATTTAATGCCTTTCTCTCGCATAGATTTCTTAGCTTCTTGCATATCTTCGGGACTGAGGAATAGAATACCTCTTTTCTTCGGAGTTGGCTTAGGAGGTGGTTCGGGAATAGTCCAAGCATTCTCATTGCACAAGATATTATTCAGCAGAATCTCAGTTTGTTCTACAGTTCGTTCCCTAAAAACACAACCAGCACAACTATCTAGGTGGTATTTGGAAGCATCGGTAAGTCCATTATAGAAGATATAAATTATTTCATTCTTCTCAAGAGGGTGATCAGGCAAAGCATTCAATAGCTGGACGAGCCTCCCCCAAGCTTGTGGGAGACTCTCTTCTTCAGCTTGTGCAAAGTTGTATATTTCCTACAAGGCAGCTTGCTTCTTATGGGCAGGGAAATATTTTTCAGAGAAGTAGTAGACCATATCCTAGGGGCTACGCACACAACCAGGAGCAAGAGAAGTGAACCAGGTCTTAGCATCATCCTTTAGCGAGAAAGGAAACAGCTTGAGGATATAGTAGTGGCGAATCTTTTCCTCACTAGTGAATAGGGTGGCTATATCGTGCAGTTTGGTAAGATGGGCTACAACCGTTTCAGACTCATAACCGTGAAAAGGATTAGATTCGACCAAAGTGATTAACTCAGGGTCGACAGAGAATCCATAATCCTTATCGGTCACAAAGATAGGCGAAGTAGCAAACTTCGGGTCGTATTTCATCCTAGCGTTCAGAGATTTTTCTTTCCACTTGAGCAGTAGTTTCTCAACATCATAGCTATCCTTACACGCAAGAAAATCCTCAGCTATCTCTCCCTCCATAACATAACGCTCAGGCATATCAGGCAAAATAGCAGGTTCTACTTCAATAGTATCAGCAGTTTCAGAAGTATCATCACATCTAGCAGCAACTCTAGCAATTTGTGCATCAAGGAATGCACCTAGTGGCAAAGCAGTATCAAGCATAGCATCATCAGGCAAAGCAGTATCAAGCATAGCATCATCATAAGCATCATGGGCAGCAGAAGTAGCATCATCAAGCATAGGCGACATATCAAGATTTCTAGCAGGAGGTGATGTCGCAAACTTACTCATAACTGAAGGTGAATCAAGTGCAGAGCTAGATGGTAGTTCCTTACCTGTCCTTGTAGTTGAGGGAAAGACTTTAGTTCTTGGATCTATCAGATTCCTCATAGTGACCAGCAGACGTAAATCCCAAGTGACTCAGAGAATATAGCTGTGTTTCCCCGGCAACGGCGCCAGAAAAAGGTCTTGATAACCCACAAGTATAGGGAATCGCAACAGTTTTTGAGGGTAGAGTATTTAACCCAAATTTATTGATTCGACTCAAGAGGAAGAGAAAGAATATTCTTAAGTATTAGCAGTTGAGTTGTCAATTCAACCACACCTGAAAGATTTAGTATCTGCAGCAAAGTAGGGTTATAGTAGCAGTGACAGCAGTAGTAGCAAAGTAACAGAGCAAGGACCAGTAGTAAAAGACTCGTAGGCATTGGATCGGTGATGGATCATTATGCCAGATGTGATTCATCATGCAATAGTTATAACACGGAGAGATAAGTAACTAGCTCCAGTTCGTCAATCTAATGTAGGCATGTATTCCGTGTGTAGTCATGCGTGCTTAGGGAAAAGAACTTGCATGACATCTATTGTCCATCCCTCTCGTGGTAGTGGGGTCCTAATGGAAACTACGGGATATTAAGTTTCTCCTTTTAATAAAGAACCGGACCAACTCATTAACACTTGGTGAATACATGAACTCCTCATACTATGGTCATCTCTGGGAGTGGTTCCGGCTATTGTCACTCCTGGGTTGCCGGGTCATAACACATAGTAGGTGACTACAACTTGCAACATAGGATCTAAAACACACATATATTGGCGACAACATAATAGGTTCAGATCTAAAATCATGGCACTCGGGCCCTAGTGACAAGCATTAAGCATGGCAAAGTAGTAGCAACATCAATCTCAGAACATAGTGGATACTAGGGATCAATCCCCGTCAAAACTAACTCGATTACATGATAGATCTCATCCAACTCATCACCGTCCAGCAAGCCTACGATGAGATTACTCACGAACTGTAGCGACCCGACCCAAGACGAGTCAAGCCTCTGGTGTTTCCGTACCATCCCAAGATCATGCTGGTACACACTCAGTACATAATGTATATATTCAAGAGTTCAATCACACAGCTTTATTAATCGAAATCTCATAAATAGTACTTTATTACAATAAAGGATTACAATAAAGTGGCTGAAGGCCATCTTATGAGATATCTAACGAAGACTAGCGGAAGCATCAGGTAGACGAGTCCATCCGACTCCAAGGGCATGTCGCTGAGCGTAGATCGTAGCCTCACTCCTGGTCGGAAAAGTACTCTGCAACATGATACGTTGCAGCCGTGTAGGTCAGCATATTGAATATGCCGGCAAGTCATCAAAGAGAGGAGTAAAATAATAATCAAGTATCTCTAAATGCATATTTGGCCGGTGGGGCTAAGTTTTGCATAAAGCCAGTTTTATCCTACAACAAGAGGGGTTGAAAGCAAAGCATTACTACATTGTTTGTTGTTAACGAGATGGTTCCGCAAACCAATTCTCGTACCCGAATAGTTGTTAACACCCACATCATTATTAAGTTGTGTCGAGAGTTCAGGGGAAATTCAATGCCTTCGGCTCAAGTTGTCCATGACCGTGGACACGGCTAATCGATTAGGTTGGGCACTCTGCAGAGTTCTCAAACCTAATCGATTAGCTGTGTCCACGGTCATGGACAACTTGAGCCAAAGGAACTGAAGTTATCTGGATTTCTCAACACCATTATATATATTTGATGAGGGTAATTATTGACAACTCGGGTACGAGAATTGGTTGGCGGAACCATCTCGTTAACAACCAACAATGTAGTAACATTTTGCTTTTAGCCCTCTCTTGTTGTAGGAGAAAAACTTGCTTTTCGCTAAAAAAACTTATAGCCCCACCTGCCATATATGCATATAGTATAGATTATTACTTTTCACCCCTCTCTTATGTGACTTGCCGGCATATTCAATATGCTGACCTACACGGCTGCAACGTCTTATGTTGCAGATATTTTTCTTCGACGAGTAAGAGTACGATTCAGGGTTACGGTCTACACTCAACTTGCCGTTGGTGTTTATTGGGACTCCACTCCCTTGACTGCTTCCGCTGAAATATTTAAGGTATATATCAATTTTATGCTATTTACATGTGATTGCACTTTGATATATACATTGATGTACTGTGTGTGCCAGCATACTGATCCAGGGATGGCACAGAAACACAGAGGCTTGACTCGTTTTGAGTCGGGTCGCTACAGAAATGGTATCAGAGCACATGTTGACTATAGGACGTGACCCTAGAAACTGGAAATTTCTTAGGAAAGGATCTCTCAAAATTTTCTATTTTTCAAGAACATCCTTCATTTCTCATCTCTTCTGATTTCATCAAACGTTCTCTCTCACCTCAAATAGTTAGACAATGCCCTTTCCCCTTTGACCACGTGAAGGATCAACCGACTCCCGCTTCAAAGTAAAGAGGATTTCATCATGCATTGAAGAATTGAAGCTGCACCAATTGAAGACTCTCAAGACCCGAAGAATTCGAAGACCCTGAAGCGTTCGAATATTTATATGACCATTAGAAGTCCAAACCCCTGTTATATACCCACGTTAGATACGAAGATTTGTGAGCCTTCATTGGTGTGTGTTTTCCGACGGCCACAACTAAAACTTATTCTCAAAAATATTGTTTGTATTGTGTATCTCCCTCTCTTACCCGTCTCATCCCCAAAACCTCAACCCTACCAGATGGAGTATGAAGCTGGACTAGTAGTCTCTCGACCAATGACCCAGCTGGAAGCTGAGATATGGATTCAGAACATGGAGAACCACTTCGGGAGTAACTTGATCTCAAGGAAGTATGAAGTGGAACACGCTCTCCAGTACTTTACCCAAAGTGCTGCTATTTGGTGGAAAATGCATCATACCATACAAGGATTTAGTGGAGCAAAAAATTGGGAAGAATTCAAGAACACTCTGTTAAGATCCCGACTTATTCGGAAGTGCTATGACAATCCGAAGGAGAAGACTTGTGCATGCAAGATCTGTGGAGAAATAGGACACACCCAGGAAAAACACAAGGATGGATGCACTCATTGTGAAGAAAATCACCCAGCTGAGGAGTGCCCAAGCAGTCAGGTGACTTGTTTCCTTTGTGAAGGAACCACCCACTACCCAGCTCAATGTCACATTTACCCCAAGGTACAACAAGTTGTCGAGCAGCAGAAAGAAGCAATGAAGGAAACACTCAAGAAGAAGATTATAGAAGAACCTGTGATGAACGAATATATTGAAGACCCTGATGGACAAGGTCTGACCAGATTTTTCTCCAATGCATGCTACTCATGTGGAGAAGAAGGACATTATTCACAGGACTGCATGAAGAGAAGCCAAGAGTATCTGGGAAACTTCCCGACGGAAGAAGTGGAGTTTGATCCACTTGAAATAGAAGAACTGGCCAAAATAAAGGAGTCCAGAAAGAAGAAAAAGTACCCTCGGAAGAGCCAAATCTCTGCAGATATAGACCTGAGTCATGTCAGATGTTACAAGTGTATGAAATTTGGCCACCACAAATACATGTGCTCAGGAAGGAAGCCGGGAACCCACGGAGCAAAGGCAAACACTAAGACGCCTCGAGACTGGTCAGAACTCATTTGCTTTTCTTGCAAGGAAGCAGGACATTTTGCGAGCGATTGTCCACAAAGGAAGAAAGCTAGAATGGAGTAGTTAAGTTTTGACCATGGCAATAAGTGTAATACGAAGCACTCTTGTTTTCATAAGATCGTGGAGTGAAATTTTTGTAACAGTAGTCCCTGAGATTGTAATAACATCATGAATAAATGGAATTTATTGTCTCATGATTGCCTATCTTGAAACTGTATGCGTTGTTTCTCATCGAACAAAGATCTCTGAGGATATGAGAAAATATGGTCTATGCAGGCATGAATATGTCTCATTTTAAGTATGGTAGTAATCAGTAAACCCACAGGATCCAATGAGTATGAATGCACCATGCATTACCAAGGAGACACATACACTCCTCTGAGTACCTATTTACTGACACCTGCAGATGACAACTCTCTACGAGTCATTCCTCAAGGGCCCAGAAACGATCATGACCCTGACCAGTGAGCATGATTACCCGAAAATCCTGAAGGACATGATGAAGCACATTCGTCTTGAAGGAGATGGAGTCTACAAAGGCTACCCATTCATGGAAAGTGGAGTAGAACTTGGTACGTGGAAGTACACCTCCACCATGTGAAAGGAGTTTGTCCAAAGACTATGGGGCAATACTTTTTCATTTTACGTGTACCACGAGCAACCTTCTTTCATGCTGTTCGTGAAGCTGCCATGGAAGCCATACGTCAGATTGGAGAAATACTTGAAGCAAGACTCCTTCATACCCAGGAATACCTGAGTGAGGTACGTGCGGAGATGATGGAGATGAAGCTCATGACCACCATGATGAAGCAAAAGATGGATGATTTCAAGGAGCACCTCGGAAAGTTCGAGTGGAACTAAGGTACCTCCAAGAGAGACAGATGAATAAAGTTGGCAGAAATGCTTGACCATACCGAACAATGTGGATGGAAGCATTTGTAATAAATTACTTTTG
The DNA here is from genome assembly GCF_904849725.1 of Hordeum vulgare subsp. vulgare. NCBI lineage: Eukaryota > Viridiplantae > Streptophyta > Magnoliopsida > Poales > Poaceae > Hordeum > Hordeum vulgare. The sequence goes on from NC_058523.1 coordinate 524,823,852, forward strand.
AGTTGGAATTTTGAAGAAAGTAAGGATGTAATAAAGGATTGATTATGAAATGAATATGATTTATGGAAGAAGCTATGATGGATCAGCAAACGTTTTCTTAGGAACATACGAAGCCAGAGAGTTGTGAAGATACGATAGATGTTTTGTTCAGCTTGCAGAACCAATGGATTATCCGAACTTCGTTCGTGGAAAAGAGAAATTATGCAATGCTTGTGAGGATGCCCAAGTGTTAGAGTACGAGATTCACTAAGCCTTATACAAGGTAATGATTTCAGTGCGACATGGATTGATCACCATAATGACTTACTCTTATCATTTATCTTGATATTCGGAATGGTAAATCTGAGAGACTTACCCATATAGAGAGACGACGTTCTTTGAAGCTTTTGTTTAAGCCTTAGAATGGTATAAGAAAGGCCCATGTTCATGGCACCTGTTGTCATGCGTAGGAAATTTTACGGTGAGAATGAAACCAAGACCCTCTCTCTGCAGGATAACCACAAATGGTAGACCACCATGAGAACCCTCGATGTGATATTTAGAATTGACCACGAGACTGTCAGTTAAGAAGACCCAATGATGGAAGAAGCTTATATCAACGGGAGAGCATCACCAAAGGATTTAATATGAAGACGGTGCGATGTCAGTTGCCAAAACCCAGAGGATCGTTAAAGCATTTTGAGGGACCAGTATCTCTCATTTTAAGTGTGGTAGCATCCCACCTTGCCGGAGATTGGAATTGTTAGAAGACCCCCAAACCCTAACCTTTCTTTCTAGCCTCTTCGAATCTCGAGGACGAGATTCATTTTAAGTGTGGTAGTTTGTAACATCCCAAAATTATAAATTTTGGAATGTTAATATAATTATTAGATTGATTGTTTGTTTGTTTGCTGAGTGACTGAAACTTGTGTGAAATTTGAAACTTTTCGAAACTTTTGAATGAGAGGGAATAAAATGACTTTCCCCTTCTCCGGTGAATTCAAATTCAATCTTTTAGAAGCAAAGAGAGAAGATGACATGACTTCTTCAACTATAAAGAATTTGAACGGAGATATTTGCATTGAATTATTTTGCATTTCCATTCGTTTTCTTCGTGCAACAAAATGCCGGGAAATACAATCTAGAGAGGAGGAACATGACCCTCGAACCCACGGGCATTTTGAAAGTTATTTGAACCCCCAAACTTGGTGGGTCATTTGAAAATTATTTGCAAAAGAAAATAAATCTTTTAGGCAATTTTGTGAAAATAATTTTTTTTGAAGTTTTTATTTTTGCCGTGGAAAAATGCCCATCATCTATATTTTATTTTTCTGATAATTTTAGTATACAGAAACTCTTTATTTCGAATTGATTTGATTTCCTTTTTATCGTTTTAGTTTCCTAGTTTTAAAAATAGGAAATGAATCACTTTTATTAGGAAACTCCTGGTGGCCCATTAAGCACTTTCCTATTCTAGCCCAACAAGAGATCATCTTCTTCCTCTATTTCCTCTCACGTCACAGAAAACCTTCCATCCATGGAGAGGAGATCCCCACCTCCGGGATTCGCGAAATCCTTTCCCTCCCAGCGCCTCCCGTCGCCTCTATAAGAAGCCCCACGTCCTCCTCGTTCCATTCCCGTTGAAACCGCCGCCTCTCCTCGCCTCTAGCTCGCGCACCCCTCGCCGGAGTTGTCACCGGAAAACTTGCCAGAGAACTCCCCACTGGCCGAGCCTCCCTTCCCCGCGGCCACCTTCTTCCTCCTCCTTCCAAAGCTGCACCCGAGAACGAAACTGAGCCCCCCAGGACTCGGGATCCCTCCCCGATTTCCACCTCTCCCCTTTCCTTTCCTCACCGCCCCCCAGGCCTATAAGTACCCCGCCCCCGAGCCGCCCCCGTTCCCACCCCTACCCTGACGAGCCGCCGCCCGAGGCCCTCTGCAGCAGCCCCGCCGGAGCCCGAGCTGCTGCCACCTTCGCCCGCCCCCCCCCCCCTCCTGGAGCTGCACCCGAGCCGCCCGACGCCCCCGGAGCCCCTTCCCTCGGAGGAGGACCACCACCGCCGCCGCCCCGTCTCCTCCACCGCCCCCCGGAGCCTCCCCTCGCCGGCGACCACCTCTTCCTCGCCGGACCTGCCCCCAGCCACGGTAGACTCCTCTACTCTCTGTTCTTTCTTTTGTTTTTCTTTATAGCCCTTAGATCTTAGATGTATGGTATAGATTAGATCCTAAAGTACCCCTTCGGTTTAGAGTAGAAAACCGGCAGTTTATTTTCACTTAATAATTTAGCCAGCAAGTTTTACTAGAGCTAGGCCGTTTGCTCCTAACTTTGCAACAAACATCACCCGCGGCCTATCACAACATGCCACGTGGACCCCTATTTGTTAGCTAGTCAACTTCAGTTTTTCTGTCTAAATTGCAAAAACAGAAAGTTTCTGTTTTGTTTTGGCCACAACTTTTGATCCCGAAGTCCAATGAAATTGATTCTTGTTCCAGTAGACTCCAATTTTTCTGTAGTTTTTAAAAACATATAATTTGTCTATGTTTGAAATTTTCAAATATAAGTTAGATCAGATTTAGTTTAAACCTTGTTTTGCCTATTCCAGGAGTTTAAAAAAATGATTTTGAGTTGATTCTTTTTGCTACTGCTTCCTAGTGATAAAATCTTACTGGGGTAGAAGTTTCAAAAAATTTAAAGTATTTTTACTGGTGTTTTCAACAGAAACAAGTTTCTGCCATACCGGCACGTGTTGAACTCCTTTACTTAGGCATTAGCAAATCTTTACTTGGGATGTTATTTTTTTACTTGTGGCTTGATTGAAGTGCTTATGGTGTGTTTTGTGTTTATATCGGTAGATCATCCGGAGTGCGAAGCGTGTTACTTAGAAGCGCTCGAGCAAGACAACTATCATCAAGGCAAGTCATTTTGATCATGTTATTTTCCTATGTTTTCGATGCATGGTAGATCACCTTTCTTCGCCCAATTGCATGTTGCCTAGGTACTTGGAAACTTTAGTATAAGTTGTAGCATCATGTGGTAGGCACACAACAACCCCGATATTGGCCCTGGGACGACAATTTCTTAATGCTATGCTTGAGTAGACGGGTTTTCGGTTGAGTGCATATCACGAGTGATGCGAGGTTGATTAAATAATCAAGACCGGCTAAGACAAGATTTTCAAGACCTCGGACGCAATGCAACTCTGGGTGAAGGACGGTTGATCGGCTCCCTGGAGAACCAAGTGGATGCCCGGGATGCTGGAGAGGCCATGTCATCCTGCGGAAAGCTTCACCCAGGCTCGAAGAGACGGACGGAGACTTCAAGACTCAAGGCTTACCTGCACAGCCACAAGTCATTATGGGCTCTGTCTTGGTTGGACTACGCGGCGACTCTGGACAGGCGGTGCTAGCAGATGTAGAAGAACATTAGGAATGGATGGGCACCGACAGGGATTCAGAGGGACCCGTTGAAAGATCATGTTTTGATCATCCGGTCTTCAAACACCCTGAAGTGCGAGGACAAACCCGGAGGCGATCAAATCTTGTGGGGAACGTGTGCAAAACTCTGCAGAGTACTCAAACCTAATCGATTAGCCGTGTCCACGGTCATGGACAACTTGAGCCAAAGGAACTGAAGTTATCTGGATTTCTCAACACCATTGTATATATTTGATGAGGGTAATTATTGACAACTCGGGTACGAGAATTGGTTGGTGGAACCATCTCGTTAACAACCAACAATGTAGTAACATTTTGCTTTTAGCCCTCTCTTGTTGTAGGAGAAAAACTTGCTTTTCGCTAAAAAAACTTATAGCCCCACCTGCCATATATGCATATAGTATAGATTATTACTTTTCACCCCTCTCTTATGTGACTTGCCGGCATATTCAATATGCTGACCTACACGGCTGTTGTTGGAATTATGCCCTAGAGGCAATAATAAATATGGTTATTATTATAATTCCTGTATCAAGATAATAGTTTATTATCCATGCTGTAATTGTATTGAATGAAGACTCATTTACATGTGTGGATACATAGACAAAACACCGTCTCTAGCATGCCTCTAGTTGGCTAGCCAGTTGGTCAATGATAGTCAGTGTCTTCTGATTATGAACAAGGTGTTGTTGCTTGATAACTGGATCACGTCATTGGGAGAATCACGTGATGGACTAGACCCAAACTAATAGACGTAGCATGTTGATCGTGTCATTTTGTTGCTACTGTTTTCTGCGTGTCAAGTATTTATTCCTATGACCATGAGATCATATAACTCACTGACACCGGAGGAATGCTTTGTGTGTATCAAACGTCGCAACGTAACTGGGTGACTATAAAGATGCTCTACAGGTATGTCCGAAGGTGTTAGTTGAGTTAGTATGGATCAAGACTGGGATTTGTCACTCCGTGTGACGGAGAGGTATCTCGGGGCCCACTCGGTAATACAACATCACACACAAGCCTTGCAAGCAATGTAACTTAGTGTAAGTTGCGGGATCTTGTATTACGGAACGAGTAAAGAGACTTGCCGGTAAAGGAGATTGAAATAGGTATGCGGATACTGACGATCGAATCTCGAGCAAGTAACATACCGAAGGACAAAGGGAATGACATACGGGATTATACGAATCCTTGGCACTGAGGTTCAACCGATAAGATCTTCGTAGAATATGTAGGATCCAATATGGGCATCCAGGTCCCGCTATTGGATATTGACCGAGGAGTCTCTCGGGTCATGTCTACATAGTTCTCGAACCCGCAGGGTCTGCACACTTAAGGTTCGACGTTGTTTTATACGTATTTGAGTTATATGGTTGGTTACCGAATGTTGTTCGGAGTCCCGGATGAGATCTCGGACGTCACGAGGGTTTCCGGAATGGTCCGGAAACGAAGATTGATATATAGGATGACCTCATTTGATTACCGGAAGGTTTTCGGAGTTACCGGGAATGTACCGGGAATGACGAATGGGTTCCGGGAGTTCACCGGGGGGGGCAACCCACCCCGGGGAAGCCCATAGGCCTTTGGGGAGACACACCAGCCCTTAGTGGGCTGGTGGTATAGCCCACAAGTGCCCTATGCGCCAAGGAGAAGAAAATCAAGAGAGAAAGAAAAAAAAAGGAGGAGGTGGGAAGGAAGGGGGACTCCCTCCCACCAAACCTAGTCCAACTCGGTTTGAGGGGGGAGAGTCCTCCCCCTTGGCTCGGCCGACCCCCTTGAGGGTCCTTGGACCCCAAGGCAAGGTCCCCCTCCCTCCTCCTATATATATGGGGCTTTTAGGGCAGATTTGAGACGACTTTCTCACGGCTGCCCGACCACATACCTCCATAGTTTTTCCTCTAGATCGTGTTTCTGCGGAGCTCGGGCGGAGCCCTGCTGAGACAAGGTCATCACCAACCTCCAGAGCGCCGTCACGCTGCCGGAGAACTCTTCTACCTCTCCGTCTCTCTTGCTGGATCAAGAAGGCCGAGATCATCGTCGAGTTGTACGTGTGCTGAACGCGGAGGTGCCGTCCGTTCGGTACTAGATCGTGGGACTGATCGCGGGATTGTTCGCGGGGCGGATCGAGGGACATGAGGACGTTCCACTACATCAACCGCGTTCTCTAACACTTCTGCTATATGGTCTACAGGGGTACGTAGATCACTCATCCCCTCTCGTAGATGGACATCACCATGATAGGTCTTCGTGCGCGTAGGAAAAAAAATTTTCCCATGCGACGTTACACAACAGTGGCATCATGAGCTAGGTTCATGCGTAGATGTCTTCTCGAGTAGAACACAAAAGTTTTTGTGGGCGGTGATGTGCGTTTTTCTGCCCTCCTTAGTCTTTTCTTGATTCCGCGGTATTGTTGGATTGAAGCGGCTTGGACCGAGATTACTCGTACGCTTACGAGAGACTGGTTTCATCGTTACGAGTAACCCCCTTTGCTCAAAGATGACTGGCAAGTGTCGGTTTCTCCAACTTTAGTTGAATCGGATTTGACCGAGGAGGTCCTTGGATGAGGTTAAATAGCAACTCATATATCTCCGTTGTGGTGTTTGCGTAAGTAAGATGCGATCCTACTAGATACCCTTGGTCACCACGTAAAACATGCAACAACAAAATTAGAGGACGTCTAACTTGTTTTTGCAGGGTATGATTGTGATGTGATATGGCCAACGATGTGATGTGATATATTGGATGTATGAGATGATCATGTTGTAATAGAAATATCGACTTGCACGTCGATGGTACGGCAACCGGCAGGAGCCATAGGGTTGTCTTTATACTAACGTTTGTGCTTGCAGATGCGTTTACTATTTTGCTAGGATGTAGCTTTAGTAGTAATAGCATGAGTAGCACGACAACCCCGATGGCAACACGTTGATGGATGATCATGGTGTGGCGCCGGTGACAAGAAGATCGCGCCGGTGCTTTGGTGATGGAGATCAAGAAGCACGTGATGATGGCCATATCATGTCACTTATGAATTGCATGTGATGTTAATCCTTTTATGCACCTTATTTTGCTTAGAACGACGGTAGCATTATGAGGTGATCTCTCACTAAAATTTCAAGACGAAATTGTGTTCTCCCCGACTGTGCACCGTTGCTACAGTTCGTCGTTTCGAGACACCACGTGATGATCGGGTGTGATAGACTCAACGTTCACATACAACGGGTGCAAAACAGTTGCGCACGCGGAACACTCGGCTTAAGCTTGACGAGGCTAGCATGTGCAGACATGGACTCGGAACACATGAGACCGAAAGGTCGATCATGAATCATATAGATGATATGATTAGCATAGGGATGCTTACCACTGAAACTATACTCAACTCACGTGATGATCGGACTTGGGATAGTGTAAGTGGATCATGAACCACTCAAATGACTAGAGAGATGTACTTTTTGAGTGGGAGTTTAGCATATAATTTGATTAAGTTAAACTCTAATTATCTTGAACATAGTCTAAGTCCACTTTGGATATATTTGTGTTGTAGATCATGGCTCACGCGACAGTCATCCTGAATTTTAATACGTTCCTAGAGAAAGCTAAGTTGAAAGATGATGGAAGCAACTTTGTAGACTGGGCTCGTAATCTTAAGCTAATCTTACAAGCTGGGAAGAAGGATTATGTCCTTAATGCTGCGCTAGGAGATGAACCACCCGCTACGGCTGATCAGGATGTTAAGAACGCTTGGTTAGCACGTAAGGAGGACTACTCAATAGTTCAATGTGCAGTCTTGTATGGCTTAGAACCGGGACTTCAACGTTGCTTTGAGCGTCATGGAGCATTTGAGATGTTCCAGGAGTTGGAGTTTATCTTTCAGAAGAACGCCCGGATCGAGAGGTATGAGACCTCCGATAAATTCTATGCTTGCAAGATGGAGGAAAACTCGTCTGTCAGTGAACATGTGCTCAAAATGTCTGGGTACTCAAACCGTCTAGCTGAGCTGGGGATTGAACTCCCGCAAGAAGCTATCACTGACAGAATCCTTCAATCACTGCCGCCAAGCTATAAAGGCTTTGTGTTGAACTACAACATGCAAGGGATGAACAAGTCTCCCGGCGAGTTGTTTGCGATGCTGAAAGTCGCAGAGTCTGAACTCCGTAAAGAGCATCAAGTGTTGATGATGAGCAAGACCACTAGTTTCAAGAGAAACGGCAAAGGCAAGAAGGGCAATTCGAAGAAGAGCGGCAAGCCTGTTGCCAATCCGCCGAAGAAACCCAAGGCTGGACCTAAGCCTGAAATAGAGTGCTTCTATTGCAAGGGTATGGGTCACTGGAAGCGCAATTGCCCCAAGTATCTGGCAGATAAGAAGGCGGGCAAAGAAAAATCAGGTATACTTGATATACATGTTATTGATGTGTACTTAACCGGCTCTCATAGTAGTGCCTGGGTATTCGATACCGGTTCTGTTGCTCACATTTGCAACTCGAAGCAGGAACCGCGGAATAGACGAAGGCTGGCGAAAGACGAAGTGACGATGCGCGTAGGAAATGGTTCCAAGGTTGATGCAATCGCCGTCGGCACAGTGTCACTTCAGCTACCATCGGGATTAGTGATGAACTTAAATCGTTGTTATTTAGTGCCTGCGTTGAGCATGAACATTATATCTGGATCTTGTTTATTGCGAGACGGTTACTCTTTTAAGTCTGAGAATAATGGTTGTTCTATTTCTATGAGTAACATCTTTTATGGTCATGCACCGAATGTGAGAGGATTGTTCATATTGAATCTTGATAGCGATACGCATATACATAACATTGAGACCAAATGAGTTAGAGTAAACAATGATAGCGCCATATTTTTGTGGCACTGCCGCTTGGGTCATATTGGTGTAAAGCGCATGAAGAAACTCCATGCTGATGGACTTTTGGAGTCACTTGACTTTGATTCACTTGACACGTGCGAACCATGCCTCATGGGCAAGATGACTAAGACTCCGTTCTCCGGAACAATGGAGCGTGCAAGTGACTTGTTGGAAATCATACATACCGATGTGTGTGGTCCAATGAGCGTAGAGGCACGCGGCGGATATCGTTATTTTCTCACCTTCACTGACGATTTAAGTAGATATGGTTATGTCTACTTGATGAAGCACAAGTCTGAAACATTTGAAAAGTTCAAGCAATTTCAGAGTGAAGTGGAAAATCATCGTAACAAGAAGATCAAGTTCCTACGGTCTGATCGTGGGGGTGAATATCTGAGTTTCGAGTTTGGTGCTCACTTAAGACAATGTGGAATTGTTTCGCAGTTAACACCGCCTGGAACACCACAGCGTAATGGTGTGTCCGAACGTCGTAATCGTACTTTGTTAGAGATGGTGCGATCTATGATGTCTCTTACTGATTTGCCGTTATCATTTTGGGGTTATGCATTAGAAACAGCTGCATTCACTTTAACTAGGGCACCATCAAAATCCGTTGAGACGACACCATACGAACTGTGGTATGGCAAAAGGCCAAAGTTGTCGTTTCTTAAAGTTTGGGGATGTGATGCTTATGTCAAAAAGCTTCAGCCTAAAAAGCTGGAACCCAAAGCGGAAAAGTGCGTCTTCATAGGTTACCCAAAAGAGACAGTTGGGTACACCTTCTATCTCAAATCCGAGGGCAAAGTGTTTGTTGCTAAAAACGGAGCTTTTCTCGAGAAGGAGTTTCTCTCGAGAGAATTGAGTGGGAGGAAGATAGAACTTGACGAGGTTGTAGAACCTCTCATCCCTCTGGATGGTGGCGCAGGGCAAGGGGAAACCTCTGTCGTTGCGACGCCGGTTGAGGAGGAAGTTAATGATGATGATCATGAAACTCCAGTTCAAGTTTCTGTTGAACCACGCAGGTCGACGAGATCACGCGCTGCTCCAGAGTGGTACGGTAATCCCGTCTTATCAATCATGTTGTTAGACAACAATGAACCTGCAAATTATGAAGAAGCAATGGTGGGCCCAGATTCCAACAAATGGCTAGAAGCCATGAAATCCGAGATAGGATCCATGTATGAGAACAAAGTGTGGACTTTGGAGATACTACCTGAGGGCCGCAAGGCTATTCAGAACAAATGGATCTTTAAGAAGAAGACGGACGCTGACGGTAATGTGACCGTTTATAAAGCTCGACTTGTGGCAAAGGGTTTTTCACAAGTTCCAGGAGTTGACTATGATGAGACTTTCTCACCCGTAGCGATGCTTAAGTCCGTCAGAATCATGTTAGCAATAGCTGCATTTTTCGATTATGAAATCTGGCAGATGGATGTCAAAACGGCGTTCCTTAACGGTTTCCTTAAGGAAGAGTTGTATATGATGCAACCCGAAGGTTTTGTCGATCCTAAAAATGCTGACAAGGTGTGCAAACTCCAGCGATCCATTTATGGACTGGTGCAAGCATCTCGGAGTTGGAACAAACGCTTTGATGAGGTGATCAAAGCATTTGGGTTTATACAAGTGGTTGGAGAATCTTGTATTTACAAGAAAGTGAGTGGGAGCTCTGTGGCGTTTCTAATATTATATGTGGATGACATATTACTGATTGGAAACAACGTAGAGCTTTTGGAGAGCATAAAAGGTTACTTGAATAAAAGTTTCTCTATGAAGGACCTAGGAGAAGCTGCTTACATTCTAGGCATTAAGATCTATAGGGATAGATCAAAACGCCTGATAGGACTTTCACAAAGCACATACCTTGATAAAGTTTTGAAGAGGTTCAAAATGGAACAGTCCAAGAAAGGGTTCTTGCCAGTTTTACAAGGTACGAGATTGAGTAAGACTCAGTGCCCAGCAACTGATGAAGATAGAGAGCATATGCGCTCCGTCCCCTATGCTTCAGCCATAGGTTCTATCATGTATGCGATGCTGTGCACTAGACCGGATGTTAGCCTGGCCATAAGTATGGCAGGTAGGTTCCAGAGTAATCCAGGAGTGGATCACTGGACAGCGGTCAAGAATATCCTGAAGTACCTGAAAAGGACTAAGGAGATGTTTCTCGTGTATGGAGGTGACGAAGAGCTCGCTGTAAAAGGTTACGTCGATGCAAGCTTTGACACAGATCCGGACGACTCTAAGTCGCAAACCGGATACGTATTTATTCTTAATGGGGGTGCAGTAAGCTGGTGCAGTTCCAAGCAAAGCGTCGTAGCAGATTCTACATGTGAAGCGGAGTACATGGCTGCCTCGGAGGCGGCTAAGGAGGGTGTCTGGATGAAGCAGTTCATGACGGATCTTGGAGTGGTGCCAAGTGCACTGGATCCAATAACCTTGTTCTGTGACAACACGGGTGCCATTGCCTTAGCAAAGGAACCACGGTTTCACAAGAAGACCAGACACATCAAACGACGCTTCAACCTCATCCGCGACTACGTCGAGGAAGAGGACGTAAATATATGCAAAGTGCACACGGATCTGAATGTAGCAGACCCGCTGAATAAACCTCTTCCACGGCCAAAACATGATCGACACCAGAACTGTATGGGTGTTAGATTTATTACAATGTAATTCACATGGTGATGTGAGGGCTGGATTATTGACTCTAGTGCAAGTGGGAGACTGTTGGAATTATGCCCTAGAGGCAATAATAAATATGGTTATTATTATAATTCCTGTATCAAGATAATAGTTTATTATCCATGCTATAATTGTATTGAATGAAGACTCATTTACATGTGTGGATACATAGACAAAACACCGTCCCTAGCATGCCTCTAGTTGGCTAGCCAGTTGGTCAATGATAGTCAGTGTCTTCTGATTATGAACAAGGTGTTGTTGCTTGATAACTGGATCACGTCATTGGGAGAATCACGTGATGGACTAGACCCAAACTAATAGACGTAGCATGTTGATCGTGTCATTTTGTTGCTACTGTTTTCTGCGTGTCAAGTATTTATTCCTATGACCATGAGATCATATAACTCACTGACACCGGAGGAATGCTTTGTGTGTATCAAACGTCGCAACGTAACTGGGTGACTATAAAGATGCTCTACAGGTATCTCCGAAGGTGTTAGTTGAGTTAGTATGGATCAAGACTGGGATTTGTCACTCCGTGTGACGGAGAGGTATCTCGGGGCCCACTCGGTAATACAACATCACACACAAGCCTTGCAAGCAATGTAACTTAGTGTAAGTTGCGGGATCTTGTATTACGGAACGAGTAAAGAGACTTGCCGGTAAACGAGATTGAAATAGGTATGCGGATACTGACGATCGAATCTCGAGCAAGTAACATACCGAAGGACAAAGGGAATGACATACGGGATTATACGAATCCTTGGCACTGAGGTTCAAACGATAAGATCTTCGTAGAATATGTAGGATCCAATATGGGCATCCAGGTCCCGCTATTGGATATTGACCGAGGAGTCTCTCGGGTCATGTCTACATAGTTCTCGAACCCGCAGGGTCTGCACACTTAAGGTTCGACGTTGTTTTATGCGTATTTGAGTTATATGGTTGGTTACTGAATGTTGTTCGGAGTCCCGGATGAGATCTCGGACGTCACGAGGGTTTTCGGAATGGTCCGGAAACGAAGATTGATATATAGGATGACCTCATTTGATTACCGGAAGGTTTTCGGAGTTACCGGGAATGTACCGGGAATGACGAATGGGTTCCGGGAGTTCACCGGGGGGCAACCCACCCCGGGGAAGCCCATAGGCCTTTGGGGAGACACACCAGCCCTTAGTGGGCTGGTGGGACAGCCCACAAGTGCCCTATGTGCCAAGGAGAAGAAAATCAAGAGAGAAAGAAAAAAAAGGAGGAGGTGGGAAGGAAGGGGGACTCCCTCCCACCAAACCTAGTCCAACTCGGTTTGGGGGGGAGAGTCCTCCCCCTTGGCTCGGCCGACCCCCTTGAGGGTCCTTGGACCCCAAGGCAAGGCCCCCTCCCTCCCACCTATATATACGGAGGTTTTAGGGCTGATTTGAGACGACTTTTCCACGGCAGCCCGACCACATACCTCCACGGTTTTTCCTCTAGATCGCGTTTCTGCAGAGCTCGGGCGGAGCCCTGCTGAGACAAGGTCATCACCAACCTCCGGAGCGCCGTCACGCTGCCGGAGAACTCTTCTACCTCTTCGTCTCTCTTGCTGGATCAAGAAGGTCGAGATCATCGTCGAGTTGTACGTGTGCTGAATGCGGAGGTGCCGTCCGTTCGGTACTAGATCGTGGGACTGATCGCGGGATTGTTCGCGGGGCGGATCGAGGTACGTGAGGACGTTCCACTACATCAACCGCGTTCTCTAACGCTTCTGCTGTACGGTCTACAAGGGTACGTAGATCACTCATCCCCTCTCGTAGATGGACATCACCATGATAGGTCTTCGTGCGCGTAGGAAAATTTTTGTTTCCCATGCGACGTTACACAACAGCTGCAACGTCTTATGTTGCAGATATTTTTCTTCGACGAGTAAGAGTACGATTCAGGGTTACGGTCTACACTCAACTTGCCGTTGGTGTTTATTGGGACTCCACTCCCTTGACTGCTTCCGCTGAAATATTTAAGGTATATATCAGTTTTACGCTATTTACATGTGATTGCACTTTGATATATACATTGATGTACTATGTGTGCCAGCATACTGATCCAGGGATGGCACAGAAACACAGAGGCTTGACTCGTTTTGAGTCGGGTCACTACACGAACGGTGAAGAGCATCATGCAATTGGCGATGAAGGAAGGTTGATGATGACGATGGCGATGATTTCCCCTCTCCGGAGCCCAGAACGGACTCCAGATCTGCCCTCCAGATGAAGAACAGGAGGTGGCGGCGCCTCCGTATCGTAAAACGCGATGAACTCTTCTCCTTGATTTTTTTTCCGGGTGAGACGGACTAAATAGAGCTGAGATTGGAGGCGGTGGAGCATCGTGGGTTCCACAAGCCTGCCAAGTGCGGCCAAGGGGGCCCGCGCCTGGTGGGCTTGTGGGCTCCACGCTCCACATCCTCCGCTGATTCTTGCGCCAGTATTTTTCATTAATTCCAGAAAAATTCTCCGTAAATTTTCACGTCATTCCGAAAACTTTTATTTCTGCGCAAAAACAACACCATGGCAATTGTGCTGAAACAACGTTAGTCCGGGTTAGTTCCATTCAAATCATGCAAATTAGTGTCCAAAACAAGGGCAAAAGAGTTCGGAAAAGTAGATATGATGGAGACGTATCACTATGCTACTACGGAAAAGGAATTTTTAGCAGTCGTGTTTGCATGTGAAATGTTCAGATCTTACATAGTTGATTCCAAAGTCACTATTCACACTGATCATGCTGCTATTAAGTACCTAGTGGAGAAGAAATACGCTAAACCTAGACTTATCAGATGGGTTCTCTTGCTACAAGAATTTGATTAGCATGTTGTTGACACGAAGGGTGCTGATAACCCAGTAGTAGATAACTTGTCTAGGTTGGAGAATGTTCTTGATGACCCACAACCTATTGATGATATCTTTTCTGATGAGCAATTGAATGTCATCAATACTTCACGTAGTGCACCGTGGTATGCTGATTATGCAAACTATATCGTTGCCAAATATATACCACCTAGTTTCACATACCAGCAAAAGAAGAAATTCTTCTTTGATTTGAGACACTACTTTTGTGATGATCCTCACCTTTATAAGGAAGGAGTAGATGGTGTTATTAGACATTGTGTACCTGAACATGAACAGGGACAAATCCTACAGAAGTGTCACTCTGAGGCCTACGGAGGACACCATGCGGGAGATAGAACTGCACACAAGGTATTGCAATCAGGTTTCTATTGGCCCACTCTCTTCAAGGATGCCCGTAAGTTTGTCTTGTCTTGTGATGAATGTCAAAGAATAGGTAATATCGGTAAACGTCAAGAAATGCCTATGAACTATTCACTTGTCATTGAACCATTTGATGTCTGGGGCTTTGATTATATGGGACCTTTTCCAAAATCCAACGGGTATACTCATATCCTAGTTGTTGTTGATTACGTCACTAAGTGGGTAGAAGCTATCCCAACTAGTAGTGTTGATCACAACATCTCTATCAGGATGCTTAAAGAAGTTATTTTCCCTGGATTTGGAGTCCCTAGATATCTAATGACCGATGGTGGTTCACATTTCATTCATGGTGCTTTCCGTAAAGCGCTTGCTAAGTACGATGTCAACCATAGAATTGTGTCTCCCTATCACCCCCAGTACAGTGGTCAAGTAGAGCTAAGAAATAGAGAGATTAAACTGATTCTGCAAAAGACTGTCAACAGGTCTAGAAAGAATTGGTCTAAAAAGCTCGATGATGCACTGTGGGCTTATAGAACTGCCTATAAGAATCCCATGGGCATGTCTCCATACAAAATGGTGCACAGTAAAGCATGTCATTTACCTCTTGAGCTAGAGCATAGAGCTTATTGGGCAATCAAAGAGCTCAACTTTGATTTCAAACTTGCTGGTGCGAAGAGATTATTTGATATTAGCTCGCTTGATGAATGGAGAACTCAGGCATATGAAAATTCCAAGTTGTTCAAAGAAAAGGTTAAGAGGTGGCATGATAAAAGGATACAAAAGCATGAGTTCAATGTAGGTGATTATGTCTTGCTATATAATTCTCGTTTAAGATTTTTTGCAGGCAAGCTTCTCTCTAAATGGAAAGGTCCCTATATTGTTGAGTAAGTATATCGTTCCACGCTCCACATCCTCCGCTGATTCTTGCGCCAGTAGTTTTCATTAGTTCCAGAAAAATTCTCCGTAAATTTTCAGGTCACTCCGAGAACTTCTATTTCTGCGCAAAAACAACACCATGGCAATTCTGCTGAAAACAACATAAGTCCGGGTTAGTTCCATTCAAATCATGCAAATTAGAGTCCAAAACAAGGGCAAAAGAGTTCGGAAAAGTAGATACAACGAAGACGTATCAACTCCCCCAAGCTTAAAGCCTTGCTTGTCCTCAAGCAATTCAGTTGACAAATTGAAAGAGACAAAAGAAAAACTTTGACGAACTCTGTTTGATCTTGTTGTTGCAACTATGTCTAACTCATATCTAGAGTTTCAGCAAGATCACAAGCAAACCACATAAGCAAATGACATCTAGATCTCACGGTAAACTCATATCAATGGCATAATCAACTAGCGAGCAAATAATAATAAGTCTCAAATGTCAACACTTCAATCAAAACAATCATGAAGCAGTACGAACAGATGGTATCTTGCTAGCTCTTTCTGAGACCGCAAAATATAAATGCAGAGCACCTTCAAAGACCAAGGACTGACTAAACATTGTAATTCATGGCAAAGAAGATCCAGTCACAGTCATACTCAACACAGTTAAAAGCAAAGGATAAAAATGACAGAGGTGCTCTCTAATTGGTGCTTTTACAAGAGGAGGATGACTCAACAGGAACATAAATAGACAGGCCCTTCGCAGAGGGAACCATTGATTTGCAGAGGTGCCAGAGCTCAAGCTTTGAAAACAGAGATAATAATTTTGGGTGGCATGCTTTCATTGTCAACGCAATGACCAAGAGTTCTAAACATCTTCCACGCTACACATGCTATAGGCGGTTCCCAAATAGAAAAGTAAAGTTTTGACTCCCCCACCACCAATCAATCACACTCCACGGCTAGCCGAATCCTCGGGTACCGTCCATACCAACATCAATCCTGGGGGAGTTTTGTTTGCAATTATCTTTTCGATTTGAGCATGGAACTGGGAATTCCAATTACCTGACCCTTTCTCGTGAATGATAGTGAATAAACACATATCGAGGATAACGCACCTAGCATGGAAGATACTGATAGCCCCCTGTCACCACATGAGCGGTTCGTGCATGCAAAACAGATTATTTCTTGATGGTTTAGAGAGTGGCACATGCAAATTTACTTGGAATGGCAGGTAGATACCGCACATAGGTAGGTATGGTGGACTCATATGGCACAACTTTGGGTCTATGGAAGTGGATGCACAAGCAGTATTCCTGCTTAGTACAAGTGAAGGCTAGCAAAAGACTGGGAAGCGACCAACTAGAGAGCGACAATAGTCATCAAAATGCATTGAGATTAACTAACACTGAGTGCAAGCATGAGTAGGACATAAATAACCATGAACATGAATATCATAGAGGCTATGTTGATTTTGTTTCAACTACATGCGTGAACATGCGCCAAGTCAAGCCACTTGAATCATTCAAAGGAGGATACCATCCTATCATACTACATCATAGTCATCTCAAAATTCATGTTGGCAACCAAGGCAAACCATTATAAGCTCCTACCTAATTAAGGATGGCATCAACAACTATGATCTCTAAGTTGTCATTGCAAACATGTTTCTCTCACAACAAAGCTGAACTAGGAACAGTGAGCTAGTCGTACTTACAAAAACAAAATAGATCGATTTCGTACCAGCTTTTCCAGGCTCAGTCACTTCATCAAATATCGTCATTATTGCCTTTCACTTGCACGACCGAATGATGTGAACAATAATAAGAGTGCTCGTGCATTTGACTACGCTGGAATCTGCAGGCAAACACAAAGGAGAAGACAAAGTAATATGGCTCTATGACAGCTAAACAGGTATGCATGCGAGAGCCACTAAACATTGTAATCATGGTCTTCTACCTTGACCCAAAGAAAAAGAAAAATATTTACACGGGAAAGCTCCCAACAAGCAAAAGAAGAAAACAAAATCTTTTTGGGTTTTCTCAAACTAGACAGACACACGAAAAGAAAACGAGAAAAAGAAAATAAACTAGCATGGATGATAAAGTGGCAAAGTGTGAACACTGACGAACAAAGTGAAAGCATAAGCAAGAATGTAAAGTCGGTGAGAAACACATACTCCCCTAAGTTTAGGCTTTTGGCCTAAGTTGGTCTACTCCCATGGAGGGAAATAACCAGCTCCGGGGTACTCCGGAGTGGACTGAGGATGCCACTACTATGTGAGCTCCTCTGGCTCCCACTGATAAACTGGCGTCTGGTACTCTACTGGTGGCTCGGGCACCTCTGCTTCGGCTAAGCCCCAATATGCGTAGATGTCTGAGGGCATAATAATGTACCTGCCTGCATGGAGATTGAACAAGGAAGGAGCAGGCAAAGTAATAGTCTCACGAGTACCCTGACTAAACACCAGGTTATAAATCATCCTTCTATTTATATCACTATCAAGAAAGTCATGGCGAACCATGCTATCGTAATCTAGATATCTCTCGAGAAGAAGAATCTCTTCTTCCTCGTCCAGTCTAATAGGTATCTCAAAGTGTCTAGCAAGACGAGTAGCATAGATACCTCCATAGACAACGCCTTTAGAACGGTTCATGTTCAACCGTTGAGCTACTATAGCGCCCAAGCTATAAGTTTTGTCATTATAAAGGGCTTCGCGCAAGACCGCAAGATCTGGGGAGCTAAGGGACCCAGCTTTCCCACGGCCAATCA
This sequence comes from Hordeum vulgare subsp. vulgare, assembly GCF_904849725.1. Classification (NCBI taxonomy): domain Eukaryota; kingdom Viridiplantae; phylum Streptophyta; class Magnoliopsida; order Poales; family Poaceae; genus Hordeum; species Hordeum vulgare. The sequence goes on from NC_058523.1 coordinate 524,841,690, forward strand.
AAAATTTTCCCACAAATAATGAGAAGTACCGAAGCACGGGAAAATGAATGCTAGCAGCACTAGCGCAAGACACTCCTCTCTCCTCTCCTACAGCAATTGTATCTATGAAAGCTTCCAAGTCCCATGGACGAGGTTCATGAATATCCCCAAAAAAAGGCAATTTGCAAACATTGCAAAAATCCTGGAGTGACATGCGCTGGGGGATATCATAAAGTTTGAACTCAACCATAGGAGGATTCTTCCTCGGATAGATGTTAAAGCTTTGTATGAAGATATTAGTGAGGAGGAGGTATTGCGGACACTTATCTTCGACGAAGGCGGTAAGGCATGCGTTCTCCACCAAGTGATAAAAGTCCTCATAAAGTCCGGCGGCACGTAAGAACACATCGCTTGGTCACTCGCACGCTCGAACTTCTGCGACTCGAGGGACCGAATACTTGGGCTTCTTCTCACTCCCATCATCCTTGGGGTCACGGCTTGACGAGCCTCTTAAGAACCTCCTCATCTTTTCCCTTTTCCTATCTCTGAAAAATTCTGAAATTTTTAGTGATTCTAAGAAAAAGTGAATAAGTATCAACAAAACTCGTAGCAACTACTCCCACAAGTGCCTATAGGCCATATTACGCATCAAAACTACTTGGGACCAGCTAAAATTAGCATGCAAAGCTCAAGAACAGGGTCACCAAGGTAGCAAAATTACGCGAAGTATAAGGCACTAGAGCAAAAAACTAATTGGACCAATGGAGAAGTCACTTACCAAGGAGTAATTTCCCCAAAATAGTTCGGATAATGGTGCTTTGAGCAAGGAGATCGAAAATCCCAGCAAGAAGAGCAAGAACACGGGTTTGAGCTGCGAAATGATTTTTTTTGGAGGTAGGAGAAGCATATGAGAGCTAGAATGAGTGGAGGGGGTGCACGTGGGCCCCACAAGCCAGGTAGGCATGGCCAGGGGGTGCTCGCGCCTCCAGAGCTTGTGGCCCACTAGTGCAGCCCCCAGACTAGCTCTTCGTCTCAGTATTTTTCAAAAAATCCAGAAAAAATCATACTTGATTTTCAGGACGTTCGGAGAACTTTTATTTTCGGGGTACTTTTCCACGGGACGCTAAAACAAAAAACACGGAAAACTAAACTAAATCTATCATTTTTCTTCTAAGCAACCGAAGGTGAAAGCTTGGAAGAGAGGTTTGTGACTCCTCGATTCATCCATCTCATGGTCATCGAAAGAAATCCGTCAATGAGGTTGATCAAGTCACCTTGACAAACTTTTTCGAATCACAAAAGAGAATGGAGAATTTTCGAATAGTCACTAGGTCACCTCAATGGGGATGTGTATCTCCCCAACAAGCAAATCATACTTCATCTTAACAGGAGGAATAGGGCATTCAAAGCTCCCAATAAGAATCGATGAAGTTTTTTCGATAGCATCGATGCAATGTACTCGATATAGTTTCTTCAGAAAGTGCAACGTATGCTCATTACCATTGACATGGAAAGTGACATTGCCTTTGTTGCAATCTATAACAGCCCCGGTAGTGTTTAAAAAGGGCCTTCCGAGCATGACCGCCATGGCATCGTCCTCGGGGATATCCAGAATAACAAAGTTTGTTAAAATAGTGACGTTAGCAACCACAACAGGCACATCCTCACAAATGCCGATAGGGAAAGAAGTTGATTTGTCGGCCATTTGCAGAGAGATTTTAGTGGGTGTCAACTTATCCAGTTCAAGTCTACGATAAAGAGAGAGAGGCATAACACTAACACCGGCTCCAAGGTCGCATAACGCAGTTCTAACGTAGTTGCCTTTAATGGAGCAAGGTATAGTGGGCACACCAGGATCACCTAGTTTCTTAGGAGTTCCACCCTTGAAGGTATAATTAGTGAGCATGGTGGAAATCTCAACCTCAGGTATCCTCCTTTTATTAGTCAGAATATCTTTCATGTACTTATCATACAGAGACATTCTGAGCATATCTGTCAAACGCATTTGCAGAAAGACAGGTCTGATGATTTCAACAAATCGCTCAAAATCCTCGTCATTTTTTTTCTTGGATGGTTTGGGAGGAAAGGGGATGGGTTTCTGAACCCATGGTTCCCTTTCTTTACCATGCTTCCTAGCAGCAAAGTCGTTCTTATCCTATCTTCTATTCTTAGGTTGTAGATTATCAAGATCAACACTAGGTTCAATCTCCACATCCTTATCATTGCTAGGTTGAGCATCATCATGAACATCACTATTGATATTATCATTAGGCTCATGTTCATCACCAGATTGTGTTTCAGCATCAGAAACAGAGACATCGTTTGGACTCTCAGGTGTAGCAGCAACAGGGTTGCTAGCGTGCAAGTTCCTATCATCTTTCTTCTTCTTTCTAGGACGACTAGGTGGATCAGTGCTAACTCCTTGAGATTCTTGTTCAATTCTCTTCGGATGACACTCAGGATACAAAGGTTCCTGGGTCATTCTACCGCCTCTAGTGACGACTCTGGCAGAATTGTCATTCAACTCATTGAGCAAGTCATTCTGAGCTTTAAGTACTTGTTCTACCTGAGTGATAACCATAGAGGCATGTTTACTCAGAAGCTTAAGATCATTGACATTTCTGTCCACACAAGAACTTAAATGACTAAGCATACGAGCATTCTGTTCCAATTGTCTGCTAACATAATCATTGAAACTCTGTTGTTTGGCAACAAAGTTATCAAATTCATCCATGCATAAGCTAGCAGGTTTATCAAAAGGAATATCACTCTCATTAAACCTGCGCAGAGAATTTACTTCTACTACCTGTATCGGGTTATCAAGACCATGGATCTCTTCGATAGGTGGTAGATTTTTGACATCTTCAGATTTAATGCCTTTCTCTCGCATAGATTTCTTAGCTTCTTGCATATCTTCAGGACTGAGGAATAGAATACATATTTTCTTCGGAGTTGTCTTAGGAGGTGGTTCGGGAATAGTCCAAGCATTCTCATTGCACAAGATATTATTTAGTAGAATCTCAGCTTGTTGTACAGTTCGTTCCCTAAAAACACAACCGGCACAACTATCTAGGTGGTCTTTGGAAGCATCGGTAAGTCCATTATAGAAGATATCAATTATTTCATTCTTCTCAAGAGGGTGATCAGGCAAAGCATTCAACAGATGGACGAGCCTCCCCCAAGCTTGTGAGAGACTCTCTTCTTCAGCTTGTGCAAAGTTGTATATTTCCTACAAGGCAGCTTGCTTCTTATGGGCAGGGAAATATTTTTCAGAGAAGTAGTAGACCATATCCTGGGGGCTACACACACAACCAGGAGCAAGAGAAGTGAACCAGGTCTTAGCATCATCCTTTAGCGAGAAAGGAAACAACTTGAGGATATAGTAGTGGCGAATCTTTTCCTCACTAGTGAACAGGGCGGCTATATCGTGCAGTTTGGTAAGATGGGCTACAACTGTTTCAGACTCATAACCGTGAAAAGGATCAGATTCGACCAAAGTGATTAACTCAGGGTCGACAGAGAATTCATAATCCTTATCGGTCACAAAGATAGGCGAAGTAGCAAACTTTGGGTCGTATTTCATCCTAGCATTCAGAGATTTTTCTTTCCACTTGAGCAGTCGTTTCTCAACATCATAGCTATACTTATACGCAAGAAAATCCTCAGCTATATCTCCCTCCATAACATAATGCTCGGGCATATTAGGCAAAATAGCAGGTTCTACTTCAATAGTATCAGCAGTTTCAGAAGTATCATCACATCTAGCAGCAACTCTAGCAATTTGTGCATCAAGGAATGCACCTAGTGGCAAAGCAGTATCAAGCATGGCATCATCAGGCAAAGCAGTATCAAGCATAGCATCATCATAAGCATCATGGGCAGCAGAAGTAGCATCATCAAGCACAGGCGACATATCAAGATTTCTAGCAGGAGGTGATGTCGCAAACTTACTCATAACTGAAGGTGAATCAAGTGCAGAGCTAGATGGCAGTTCCTTACCTGTCCTCGTAATTGAGGGCAAGACTTTAGTTCTTGGATCTATCGGATTCCTCACAGTGACCAGCAGATGTAAATCCTAAGTGACTCAGAGAATATAGTTGTGCTTCCCCGGCAACGGCGCAAGAAAAAGGTCTTAATAACCCGCAAGTATAGCGGATCACAACAGTTTTCGAGGGTAGAGTATTCAACCCAAATTTATTGATTCGACTCAAGGGGAAGCGAAAAAATATTCTCAAGTATTAGTAGTTGAGTTGTCAATTCAACCACACCTGAAAGATTTAGTATCTGCATCAAACTATCAGTAGAAAAGTAGGGTGATAGCAGCAGTGACAGCAGTAGCAGCAAAGTAACAGAGCAAGGACCAGTAGTAAAAGACTCGTAGGCATTGGATCGGTGATGGATGACTATGCCGGATGTGATTCATCATGCAACAGTTATAACACGGAGAGATAAGTAACTAGCTCCAGTTCGTCAATCTAATGTAGTCATGTATTACGTATGTAGTCATACGTGTTGAGGGAAAAGAACTTGCATGACATCTATTGTCCATCCCTCTCGTGGCAGCGGGGTCCTAATGGAAACTACGGTATATTAAGTTTCTCCTTTTAATAAAGAACCGGACCAACGCATTAACACTTGGTGAATACATGAACTCCTCATATTATGGTTATCTCTGGGAGTGGTTCCGGCTATTGTCACTCCAGGGTTGTCGGGTCATAACACATAGTAGGTGACTACAACTTGCAACATAGGATCTAAAACACACATATATTGGCGACAACATAATAGGTTCAGATCTGAAATCATGGCACTCGGGCCCTAGTGACAAGCATTAAGCATGGAAAAGTAGTAGCAACATCAATCCCAGAACATAGTGGATACTAGGGATCAATCCCCGTCAAAACTAACTCGATTACATGGTAGATCTCATCCAACTCATCACCGTCCAGCAAGCCTACGATGAGATTACTCACGAACGGTGAAGAGCATCATGGAATTGGCGATGAAGGAAGGTTGATGATGACGATGGCAACGATTTCCCCTCTCCGGAGCCCATAACGGACTCCACATCTGCCCTCCAGATGAAGAACAGGAGGTGGCGGCGCCTCCGTATCATAAAACGCGATGAACTCTTCTCCTTGATTTTTTTCAAGGTGAGACGGACTAAATAGAGCTGAGATTGGAGGCGGTGGAGCGTCGTGGGCTCCACAAGCCTGCCAGGCGCGGACAGGGGGGCCGCGCCTGGTGGGCTTGTGGGCTCCACGCTCCACATCCTCCACTGATTCTTGCGCCAGTATTTTTCATTAATTCCAGAAAAATTCTTCGTAAATTTTCAGGTCATTCCGAGAACTTTTATTTCTGCGCAAAAACAACACCATGGCAATTTTGCTGAAAACAGCGTTAGTCCGGGTTAGTTCCATTCAAATCATGCAAATTAGAGTCCAAAACAAGGGCAAAAGAGTTCAGAAAATTAGATACGACGGAGACGTATCACTATGCTACTACGGAAAAGGAATTTTTAGCAGTCGTGTTTGCATGTGAAAAGTTCACATCTTACATAGTTGATTCCAAAGTCACTATTCACACTGATCATGCTGCTATTAAGTACCTAGTGGAGAAGAAAGACGCTAAACCTAGACTTATCAGATGGGTTCTCTTGCTACAAGAATTTGATTTGCATGTTGTTGACAGGAAGGGTGCTGATAACCCAGTAGCAGATAACTTGACTAGGTTGGAGAATGTTCTTGATGACCCACAACCTATTGATGATAGCTTTCCTGATGAGCAATTGAATGTCATCAATACTTCACGTAGTGCACCGTGGTATGCTGATTATGCAAACTATATCGTTGCCAAATATATACAACCTAGTTTCACATACCAGCAAAAGAAGAAATTCTTCTTTGATTTGAGACACTACTTTTGGGATGATCCTCGCCTTTATAAGGAAGGAGTAGATGGTGTTATTAGACGTTGTGTACCTGAACATGAACAGGGACAGATCCTACAGAAGTGTCACTCCGAGGCCTACAGAGGACACCATGCGGGAGATAGAACTGCACACAAGGTATTGCAATCAGGTTTCTATTGGCCCACTCTCTTCAAGGATGCCCGTAATTTTGTCTTGTCTTGTGATGAATGTCAAAGAATAGGTAATATCGGTAAACGTCAGGAAATGCCTATGAACTATTCATTTGTCATTGAACCATTTGATGTCTGGGGCTTTGATTATATGGGACCTTTTCCAAAATCCAACAGGTATACTCATATCCTAGTTGTTGGTGATTACGTCACTAAGTGGGTAGAAGCTATCCCAACTAGTAGTGATGATCACAACACCTCTATCAGGATGCTTAAAGAAGTTATTTTCCCTAGATTTGGAGTCCCTGGATATCTAATGAGCGACGGTGGTTCACATTTCATTCATGGTGCTTTCCGTAAAATGCTTGTTAAGTACGATGTCAAACATAGAATTGCGTCTCCCTATCACCCCCAGTCCAGTGGTCAAGTAGAGCTAAGAAATAGAGAGATTAAACTGATTCTGCAAAAGACTGTCAACAGGTCTAGAAAGAATTGGTCTAAGAAGCTCGATGATGCACTGTGGGCTTATAGAACTGCCTATAAGAATCCCATGGGCATGTCTCCGTACAAAATGGTGTACGGTAAAGCATGTCATTTACCTCTTGAGCTAGAGCATAAAGCTTATTGGGCAATCAAAGAGCTCAACTTTGATTTCAAACTTGCTGGTGAGAAGAGGTTATTTGATATTAGCTCGCTTGATGAATGGAGAACTCAGGCATATGAAAATGCCAAGTTGTTCAAAGAAAAGGTTAAGAGGTGGCATGATAAAAGGATACAAAAGCATGAGTTCAATGTAGGTGATTATGTCTTGCTATATAATTCTCGTTTAAGATTTTTTGCACGCAAGCTTCTCTCTAAATGGGAAGGTCCCTATATTGTTGAGGAAGTATATCGTTCCGGTGCTATCAAGATCAACAACACGGAAGGTAATTTTCCGAGATTGGTAAATGGGCAGAGAATCAAGCATTATATCTCCGGTACTCCCATAAATATTGAAAGCAATATTATCAATACCATAACTCCGGAGGAGTACCTAAGGGATATTTATCAGCCTGTTTCAGACTCAGAAAACGAAGAGGTATGTGATTTGGTAAGTAAACCGACTCCAAAACTTTTCGAGTAGGATTTTTCTTCCGTTTTGGAATTTTTGAAAAAATAGAAAAATTTGAAGTAGTCCGGAAAGCGCACGAGGCGACAAGCCTGCGAGGCGCGGGCCACCCCCCCTGGTCGCGCCTGGGGGGCTTGTGGCCACCTCGTGTGCCTCCTCGGCTCCGTTTTCTTGCGGAGTACTCCTTCTGGTCGAAACAAAATCAATATATATTCTTCCGTAAGTTCTGACCCTCGTATCACGCAAATTTCCTCTGTTTTCGTTTCGAGCCTGTTTCTGCAGCAGATCTAGATTGCTATGACATCCCCAAAAGCTCCGAAGGACAAGATCTTCGAGAAGGTCATCAATCCCTACCTCACGGGAGTGCTGCAACACCCTCAATCTATCGAGATGTGTGAGGGGGTGTTGCACATCCGTGATGTTGAGGGGCCTAAGAAGACCGGAAGCATGGAGGCGAGGTTCGAAGCAATGGAGCAACAAGTCTTCAAGTGCCAAGGGATGGTGGAGCGTGGACTCAACGCCAACCACATGATGATCACAGAGTTCACCAACAATCACAAGATCGATGCCAATGACATCGGGAAGCACCTCTCCACGCACTATGACAGGATTGATCACCTCCAAGCCCAGATCTATGACCTGCAGAACCAAAACTGTGAGTATGAGTATAGATTTAAATCAATACAATTGGCTGCAGATTTGAGGATTCTGGAGACTCGGTCATCTTTCTATGATGGAGCACCTATGCCTTGGAAGACGGAGGATCAAACCCATGTTGCAACAACTCCACCACCATCACCTCCAAAGGAAGACAACTAAGCACGGGTATGGGCAATCCCCTTGGCTTGTGCCAAGATTGGGGGAGTTGCCCCGGTATCGTATCACCATCACATCTTTTGCCTTTACCTTTGTTTTAGTTTGTTCCTTTTCCGTTTTCTCTTTCTCTAGTAGATTAAAGGTCTTAGTGTTTTAGGCTTGAGTTTTTTTGTGTCACCCCCGATGTATTTGAGCCCGTGAGCCATATAATAAAGAGTGTCTTAGTTAAGGGCCTTGCCTCATGCCATGATCAAAATGATGAGAAAATAACAAAAGCATGAAAGATCATGTAATGATCTTATGGGAAGTGATGGCTTCAAATATAAAAATAATGATGATTGAAACTTGTTGTGGGTAGACAAACGTAGACCTTGGTCATTGTTGCAATTAATAGGAAGTGATAAAGAAGGAGAGGTTCACATATAAATATATCATCTTTGACACCATCTATGATTGTGAACACTCACTACACTATTACATGCTTAGAAGTGGATGTTGGACAAGGAAGGCAACATAATGAATTGTGTTTGCTTGGTTCCAAACAATGTTATATGATTAGAGATCCCTTAGCATGTGACGATTGCTTCCACCTCATATTAGCCAAACCTCCCGCACCAAGTAGAGATACTACTTGTGCATCCATAAACCTTCAACCCAGTTGTGCCATGAGAGTCCACCATACCTACCTATGGATTGAATAAGATCCTTCAAGTAAGTTGTCATCAGTGCAAGCAATAAAAATTGCTCCCTAATATGTATGATCTATTAATGCGTGGAAAATAAGCTTTGTACGAACCTGTGATGAGGAAGACATAAAAGCGACGGACTTCATAATAAAGTTCTTTATCACAGGAGGAAATATAAAGTGATGTTCCTCCACACTAAGAGGACACACATTCAAACCTCAAAAGCGCATGACAACCTCTGCTTCACTCTGCGAAGGGCCTATCTTGTACCTTTACTTTTTTCCCTTGAAAGAGTCATGGTGATCTTCACCAATTCCTTATCTCGCTTTTATCTTGGCTAACGGCATATGCTTGAGAAAGATCTATATTCATATGTCAACTTGGAAGTAAGTATTCATGAATTATTATTGTTGACATTACCCTTGAGGTAAATGGTTGGGAAGCAAAACTATAAGCCCCTATCTTTCTCTGTGTCCAGCGGAAACTTTGATCTCATGAGTACCACGTGAGTTGTAGCAATTGTAGATAACGAAAAGATGATTGAGTATGTGGATTTGCTTTACAAGCTCTTATTTGACTCTTTCCGATGTTGCGATAAATTGCAATTGCTTCATTGACTAAAGGCTATCGGTTGTTAATTCTTGGTAAGGTTCTTGATCCATACTTTACTTTGTGAAGGAATTGTCACTTTAGCATAAGAGTTGATATGATGGTATTGTTGTTCTGATCATGATCATGATGCCTGCATGTTCGTATCTTGTTTTGTGGACACCTCTCCCCTAAACATGTGGGCATGTTTATTGATCTAGGCTTTCGCTTGAGGACAAGCGAGGTCTAAGCTTGGGGGAGTTGATACGTCCATTTTGCATCATGCTTTCATGTTGATATTTATCGCTTTTTGGGATGTTATTACACTTCATGATACAATACTTATGCCTTTTCTCTCTTATTTTGCAAGGTTTACATGAAGAGGGAGAATGCCGACAACTGGAATTCTGGCCTGAAAAAGGAGCAAGTTTGAGATGCATATTCTGCGCAACTCCAAAAGCCGTGAAAATCAACATGGATTTTTTTTGGGATTTATAAAAAATACTCGGCCGAAGAAGTGACAGAGGGGCGCCAGCAGGAGGCCACAAGCCTGCTAGGCGCGGCCTACCCCCTAGCCATGCCTAGGGGGCTTGTGAGCTCCCTGCTGGCCCACTGACTCCCCCCATTGCTACAAGAAGGGTTTCTCTCTGGAAAAAATCAAGAGGAGGCTTTTCGGAGGATTCGCCGCCGCCACGAGGTGGAACTTGAGCAGAACCAATCTAGAGCTCCGGCAGGACGATCCTGCCGGGGAAACTTCCCTCCCAGAGGGGGAAATCGTCGCCATCGTCATCACCAACACTCCTCTCATCGGAGGGGACTCATCAACATCAACATCTTCATCAGCACCATCTCATCTCCAAACCCTAGTTCATCTCTTGTAACCAATCTCCGTCTCGCGACTCCGATTGGTACTTGTAAGGTTGCTAGTAGTGTTAATTACTCTTTGTAGTTGAGGCTAGTTGGATTACTTGGTGGAAGAGTGTATGTTCAGATCTTTGATGCTACTCATTAACTCTCTGGTCATGATTATAATTATGCTTTGTGAGTAGTTACTTTTGTTCCTGAGGACATGGGATAAATCTTGCTATAAGTAGTCATGTGAATTTGGTATTTGTTCGATATTTTGATGTGTTGTATGTTGTTTTTCCTCTAGTGGTGTTATGTGAACGTCGACTACATAACACTTCACCATTATTTGGGCCTAGTGGAAGGCATTGGGAAGTAGTAAGTAGATGATGGGTTGCTAGAGTGACACAAGCTTAAACCCTAGTTTATGCGTTGCTTCGTAAGGGGCTGATTTGCATCCACTAGTTTAATGCTATGGTTAGACTTTGTCTTAATTCTTCTTTCGTAGTTGCAGATGCTTGCGAGAGGGGTTAATCATAAGTGGGATGCTTGTCCAAGTAAGGGCAGTACCCAAGCGCCGGTCCACCCACATATCAAACTATCAAAGTAACGAACGTGAATCATATGAACATGATGAAAACTAGCTTGACAGAAATTCCCATGTGTCCTCGGGAGCGTTTTACCTCCTATAAGACTTTGTCCAGGCTTGTCCCTTGCTACAAAAGGGATTGGGCCACTTTGCTGCACCGTTGTTACTTTTGTTACTTGCTACTTGCTACGAATCATCTCACCACACAACTACTTGTTACCGATAATTTCAGTGCTTGCAGATATTACCTTGCTGAAAACCACTTGTCAGATCCTTCTGCTCCTCGTTGGGTTCGACACTCTTACTTATCGAAAGGACTACGATAGACCCCCTATACTTTTGGGTCATCAATACCTCTCTTCTTGGGTGATGGAGGTGGTTTAGGAGCGGACCAATCATCATGATTCTTAGCTATCTTGCCCATTAATTCTTCGGCATCGTCTGGTGTTCTTTCCCTGAAAACACAACCAGCACAACTATCCAGATAGGTTCTAGATTCATCGGTTAGACGAGCATAAAATATATCAAGCAATTCATTCTTAAGGATTCCATGTACCGGTCTAGCCTTAAGAAAAGTGCAATACCTCCCCCAAGCTTTAGGGAGGTGCTCATCCTGCAACTATTTAAAGTTATAAATTCTTTGCAAAGCAGCATGTTGCTTATGAGCAGGAAAATATTTAGCAACAAAAGATTGAGCTAAATCTTGAGGACTCTTAATGGAACCACATGGTAGTGCATCATACCATGCTTTAGCATCTTCCTTTAAAGAGAAAGGAAGTAGCTTAGTAACATAATAATTTCTCTTCATGTCCTCTGTAGTGAATAAACCACCCAACTCAGTGAGTTTGGTATGGTGTGCAATAGCATCATCATTTTCTCTGCCATGAAAGGGATCAGCTTCAACTGTGGATATAAGTGAAAGATCAACAGAGAAATCAAAATCAGCATCCTCAATGCAAATAGGAGATGAAGCAAATTTAGGATCAGGAGTAAATTTGTTCTTCATAGAATGCTTTTCAAGGAGCTTCTTAACAGAAGCAGGGCCAGAGTCAGCACACTCTGTAAGTTCCCTGCATAAATCATTATCAAGTTCAATATAATCATCATCAAGAATTCTTTCCTTGAGACCACTCAAGTCTGGGTAACCAAAAGAATTACCAATAGGGTAGCGTGTAACAGGAAGTTCAATTCCAGACTGCTTAGCAGCCTTAGCAATCTGAGACTCAATAAAATAACAAATTAAACTAGGCTTATCAATAGTAGCGGAAGCATCATCAAAAGTATCAGGCATAGTAACAGACTCGGTAGAAGCAGCATGTGATGGTGGTGAAGCAAACTTACTCATAACGGAAGGTGAATCAAGTGTAGCGCTAGTGCTAAGAACCGTACCTTTTCTCGTAGTGGATGGTAAAATTGGAACCTTGGGGACTCCTTTCTTACCCATAGTGAATAAATCGCAGCAAGCAAAATAACTCCAGGTAGACTTGTAAATAAATCTATGCTCCCCAACAACGATGCCAGAAAATGGTCCTGATAACCCACAAGTGTAGGGGATCGCAACAGTTTTCGCGGGTAAGATAACCCAATTTATGGATTCGACACAAGGGGAGCCAAAGAATATTTATAAGCTTTAACAGTTGAGTTGTCAATTCAACCACACCTGAAAGGTACTTGCTTGACCAAGAAATATTAGTAGCAACGGTGATATGGAAGTGATGGTGGCAACGGAGATAATAGTGGCAAAGCAACGAAAGTAAAACAGTGAAAGTAAAGCAACTTGTGACTAGCAATATTAAAACACTGTAGGCTAGGGAGATGGATGGTTGGTCATGGATGAGAGATATCATGTATTTCACTTGGGGCAAGGCACATAGAAAAGTAATGATCATCTAGGCATATATCAAACATTAGGCATGTATCCCAAGGTAGTCGTGCGTGCTTGCAATAAGAACTTGCACAACATCTTTTGTCCTACCATCCCGCTATCAACGGGGCCAAAAGGAACTTATGGAGATTAAGGTGCTCCAGTCAAAGAGCACCAGAACAACGCATTAACAATCAATGGATGCATGGAATCCTGAAACTATAGTCTATCCCCTTTGGTGTCCCGAGCTGTCACCATTGGGATCGCCGGTTCCGAACTATAATAGGTGCATACTACTCATAGATAGGATCTAGAACACAAATATATTCATGAAAACATGAGGTATTCAGATCTGAAATCATGGCACTCGGGCCCAAAGTGACAAGCATTAAGAGTAACAAGTAGTAGCAAAGATGATAAACACCATAGTAGATGATAGGCAACATGCCCCCAACAATCCGACGAACTATTACATGATCTAACTCATCCAATCTCTCCCATCCCCTTCACCTACAGCAGGGAATTACTCACTCATGATGAGAGAAGCCATGGGAGGATGATGGAGTGGTGATGGTGATGACGATGGCGACGATTTCCCCTCCCCGGAGGCCAAAACAGCCTCCAGATTAGCTCTCCTGAAGAAGAACCGAGGGTGGCAGCGTCTCCGCATCGAGAACTTGCAAAACGATTTCTGCTCTCGGATTTCTGCGTCACGGGTAAAAATAGGATCCAAAGTAGGGCACCAGAGGGGGTGGGCCCCACCCAGGCGGCCTCCCGACGCGGCCAGGGGCAGGCCACACCCACAGGTCGCCTAGGGGCCCTGTGGCTCCCCTCTGGCCCATCTTCTGGCCCATGGTTCCTTCCGGTGCATGGATTTTCTCTATTTTTTATGGGAATTTTCCGAGACGTCTAAAGATCCATTTTCCTGCGCACAAGAAAACCAAACAAACAGCTCTGCTGAAAACAGCATCAGTCCGGGTTAGTTTCATTCAAATCATGCAAGAATGAGGCCAAAACAATAGCAAAAGTGTTTGGAAAAGTCGATGCGTTTGAGACGTATCAGGACCCTACCCGACGACCATGTCACCGGAGGGAGCTGATGACCCACAAGTATAGGGGATCAATCGTAGTCCTTCCAATAAGTAAGAGTGTCGAACCCAACGAGGAGCAGAAGGCTCTGATAAGCGGTTTTCAGCAAGGTAATAACCGCAAGCACTGAAAGTAGCGGTAACAAGTGATGGTGTAGCGAGGTGAAACGTAACAAGCAAAAAGTAACAAGTAGTAGCAGCGGTGCAGCAAGTGGCCCAATCCGTTCTGTAGCAAGGGACAAGCCTGAACAAAGTCTTATAGGAGGAAAAACGCTCCCGAGGACACACGGGAATTTCTGTCATGCTAGTTTCATCATGTTCATATGATTCGCGTTCATTACTTTGATAGTTTGATATGTGGGTGGACCGATGCTTGGGTACTGCCCTTACTTGGACAAGCATCCCACTTATGATTAACCTCTCTCACAAGAATCCGCAACTACAAAAGAAGAATTAAGACAACGTCTAACCATAGCATTAAACTAGTGGATCCAAATCAGCCCCTTACAAAGCTTCAGTCACTCCAGCAACCCATCATCTACTTACTACTCCCCAATGCCTTCCTCTAGGCCCAAATATGGTGAAGTGTTATGTAGTCGACGTTCACATAACACCACTACAGGAAAAGACAACATACAGCATATCAAAATACCGAACGAATATCAAATTCACATGACTATTATCAGCATGACTTATCCCATGTCCTCAGGAACAAAAGTAACTACTCACAAAGCATAATCATACTCATGATCAGAGGTGTAATGAATAGCATCAAGGATCTGCACATAAAATCTTCCACCAAGTAATCCAACTAGCATCAACTACAAAGAGTAATAAACACTACTAGTAACCTTACAAGTACCAATCGGAGTCGTGAGACGGAGATTGGTTACAAGAGATGAACTAGGGATTGGAGAGGAGATGGTGCTGATGAAGATGTTGATAAAGATGCCTCCCCTCCGACGAGAGGAGTGTTGGTGATGACGATGGCGAACGATTTCCCCCTCCGGGAGGGAAATTTCCCCGGCAGGATCGTCCTGCCGGAGCTCTAGATTGGAGCTGCTCAAGTTCCGCCTCGTGGCGGCGGCGAAACCACGAAAAAGCTCCCGAATGATTTTTTCTGGAACGAAACCCTTCAAATAGCAAAAGAGGGGGGCTAGTGGGCCGTCACGGAGCCCACAAGCTTGCCCTCCGCCACCAGGGGGGTGGCGGTGGCAGGGCTTGTGGCGCCCTGGTGGCCCCCCTCCGGTACTTCTTTCGTCTAGTATTTTTTTATATAATCCCAAAAAAATCCACGTAACTTTTCACGGCATTTGGAGATGTGCAGAATAGTGGACTAAGATTTGCTCCTTTTCCAGTCCAGAATTCCAGCTGCCTGAATTCTCCATCTTCAAATAAACCTTGCAAAATAAGAGAGAAAATGCATAAATATGGTACCACAAAGTAATATAACAGCCCATAAAGCAATAAATATCAACATGAAAGCATGATGCAAAATGGACGTATCAACTCCCCCAAGCTTAGACCTCGCTTGTCCTCAAGCGAAAACCAAGTTCCATAAACATGTCCACATGTTTGGGGATGAAGGTGTCGATAAAACATAATACGGACATGAGGGCATCATGATCACACATAGAACAGCAATACATCATAAAGATTCTTATGGGAAAGTAACAATTCCTTCACAAATCAAAGCATGAGGCAAAAACATTACCGAGAAGTAACCAACAAGAGTACAAAGTCATTGAAGCAATTGCAATTTATCACAACATCAGAAAGAGTCTAATAAGAGCTTGTAAGGAAAACCCACATACTCAATCATCTCTTTTGTTTTCCACAATTGTTACAACTCACGTGGTACTCATGGTGTCAAAGTTTCAGCTGGACATAGAGGAAGATTGGGGCTTATAGTTTTGCCTCCCAACGATTTACCTCAAGGGTAACGTCAACAATAATAAAGCATAAGTACTCAACTCCAAGTTGATATATGAATATATATCTTTCCCAAGCATGTGACGATAGCCAAGACAAAGGCAAAAATAGGGAATTGGTGAAGATCACCATGACTCTTACAAGGGCAAAAAGTAAAGGTACAAGATAGTCCCTTCGCAGAGGGAAGCGGAGGTTGTCATGTGCTTTTGGGGTTTGGATGTGTGTCCTCTTAGTGCGGAGGAACGTCACTTTATATTGCCTCCTGTGATAAAGAACTTTATTATGCAGTCTGTCGCTTTTATGTCTTCCTCATCACAGGTTCGTACAAAGCTTATTTTCCACACACTAATAGATCATACATATTAGAGAGCAATTTTTATTGCTTGCACCGATGACAACTTACTTGAAGGATCTTATTCAATCCATAGGTAGGTATGGTGGACTCTCATGGAAAAACTGGGTTGGAGGTTTATGGAGGCACAAGTAGTATCTCTACTTGGTGCGGGAGTTTTGGCTAATGTGAGGTGGAAGTAATCGTCACATGCTAAGGGATCTCTAATCATATAACATTGTTTGGAACCAAGCAAACACAATTCATTATGTTGTCTTCCTTGTCCAACATCTACTCCTAAGCATGTAATAGTTTGGTGAGTGCTCACAATTGTAAAAAGTGTCTAAGATGATATATTTATATGTGAACCTATCTTTCCTTTTTACTTCTTATTAATTGCAACAATGACTGAGGTCTATGTTGATTTATTCTCAACAAGTTTCAATCATCATACGTGTCATATGTGAAGCTATCACTTTCCATAAGATCGTCTCATGATCTTTCATGCTATCGTTCTTTTCATACCTTTGATCATGGCACAAAGCAAAGCCCTTGACTAAGATACTCTTTATTATATAGCTCGCAAGCTCGAATACATCGGGGGAGAGACAAAAGCAAAAGACTCAAACTAAACACTAAAGACTTATTCCTCTAAGAGAAGAAATAAAAACTGAAAAGGAAAGAACTAAAACAAAGGTAAAAGCAAAAGATATAAAGGTGATACAATACCAGGGCAACTCCCCCAAGCTTGGCAGAAGCTAAGGGGATTGCCCATACCAATGCTTAGTTGTCTTCCTTTGGTGGTGATGGTGGTGGAGTTGTTGAAACAGTCTTGAGCTTGTCTAATTTCCACTTCAGCAAAAATTTCTGCTCCCTCAGATCGTCATTTTCCTCCTCAAGTTTCAACACTCTATTGCAAAGTTCCTGCTTACTCTCCTACAATAAATGAGAAGGGATAAACAGGGTCTTAGGCTTCTTCCTATGGTCAGGGAGGCTTGACTTCTTGAACTCCACATGAGTGCGTCCAGGTTGAGGTAGAGGAGCCTCCTCTTCATCGGAACTCGTTTGTTCCTTCCCCTTGGGCTCATAATCCTCTTCCTCGTCAGTGGTCCAGACATATGGTTCCAAGTCCCCATAGACCTTGGGGTTAGCAAGGTAGTCAGCCACATAGCTCTCCCCCTATGAATCCTGAGAAGACATCTTGACCTAGATCTGCGGCAGAAACAGGCTCGAAACGAAAACAGAGGACAACTGCGTGATATGGAGATCAAAACCTTCGGGCAAGTATATATTGATTTTTTTCTGGACCAGAAGGAGTGCTCCGCAAGAAAACGGAGTCTGGGGGGCACACGAGGTGCCCACAAGCCCTCCCTCCGCCACCAGGGGGTAGGGGCGGGTCCAAGCTTGTAGCCGCCTCGTGTGCTCTCTGGACTGCTTTTTATTTTTCTAATTTTCCAAAAAATCCAAAACGGAGGAAAATTCCTATTGGGAAAGCGTCGGAGTCCAATTTCTTACCGAAACAGATACCTCTTCGTTTTCAGGGTCTGAAACAGGCTGATAAACATCCCTTATGTACTCCTCCGGAGTTATGACATTGATGATATTGGTCTCAACATTTATGGGAGTACCAGAGATGTAATGCTTGATTCTTTGCCCATTTACCACTCTAGGAAAATTTCCTTCCGTGTTATTGATTTTGATGGCACCGGAACGATATACTTCCTAGATAACATAGGGACCTTCCTATTTAGAGAGAAGCTTGCCTGCAAAGAATCTCAAACGATAATTGTATAGCAGGACATAATCACCTACATTGAACTCTCGTTTTTGTATTCGTTTATCATGCCATCTCTTAACCTTTTCCTTGAACAACTTGGCATTCTCATATGCATGGGCTCTCCATTCATCTAACGAGCCGATATCAAACAACCGCTTCTCACCGGCAAGTTTGAAATCAAAGTTGAGCTCTTTGATTGCCCAATAAGCTTTGTGTTCCAGCTCAAGAGGTAAATGACAGGCCTTACCGTAAACCATTTTATACGGTGACATGCCCATGGGATTCTTATAAGCAGTCATATAAGCCCATAGTGCATCGTCAAGTTTGCTAGACCAGTTCTTTCGAGATCTATTGACGGTCTTTTGTAGGATCAACTTGATCTCCATATTACTCAACTCCACTTGACCACTAGACTGAGGATGATAAGGAGATGCAACTCTATGGTTGACATCATACTTAGCGAGCATCTTGCGGAAAACACCATGAATGAAGTGTGAACCGACATCAGTCATCAGATATCTAGGGACTCCAAATCTTGGGAAAATGACTTCCTTAAGCATCTTAATAGAGGTGTGGTGATCAGCATTTTTAGTGGGGATAGCTTCTACCCACTTAGTAACGTAATCCACAGCAACTAAGATGTGAGTGTACCCATTGGAACTCGGGAAGGGTCCCATATAATCAAAGCCCCAGACATCAAATGGTTCAATGACAAGTGAATAGTTCATAGGCATTTCCTGACACTTACTGATGTTCCCTATTCTTTAGCATTCGTCACAAGACAAGACAAACTTACGGGCATCCTTGAAGAGAGTGGGCCAATAGAAACCTGATTGCAATACCTTATGGGCAGTTCTATCTCCAGCATGGTGTCCTCCATAGGCTTCGGAATGACACTTCTGCAAGATCTGTCCCTGTTCATGTTCAGGCACACAACGTCTAATAACACCATCTACTCCTTCCTTATAAAGGTGAGGATCATCCCAAAAGTAGTGTCTCAAATCAAAGAAGAATTTCTTCTTTTGCTGATAGGTGAAATTGGGTGGTATGTATTTGGCTAGGATATAGTTTGCGTAATCGGCATACCACGGTGCACTATGTGAAGTGCGAATGACATTCAATTGCTCATCAGGAAAGCTGTCATCAATAGGTAGTGGGTCATCAAGGACATTCTCTAGCCTAGACAAGTTATCTGCTACAGGGTTATCAGCACCCTTTCGGTCAACGACGTGCAAATCAAATTCCTGTAGCAGGAGAACCCATATGATCAGCCTAGGCTTAGCGTCCTTCTTCTCCATAAGGTACTTAATAGCAGCATGATCAGAGTGAATAGTGACTTTGGAGTCAACTATATAAGATCTGAACTTTTCACATGCAAACACGACTGCTAAAAATTCCTTCTCCGTAGTGGCATAGTTTCTTTGGGCATTGTCTAGAGTTTTACTAGCGTAGTGAATGACATTCAACTTCTTGTCAACTCTTTGTCCTAGAACAGCACCAACAGCATAATCACTAGCATCGCACATGATTTCAAAGGGAAAGTTCCAGTCAGGTGGTTGAACAATAGGTGCGGTTATCAAAGCCCTCTTAAGTATTTCGAAAGCTTCCTCACAATCCTCATCAAAAACAAAAGGAACATCCTTCTGCAAGAGGTTGGTAAGAGGCCTAGAAATCTTAGAGGAGACTTTAATGAACCTTCTATAGAAACCAGCATGACCTAGGAAACTTCGTATACCTCTGATATCTGTGGGGCAAGGCATTTTCTCAATTGCATCAACCTTAGCCTTATCAACTTCAATGCCTCTCTAAGAAATTTTGTGTCCTAAGACGATACCTTCGTTAACCATAAAGTGGCACTTCTCCCAATTCAAGACGAGGTTGGTATCTTCGCATCTCTGTAAGACTCGATCAAGGTTGTTGAGGCAATCGTCAAAGGAAGACCCGTAAACAGAGAAGTCATCCATGAAAACCTCGACAATCTTTTCACAAAAGTCAGAGAATATAGCCATCATACATCTTTGGAAGGTGGCAGACGCATTGCATAAGCCAAAAGGCATACGTCTATAAGCAAAGGTACCAAAGGGGCAGGTGAAAGTGGTTTTCTCCTGATCAGATTGTGCAACAGGTATTTGCGAGAAACCTGAATAACCATCTAGAAAGCAGAAGTGTGTGTGTTTTGATAGCCTTTCTAGCATTTGGTCGATAAACGGCAAAGGATAATGATCTTTCCTGGTTGCCTTGTTCAGTTTCCAGAAGTCTATCACCATCCTATAGCCAGTAATAATCCTTTGTGGGATTAGTTCATCTTTATCATTAGGAACGACGGTGATACCTCCCTTCTTAGGTACGCAATGTACTGGACTTACTCAATCACTATGAGCAACATGATAAATGATTCCTGCTTCCAGAAGCTTTAATATTTCTTTTCTAACGACCTCTTTCATCTTAGGATTCAATCTCCTTTGATGATCAGCAACTGGTTTGAAGTCAGGATCAGTTTTAATCTTGTGCTGACATAGAGTAGGACTAATACCCTTAAGATCATCAAGACTATATCCAATAGCAACACGGTGCTTCCTTAGAGTTCTTAGTAACTTCTTCTCTTCGTGCTCTGAGAGGAGAGCACTAATAATAACAGGATATATCTCCTTCTCATCAAGATAGGCATACTTAAGAGTATCAGGCAACTGTTTAAGCTCGAACACAGGATCACCCTTCGGTGGGGGAGGATCCCCAAGCAGTTCAACAGGCAAATTATTCTTGAGAATAGGATATTGTTCTAAGACAATTTTATCTATCTCATCTCTCTCCTCCATATGCATATCATTTTCATGCTCAAGCAGATATTGCTCTAAAGGATCCGTAGGAGGTACGGCAACAGAGGAAGAGCAATAATTTCATCTCTACCAGACGACTCTCTTTCATGGGGTTGTCTTCCAAACTTGGAGAAGTTAAATTCATGAGACACACCCTCGAAACTAACTGTGACGGTCTGATTAATGCAATCAATGTGAGCATTGACAGTGTTGAGAAAGGGTCTAACAAATTTGATGGGACAAAAGCTATCCTGTGCAGTACCAAGGACGAGGAAATCAGTAGGATACTTCGTCTTACCACACAGGACTTCGACGTCTCTCAGAATTCCCAGAGGGCAGATAGTGTCTCTATTAGCTAGCGTAATAGTGACATCAATGGGTTCTAACTCGGCAGGTGAAATCTCATCTTTGATTTCATCATATAGAGAACGGGGTATTGCACTAACACTAGCTCCCATATCGCATAAACCATGGTAACAGTGATCTCCTATCTTGACAGAAACAACGGGCAGGCAAACTACAGGTCCGTGTTTGTCTTTCGCATGAGGTTTAGCAATTCTTGCGGAGTCCTCACAGAATTTGATAACATGCCCGTCTACGTCCTCGGCTAAGAGATCTTTGATAATAGCAACACTAGGTTCAACTTTGATCTCCTCAGGGGGTGCAAGTGGTCTAATGTAACCCCTACGTATCACAGTTGGAGCTTTAGAATAATCCTTTATCCTAGCAGGGTATGGTGGTTTCTCAGTGTAAGCACAAGGAACAACAGGATCACTAAAAGCAATGACTTTCTCCTCAACTAGATTGGTTTTGGCTATGTTGATTTCTACAGGAGGATGATATTTAAACCACTTCTCTTTGGTAAGATCAACATGAGCAGCAAAAGATTCACATAGAGAAGCTACTATCTCAGAGTCAAGTCCATACTTAGCGCTAAAATCTCTAGAAGTGTTTGTCTCAACAAAAGATTTAACGCAATCAAACTGGAAATTCTTACCTGACTCCTTACCTTCCTCCAGCTCCCAATCTTCAGAGTTGCGTTTGATTCTCTCCAATAAATTCCACTTGTGATCAATATCCTTCTTCATAAAAGAACCGGTACAAGAAGTGTCAAGCATGGTACGATCTTCATGAGAAAGCCAAGCATAAAAGTTTTGAGTGATGATTTCTCTCGAGAGCTCATGATTGGGGCATGAATATAGCATTGATTTAAGCCTCCCCCAAGCTTGAGCTATGCTTTCCCTGTCACGAGGCCAAAAGTTATAAATAAAGTTCCGATCACGATGTACTAAATGCATAGGATAGAACTTTTGATGAAATTCCAATTTCAACCGATTGTAGCCCCATGATCCAGTATCATCACATAGCTTATACCATGTCAACCCCTTATCCTTCAAAGATAAAGGAAATACTTTCTTCTTTACCTCATCCTCGGGCAAACCTGCAAGCTTAAATAAACCACAAACTTCATCTACATAGATCAGATGTAAGTCTGGATGTGAAGATCCATCTCCTGTGAAAGGATTAGCCACCAGTTTCTCAAGCATACCCGAAGTAATTTCATAAAAGATATTTTCAGTAGGTACCTCAGGTCGAGGAACAACTCCTCGTGCTTCCGTTCGTGGTGAAGATACCCTGAACAAACTCCTCAAAGGAACAGTTTCCATAGTGACAAGTGACAATAAACTTCAGCACAGTATAAAAATGTTTCCTTACCAATTTCCACTTACCAAAGGCGCTTCACTCCCCGGCAACGGCGCCAGAAAAGATTCTTGATGACCCACAAGTATAGGGGATCAATCGTAGTCCCTTCGATAAGTAAGAGTGTCGAACCCAACGAGGAGCAGAAGGCTCTGATAAGTGGTTTTCAGCAAGGTAATAATTGCAAGCACTGAAAGTAGCGGTAACAAGTGATGGTGTAGCAGGTGAAACGTAACAAGCAAAAAGTAACAAGTAGTAGCAACGGTGCAGCAAGTGGCCCAGTCCCTTTTGTAGCAAGGGACAAGCATGAACAAAGTCTTATCGGAGGAAAAACGCTCCCGAGGACACACGGGAATTTCTGTCATGCTAGTTTCATCATGTTCATATGATTCGCGTTCGTTACTTTGATAGTTTGATATGTGGGTGGACCGGCGCTTGGGTATTGCCCTTACTTGGACAAGCATCCCACTTATGATTAACCTCTCTCGCAAGAATCCGCAACTACAAAAGAAGAATTAAGACAACGTCTAACCATAGCATTAAACTAGTAGATCCAAATCAGCCCCTTACGAAGCAACGCTTAGACTGGGGTTTAAGCTTCTGTCACTCCACAACCCATCATCTACTTACTACTCCCCAATGCCTTCCTCTAGGCCCAAATATGGTGAAGTGTTATGTAGTCGACGTTCACATAACACCACTAGAGGAAAAGACAACATACAGGATATCAAAATACCGAACGAATATCAAATTCACATGACTATTATCAGCATGACTTATCCCATGTCCTCAGGAACAAAAGTAACTACTCACAAAGCATAATCATGATCAGAGGTGTAATGAATAGCATCAACGATCTCAACATAAACTCTTCCACCAAGTAATCCAACTAGCATCAACTACAAAGAGTAATCAACACTACTAGTAACCTTACAAGTACCAATCGGTGTCGTGAGATGGAGATTGGTTACAAGAGATGAACTAGGCATTGGAGAGGAGATGGTGCTGATGAAGATGTTGATGAAGATGCCTCCCCTCCGACGAGAGGAGTGTTGGTGATGACGATAGCGACGATTTCCCCCTCCGGGAGGGAAATTTCCCCGGCAGGATCGTCCTACCGGAGCTCTAAATTGGATCTGCTCAAGTTCCGCCTCGTGGCGGTGGCGAAACCACGAAAAAGCTCCTGAATGATTTTTTCTGGAACGAACCCTTCATATAGAAAAAGAGGGGGCTAATGGGCCGTCAGGGAGCCCACAAGCTTGCCCTCCGCCACCAGGGGGGTGGCGGTGGTAGGGCTTGTGGCGCCCTGGTGGCCCCCCTCCGGTACTTCTTTCGCCCAATATTTTTTATATAATCCCAAAAAATTCCACGTAACTTTTCAGGGCATTTGGAGATGTGCAGAATAGTGGACTAAGATTTGCTCCTTTTCCAGTCCAGAATTCCAGCTGCCTGAATTCTCCCTCTTCAAATAAACCTTACAAAATAAGAGAGAAAAGGCATAAATATGGTACCACAAAGTAATATAACAGCCCATAAAGCAATAAATATCAACATGAAAGCATGATGCAAAATGGATGTATCAGGAGCCGCTCTGAGGAGCTGCACACAAGGGGGGGCGGCGACGGCCTGGAGGAACCCTAACAAGGGCTATTGCATGAACGAGGTGAGTAAAGGAGATCGAGGGGATCACGCACTGGGTGTCGCCTGTGTCTTTTTTTGTGCGTGGGGTTAGGGGCCTGCCAGTTGCATTTTTTATGTAAGAGCATCTCTAGTAGACCCCGTATATCGTCGACCCACAAATGTCGTTTGCAGTTCGTGGAAAAACATTTTTGTTGGCCGATGTGGGCGGCGTCCAAGCAGAGAGAATATCCTTTTATACGGGTCCGTTCTGTGGGGGTCTGCTTGGCCGCCGCTAATGCGGGGCCGTAAATGTGTTATTTGCCTTCCAATTTCGAGCATGAAAACACATGTATTTGCTTCTTTATTTTCTTCAAAGGCATTATATACATAATAATTCACCAAAGTATTGCTAAAATAGCAAGACCAAAGAAAACAAGAACCACAATTAGGCATTTTAGGAGATATCCAACTTTCATAACTGCTCCCACTAGTTGGATCAACATCTTCTCCATGCATTCGTTGTTGATTTGCGGATTCTTGATCCTACATTCTTCATTCTTAGGCTTTGATTCTAAAGAATTATACATTGCTTCCCCTCTAATTTCTTTTCTAATTGCACATGCAGCTGCATCATTAGCCTCAATTATACTAAAGAGTGCACGAACATCTATTAAGTTTCTTTCTATCAATAAATCGATGTATTCTTCTTCCCAATATCAAAATGAGCATCCACCTTCCTACACACACGAACACCTCAATAAGCTACCAAAATTTAACCAAATAAGTTGACATAGCCGAACAGAAAGAAGAACATACCCCGTCGTTATTGCATTTGAAGAATACCCATCTGAGGTGTTGCTGCGTGCTAGACGTGAGCCACAACACTATCTTTGTGCACTCGTCGCACTGTATGAGCGACATCGTCAAGTTGGCGAGCCGCTACGCAACCACCAAGCCCGGGCGACGCCTGGAAGAGTCCTTGCCGCAAACCGAGACGGTGACTAGAGGATGAACCAGTACCTGCATGCGGTGCTGGCACTTTGTCGGGGCTGTGCGGGGTGCTCCCCAACCAATCCATGGCTTTGGCGCAGCCGTCGGTGGCCGAAAAAGCCAAATCCGATGGCCGCGACAAACAACTTCCGATCTGCAGCTTTCCGGCCAGCCGAGGCACGAGGGAGTGGTGTTGGGGAACGTTGCATGGGAAACAAAAAAAATTCTACGCACACGCAATACCTATCCATGGTGATGATCATCTACGAGAGGGAGATTGAATCTACATACCCTTGTAGATCGCTAAGCGGAAGCGTATATAATGCGGTTGATGTAGTGGAACATCTTCGCGATCCGAATTGCAGCCCCTCCCGCGATCTCATCACGATCCGTCCCGCGATCCCATCACGATCCCATCACGATCCATCCTGATCTAGTGTCGAACGGACGGCACCTCCGCGTTCAGCACACGTACAGCTCGATGACGATCTCCGCCTTCTTGATCCAGCAAGAGGGGCGGAGAGGTAGATGAGTTCTCCAACACGGCGGCATGGTGGTGGTGGTGAACTCATTCAGCAGGGCTTCGCCTAAGCACCGTCGAAAACTGATCTAGAGGAAGAACAGATCTAGAGAGAAGTGGAGGGAGCACGTGGCAATTAGGGTTAGCCCTCACCTCTAAAACCTCTAGTATATATAGGAGGAGGAGAGGAGAGGAGGCAGACTTGGCCTCCAATCCAAGGAGGTTCGGCCGAACCATAAGGGAGGAATCCACCTCCCACAAGGGAGGTGGAATCCAATTAGGTCTCCTTCCTAATTTGGCATTTTTGCCTTTTTCCTTTATCCTTTTCACATGGGCCCTTGAGAGAGACTTAGGCCAGCCCACCAAGGGCTGATCCACCTCCTCTCATAGCCCATGAGCCCCTCCCGGTGGTCCCTCGGCACCCTCCCGGCACTCCCGGTACACTACCGATGAGTCCGAAACTTTTTCGGTGACCAAAACATGACTTCCTATATATCAATCTTTACCTTCGAACCATTCCGGAGCTCCTCGTGACGTCCTGGATCTCATCCGGGACTCTGAACAACCTTCGGTCACCAACACCTATAACTCAACTATACCGAAACATCACCGAACCTTAAGTGTGCAGACCCTGCGGGTTCGAGAACTATGCATACATGACCTGAGACACTCCCCGATCAATAACCAATAGCGGGACCTGGATGTCCATATTGGCTCCTACATATTCTACAAAGATCTCTATCGGTTGAACCTCTATGTCAAGGATTCAGTTAATCTTGTATGTTATTCCCTTTGTCCTTCGGTATGTTACTTGCCCGAGATTCGATCGTCGATATCTCTATACCTAGTTCAATCTCGTTACTGGCAAGTCTCTTTACTCGTTCCGTAATACAAGATCCCATGACTAACTTCTTAGTCACATTGCTTGCAAGGCTTATTGTGATGTTGTATTACCGAGTGGGCCCCGAGATACCTCTCCGTTACACGGAGTGACAAATCGCAGTCTTGATCCATGCCAACCCAACAGACACCTTTGGAGATACCTGTAGAGCACCTTTATAGTCACCCAGTGACATTGCCACGTTTGATAACCCACAAGGTATTCCTCCGGTGTCCGGGAGTTGCATGATCTCATGGTCATAGGACCAGATACATTGACATGCAGAAAACAGTAGCAATAAACTGACACGATCATATGCTCATAGTTTTGGGTCTTGTCCATCACATCATTCTCCCAATGATGTGATCCCGTTATCAAATGACAACACTTGTTTATGGTCAGGAAACCTTGACTATCTTTGATCAACGAGTTAGTCAACTAGAGGCTCACCAGAGACAGTGTGTTGTCTATGTATCCACACATGTATTTGAGTTTCCAATAAATACAATTATAGCAAGGATAATAAACGATTATCATGAACAAGGAAATATAATAATAACCAATTTATTATTACCTCTAGGGCATATTTTCAACAAGTGGTGGAGGTCAATCTAGGGCGTGTGGTGGCCTGCCGGCGTGACCCCTGCGGCTGGTACGGCCGGAATCTAAGGCGGCGCCCGACGGCGGTGGGTGGGGGAAAAGCGTGGGCTGAAATGTCCCACGCACCAACCGCTCCCGATATATACACGACACCGACGGGGCGAGGGGGGGAACCTGCGTTTTCGCGGGTTGGGGTGGGCATTATGTCGCGTCCCGCAAAACAAATTACTGGTTGGACGCGTTTGCAGGATCTGGTCGGACAACTTTTTCCACCCCGATCCGTATTTTGGCAGTTATTTACGGGTCGGGATATCTTACGGGGTCTGCTAGAGGTGCTTTAATATGGTCAAACAATAGTGTCATTTCGCTTACCCCTTCAGGTTTAAGTGAGAAGTTGCGGGAAGCATGTGTCCCCATCTTTTTTCCATTGCCAAGGAAGGGAGGATGAAAATAACTTAAGCTAACTTTTACTTCCTTCATTCCTAAGTACTTCCTCGTTTTTAAATATAAGTCTTTCTAGAAATTACACTACAGACTAGATACAAAGCAAATTGATTGAATCTATACACTAAGATATGTCTATATATATCTGTATGTAGTCCGTAGTGAAATATCTAGAAAGACTTATACTCCCTCCGTTCTTAAATATAAATCTTTTTAGACATTCCAATAAGGGACTACATGCGGAACGAAATGAGTGAATCTACACTATAAAATATATCTATATACATCCTTATGTAATATAATAATAGAATCTCCAAAAAGACTTATATTTAGAAACGGATGGACCATTTAGGAACGGAGAAAGTATAAGTCTTTTTAAAAGTTTCATTAGGAAACTATATACTTTAAAAGTGTAGATTTATTCATTTTGTTTCGTATGTAATCTCTGAGTAAAATCTCTAAAAAGACTTAGGGAGTAAAAAACAAGTTCTTTTCCATTTTTAGTTTATTTTAATAATAAGCTACTAGAAGCTGAAGAAAAAACTGATCCTAAATGTGGATGCAGCCCTACCTAGAAACTCATCGTCCCTAGCTATTGCAGCTGTGTGTAGGGATTTCAACGGAAACTTTTTGGGTGCCTCGGCGATCACTTTAACAAGTGTTGATGTCCCGGTCACCTGGACACTCTTGAGGCTTTAGCAATCCGGGAAACACTGTCATTAGAGGATGACCTTTATGAGCCAAGGATCTATGTTGGTTCTGATTGCAAGAATATCATCGATGATATAAAGCAGAGGACCGCTGCAGTGGATGAAGCTATTATTAGGAAATTTATAGACCTGTCTATACTTTTTACTTCTTGTTATTTTAGCCATGAATTTATAAGCTCTAATACCGAAACATAAAATTTAACGAAGCATGCTCTTTCATTTGGGATTGGTCTTTTGTCTCTGTAAACATTTTAACGAGTTAAACAAAAAGTTTCGCAAGATTGTCTAATACGGAGTAAAACTTGCACGGCACAAAACTTGGAGAAACGAAAACACCAACGAGGCCGAAACCCCGATAGAGCACAGCGGCGAGGCCTATCCAATCCTCTCTCCATGCACCATCGCGGCTCACTCCTTCCCAGCCACACTACCCACCACCACGACACCAACGCTCCACGCTCTACCTGTCGGGGGCAAACCTCCCCGACCAATGCTGCTACCATTCTCCGGCCGCGCGAGCGGCGCGAGGCCGCCACCTACCACGGCGCGCCGCGCCCGTACTACCATGCGGTGACGCCCGAAGCCGCAACACCAAGCCGCTTTGATTGCCTCGCCGCCGCACGCACGCACATGCAGTTTCCCCCGTCGGTTTTGGTTTTGGGAAGCTTCTAGAGGTTATAGACGTTTTTTTATGAATTTGGAGAACTTCTAGAAGGTTCCTTGCATCATTTTTTCTTCTTTTTCATTTTTTTCTTTCTGTTACTTTTTTCTCACCTGTTTCTGTTTCAAAAAATGTTCTGGATTTTCCAAAAATGTTTTGAATTTCCAAAAATTGTTCTTCAAATTCATTTTTTCGCTTTTTTAGAAAATGTTCTAAATTTTAAATAGTTTTCGTTTTTAAAAAACATTCATCACTTCAAAAAATGTTCAGGGTTTTAAAAATTATTCGGTACTTTCAGAAAATGTTCGATACTTTAATTGTTTTTGGTACTTTTAGAAAATGTTTGAAATATCATTTTTTTATTATTTTTAAACTAAGTTCATGTTTGAAAATGGTTCTTAAATTTCGAAAAATGTTCCTGCTATTAAAAAATATCAAATTTCAAAAAATCGATGTTTTTCAAACAGTGTTCATATATTCGAAAAATGTTCTCGATTTTCAAAAACTGTTCTTCAAATTTGAAAAATGTTTTCTTTGCAAATTGTTCTTAAATTCCGAAAAATGCTCTTAATTTTTAAAAAGTTGAAAATTAAAAATAAACAATTTTTCAAACATTGTTCATAAAAAATCTGGATTTCCCCAAATTGTTCTCTTTAATTCGAAAAATGTTTTTGATTTAAATTCTAAAAGAAAGGAAAAAGATAAAAAATACCAAAGGAAAAGGAAATAAACCGAAAAGAAAAAAGGAACAGAAAAAAGGAAAATATCAGAATTTTTTAGAGACAAAAGAAACTAGGCCGACCCAGTTGGGCGAACCCCTGTGCGTCCGCTTGGCAGTTCGTTGAAACGAGCCGCGCATAGAAGGTCCCGCTTGTTGGCCGGGGAGGTCCTATACGCCTCTCTTTGCTATAAAGAGATGTCGTTTCGCACATGCAACTCAGCGAATGGGCCGTCTCAAGAATATCAAGACCGACATCAACGGGCACCGCGATACACAATAAATTGACGTCACAGGGATTCAAACACAAGATCATGTGCTACACGCGAACTTCTCCTACCAGTTGAGCTAGCAATCGTATGTGAGAATACAATAGCGTCAACAAGTAAAGAACCAACACATTTCGCAAATCCGAATCATTTTAGGTATATAGGAACATTTTTTTGTAAAGTTCTACGTTATGCAAACACATTCCAAATTTCTGCACAATTTCTTGAAAAACTATACATTTTCAGAAAACAGGAACTTCTTTTTGAAAATCATGAAGATTTCTTGAAATGGGAACAATTTTCCAAATTTCAAAACAAAATTTGGAGCTGCAAACATATTTTGAAGCTCGTGAATAAAATTTAAACACAAACACATTTTAAAGCTTGTGAACAATTTATGAAACTCCAAAGAAATAAAAACATGAACATTTTTTGCAAATTTCTAACAGATTTCAAAAAAGGGAACATTTTTTTAATGCCAGAACAGGATTTGGAAATTTATCAAAATTTTGAACAAATGCATTCACAACATTTTTTGAAAATATAAAACATTTATGAATTTATGAGAAATATGTGAAGAGCGACATTTTATTGAATTTTGGAACGTATCTAAAAGGAAGAACATTTTTCGAAATTTAAGAACAATTTTTGAACATGAACTTACTTAAAAAAGATAAAAGCAACAATGAAAAATAAAAGGTAAAAATCCTGAACAACTTTGAAAGCACAAACAAAATTTTAAAACACGATTTTTTTGAATCTTGAGAACAGATTTCGTGAACAAAAACAATTTTGGAAAAATCATGAACAAATTTGGAAGCGTGAACAAATTTTGAAAGCACGGAAGTTTTTTTGAATTTTGAGAACTAAATTTTGAAATGGAGAACAATATTGAAAAACCCCAAATAAATTTGAAGGTGCGAACAAATTTTTGAAGCACGCTATTTTTGAATCTACAGAACAAATTTTGGAACCGAGAACAATTATGAAAAATCCTGAACAAATTTGGAAGCGTGAACCATTTTTTAAATCACGGTTTTTTTTTATCTTGAGAATATTTTTTTTTAAACGGAGAACAATTTTAAAAATCCTGAACAAATTTGAAACTGTGAACAAATTTTTAAAGCACGGACATTATTCTAATCATTAGAACAAAATTTGAAACCGAGAACAATTTTGGAAAAATCATGAACAAATTTGGAAGCACGATCGTTTTTTTGAATCTTGAGTACTAAATTTTGAAACCGAGAACAATTTGAAAAACCTTAAACAAATTTGAAAGCGTGAACACATTTTTAAAGCACAATTTGTTTTTTGAATCTGCAGAACAAATTTTGAAATCGAGAACAATTTTGAAAAATCCTGAACAAATTTGGAAGTGTGAACCATTTTTTCAAGGACGAACATTTTTTTGAATCTTGAGAACAAATCTTTTGAACGGAGAACAGTTTTAAAAACCGCGAACAAATTTGAAACCGTGAACAATTTTTTAAAGCATGGACATTATTTGAATCTTGAGAACAAAATTTGAAACCAAGAACAATTTTGGAAAATCCTGCATAAATTTGGAAGCGCGGACATTTTTTTAATGCACGAATAGTTTTGAATCTTGAGAACAAAATTTTGAAATGGAGAACAATTTGAAAAAACCCCAAAAAATTTGAAAACCGCAACTAAATTTGGAAAGTAAGAACAAGTTTTAAAACTGAAAAAAATTTGAATATTCAGAACAAATTTTGAAGATGTGAACAATTTTTTGAATATAGAGAACATTTTTTTAAATCTGGATTTTTTTTCGAAAATGCAGAACATTGTTCTAAAAATCCTACAACATTTTTTGAAACAGAAAGAGAAAAGAAAAAAGAAAAAGGAAAAAAACTGGTTCAGGAGATCTTTTAAAAGATTTTTAGAACCGGAAAAACCGGTTGAAAACCTGTAGAAGGTTCTGAAAACAAGAGCTCTGCAACCCGTTAAATGGACCAGCTCATTTTAATATCGTTCCCCTCCCTGCTCTGCTCTGTGCGAAGTCCAGACATTGCCTTTGCACTGAGCGGCGAATAGGATATTCCTATTTGGCGTGCCAACCAGCGTCGAATTCAGTCTATTGTATTGTTTTCGACTTATATTAGGCCTATTTTGCTGTCTAAAAAGAAAAACATGTCGTTTCTGTGCCGGGCCAGGCCCAGCACTGACTGGGCACGTGGGCTATCGGGCCGGCAGATAAGACCGGTCCATTCGGCAGGGTTTGGCCCTCGCCGTTGCACGGCACAAAAACTCGGGGAAACGAAAACGCCAACGAGGCCGGAACCCCGGCAGAGCGCAGCGGCGGGCGAGGCCTATCCACTCCTCCATGCACCATCGCGGCTCACTCCTTCCCAGCCACACTACCCACCACCACGCCACGCTCCACCCCCCACACCCTCCCGCCGGGGCCAAAAACCCCGCCTCCCTCCCCCGCCCCCCGCCGGCCGCGCGCGCAGCGCGAGGCCGCCACCCGCCACGGCGCGCCGCGCCCGTCCTACCATGCGGTGACGCCCGAAGCCGCCACGCCAAGCCGCTTTGATTGCCTCGCCGCCGCACGCAAGCACATGCAGTTTCCCCCGTCGCCCGCGCGCCCCATGGCCGCGGCCGCGGCCGTGTCCTCCTCCGCGCCCGCCGTGTCCTGCCTGCGCCTCGTCCTCCCCGGCTTCAGCGGCCTCGTCCATGCCTCCCTACTCGCGGGCCGCGCCCGCGGCCGAGGGGTGTCGGTGAGGTCGGGCGCGGCCCCGCCCGACCCGGCGGCCATGCTGCGGCGGCCGGCCGCCGCCACGACGGCCGCGGATGAGCGGGAGGCCGACGCGGATGCCAAGTTGGGCTCTCCGGTGGACGACGAGGAGCCCGAGGAGGGGCGGAGGAGGGGGCCCCAGAGGGAGTGGGTGGACTGGGAGGACCTTATCCTCGAGGACACCGTGCCCCTCGTTGGCTTCGTGCGGATGATACTCCACTCCGGCAAGTAGGCAACTTTTCCCTCTTCGCCCTCTTGTCCATTGTCCGTCCTAATTCCGTTTGCTGCTTGAAATTCAATCAACAATAATCTTAGTACGGCAGCACCAGTGCATCATTGGTGATGGGGAAAATTTTGCTTGTGTAATCTACTGCTGCAATTTATCAAACACATGGTGTGCAAACTGAACTTATCACCCATGGAATGTGAATAGCTATATCCTGGATGCTCTGAATGTTTGGGCACAGTTAGACCGACTACCCATAGTACTAGTAGGACTTAGTTCAAGGCGAATACTGGCGGTAAGTCTATAGCTGGTTTGGTGCTAGACAGAAGATACACCTATGTATTGAGGGAAGGGATTACTAAGGCATTGACTCGGTTGAATGTAACGGTTTAATCGGTTGGTCGAGCAAGTTGTTTGTGATATCCCAGTCGGTTGGATCAGAATTCACGGAGGCAGGCAGTGAAGGATTTGGAAAAGGTTGAGAGTTCACAAAACAGGGTGAGAATTCAGAGTTCCATATCATCATTCGACAGATGATCATTCAACCATTTCAGCCCCATATAGTGATTCACACATGTAGGATTACAGATAGTCCCTATGTCCACGTACACCACACCCAGCTCAATGAGCCGTTTTTTGCACGGGTTACTTCTTCCTGATCCAGCCCCTGGTCAGGTGTCTCTTGCATCCAAGACGATCCATCACCTTGAGCATTGCTGCCCTGGACTATTGCCTTCATGTCTGCCGCCACTATGGTCATGGCGCCAATGACCGATGGCACAGGCTCGACATTGTTCCAATCTATACCATACAATGATACAATACATTGCTAGTTACTCTGCTGGGGTTTGCATGAGTTTGTTCAAATCTATATTAGCGCAAACTAGTGATGAGGAATATAATGGGATAACATTGGCACAAGACTTCATTGTTATTCATTTGATGTACATTCCCATGCTTCTTTAACATGTTTGACATCTTATTACCTGATACTTGATTAACCATTACCATTTTCTGAATATATATCTGCTGGCAAAATTCTGCAACATCTTGTTTCCAAGAAACAACAAAACATTTTAAAAAATTGTAAGTATTAATAAAAAAAATCTAAGCGTGTTCCTTCCTTGCTGGGAAACATAAAGGCTAGACTGCAATCTGCAATACCAACAATCTTGCGGCCTTAAGTTGTAGAGGCCAAGTGCCTGAATTTTTCGCCTGATGTTTCTGGGTTTGTGTTGTTTTGCCTTATATTATGTGTGGAATCTGATCGAACCTGGAGGTTGATCGCTCACCAGTTTATATCATCAGTTTCTACGTTCAAATGTAAATTGGGAGCTATGCTCCCCAATTCAAAAAGAAGAAGAATGGTGCCATGTGCTTGTATCACATGATGCATGTGTGGAGTGATGTGGACAACCAATTAGAACGTGATGTTTCTAAGATATCATGTATCTGCCCAAAGGACTAGCAGTCACAGAAAAATCGTATCACACTGACAAATCAGACTTACAAAAATTTGATCAGTTACATACTATCGAAAATACAAGAGTGTTGAGAAACTTTTGGCCTGCTATACAAAGTCCTTGCATACAATTAACTCGAGCATGATCACATATCTAGTGCTTCCTGTGATAAGCATAACCAATTTAATGATGTCAGTATGATACTGTAAGTAGTAGGAAATGTCATTGTTGTTTAAAACCTATGTTGTCAGTTATTATGGGTTCTGACTGATGAATTTAAATAAGTCAATCATTGCTAATATAGGTTTGGTTATAGTATTATAAGGCATGTCATGTGGTTCCATGGTCTGGCAACAATCACTATGCTCCAACTGAGATCATGGCTCTATAAAATACGTAGGATACTATACTTCTCTTAATTTTCTTTATGTAATCAGATTCTATTGTGTTCATTTTTCTATAGAGGAAAGCAGGAACTTCGCTTGCATATTTTTATTATACCAGTTATATTTCGAATAACAGAGGAAGTGATATTAAAACTGTGGCAGGTACTCAAGTGGTGAGCGGTTGAGTCCTGAACATGAAAAGGCCATTCTTGAACGATTGCTTCCATATCATCCACAATATGAAAAGAAAATTGGATGCGGAATCGACTACATCACGGTACGTACTCCAAACGAATGAAAAAAGATGAATTACTGAAGTTATTGTCTTTTGCACTTAAAAAAAACATTGTCTTTGCACTTTGTAGAACAGAGAAAGTTAATTTGTTATCTCCATACTTGTCTTGAGCTTGGACTCTCTGTAACCCTTCTAGATATATATGCCTAGTTGTACTTTGACATTCTGTTGTCCAGATGTGTTAAGCTGATAGTCTCATACTGCCAGCAAACTTCAGAATTATTATTTTATCTGTCCTGATACCGACCTCCAAAATTGTAACAAAAGATATTAGGTGTTTGTCTGACTTTTATATGGTGCCAGATGCCTAGCTCTGAGTCGAATATTTTTCTGCCAAGTCAATTATGGTTGTGATCTGGTCCATCTGGGAGCCAACTAACGTTTAGTACTATACATATTTTGCAGCTAGGGTTGCATCCAGAATTCGAGAACTCAAGATGTTTGTTCATAGTTAGGACGGACGGCGAGCAGGTCGATTTTTCTTTCTGGAAGTGCATCAAGGGTCTCATACGACAAAAGTACCCCTTGTACGCGGACAGTTTCATTCTCAGACATTTCCGCAGGAGGCAAGACTATTGAGCTAGCGACCCGTACGGTTGTTTTCGTGTAATATTTCTGTGATTTTGATTTTGTCCGCGTGCCTTAATATCATGTGATTTAGTATTTGTCCGAATTCGTCCGGAATGGCCCGTTCTAAGCTTCTCATCGGACTCGACATACTTAGACCATCTACAACATGACCCCTCATATCCCCCTCAAACGCCCGGACAGGCCGTCCGGTCATTGGCCGGTTATGAAATTTTGATCCAGACGGACTTCTTAAACGAGCCTCAAATGTTCGGACTGACCGGCATCCTCATATTCAGCCTAAATATCTGAAGGATATGGGGAAGCCTAGACACGCCCATCACATTGGACCTGACAACCCTATCCCATTGCAAATTTGCCTTAAATTCTTCAAACCCTTCTTCCTCTTCTTGCCACCCTTCAACATCTCCTGCGTCCGAGCCCTCGTTGTCTGGCATCCTTGCTCTTCATCCTTACCACGGGTCCAAATCTACCACCATGATATCTTCCAGTCCGTCCCCAACTGTCGCGGTGGAGATGAAGTCCGCCTTGCCCGTCGGTGTCCCTTCCTCCACTTTGTCTTGCAAGCCGAAGAACGTCGCCCGTAAGATGCGCCGTCGTCGACAACGAGAGAGGGAGGTGGAGTTGGCGGCGCAGCTAGGTGCGGACATCGTTGAGGAGATGTCTCCCTCGGCACGCCGGGCTTCCCGCACCCCTTCCATCCAAGCGCCGAAGCGGATTATGCCGCCCGGCACCCTTGGTATGAAGGAGGATGCGGCGGTCGGCTAGACAATTTTCCGCCCATGCAGAAGTCGTCGATCGGCGAATGTGAGTCGTCGTGGCTCGTTCGGGAGAGGATGAGCACGGGCACCGCCACCGCCCGTGTGCACTCAACATGTTCGATGAAATGACTGAACTAGACCGGGTACGTTTGCTTCTGTCCGATCAAATGTTCAATGTTTTGCATAAATCACTAGTTCGCACATGATGAATGCTTGGAAACCATGATCGTGTAGGAGGCGTACTTGGCAAGCATGATCAATGACAATGAAGATCCAACCGAAATGGATTATGAATCAGAGGAGACCACCGCATTTGTACTTGGGGCAACATCCGAACCCAAATCGAGCAAGAAGAAGAAGAAGGGCAAGATGGCTAAGGCAAGAGGTCCAACTTTCACAAGATTTGAGGACATTCTATTGGTCAAATCTTGGTTGGACACAACAATGGATCCAGTAAGCGACACTGAGTAAAAGGGGACCACATATTGGGAGAAGATTTGGATGGAGTATCATGAATGAAAGGAGTATGTGGAGCCGCATCTTATTGTGACCACCCCCAACATCGATGGGGATCATTCAAGAAGAAGTGAACAAGTACGTCGGATACTACTCACAGGTGACCAAACGGCCTCAAAGTGGGATGGGAGTGGCCACTCATGTAACCTCAATTGCCTCATCTTATTGTCATTTTAATATGTTTCATGTGTTTTCATTCTTGTGCTCATACATATGTTGTATGCTACTCCCTCCGTTCCTAAATATAAGTCTTTTAAGAGATTTCACTAATGGTCCACATACGGAACAAAATGAGTGAATCTACATTCTAAAATATGTCTATATACATCCGTATGTAGTTCACTAGTGAAATCTCTAAAAAGACTTATATTTAGGAACGGAGGAAGTAGAAGGCAGTGATGACCGCTTTGTATCATGAGGTCGAGAAGAAGCCATTTGCATTCAGCCATTGTTGGCTCTTATTGAATGGCAAGTCAAAATGGACACAAGTTGTGGCCGATCTCAAGACCCGCAAAAAGAGGAATGATGGCTCAAACTCCCACCAATTCATTGGGTTAGACGGTGATGACAACAAGGTTGTCGTCACTAATGGAAGAGCTACCGTGCAAAAGGATAACCGACAAGTCATGGGAAACAAGTGGGAGAAGGCAAGGATCTCCCATGACGCTGCGGCTACAAAAATATCATCCACATGGACGGGCATTTTTTTGACAAGAAAGAACAAGAAAGAGGAGAGATACAAGCTCATGTTGGATGCACAAAAGGAGAGAATGGACTGGGATCAAATGAGAGTTGGAAGGAGGCTTGAGATTGAGAAGGAGAAGATCGAGTTGGAAAAGCAAGACGCGACGATCAAATGGGAACTCAAGAAGGCCAATACATTTGGAGAGATCGAGCTCGAGAAGGAGAGGTTGCAACTCGCATGGGACACGAAGGATGTGAAGATCATGTTGGCAGACGAAACCCACTTGAATGCTCAAGCAAAGAAATGGGATGCGGAGAAGAAGAAGGAGATCAACGATCGTAGGGTGCAGGAGGCGGCGGGGGCAGCGGCAGCGGAGCACGCAACTAAGATGAAGGCGGAGCACGTAGCCCGGATGCACATGAAGGCGGAGCACGTAGCCCGGATGCAGGTGGAGCTGGCTACCCAGTCTGAGCAGGACAAGTTGGACGAGAAGGGCGAATGGATGGGTGCGTCCGACGAGTGATCCAAAAAGCATCCCTTCTCCCTCGGTCATTGATTTTATTTTGACATGTTCGGTTTGTTAAACTATGCTTTGATTTGCTTTGTTCCAAACTGTTGCATTCAGACAATTTTATATCAGACGATCGATGTGCATACGCCCTCCGTTCCTAAATATAAGTATTTTTAGAGATTTCACTAGGGGACTACATAGGAAGCAAAATGAGTGAATCTACACTTTAAAGTATGTTTATAAACATCCGTATATAATCTTTTAGTGGAATATCTAAAAAGACTTATATTTAGGAACCACTAGTGGAAAACGGGCCTTTGGCCGGGACCCTTTAGTCTCGGCCTGCCTCTGGGCCGGGACTAAAGGCCCGGCCACGTCGCCCCAAATCTCAATGCCTCCCTCGAGGCTTTAGTCCCGGCCCGTAAGGAGCCTTTAGTCCCGGTTTGTGTCCCAAACCGAGACTAAAGGGCTACGCGGTGTGTAGCCCGCATGTGCGCCACCGTTAGTCCCGGTTTGTGTCTTAAACCGGGACTAAAGTCCTCTGCCTATATATAGCACAACCCCCCTCTCCCCTCTTCCTTGCATTTTTCTTAGATGGAGGATTGTGGGTGTGTGCTAGCTCTCCATTTTTTTTGATGCACTAGAGGTGTTTGTTGAAATGTGTGTTAGAGCGATGCCGCTTCAGTTCACCGAACACAACTACGATATGAGATGCCTGAGCCACGCTTAATCTCTTCCTCTTTATTTCTACTTATTCTAAAAGGTTAGCAACTATATTTCCTCGTTTAGACCGAGCGGTACTAATTTTTAGGATCGTGATTGTATTTGATATACTGTCGTATAACACAGATGAGCCATCCATGGATGTACGGTGATCGACGCATAGCCGCTTACAGAGAAGGCGTGCATTCTTTTCGAGATGCAGCCGATGCGAACAAGCATGGTGGTGGCTATATGTTTTGTCCATGTGTTGAATGTCGGAATGAGAAGGATTACACTTCCTCAAGAGTCATTCAGAGCCACCTGCTTCGGTCCGGTTTTATGTCGGGCTATAATGTTTGGACCAAGCACGGAGAAAGAGGGGTTATGTTGGAAGACGACGATGAAGAAGAAGAGAACGATGATGACAACTACCGATCTATGTTCCCTGAGTATGCTGATACCGCAATGGAAGACAATGAAGAAGAAGATCAGGATGAAGAACGGGAACCAGATGAGCCCGCTGATGATCTTGGCCGGGTCATTTCTGATGCACGGCGAGGTTGCGACACAGAAAAGGAGAGCTTGCAGTTCGAGCAGATGTTACAGGACCACAACAAATTGTTGTACCCAACTTGTGAAGATGGCCAGAAGAAGCTGGGTAGCACACTGGAATTGCTGAAGTGGAAGGCAGAGACCGGTGTGACTGACTCGTCATTCGAAAAGTTGCAGGTACTGATGAAGAAGATGCTTCCAAGAAAGAACGAATTGCCCGCCAGCACGTACGAAGCAAAGAAGGTTGTCTGCCCTCTAGGATTAGACGTGCAGAAGATACATGCATGCCCTAATGACTGCATCCTCTACCGCGGTGAGAAGTACGAGAATATGGATAAATGCCCGGTATGCACTGCATTGCGGTATAAGATCAGAAAAGATGACCCTGGTGATATTGAGGGCGAGCCACCCAGGAAGAGGGTTCCTGCCAAGGTGATGTGGTATGCTCCTATAATACCACGGTTGAAACGTCTGTTCAGAAATAAAGATCATGCGAAGTTGTTGCGATGGCACATGGAAGATCGTATGAAAGACGATAAGTTGAGGCACACCGCTGATGGTCGGCAGTGGAAAAAAATCGAGAGAGAGTTCCCGAGATTTGCAGCTGACGCAAGGAACTTATGGTTAGGTCTGAGTACAGATGGCATGAATCCTTTTGGGGAGCAGAGTTGCAGTCATAGCACCTGGCCCGTTACTATATGTATCTACAACCTTCCTTCTTGGTTGTGCATGAAG
Organism: Hordeum vulgare subsp. vulgare; assembly: GCF_904849725.1. Lineage (NCBI taxonomy): Eukaryota > Viridiplantae > Streptophyta > Magnoliopsida > Poales > Poaceae > Hordeum > Hordeum vulgare. The sequence continues at coordinate 524,881,488 of NC_058523.1, forward strand.
CGGAAGTTCATTATGATGCCAGTGCTTATCCAAGGTCCAAAGCAACCCAGCAACGATATTGATGTGTACCTAAGGCCATTAGTTGATGAACTTTTACAGCTGTGGGCCGAACCAGGTGTACATGTGTGGGACGAGCACAAACAAGAGGAATTTGACCTTCGAGCGTTGCTTTTCGTAACCATCAATGACTGGCCTGCTCTTAGTAACATTTCAGGATAGTCAAACAAGGGATACAATGCATGCACGCACTGTTTGGATCAGACAGAAAGTATATATCTGGACAAATGTAGGAAGAATGTGTACCCGTACAATCGTCGTTTTCTTCCGCCCAAGCATCCCTTAAAGAAAAAAGGCAAGCATTTCAATGGCAAGGTAGAACCCCGGGGGAAGCCTGTCATCCGTACTGGTGCTGAAGTATTTGATATGGTCAAAGATTTAAAAGTAATCTTTGGAAAGGGTCCTGGCAGCCAACCTGTTTCTAACGGCCCTGATAAGCGCGTACCCATGTGGAAGAAGAAATTTATATTTTGGGAGCTACCCTACTGGGAAGTCCATGAGGTACGCTCGGCAATCGACGTGATGCACCTGACGAAGAATCTCTGCGTGAATATTCTAGGCTTCCTGGGCTTGTATGGGAAGTCAAAAGATACACCTGAAGCACGGGAGGACCAGGAAAGTCATAAAGGAAGAGATGGCATGCATCCAGGGCAGTTTCAAGGGCGTGCCAGCTACGCTCTTACTAAGGAAGAGAAGGAAACCTTCTTTGAAGTCCTTTTCAGTATCAAGGTCCCGACTGGCTTCTCGTCGAATATAAGGGGAATCGTAAATATGAAAGACAAAAAATTCCAAAACCTAAAGTCTCATGACTGCCACGTGCTTATGACGCAATTGCTTCCGGTTGCATTGAGGGGAATTCTACCGGAAAATGTTCGCCTGGCAATTGTGAAGGTATGTGCATTCCTCAATGCAATTTCTCAGAAGGTAATCGATCGAGAAAGTCTATCAGGGTTACAGATTGATGTGGTCCAATGTTTGGTCAGCTTTGAGTTGTTGTTCCCGCCATCCTTCTTCAATATAATGACACACCTCCTAGTTCACCTAGTCGAAGAGATTAGAATTCTCGGTCCTGTGTTTCTACACAATATGTTCCCCTTCGAGAGGTTCATGGGAGTCTTAAAGAAATATGTTCGTAACGGGCTAGGCCAGAAGGAAGCATCTCCAAGGGCTATGGAACAGAGGAGGTCATTGAGTTTTGTGTGGACTTTCTTCCTGACCTTAAGCCGATTGGTGTTCCTGAATCTCGGTATGAGGGTAGGCTGACAGGAAAAGGCACACTAGGAAGGAAAGAAAAAGTATGTATGGACGGGCATTCTTTCTCTCAAGCACACTACACAGTTCTACACAATTCCACCGTGGTGGATCCATATATCGTGAGACACAAGAATATTCTACGCTCCGAAAACCCGGGGAAGGCTGACTCTTGGATTAAAGGGGAACACGAGAAGAGAAGACTTTCGGCAGTTGGTTGCAGACACATCTCATGAATGACGACACCGTTGGAGATCAGTTGTACTGTTTGACCAGGCCACCATCTTCGACTATATGTACTTTCCAAGGGTATGAGATAAATGGGAATACATTTTACACGGTTGTCCAAGATAAAAAGAGCACCAACCAAAATAGTGGTGTCCGCTTTGATGCAACAGACGAGAATGGGCACTGTTTGGAAACATATTATGGGTACATAGAGGAGATATGGGAACTTGACTATGGACCTACTTTTAAGATCCCTTTGTTTCGGTGCAAATGTGTGAAGCTGGCAGGAGGCGGGGTAGTTGTAGACCAAAAGTACGGCATGACAACAGTGGATCTCAACAATCTTGCGTACATGGACGAACCATTTGTCCTAGCCAATGATGTCACTCAGGTTTTCTATGTGAAGGACATGTCTACAAAAACGAGAAAAAGAAATCAGCAAAAGAAGATATCGTCCGATGAGCCAAAACGCCACATAGTTCTTTCAGGGAAAAGAAACATCGTGGGAGTAGATGACAAGACAGACATGTCAGAAGATTATAATAAGTTTCATGAAATTCCGCCCTTCAAAATGAAAACTGACCCAAGCATCCTACTGAATGATGAAGATTCTACATGGCTACGACCCAGAAGAAAACAGAAATAATAGATAGGAATATTGGTGCAATAATGTAATAATGTATTAAACCTTTTATGTAATGCATGTATGGAATGTACTAAATTTCAAACACTTTTCATTTTCATAGTTTTGTCAAATTCTCAAATACGCAAAAAGAATTTTAATAAACCTTTGTAAGAGATGAGTTCTCGTTCGAAACGCTGATACTTCGAGAGAGATTGTCCGTTTTGTACACGAAATGCATCCAATTTTTGTTGTAGCCCTCTCAACTTTTTAACACATGCTATGTGGGTGAAATGATGATAACATGCCAACTTTCAACATTTTCAGAGTTCATTTGTAGTGCTTTTCAATTTCAGAGTCAACTAGCTCAAAAAAAATTAAGTAAATGCACGAAGAATACCAAATGAAGTCAGAAATTGTTGAAATTTTGTGATGTGCCTTTGAATGGTGCATTTTGAACACACAAAAAGTATGGAGTTTAAATAAGTTCAAAAAAATGAAATCCCTTTGTAAGAGATGAGTTCTCGTTCGAAACCCTGATACTTCGAGAGAGATTGTCCATTTTGTACACGAAGTGCATCCAGTCGAGAAAAAATCAGACGTTCCTCAGCTTGGACAACATGCCAAACAGTCGATCCCACCCCTCAGGGTGTTAACCGAGAATGTCCCCCCTCCGGTGCAGGAGCAAGATTTGGAATTAGCAAAGAAGTGGGCGGATGAATGGGGTATCCCGGTTGAAGACATTCTGGCTTACCAAGACGACAGGTTACCCAAGGCTGTGGTAGCCCCTAAGCCACAGTTTGTCATGGGAGCGCCTTTGGTCAGCAAAGATGATCTCCCAACAAATATGTGTTACTTGCATACATGGTACTTAAGTGAATCAAAGAATGGGAGAACGATGATCGTGGTGAGTGTCCCACGGGAGTACTACGGCCGCCCCGAAGAAATCCATATCGACTTTTATGAACTCTTCCAGATGTACAATGGCGACGCCCTCGACAAATCGCTTATGAGTTGCTATTGTCTGTAAGTTTTTCAATTCGTTGTCTACATATAACTTGTTTAGTTATTTCAATTCATTGTTTATATATAACTTGTACTTTATTATGCAGAATGAAGATTTTGGATTGTAAAAGTAAGAACATCCTAAATATTGGGTTTATTGACCCAGATAAAATACATATAGCGACGCTAACTGATAAACCCAAGGAGACGGAGGAAAACCTTCTAAGGTTTCTAACAGATCAAAATTTCTGTGACCACATACTGTTTCCATACAACTTCAGGTGAGGGTCTTTACTCTGTTGTGTCCATTCACTTATAAGTGTAATTGATAAGTTACTGACACATATATATATATACATGTGCAGCTTCCATTGGATTTTGTTGGACATTCAAATTGATAAGGGAAGAGTTGATGCCTTCGACCCATTATCGAGACCCTTGGAATAGTTCCAAAGCCTGCAGGACATGCTCCAAGGGTAATTTCAATCATTCTTGCGCTCTATCGGTCTCTTTCGATGATTTTATGATATATCAATTAATGAAAAACTTAGCAAATCATTATCCTTGTCGGGCAGGGTTTGGAAGCGGTTCAAGTGCGTGACTCCCGGTATCGAGCCTGAGAAGCTGACCTTTAGAGCGGCTCAGGTAAGTAGTAGTATGATATACTTCTATTTTCAATACATTTATGATGCTAGATTATTATTTTGATTATATATATTCTATTCTCATAAAATGCGACCAACAGCCACGGGGGACGCATCTATGCGGATACTATGTTTGCGAGACCATTCACACGTTTACCTGTGAGCACAAGGATCACAGATTCGACGTAAGCAATGAACATTCACACCTCTATTTTTACCCGTCATTCTTTGTTATCATGATTGATATTCATATTCATCTCCTCTTCTTATATGGTACACGGCCATGAGGGAGAAGGTCCTACCAGAGCAACGCGCGATTGCTGTTGCAGAGGAGCTTGCGACCTTTCTGAGGACGGAAGCTATAGATGACAAATGACGATTTAGTGTAGCTAGGGGCCATTAGTGATGTTCGTCCATGTAATCGAATAGACTGGCTCTAGTCCCGATAATTCAGATCTCCATATAATTGTATATATATGCTCGCTTGTAAGATAAGTTAATCTTATATATATATATATATGCATAATTATTTCTATTTAGAATTATATGAAAACTAATTCCCGAACACCAAACGAGGCATCACGTTAATCTCCCGAACACCTAAACCCTAAAACCCTAAAACCCAAAAATAAACAAAATCTGAAACTCTTTAGTCCCGGTCCGTGTAACGAACCGGGACTAAAGGGGCTGCCCCTGAGGGCGCTACGAGGCGCCCACATGGAGCACCTTTAGTCTCGGCTTGGAACAGGGCCGGGACTAAAGGTTAGGCCTTTAGTCCCGTCCAACCGGGACTAAAGCCCCTTACGGGCCGGGGCTAAAGGCCCCGTCCCCACTAGTGAACGGAAGGAGTAGATTGCATGGATTTGAAGATTTTATTTGAAGTATATGATTGTACAACACAACATATAAGGGCCGACGGACGCTGTTTACGGGCGTGCACGGACGCGTCCGTGGGCCTACACGGGTCGGATGGGCTGTAGATGCTCTTAGAGCATCAGTAGTAGTGCTCTTAAATCCTTAAATCCTCAGAATTAACAACTTTTTTACGGGTTGAAATGAAAAAAAGACAAAGAATAGAACCCCTAAACCCCTAAACCCCTATTTTTTTAGGATTGGACCCCGGTTTTCCCTCCCAATCTCTAAAAGTGAGGATTGGAGAGGGGAACCCATCCCCAGCCCGCACTCCTACCGGTCGACGCGCGGGAGGGAAATTTCCCCGCCTCCCGCTGCCCGCCTCCTCCCCGCCGTCGGCCGCCGCGCGCCATGGAGGTCCCGCTCGCCTCCTCCCTCGCCCCGGCCGCCGCCCCGCCCCCGGCCCCGGCCTCGGCGACGCCCGTGCCGACCTAGCAGCTGGTCGTCCCGAGCCAGGCGCAGGTGGCATCGGTGGTGGCCGCCACCCACGTCGGTGCCAAGAGGCGGCGTGCTAGCCAGCACGTCGTCCACCCCCAGCCCGCCCCGGCCACTGCCTCTATCGTCCCGCCCGCCACCTCCCTCGCCCCGCCCGCCTCCGTCGTCCCGTCTGCCCCCTCCCTCGCCCCGCCCGCCTCCTCCCTCGCCCCGCCGCAGCCGCCCACCACCAAGGGCCGGAAGAAGAAGCCCTCCCTTGGGCCGAAGGGTGCAACGGTGCCGAAGGTGAAGAAGACCACTTCCCGAAAGAAGCCGCCGCCCGCGCCCGCCCTGGCCGCCGCCCCTCCGCCTGTCGTGCATGAGGTGCTCGACGGAATGCCCGCCCCACCGACGTCATTCATGGGGCTTCTCGAAGACGCGGAGGTGGACATCGGGGCTCCTCCTCTCGAACCCTTTGGGTTTGGTGATGACTTGGAGGAAGAGGGTGATGAGGAGGAGGAAGGGAAAGATGAGGAGGAGGTGACCGAGATAGAGGAGGAGGCGTTTGCCGCCGTTGGAAAACCCACCGTGGGTTTGTAAGAGGCAATTGCTGACTTGAGGTACAAGGAGATGGCCGCTTCCAAGGGCAAAGCATTCCCATTTAAGCATGTTTGGAAAATTCTTCAAACTTATGATAAGTGAAAGTTGAGGGATCAAGAGACCGCACCCAAGAAGTTGGCAATGCTTAGGATGGATGATAGTGATGAGGAGGAAAGGAACGAGTGCAAGCCCAAGGGAACCAAGAAGGATAAGCTAAGGAAGAAGATGGAAGGAGAGGCGTCAAGCATAAGGGAGAAGATGGAACATATGATGAAGTCAAGGGAGGCATTGACAATGAAGACATTGTAGACAAAGCTTCTTATCAACGAGAAAGAAGAAAGAGGTGAAGCTTGCACAAGTTGAAGCAAGGCGTGAAGAAGCCAAGCGCAAGGCCAACTTGAAGGAGAGGATGATCAAGGTCAAAGAAGCAAAGGCATGGAAATAACTCATTGTGAAAGAGAAGGAGCACATGATGATGTCCAAGAAGGACATGGATGAAGACCAATTGATGTGGTGGAAGGAGTACAAGGAGGACATCGCGGAGAGGAAGAGGATATTCCGTGGTGCGTCCTCTACTCTTCGAGGTGACACTCCGATGAGTGGTGGTGGCGATGGCTGTGTGGAGGACTCCACCACCGGCGACAATGGAGGTGCTTGATGACCGTGGAAGTGGTCTAGGAGATGGCGCCGAGGTGCAACTTTTTGACGACGGTGCCGATCAGAGGGGGAAGATGATGATTTTGTGATGTAAACTATTAAACCATGCATCAATGATTTTTATATCCTAGTTTGTTTCAAGGTTGATTGTGTTTTTCTAGTGATAATTGTGATATGTCAAATGACAGTTTTAAGGGTTGTTGTTGCGGCAAAGACTAAACCCTCAAATTCAACCCTTATAACGGAATATTCCGTTATAAGGATTGAGTTTGAGAGTTCTAGTCTTTGCCCCTTTTTTTAACCCTTAAAAGTGCCGAAAAATGTTAATTCTCAACCCTTAAACTGGTTTAAGGGTTTAAGGGTTTGAGGGTACTATTAAAAATGTTCTTACGACTTACAAGTAGGTTGCGGCAGTCTTGCAGTTGCAGATGTGCCTTGGGTCCTCTTCTTGGTACGAAGCTAGTCTTGTGAAGATCACAGAAGGTGCAGATACGTGGTTTATTCCTTGCCCGGAATGCAGCTCTTTTCCAGCAAGGGCAACATGCCAATGGACGTTATTTCCAATTCCAAGTTTCCAACTCGATCGGCGATCCTTGTGATCTTGCGCCGTGCCTTGTGATTTTGTTCTGAATCAGTTTCTTGCCCCGTGCCTGAATCCGAGCGCAGATTATATGCCTGCAACCCACTACTATTTTCCCCTCTGCCATCCAACGGGAAAAGTCAAATCCTGCCACGTCTGCTCCAGCTGAAATGCGCGGGCTGCCAGCGCGCATCTCGCTCCGTTTCGCCGCAGTGTTGCCAGCGCCGCGCTCCCAGTGCCCAAGCTGGGAAAAACACAAGTGCTGTTTGTTTTTCGTTTTTTGAGAAAACAAACGCTGCGCTTCCTCTCTCTATCTCTACTCCTATAAAATTCTCAGTTGGTGATGATGGTGTGCCTGCCATCCATCATCCTAAGAAATGATGTGGTTCTTCTAGTCGTGAAAACGTGTGTCTTTGAGCTAGGTGCAGCCTTTGCCCACAACCACAAAGGATGCAGGCAGGCAGGCAGAGGCTCGTGGAGGGAGGTTGGTGTCGTCCAAGAGCCGCTTGCCGTCTCTGGCCACCATCAAAGGTAGCCAGAAACGCAAGTGAATCGCCCTTGCACACGCGCCAAAGGACAAGGGCGTGGCGTGTGGCTTCAGAGGTGCGGACGCTGACAGATTTGGCCTGCCTACGTGAACCAGCGGGCTTGACCTGGCTACGCCCGCTGTGATATAAGTATCATTGTCTACCTTGCCCTTCGGCCATTGGCGCGCGCACTCTCTCGTGTGGACAACATGTCCTCTGGGAAACGGAGTAACCTTAAGCCAAGCCATAGGAGGTACCGCAATTGATTCGCAGGATCTCATCAGGTGTTTATTTTTCTTTACGTGGTACAATGCAGATGCTTATATACGCGCGTCCACATTCATCTTTTATGAGAACACACGTACGTATGATTTTTATGAAAGCAAACCAAACATGTGGTTGGATGGTTAAAGAGACAGCGGTATCTCCAGCCTATCAGTGTTTAAATCCTGGTGCTCACATTATTTTCGGATTTTCGACGGTTCGTATTCAGTGAAAGAAGATGTTTCCGTCAGCGACGAGTCGCCTACGACAACTTCGTAAATATCAAGATGGTATGTCGGCTCAGCCTCTCGCAGATGCTCATAAGAGTATGATGTGCGTGTATACGTTCATAGGGGCGAGCATTTACGCGTGTATATGAACGCTTGCATATGTACCGTGTCTAAAAAAAATATCTTTTTCATAAACATCTACAAGATACTAAACCAGCAAAACATCTTAAAATTGACGAAGCCATTACTAATACCTTCGGAGTCGACGGAAATGTTTTCTTTCATTAAATAAACACCCCTTGAAAGGCTGTAGTAATTTTTTTTATAAAAAAGATACAAGCATGAGTGTCAAGTCTAGAATTTTAAACACTGATAAGGTGATTTCATAACAAGAAACCTAACCATCTGAATCCGCGGATCTCATCAGGTGTTAAGCGCCAACGAACTGACACACAGCTGCCCAACGAACGAACGAACGAACTGACACACAGCTGACCTTATAACAAACACATGCAGATGTAGGCCAGCCTTGTGCCAATCTCGTTCCGGTCCGGTCCGGTCAAGCCCGAGGGGGAAGGAAAGACGCAGCGGCACGTCTCCCCTCTCGTGCCCGGCCCGTGCATCACCGGCGACTAACCCGACCCTTAGGCCGTCCGACGGGCCACTTCCTTCCTTCCCCTGTGCTGTGATCTCGACGGTGCATCTAGGCCAGACTCTGCTCCTCCCCTCTCCGCTAGCCGCTTGTTTACGACATGGCACTTGTTTTATGCGGTCCCTCTCCATCCCCTTGCCGTTAAATATAATCGTCGCTTTTCCGGTCAGCTCCTCCCCCACATGTTCATGGTAGCCGCGTACCGCGATGACCGACGTGCCCCTTGGGCGTCACCCCAGACCACGCCGATGGTTCTTTCGGACGGGAGGGCGGCCGGGACCGGACCCGGACCCGTGCCGCTGTGCGTTTTTTGGGGTGCGATACGACGCCGCGGCCCGTCCCTTGGGGGGTTTCTTAATTTTCTCGGACATTCTCGGTGTATCTTTGTAGGGGTTCCTGACATTCCGAGGCCGGCTCGACCCGTCGTTTGCTGCCACGAGAGCCGTGAATGATACCATCGCGCGAATGTTATACTACGAGGTCCGGTCAACATCGGAGTCGTGGACAGACGGTTGTAGTAAGTTGCCATTCCATCCCTCATCAAAGAAAAAAAGCAACGTTTTTCCGGTTTGCTTTTTTATACCCCACAATCAAACTTACATCGGAACGCATGGCATTTTGGTATTTTTTTAGCCGGGAATGTTAGGGCATATCTTCAAAGGCGACCCTTAGATTTTCTTCTGCATCCGTCTATCGACAGGGCGATCGATGTACAAACAGGGATATAGAAGAACGTCATTCAATCATAGCCACATACATTTTGATAATATTTTGAATCAACTGTATAAAATTGTTGCAAACCCGGCTAGATTTTATGCAAACATGAAGAATTTCATACAAACACGACGGATTTTATTACGTTACAAACATATTTTAACTAAAAAAAAAGAACTATGTGCACGTACGGTCACGCGGAGCTCCATTCCCATGATCTGAATACGCTGCACTAGTCTATGGCCAGCAGAAGTATTAAATATACAAAAACTATGTGGCCTTATGATGCTTAGAGGAGTAGAATTTATCCTTCGCGCCTGTCCCGAGTATTAAATATACTCGGCTGTCCACCCACGGAGTAAAAAAAACCCAGCACCGTTTATACCCCTCGCCGCATTCACTACGTCGCACCCTCCACACCCCCTGTCGCTCCCGTAGCACCCGTCGTGTTCCTCATCGTCGGTCAATTCTTTGTCGCCATCGCCCATGCAACCACCTCAACCGCTACGCGCCACCTCTCGGTATGTCCACCTCTTCTTGGCGCTCGCTTCTCAACCGTCGACCGACCGTTGGCACCGCCCAGTCCTCCTTTGTTGGCCGGGTAGAACACTCGCTCGACAGTTTGTCGGCATGCCTCTACGGCCGTCAAGTGTGATCACCATTGGCAATTGGTGTTGCGTCTCGTTTTGAATGCACCGAAACATTCCGTATGGGTTTTCTACAAGTGTGAAAATGACAGAGTGAATGACACTTTGTACATATGTTCTCCGATTCGTTGTATTTTGAAACTCATTTGTTTACTCAAAATTATATGTAGGAACGATTCAAGTTTTTGTATTGGAAAAGGAGTACATTCATCTATTGATAGCGAGAAGTCTGCCAGATATTGTCATACTGATGCACTAGTTGGTAGAGATGGCCCTAGCGACAATGAAATGTCAAAGCTTGGGATTTGTGAAGCCAGAGAAGAAAAGCAAGCAACAACGTAACAATGAAGAGATATTTTTTTACCCCATGATACATGAGGTTAGCAATATAAAAAAATAAAATAAAAATGAAGAGATATTTTTTTACGGACAAGTAGGAGCAGTTAGTTTTCTTTGAATCGGTTCTCTTAGCAAAGAACTTTTTTTAGACAAAAGAACTGGTAAGTATGTAATCAAAGGGTCATTTAATAAGATAATTAAGTAGTGGAGTTTAACGCGTCGGCCCAAAATTAAATGAATTTGACAACATTTTTTTGAAGGATGTTAAGTTTAAGGTATCAGTTAGAAATGTCACTTTTTTCAAGGTGCAAATATCCTCCACTAAAGGATACTCGGCCATATCCTTCTCTAAATTTAGGAGGTCGGTTAGAGATGCTCTTATGTCTTATTTAGATAGTACGAAGATTTATCAGAAGTAGAAGACATCACAAATATAAAGAAAATTACGTCGAGCTTCCTGGATCATCGAACGACCGCCATCATCGTCAGAATGAGCCGCCTACGTATCATTGTCACAATGAGAAAATATGAACCTGCATAGGAGTTCCGTCGACACCGTCCTAGTGGACCAACATGAGGAGGAACACCGTTTGAAAGATCAACTTGGTGAATAGACACCCCCATCAGTATGAGTCATACCTACTGACACTGGAAAAAACCTAGCCTAAACTACTAGTTGGAGTCAAGGTACTAGGATTCTCCTTTCCGCCACCGAAGCGACACGTAAATGGAAGGTAAATCCATAGGCTCATCAACGAAGCTTGAGGGTGAGTTTGACCTAGCCGGCGAGTGGAAGGGATGGGAATGTTTCGCGACACCTGCGTTACAAACCTTTTGCTACCATTCCAACCGTAATTCTAAGAGCTCTCTTGACTCAAAACTTCATAATTTCTAATACATGAAACTCATTCAAATGACATTCGGTTAGCTAATTTGGATCTATCCGCGTTAGGTTAATGAACCTTTTTTTGTCGTTGCAAAATGTTGAATAAATTCAGCCGTAGTGTAGAAGTCTCAAAAGCGCAGCGTGAGCCCTGGTTTCGAATGACTAGCCATGAAAGCACTATGGAGTATTAGACCATATCGTCGGACCTCATTTGCTCCCATTTTTCGAACGGGGGGATAAACCTCTCTCCTGGCAAACATAAACGGACGAACGGCACCCGACGGGACGCGCGCGCGCGGGCACATCGGTAAATTTGGCCCCGGTGGCGGCCATGCCGCGCAGCATCTGCCCTCTTGAACTCTCCAAGGGCCAAAAACGCCACCGCATGCCCCCTCCCTCCCCACGATATACAACCACACGCACCACACCCATGGCCACCACCACCACCACCACCATCACCGCCACAGAGCAGCAGCAGCGGCACCACCACCACCGCAACCACAAGCAGCATCCATGGCGTCCTCGGCCTCCCTGCAGAGCTTCCTCCCGCCCTCGGCCCACGCGGCGACGTCGTCGTCCCGGCTCCGGCCCAGCCGCGCCCGCCCCGTCCAGTGCGCTGCCGTCTCCGCGCCGTCGTCGTCGTCGTCGTCCGCATCGCCGTCGGCCTCGGCCGTCCCGTCGGAGCGGCTGGAGCCGCGGGTGGAGCAGCGGGAGGGCGGCTACTGGGTGCTCAAGGAGAAGTACCGCACCAGCCTGAACCCGCAGGAGAAGGTGAAGCTGGGCAAGGAGCCCATGGCGCTCTTCACCGAGGGCGGCATCAACGACCTCGCCAAGCTGCCCATGGAGCAGATCGACGCCGACAAGCTCACCAAGGAGGACGTCGACGTGCGCCTCAAGTGGCTCGGCCTCTTCCACCGCCGCAAGCAGCAGTGTATGCCCCTCCCCTCCCTCTGCGCCATCGCGAAATCCTCGTTTCTTTTTCTGGATTGATGCACGTTCGAGCTCCATGATTGGAGTATGCTCCAAGTTTTTGTGAATTTTCAACCATGCATGTACCTTTAAGCTTGCATATGGGGAATAAACTCTGCATCCAATCACTCCATCTCCATGTGCCCGTGTTCCTTCCAACCCTTACATAATCTTTGGCAGAATCAGTGAATCAACATTTTTCCCGCATGCACATCCCATAGAGGACTATATTGCTAGAGTGATTTGACCAAAAGTTTTACCAAATTATTCCTACTCCATTTGCAACTTGCAAGTACATGTGTAGTTTTTCCGACCTCCTCTGTGGCCATGTCCGCTCTCACCAGCTAGAGAGCAGACTACTATATGATCCAACCGTCGCATTCATTGGTATCTTAGAGTAACACTGATGCGATTTTTTAGTCGGCGTGTAATAAGATACTGCTGAAGAGCCAAGGGCCAAAGTATCTTGGACTAGTCCGGGGTCAGTGTTTAGCTATATTCAACCACTCCGTGTGTGATACTAGTCGACTTCCTATTGGTTGATCCATGACACGCACGCACATATTTGCCAAATATAACGGGTGAAATTTGTTCCTTGCTGTCAAATGCAAGTAGCAACAGAGTAGACCGAGCATGTTCTGCAAGAATGTATTTTTATCAGACACACATGATGTTTTTTCTGCAAAGGATTCCTTTTGGGGTTTATCTCAAACCAGTGGCTCCAAACCAGTTCCTTTTTCGGGCCGCTCCTTTGGCTCGTCCTGCGAAAATAGGCTAGCGCGACATTTTTTGACCGGGACCCACCACGAAGTCGGCCGGAAAAACATTGTGAAATCTTGACCGGAAAAAATGCTGACGAATCGTGTGTGTGTGCAGATGGGCGGTTCATGATGCGGCTGAAGCTGCCCAACGGCGTGACGACGAGCGAGCAGACGAGGTACCTGGCGAGCGTGATCGACAAGTACGGCGAGGAGGGGTGCGCCGACGTGACAACCCGGCAGAACTGGCAGATCCGCGGCGTGACGCTGCCGGACGTGCCGGAGATCCTGGACGGGCTCCGCTCCGTTGGCCTCACCAGCCTGCAGAGCGGCATGGACAACGTGCGCAACCCCGTCGGCAGCCCGCTCGCCGGCATCGACCCCCTCGAGATCGTCGACACGCGCCCCTACACCAACCTCCTCTCCTCCTACATCACCAACAACTCCGAGGGCAACCTCGCCATCACCAACCTGTACGTCCTGTTGATCTTGCATTCTTGCATTGGTGGTGACCACGATCGAGGATTGCCTCTGACAATGTTATGTATGAGCAGTCCTAGGAAGTGGAACGTGTGCGTGATCGGCACACATGATCTGTACGAGCACCCGCACATCAACGACCTGGCGTACATGCCGGCCGAGAAGGACGGCAAGTTCGGGTTCAACCTGCTCGTGGGCGGGTTCATCAGCCCCAAGAGGTGGGGCGAGGCCCTGCCGCTCGACGCCTGGGTCCCCGGCGACGACATCATCCCGGTCTGCAAGGCCGTCCTCGAGGCGTTCCGCGACCTCGGCACCAGGGGCAACCGCCAGAAGACGCGCATGATGTGGCTCATCGACGAGCTCGTAAGCTTCCCCACAAACTGCGGAAACAGCATACGTTTTTGATCGATGCTTGCGTGGTTCTGACCGAACTTCTGGTGTTTGGGCGACGCAATGCAGGGGATGGAGGCGTTCCGGTCGGAGATCGAGAAGAGGATGCCCAACGGCGTGCTGGAGCGCGCGGCGCCGGAGGACCTGATCGACAAGAAGTGGGAGAGGCGCGACTACCTCGGCGTGCACCCGCAGAAGCAGGAAGGGCTCTCCTTCGTCGGCCTTCACGTGCCCGTCGGCCGGCTGCAGGCCGCGGACATGTTCGAGCTGGCCCGCCTCGCCGACGAGTACGGCTCCGGCGAGCTCCGCCTCACCGTGGAGCAGAACATCGTGCTCCCCAACGTGAAGAACGAGAAGGTGGACGCCCTTCTGGCGGAGCCGCTGCTGCACAAGTTCTCGGCGCACCCGTCGCTGCTGATGAAGGGGCTGGTGGCGTGCACGGGCAACCAGTTCTGCGGGCAGGCCATCATCGAGACCAAGGCGCGGGCGCTGCAGGTGACGCGCGACGTGGAGGCGCGCGTGTCCGTGCCCAAGGCGGTGCGCATGCACTGGACGGGGTGCCCCAACAGCTGCGCGCAGGTGCAGGTGGCCGACATCGGCTTCATGGGCTGCCTCACCAAGAACAGCAGCGGCAAGATCGTCGAGGCGGCGGACATCTTCGTCGGCGGCCGCATCGGCAGCGACTCGCACCTCACCGGGGTGTACAAGAAGGCCGTGCCGTGCGAGGACCTGGTGCCCATCGTCGCCGACCTCCTGGTGGAGCGGTTCGGGGCCGTGCCCAGGGAGAGGGAGGAGGACGAGGAGTAGGAGCGCCCAGAGCACCACCGGCTGGTCTCCTTCTCCTGATGATCTCGCCCTCTGTCGTCGTCGGCTCGTCGCGCACGCGGGGATGGGTTGCGGCTGATGTAAAGTAGGCAATGCCGCCATGCTTCCATGGCACACGCTTGTACCACGTTTTGGCTCGTTGTCGGAGCCCAAAGATTTTCGGTTACGTTACAGGGGATGATTGAATTGATGATATAAATAAAGAAGCAGATTATATGTAGTTTTTCCTCTCAGTTCTTCTTCGGTTGTGTGCTACAGTGTACCGTTGCTAGATTATGCAAGTTCAGTCGGGAGCTCAGCATCGGGGTAGGGGTAGTGTTATGGTCCTCCTACCCCTTCACTCGAATTCAAAACGAATACATGGATTACATGAGAGATTGAGGACTCGAGGGGAAGGAATTGGGGATCGGGGAGGACAAAGCCACAGCCGTTATGTTCCTAGTTACTGCCTACCTCGCGCACGAGGAGGCGGCGGCTACTTAACCCTGTCGGTGGTATCCCATACATGGGCCGGGTAGCGGCTGTTGAGCTGTACATGGTGTCACGCCGTTCTTGGGCTGAGGTGGATGTCGCTGCTGGGCCGTCAGTGGCGCGTGCAGTCGGGCGCCCAGTGGCAGGGGGCAGGGCCGGTCCATACATATTCGGGGCCTTGGGACGAGACGACAAAATGAGGTCCTTGTATACAAATAAAAGTTAAGAATATATTATATTTCAAAAGCAATTATGTACGTAGCATAGATTGATGGTCGAGAGAACTACATCATAATAGTATAGAAATAATATAGTTCTATAAAAGAGTGTTTGCTCTTCTAAATATGCAAACATTGTCAAAATAGATAGCAACTTGAACCATTTATGTTTTTTTCACTTTCTTTTCTCACTGATAAACATTTGTTAGAACACATGTCACCAAATAATTGAAGAAAATTTGTTAATACATGGAACAAAAGCATTTGGGTATGGGCATATGGCTTGATGTCGAATTGTCGATGTAGTTTCCCTGGATCCAATGAAGCTTCGAAGAACAGACCAACAAAAGAGTAGGAACTAGAAAGAGAAGAATTAAAGATGTCAGGTAGAGAAATCAGAAGCGGAGAGGCGGGTTGTTTAACAACGAATGAAAAGAGTACTTGATGTGGTGATGCCTCAAACGTCTATTGATGGGGAACACTGAGGATGCTATGAGAGGTGATTGGGGAAGGGAATAGCTGTTGGAATTATGCCCTAGAGGCAATAATAAATGTATAGTTATTATTATAATTCCTGTATCAAGATAATAGTTTATTATCCATGCTATAATTGTATTGAATGAAGACTCATTTACATGTGTGGATACATAGACAAAACACCGTCCCTAGCATGCCTCTAGTTGGCTAGCCAGTTGATCAATGATAGTCAGTGTCTTCTGATTATGAACAAGGTGTTGTTGCTTGATAACTGGATCAGTCATTGGGAGAATCACGTGATGGACTAGACCCAAACTAATAGACGTAGCATGTTGATCGTGTCATTTTCTTGCTACTGTTTTCTGCGTGTCAAGTATTTATTCCTATGACCATGAGATCATATAACTCACTGACACCGGAGGAATGCTTTGTGTGTATCAAACGTCGCAACGTAACTGGGTGACTATAAAGATGCTCTACAGGTATCTCCGAAGGTGTTAGTTGAGTTAGTACGGATCAAGACTGGGATTTGTCACTCCGTGTGACGGAGAGGTATCTCGGGGCCCACTCGGTAATACAACATCACACATAAGCCTTGCAAGCAATGTAACTTAGTGTAAGTTGCGGGATCTTGTATTACGGAACGAGTAAAGAGACTTGCCGGTAAACAAGATTGAAATAGGTATGCGGATACTGACGATCGAATCTCGGGCAAGTAACATACCGAAGGACAAAGGGAATAACATACGGGATTATACGAATCCTTGGCACTGAGGTTCAAACGATAAGATCTTCGTAGAATATGTAGGATCCAATATGGGCATCCAGGTCCCGCTATTGGATATTGACCGAGGAGTCTCTCGGGTCATGTCTACATAGTTCTCGAACCCGCAGGGTCTGCACACTTAAGGTTCGACGTTGTTTTATACGTATTTGAGTTATATGGTTGGTTACCGAATGTTGTTCGGAGTCCCGGATGAGATCACGGACGTCACGAGGGTTTCCGGAATAGTCCAGAAACGAAGATTGATATATAGGATGACCTCATTTGATTACCGGAAGGTTTTCGGAGTTACCGGGAATGTACCGGGAATGACGAATGGGTTCCGGGAGTTCACCGGAGGGGGGCAACCCACTCCGGGGAAGCCCATAGGCATTTGGGGGGGGGGTCACACCAGCCCTTAGTGGGCTGGTGGGACAGCCCACCAATCCCCTATGCGCCAAGAAAGAAAAAATCAAAGGAAAGAAAAAAAAAGGAAGAAGTGGGAAGGGGGAAGGACTCCCTCCCACCAAACCAAGTAGGACTCGGTTTGGGGGGGGGGGGAGAGTCCTCCCCCCTGGCTCGGCCGACCCCTTGGGGATCCCTTGGACCCCAAGGCAAGGTCCCCCTCCCTCCTCCTATATATATGGGGCTTTTAGGGCAGATTTGAGACGACTTTCTCACGGCTGCCCGACCACATACCTCCATAGTTTTTCCTCTAGATCGTGTTTCTGCGGAGCTCGGGCGGAGCCCTGCTGAGACAAGATCATCACCAACCTCCGGAGCGCCGTCACGCTGCCGGAGAACTCTTCTACCTCTCCGTCTCTCTTGCTGGATCAAGAAGGCCGAGATCATCGTCGAGCTGTACGTGTGCTGAACGGGGAGGTGCCGTCCGTTCGGTACTAGATCGTGGGACTGATCGCGGGATTGTTCGCGGGGCGGATCGAGGGACGTGAGGACGTTCCACTACATCAACCGCGTTCTCCAACGCTTCTGCTGTACGATCTACAAGGGTACGTAGATCACTCATCCCCTCTCGTAGATGGACATCACCATGATAGGTCTTCGTGCGCGTAGGAAATTTTTTGTTTCCCATGTGACGTTCCCCAACAGTGGCATCATGAGCTAGGTTCATGCGTAGATGTCTTCTCGAGTAGAACACAAAAGGTTTTGTGGGCGGTGATGTGCGTTTTTCTGCCCTCCTTAGTCTTTTCTTGATTCCGCGGTATTGTTGGATTGAAGCGGCTTGGACCGACATTACTCGTACGCTTACGAGAGACTGGTTTCATCGTTACGAGTAACCCCCTTTGCTCAAAGATGACTGGCAAGTGACGGTTTCTCCAACTTTAGTTGAATCGGATTTGACCGAGGAGGTCCTTGGATGAGGTTAAATAGCAACTCATATATCTCCGTTGTGGTGTTTGCGTAAGTAAGATGCGATCCTACTAGATACCCTTGGTCACCACGTAAAACATGCAACAACAAAATTAGAGGACGTCTAACTTGTTTTTGCAGGGTATGATTGTGATGTGATATGGCCAATGATGTGATGTGATATATTGGATGTATGAGATGATCATGTTGTAATAGAAATATCGACTTGCACGTCGATGGTACGGCAACCGGCAGGAGCCATAGGGTTGTCTTTATACTAACATATGTGCTTGCAGATGCGTTTACTATTTTGCTAGGATGTAGCTTTAGTAGTGATAGCATAAGTAGCACGACAACCCCGATGGCGACACGTTGATGGAGATCATGATGATGGAGATCATGGTGTGGCGCCGGTGACAAGAAGATCGTGCCGGTGCTTTGGTGATGGAGATCAAGAAGCACGTGATGATGGCCATATCATGTCACTTATGAATTGCATGTGATGTTAATCCTTTTATGCACCTTATTTTGCTTAGAACGACGGTAGCATTATGAGGTGATCTCTCACTAAAATTTCAAGACGAAATTGTGTTCTCCCCGACTGTGCACCGTTGCTACAGTTCGTCGTTTCGAGACACCACGTGATGATCGGGTGTGATAGACTCAACGTTCACATACAACGGGTGCAAAACAGTTGCGCACGCGGAACACTCGGGTTAAGCTTGACGAGCCTAGCATGTGCAGACATGGCCTCGGAACACATGAGACCGAAAGGTCGATCATGAATCATATAGATGATATGATTAGCATAGGGATGCTTACCGCTGAAACTACTCCCGACTCACGTGATGATCGGACTTGGGATAGTGTAGGTGGATCATGAACCACTCAAATGACTAGAGAGATGTACTTTTTGAGTGGGAGTTTAGCATGTAATTTGATTAAGTTGAACTCTAATTATCTTGAACATAGTCTAAGTCCACTTTGAATATATTTGTGTTGTAGATCATGGCTCACGCAAATGTCATCCTCAATTTTAATACGTTCCTAGAGAAAGCTAAGTTGAAAGATGATGGAAGCAACTTTGTAGACTGGGCTCGTAATCTTAAGCTAATCTTACAAGCTGGAAAGAAGGATTATGTCCTTAATGCTGCGCTAGGAGATGAACCACCCGCTACGGCTGATCAGGATGTTAAGAACGCTTGGTTAGCGCGTAAGGAGGACTACTCAATAGTTCAATGTGCAGTCTTGTATGGCTTAGAACCGGGACTTCAACGTCGCTTTGAGCGTCATGGAGCATTTGAGATGTTCCAGGAGTTGAAGTTCATCTTTCAGAAGAACGCCCGGATCGAGAGGTATGAGACCTCCGATAAATTCTATGCTTGCAAGATGGAGGAAAACTCGTCTGTCAGTGAACATGTGCTCAAAATGTCTGGGTACTCAAACCGTCTAGCTGAACTGGGGATTGAACTCCCGCAAGAAGCTATCACTGACAGAATCCTCCAATCACTGCCGCCAAGCTATAAAAGCTTTGTGTTGAACTACAACATGCAAGGGATGAACAAGTCTCCCGGCGAGTTGTTTGCGATGCTGAAAGTCGCAGAGTCTGAACTCCGTAAAGAACATCAAGTGTTGATGGTGAGAAAGACCACTAGTTTCAAGAGAAACGACAAAGGCAAGAAGGGCAATTCAAAGAAGAGCGGCAAGCTTGTTGCCAATCCACCGAAAAAACCCAAGGCTGGACCTAAGCCTGAAACAGAGTGCTTCTATTGCAAGGGTATGGGTCACTGGAAGCGCAATTGCCCCAAGTATCTGGCAGATAAGAAGGCGGGCAAAGAAAAATCAGGTATATTTGATATACATGTTATTGATGTGTACTTAACCGGCTCTCGTAGTAGTGCCTGGGTATTCGATACCGGTTCTGTTGCTCACATTTGCAACTCGAAGCAGGAACTGCGGAATAGACGGAGGCTGGCGAAAGACGAAGTGACGATGCGCGTAGGAAACGGTTCCAAGGTTGATGCAATCGCCGTCGGCACCGTGTCACTTCAACTACCATCGGGATTAGTGATGAACTTAAATCATTGTTATTTAGTGCCTGCGTTGAGCATGAACATTATATCTGGATCTTGTTTATTGCGAGACGGTTACTCTTTTAAGTCTGAGAATAATGGTTGTTCTATTTCTATGAGTAACATCTTTTATGGCCATGCACCGAATGTGAGAGGATTGTTCATATTGAATCTCGATAGCGATACGCATATACATAACATTGAGACCAAAAGAGTTAGAGTAAACAATGATAGCGCCATATTTTTGTGGCACTGCCGCTTGGGTCATATTGGTGTAAAGCGCATGAAGAAACTCCATGCTAATGGACTTTTGGAGTCACTTGACTTTGATTCACTTGACACGTGCGAACCATGCCTCATGGGCAAGATGACTAAAACTCCGTTCTCCGGAACAATGGAGCGTGCAAGTGACTTATTGGAAATCATACATACCGATGTGTGTGGTCCGATGAGCGTGGAGGCACGCGGCGGATATCGTTATTTTCTCACCTTCACTGACGATTTGAGTAGATATGGTTATGTCTACTTAATGAAGCACAAGTCTGAAACATTTGAAAAGTTCAAGCAATTTCAGAGTGAAGTAGAAAATCATCGTAACAAGAAGATCAAGTTCCTACGGTCTGATCGTGGGGGTGAATATCTGAGTTTCGAGTTTGGTACTCACTTAAGACAATGTGGAATTGTTTCGCAGTTAACACCGCCTGGAACACCACAGCGTAATGGTGTGTCCGAACGTCGTAATCGTACTTTATTAGAAATGGTGCGATCTATGATGTCTCTTACTGATTTGTCGTTATCGTTTTGGGGTTATGCATTAGAAACAGCTGCATTCACTTTAAATAGGGCACCATCGAAATCCGTTGAGACGACACCATACGAACTGTGGTATGGCAAAAGGCCAAAGTTGTCGTTTCTTAAAGTTTGGGGATGTGATGCTTATGTCAAAAAGCTTCAGCCTGAAAAGCTGGAACCCAAAGCGGAAAAGTGCGTCTTCATAGGTTACCCAAAAGAGACAGTTGGGTACACCTTCTATCTCAAATCCGAGGGCAAAGTGTTTGTTGCTAAGAAAGGAACTTTTCTCGAGAAGGAGTTTCTCTCGAGAGAATTGAGTGGGAGGAAGATAGAACTTGACGAGGTTGTCGAACCTCTCATCCCTCTGGATGGTGGCGCAGGGCAAGGGGAAACCTCTGTGATTGCGACGCCGGTTGAGGAGGAAGTTAATGATGATGATCATGAAACTCCAGTTCAAGTTTCTGTTGAACCACGCAGGTCGACGAGATCACGCGCTGCTCCAGAGTGGTACGGTAATCCCGTCTTGTCAATCATGTTGTTAGACAACAATGAACCTGCAAATTATGAAGAAGCAATGGTGGGCCCAGATTCCAACAAATGGCTAGAAGCCATGAAATCCGAGATAGGATCCATGTATGAGAACAAAGTGTGGACTTTGGAGATGCTGCCTGAGGGCCGCAAGGCTATTCAGAACAAATGGATCTTTAAGAAGAAGACGGACGCTGACGGTAATGTGACCGTTTATAAAGCTCGACTTGTGGCAAAGGGTTTTTCACAAGTTCCAGGAATTGACTACGATGAGACTTTCTCTCCCATAGCGATGCTTAAGTCCGTCAGAATCATGTTAGCAATAGCTGCATTTTTCGATTATGAAATTTGGCAGATGGATGTCAAAACGGCGTTCCTTAACGGTTTCCTTAAGGAAGAGTTGTATATGATGCAACCCGAAGGTTTTGTCGATCCTAAAAATGCTAACAAGGTGTGCAAGCTCCAGCGATCCATTTATGGACTGGTGCAAGCATCTCGGAGTTGGAACAAACGCTTTGATGAGGTGATCAAAGCATTTGGGTTTATACAAGTGGTTGGAGAATCTTGTATTTACAAGAAAGTGAGTGGGAGCTCTGTGGCGTTTCTAATATTATATGTGGATGACATATTACTGATTGGAAACAACGTAGAGCTTTTGGAGAGCATAAAAGGTTACTTGAATAAAAGTTTCTCTATGAAGGACCTAGGAGAAGCTGCTTACATTCTAGGCATTAAGATCTATAGGGATAGATCAAAACGCCTGATAGGACTTTCACAAAGCACATACCTTGATAAAGTTTTGAAGAGGTTCAAAATGGAACAGTCCAAGAAAGGGTTCTTGCCAGTGTTACAAGGTACGAGATTGAGTAAGACTCAGTGCCCAGCAACTGATGAAGATAGAGAGCATATGCGCTCCGTCCCCTATGCTTCAGCCATAGGCTCTATCATGTATGCGATGTTGTGCACTAGACCGGATGTTAGCCTGGCCATAAGTATGGCAGGCAGGTTCCAGAGTAATCCAGGAGTGGATCACTGGACAACGGTCAAGAATATCCTAAAGTACCTGAAAAGGACTAAGGAGATGTTTCTCGTGTATGGAGGTGACGAAGAGCTCGCCGTAAAAGGTTACGGCGATACAAGCTTTGGCACAGATCCGGACGACTCTAAGTCGCAAACCGGATACGTATTTATTCTCAATGGGGGTGCAGTAAGCTGGTGCAGTTCCAAGCAAAGCGTCGTAGCAGATTCTACATGTGAAGCGGAATACATGGCTGCCTCGGAGGCGGCTAAGGAGGGTGTCTGGATGAAGCAGTTCATGACGGATCTTGGAGTGGTGCCAAGTGCACTGGATCCAATAACCTTGTTCTGTGACAACACTGGTGCCATTGCCTTAGCAAAGGAACCAAGGTTTCACAAGAAGACCAGACACATCAAACGACGCTTCAACCTCATTCGCGACTACGTCGAGGAGGAGGACGTAAATATATGCAAAGTGCACACGGATCTGAATGTAGCAGACCCGCTGACTAAGCCTCTTCCACGGCCAAAACATGATCGACACCAGAACTGTATGGGTGTTAGATTTATTACAATGTAATTCACATGGTGATGTGAGGGCTAGATTATTGACTCTAGTGCAAGTGGGAGACTGTTGGAATTATGCCCTAGAGGCAATAATAAATGTATAGTTATTATTATAATTCCTGTATCAATATAATAGTTTATTATCCATGCTATAATTGTATTGAATGAAGACTCATTTACATGTGTGGATACATAGACAAAACACCGTCCCTAGCATGCCTCTAGTTGGCTAGCCAGTTGATCAATGATAGTCAGTGTCTTCTGATTATGAACAAGGTGTTGTTGCTTGATAACTGGATCACGTCATTGGGAGAATCACGTGATGGACTAGACCCAAACTAATAGACGTAGCATGTTGATCGTGTCATTTTCTTGCTACTGTTTTCTGCGTGTCAAGTATTTATTCCTATGACCATGAGATCATATAACTCACTGACACCGGAGGAATGCTTTGTGTGTATCAAACGTCGCAACGTAACTGGGTGACTATAAAGATGCTCTACAGGTATCTCCGAAGGTGTTAGTTGAGTTAGTATGGATCAAGACTGGGATTTGTCACTCCGTGTGACGGAGAGGTATCTCGGGGCCCACTCGGTAATACAACATCACACATAAGCCTTGCAAGCAATGTAACTTAGTGTAAGTTGCGGGATCTTGTATTACGGAACGAGTAAAGAGACTTGCCGGTAAATGAGATTGAAATAGGTATGCGGATACTGACGATCGAATCTCGGGCAAGTAACATACCGAAGGACAAAGGGAATAACATACGGGATTATACGAATCCTTGGCACTGAGGTTCAAACGATAAGATCTTCGTAGAATATGTAGGATCCAATATGGGCATCCAGGTCCCGCTATTGGATATTGACCGAGGAGTCTCTCGGGTCATGTCTACATAGTTCTCGAACCCGCAGGGTCTGCACACTTAAGGTTCGACGTTGTTTTATACGTATTTGAGTTATATGGTTGGTTACCGAATGTTGTTCGGAGTCCCGGATGAGATCACGGACGTCACGAGGGTTTCCGGAATAGTCCGGAAACGAAGATTGATATATAGGATGACCTCATTTGATTACCGGAAGGTTTTCGGAGTTACCGGGAATGTACCGGGAATGACGAATGGGTTCCGGGAGTTCACCGGAGGGGGGCAACCCACTCCGGGGAAGCCCATAGGCATTTGGGGGGGTCACACCAGCCCTTAGTGGGCTGGTGGGACAGCCCACCAATCCCCTATGCGCCAAGAAAGAAAAAATCAAAGGAAAGAAAAAAAAAGGAAGAAGTGGGAAGGGGGAAGGACTCCCTCCCACCAAACCAAGTAGGACTCGGTTTGGGGGGGGAGAGTCCTCCCCCCTGGCTCGGCCGACCCCTTGGGGATCCCTTGGACCCCAAGGCAAGGTCCCCCTCCCTCCTCCTATATATATGGGGCTTTTAGGGCAGATTTGAGACGACTTTCTCACGGCTGCCCGACCACATACCTCCATAGTTTTTCCTCTAGATCGTGTTTCTGCGGAGCTCGGGCGGAGCCCTGCTGAGACAAGATCATCACCAACCTCCGGAGCGCCGTCACGCTGCCGGAGAACTCTTCTACCTCTCCGTCTCTCTTGCTGGATCAAGAAGGCCGAGATCATCGTCGAGCTGTACGTGTGCTGAACGCGGAGGTGCCGTCCGTTCGGTACTAGATCGTGGGACTGATCGCGGGATTGTTTGCGGGGCGGATCGAGGGACGTGAGGACGTTCCACTACATCAACCGCGTTCTCCAACGCTTCTGCTGTACGATCTACAAGGGTACGTAGATCACTCATCCCCTCTCGTAGATGGACATCACCATGATAGGTCTTCGTGCGCGTAGGAAAATTTTTGTTTCCCATGCGACGTTCCCCAACAATAGCACCATCGGTCTCCATTAATAGATGCACGGGAGCACCATCTCGAATTTGGAAGTGAATTGGAGCGACGGCGCTATTGTCCAGGACTGGAGAATTTGGGGGAGGAGCGGAGGAGGCAAGATTTTTTAGGACCCGAGGAGGCGAGATGACCGTAGGAGATCGATGGAGTGCTGCAGCAGCATAGTGAACTAGGGACCGATTCTTTGGGTCCGGGAAAGCTAGCTATGTTGTGGGTTTGTGCCTTTCTTCTTCCTCCTATTTTTCTGGATCTAAATAAAAAATATACTAATATATATGTAATACTACCTGGGACGGGGGCCCTACTCCCAGGGGCCCAGGGCGGCCGCCCCGTTGCCCCTGCCTATGGGCTGGCCCTCGCAGGGGGCGTAGCACTCCCTCTTTCCTGAGACACAGCTTGCCCCTAAGCTAGTGCCGTCGGAAAGTGTTGACAGAGCTCGATTCTGTCCTCCCAGGTCGCGAACTTCGAGGGTTGATCATGTTGGGGAACGTTGTATGAGAAACAGAAAATTTCTTACGCACACGAAGACCTATCATGGTGATGTTTATCTACGAGGGGGAGATTTGATCCACATACCCTTGTAGATCGCTGAGCGTAAAGCGTTAAGAAACGCGGTTGATGTAGTGTTACACTTCGTGATTCAAATCACCTCGTCCCATGATCCATCCCACGATCCGTTCCGATCTAGCGCCGAACGGACGACACCTCCGCGTTCAGCACACGCACAACTTGATGACGATCTCGGCCTTCTTGATCCAGCAAGAGAGACGGAGAAGTAGATGAGTTCTCCGACAGCGTGATGGCGTGCCGGTGTTGGTGATGATCTATTCTTGCAGGGCTTCGTCCGAGCTCCGCAAAAATCGAATCTAGAGGAAGAACTACGAGGTGTAGGTTTGAGTTGCACGTGGCAAAAGTTGTGTCTCAAACAACCCTTAACCTCTAGTATATATAGGAGGAGCCAAGGGGTGGGGCAAAGCCCTAGGGCGCCGGCCAAAGGTGTCCTCCTTGGTCGGTCGAAGTGGGAGGGAGGAGTCCTTCTCCAATCCCACTTGGATTAGGACTCCTTCCTTATTTTCCCACCTCTTTTGGATTTTCCACATTTTCCTCATGGGCTTTACTTGGATGACTTTGTCAGCCCATTATACCTTATTGCGCATCCAATAAACCCATGTGAACCCCTTGGGGCGTGGTGGGCCCACCTAGTGGGCCCCCGGAACCCATTCGTCACTCCCGATACACCGCCGGCAATGCCCGAAAACCTTCCGGAATCCAAACACCAACTTCCTATATATCAATCTTTGTTTCCGGACCACTCGGAAACCCTCGTGACGTCCATGATCTCATCCGGGACTCCGAACAACCTTCGGTCACCAACATATATAACTCAACTAAACTAAAACGTCACCGAACCTTAAGTGTGCAGACCCTGCGGGTTCGAGAACTATGCAGACATGACCCGAGACACTTCTCGGTCAATATCCAATAGAGGGACCTGGATGCCCATATTGGATCCTATATATTCTACGAAGATCTTATCGGTTGAACCTCTGTGCCAAGGATTCATATAATCCCGTATAACATTCCCTTTGTCCTTCGGTATGTTACTTGCCCGAGATTTGATCGTCGGTATCCCTATACCTATTTCAATCTCGTTACCGGCAAGTCTCTTTACTCGTTCTGTAATACAAGATGTCGTGACTCACACTTGAGTCACATTGCTTGCAAGGCTTGTGTGTGATGTTGTATTACCGAGTGGGCCCCGAGATACCTCTCCGTCACGCGGAGTGACAAATCCCAGTCTTGATCCATGCTAACTCAACGGACACCTTCGGAGATACATGTAGAGCACCTTTATAGTCACCCAGTAATGTTGTGACGTTTGATACACACAAGGCATTCCTCCGGTGTAAGTGAGTTACATGATCTCATGGTCATAGGAATGAATACTTGACACGCAGAAAACAATAGAAACAAAATAACACAATCACATGCTATGTTTATAATTTGGGTCTTGTCCATCACATGATTCTCCTAATGATGTGATCCCGTTATCAAGTGACAACACTTGTCTATGCTCAGAAAACCTTGACCATCTTTGATCAATGAGCTAGTCAACTAGAGGCTTACTAGGGACAGTGTTTTGTCTATGCATCCACACATGTATTTCTGTTTCCAATCAATACAATTATAGCATGGATACTAAACGATTATCATGAACAAATAAATATAATAATAACTAATTTATTATTGCCTCTAGGGCATATTTCCAACAGTCTCCTACTTGCACTAGAGTCAATAATCTAGTTCACATCACCATGTGATTTTAACGAATCCAACACCCATATAGTTATGGGGTTTGATCACGTCTTGCTCATGAGAGATGTTTTAGTCAACGGTTCTGAATCTTTTAGATCCGTGTGTGCTTTACAAATTTTTATGTCATCTTATAGATGCTGCTACTACATGCTATTTGGAAATACTCCAAATATCTACTCTAATATACGAATCCGTTTTACTACTCAAAGTTATTTGGATTAGTGTCAAAGCTTGCATCGATGTAACCCTTTACGACGAACTCTTTAATCACCTCCATAATCGAGAAAAAAAAATCCTTAGTCCACTAGTTACTAAGGATCACTTTGACCGTTGTTTTAGTGATTCAATCATGGATCACCTTTTGTACCCCTTGACAGACTCATGGCAAGGCACACATGAGGTGCGTACACAACTTGGCATACTTTAGAGCCTACGACTAAGGCATTGGGGACTACCTTCGTCCTTTCTCTTTCTCATGCCGTGGTCGGGCTTTGAGTCTTTACTCAAATTCACACCTTACAACACAGCCAAGAACTTCTTCTTTGCTGATCTATTTTAAACTCCTTCAAAAACTTGTCAAGGCATGCATTTCATTGGAAGTTCTATTAAGCGTTTTGATC
Organism: Hordeum vulgare subsp. vulgare; assembly: GCF_904849725.1. Classification (NCBI taxonomy): domain Eukaryota; kingdom Viridiplantae; phylum Streptophyta; class Magnoliopsida; order Poales; family Poaceae; genus Hordeum; species Hordeum vulgare. The sequence continues at coordinate 524,909,260 of NC_058523.1, forward strand.
TATTTCTCTAGATCTTGGTGCTCAATGTTCAAGTAGGTCTATCCAGGTTTTACTTTAAAAAACTCCTTTCAAACAACCCTTTATGCTTCACAGAAATTCTACATTACTTCCGATCTACAATATGTCAACCACATATACTTATCAGAAATTCTATAGTGCTCCCACTCACTTCTTTGGAAATGCAAGTTTCTCATAAACCTTGTATAAACCCAAATGCTTTGATCATCTGATCAAAGCGTATATTCCAACTCCGAGATGCTTGCACCAGTCCATAGAAGGATCGCTGGAGCTTGCATACTTGTTAGCATCCTTAGGATCAACAAAACCTTCTGGTTGTATCACACACAACCTTTCCTCAAGGAAACCGTCGAGGAAACAATGTTTTGACATCCTGTGTGCAATATTTCATAAATAATGCAGCAACTGCTAACATAATTCCAACAGACTTTTAGCATCGCTATGAGTGAGAAAGTCTCATCATAGTCAACTCCTTGAACTTGTCGGATACATCTTTGCGACAAGTCGAGCTTTTCTTAATGGTGACTTTTCACCATCATCGTCTGTCTTTCCTTTAAAGATCCATCTTTACTTAACAGTCCTACGACCATTAAGTAGTTCTTCCAAAGTCTACACTTTGTTTTCATACATGGATCCTCTCTCGGATTTCATGGCCTCCAGCCATTTGTCGGAACCCGGGCCCACCATCGCTTCTCCATAGCTCGTAGGTTCATTGTTGTTCAACAACATGACCTCCAAGACAGGTTTACTGTACCATTCTGTAGTAGTACGCGACCTTGTCGACCGACGAGGTTTGTAGTAACTTGATCCGAAGTTTAATGATCACCATCATCAGTTTCCACTTCAATTGGTGTAGGCGCCACATGAACAACTTCCTGCGCCCTGCTACACACTGGTTGAAGTGACGGTTCAACAACCTCATCAAGTTCCACCACCCTCCCACTCAATTCTTCCGAGAGAAACCTTTCCTCGAGAAAGGACCCGTTTCTAGAAACAAACACTTTGCTTCCGGATCTGAGATAGGAGATGTACCCAACTGTTTTGGATATCCTATGAAGATGCATTTATCCGCTTTGGGTTCGAGCTTAGCAGACTAAAACTTTTTCACATAAGCGTCGTAGCCCCAAACTTTCAAGAACCGACAACTTAGGCTCTTGCAAACCATAGTCTATACTGTGTCATCACAACGAAAATACGTGGTGCCCTATTTAAAGTGAATACGGTTGTCTCTAATGCATAACCCATAAACGATAGTGGTAATTCAATAAGAGACACCATAGTATCCACCATATCAAATAGGGCACGACTATGACGTTCGGACACACCATCACACTATGGTGTTCTAGGTGGCATGAACTGCGAAACAATTTCCACATTGTCTTAACTATGTACCAAAACTCGCAACTCATATATTCATCTCTATGATCATATCGTAGACAGTTTATCCTCTTGTCACGACGATCTTCACTCTGAAATAGCTTTGAACTTTTCAATATTTCAGACTTGTGATTCATCAAGTAAATACTCCTGTATCTACTCAAGTCATCAGTGAAGTAAGAACATAACGATATCCACTGCATGCCTCAACACTCATTGGACTACACACATCAAAAATGTATTACTTCCAACAAGTTACTTTCTTGTTCCATGTGGTATGATTTGCATGTCTCAAGTGATTCAAAATCAAGTGAGTCCAAATGATCCATCTGCATGGAGTTTCTTCATGCGTTTATACCAATAGGTATGGTTTGCATGTCTCAAACGTTTCAAAAATGAGTGAGTACAAAGATCCATCAGCATGGAGCTTCTTCATGCATTTTACACCAACATGACTCAAGTGACAGAGTCACAAGTAAGTGGTACTATCATTACTACTTTGTATCCTTTTGGCATCAATATTATGAACATGTGTAGCACTACGATCGAGATTCAATAAACCATTGAAGGTAATCAGTCAAGCAAATAGAATAATGCTACGGCAACAAAAGTCCTTTCCCGACAATGGCGCCAGAAATCCTTCTGTCGTCTCTTGAGCTTGCGTTGGTTTTTCCCTTGAAGAGGAAAGGGCAATGCAGCACAGGAGCAGTAAGTATTTCCCTCAGTTTGAGAACCAAGGTATCAATCTAGTAGGAGAATCTCGTCAAGTCCAGAGTACCTGCGCATACACAAAAGAGCTTGCACCCAACGCTATAAAGGGGTTGTCAATCCCTTCAAGATTGATTGCAAAGTGAGATCTGAAGGCGGAAAGTGCAATGAAGTAAAAGTGTAAGGCTGAAAATATGGTGTGGAGTAGACCCGGGGGCCATAGTGTTCACTAGAGGCTTCTATCAAAATAGCAAGTATTACGGTGGGTGAACAAATTATTGTCGAGCAATTGGTAGAACCGCGCAAATTCATGACAATATCTAAGGCAGTGATCATACATATAGGCATCACGTCCGAGACAAGTAGACCGATACTTTCTGCATCTACTACTATTACTTCACACATCGACCGCTATCCAGCATGCATCTAGTCTATTGAGTTCATGACGAACAGAGTAACGCCTTAAGCAAGATGACATGATGTAGAGGGATAATCTCAAACCAATGATGAAAACCCCATCTTTTTACCCTTGATGGCAACAACATGATGCGTGCCTTGCTACCCCTTCTGTCACTGGGTGAGGTCACTGTTGGGGAACGTCGCATGGGAAACAAAAATTTCTTACGCGCACGAAGTCCTATCATGGTGATGTCCATCTACGAGAGGGGATTTCTGATCTACGTACCCTTGTAGATCGCACAGCAGAAGCGTTAAGAAACGCAGTTGATGTAGTGCAACGTCCTCACGTCCCTCGATCCGCCCCACGAACCGTCCCACGAACCGTCCCGCGATCTGTCCCACGATCCGCTCCGATCAAGTGCCGAACGGACGGCACCTCCGCGTTCAGCACACGTACAGCTCGACGATGATCTCGGCCTTCTTGATCCAGCAAGAGATACAGAGAGGTAGATGAGTTCTCCGGCAGCGTGATGGCGCTCCGGAGGTTGGTGGTGATCTAATCTCAGCAGGGCTCCGCCCGAGCTCCGCAGAAACGCGATCTAGAGGAAAAACCGTGGAGGTATGTGGTCGGGTTGCCGTGGCAAAAGTTGTCTCAAATCAGCCCTAATACCTCAGTATATATAGGAGGGAGGGAGGGGAGGAGGCAGCCTCAAACCCTCAAGGTTTGGCCGAAATTTGAGGTGGAGGAGTCCTACTCCAATCCTACTTGGAGTAGGATTCTACCTTCCCACTTGGAAACTCTTTCCACCTTGTGTTTTTCCCTTCTCAAACCTTATGGGCCTTAGTGGGAACTTATTCCAGCCCACTAGGGACTGGTTTATCTCTTCCCATAGCCCATGAGACCCCTTGGGGCGTGACACCCCTCTCGATGGTCCCCGTCACCCCTCCCGGCACTCCCCGTACACTACCGATGAGCCCGAATCTTTTCCCGTAATGCCCGAAAACTTTCCGGTAACCAAATGAGGTCATCCTATATATCAATCTTCGTCTTCGGACCATTCCGGAAACCCTCGTGACGTCCGTGATCCCATCCGGGACTCCGAACAACATTCGGTAACCAACCATATAACTCAAATACGCATAAAACATCGTCGAACCTTAAGTGTGCAGACTCGGCGGGTTCGAGAACTATGTAGACATGACCCGAGGGACTCCTCGGTCAATATCCAATAGCGGGACCTGGATGCCCATATTGGATCCTACATATTTCGAAGATATTTATCGGTTGAACCTCAGTGCCAAGGATTCATATAATCCCGTATGTCATTCCCTTTGTCCTTCGGTATGTTACTTGCCCGAGATTCGATCGTCGGTATCCGCATACCTATTTCAATCTCGTTTACCGGCAAGTCTCTTTACTCGTTCCGTAATACAAGATCCCGTGACTTACACTAAGTCACATTGCTTGCAAGGCTTGTGTGTGATGTTGTATTACCGAGTGGGCCCCGAGATACCTCTTCATCACACGGAGTGAAAAATCCCAGTCTCGATCCATACTAACTCAACGAACACCTTCGGAGATACCTATAGAGCATCTTTATAGTCACCCAGCTACGTTGCGACATTTGATACACACAAAGCATTCCTTCGGTGTCAGTGAGTTATATGATCTCATGGTCATAGGAACAAATACTTGACACGTAGAAAACAGCAGCAACAAAATGACACGATGAACATGCTACGTCTATTAGTTTGGGTCTAGTCCATCACATGATTCTCCTAATGATGTGATCCCGTTATCAAGTGACAACACTTGCCTATGGTCAGGAAACCTTGACCATCTTTGATCAACGAGCTAGTCAACTAGAGGCTTACTAGGGACAGTGTTTTGTCTACGTATCCACACATGCATTGTGTTTCCAATCAATACAATTATAGCATGGATAATAAACGATTATCATGAACAAAGAAATATAATAATAACTAATTTATTATTGCCTCTAGGGCATATTTCCAACAGTCTCCCACTTGCACTAGAGTCAATAATCTAGTTCACATCACCATGTGATTCCAACGAATCCAACACCCATATAGTTATGGGGTCTGATCACGTCTTGCCCGTGAGAGAGGTTTTAGTCAACGGTTCTGAAACTTTCAGATTCGTGTGTTCTTTACAAATCTTTATGTCATCTTATAGATGCAGCTACTATGTGCTATTCGGAAATACTCCAAATATCTACTCTACTATACGAATCCGTTTCACTACTCATAGTTATTCGGATTAGTGTCAAAGCTTGCATCGACGTAACCCTTTATGACGAACTCTTTAACCACCTCCATAATCGAGAAAAATTCCTTAGTCCATCAGTTACTAAGGATAAATTTTGACCGCTGCTAGTGATTCAATCATGGATCACTCTCTGTACCTCTCAACAGACTTTGAGTCAAGGCACACATCAGGTGCGGTACCCATCATCTCATACTTCAGATTCTACGGCCAAGGCATAGAAGACAACCTTCGTCTATTCTCTTTATTCTGCCGGGGTCGGGTTTTGAGTCTTACTCAAATTCACACCTTACAACACAACCAAGAACTCCTTCTTTGCTGATCTATTTTGAACTCCTTCAAAAACTTGTCAAGGCATGCATCTTGTTGACACTTCTATTAAGCGCTTTCGATCTATCTCCATAGATCTTTGATGCTCAACGTTCAACTAGCGCAATCCAGGTATTCCTTTGAAAAACTCCTTTCAAACAACCTTGTATGCTTTACAGAAATTCTACATTACTTCTGATCCACAATATGTCAACCACATATACTTATCAGAAATTCTATAGTGCTCCCACTCACTTCTTTGGAAATACAAGTTTCTCATAAACCTTGTACAAACCCAAAATCTTTGATCATCTCATCAAAGTGTATATTCCAACTCCGAGATGCTTGCACCAGTCCATTGAAGGATCGCTGGAGCTTGCATACTTGTTAGTATCTTTAGGATCGACAAAACCTCCTGGTTGTATCACATACAATGTTTGCTCAAGGAAACCGTCGAGGAAACAATGTTTTGACATCCTATGTGCAATATTTCATAAATAATGCAGCAACTACTAACATAATTCTAACAGACTTTTAGCATTGCTACGAGTGAGAAAGTCTCATCATAGTCAACGGTTGATCTTGTCGGAAACATCTTTGCGACAAGTCGAGCTTTTCTTAATAGTGACTTATCACCATCATCGCCCGTCTTCCTTTGAAAGATCTATCTTTACTCAATAGTCCTATGACCATCAAGTAGTTCTTCCAAAGTCTACACTTTGTTTTCATACATGGATCCTCTCTCGGATTTCATGGCCTCCAGCCATTTGTCGGAATCCGGGCCCACCATTGCTTTCTCCATAACTCGTAGGTTCATTGTTGCTCAACAACATGACCTCCAAGACAGGGTTACCCTACCACTCTGCAGTAGTATGCGACCTTGTCAACCTACGAGATTTGTAGTGACTTGATTCGATGCTCGATGATCACCATCATCAGCTTTCACTTCAATTGGTGTAGGCGCCACAGGAACAACTTCCTGCTCCCTGCTACACACTGGTTGAAGTCATGGTTCAATAACCTTATCAAGTTCTACCACCCTCCCACTCAATTCTTTCGAGAGAAACCTTTCCTCGAGAAAGGATCCGTTTCTAGAAACAAACACTTTGCTTTCGGATCTGAGATAGGAGATGTACCCAACTGTTTTGGATATCCTATGAAGATGCATTTATTCGCTTTGGGTTCGAGCTTATCAGACTGAAACTTTTTCACACAAGTGTCGAAGCCCCAAACTTTCAAGAAACGATAGTTTAGATTTCTCTAAACCTCAGTCTATACTGTGTCATCTCAACGGAAATACGCGGTGCCCTATTTAAAGTGAATGCGGTTGTCTCTAATGCATAACCCATAAACGATAGCGGTAATTCGATAAGAGACATCATAGCATGCACCATACCAAATAGTGCGTGGCTATGACGTTCAGACACATCATCACACTATGATGTTCGAGGTGGCATGAACTGCGAAACAATTTCCACATTGTCTTAACTGCGTACCAAAACTCGTAACTCAGATATTCGTTTCTATGATCATATCATAGAGAGTTTATCCTCTTGTTACGACAAACTTCACTCCGAAACAGAATTGAACTTTTCAATATTTCAGACTTGTGATTCATTAAGTAAATACTCTTGTATCTACTCAAATCGTCATTGAAGTAAGAACATAATGATATCCACTGCGTGCCTCAGCACCCATTGGACTGCATACATCAAAATGTATCACTTCCAACAAGTTACTATCTTGTTTCATCTCAATGAAAACAAGGCCTTTCTCATGTGGTATGATTTGCATGTCACTAGTGATTCAAAATCAAGTGAGTATAAATATCCATCAGCATGGAGCCTCTTCATGCAATTTATACCAACATGACTCAAGTGGCAGTGCCACAAGTAAGTAGTACTATCATCATTACCTCGTATATTTTGGCACCAATATCATGAACATGTGTAACACTACGATCGAGATTCAATAAACCATTGAAGGTGTTTATTCAAGAAAATAGAGTAACCATTATTCTCTTTAAATGAATAATCGTATTGCAATAAACACGATCCAATCATGTTCATGCTTAACGCAAGCACCAAATAACAATTATTTAGGTTTAACACCAATCCCGATGGTAGAGGGAGCGTGCGACGTTTGATCATATCAACCTTGGAAACACTTCCAACACGTATCGTCACCTCGCGTTTAGCTAGTCTCCGTTTATGCCGTAGCTTTCATTTCGTGTTTCTAATCACTTAGCAACCGAACCAGTATCCAATACCCTCGTGCTACTAGGAGTACTAGTAAAGTACACATCAACATCATGTATATCAAATATACTTCTTTCGACTTTTGCCAGCCTTCATATCTACCAAGTATCTAGAGTTGCTCCGCCTCAGTGACCATTCCCCTCATAACAGAAGCACTTAGTCCCGGGCTTGGGTTTAATCTGGGGTCTCTTCATTAGTGCAGCAACTGCTTTGTCGTTTCACAAAGTATCCCTTCTAGCCCTTGCCTTTCTCGAAACTTAGTGGTTTTACTAACCATCAACTATTTATGCTCCTTCTTGATTTCTACTCTCGCAGTGTCAAACATCGCGAATCGCTCAAGGATCATTGTATCTATCCTTGATATCTTATAGTTCATCACGAAGCTCTCACAGCTTGGTGGCAGTGACTTTGGAGAACCATCACTATCTTATCTGGAAGATCAACTCCCACTTGATTCAAGCGATTGTCGTACTCAGATAATCCGAGCACACGCTCAACGATTGAGATTTTCTCCTTTACTTCGTGGACAAAGAATCTTGTCGGAGGTCTCATACCTCTTAACAAGGGCACAAACATGAAATCACAATTTCATCTCTTTAGAACATCTCTTATGTTCCGTGACATTTCAAAACGTCTTCGGCGCCTTGCTTCTAAGCCATTAAGTATTTTGTACTGAACTATCGTGTAGTCATCAGAAATGTGTATGTCGGATGTTCACAACATCTACAGACGACGCTCGAGGTGCAGCACACCGAGTGGTGCATTAAGGACATAAGCCTTCTGCGCAGCAACGAGGACAATCCTCGGTTTTACAAACTTAGTATGCAAAGTTTTCTACTATCAACTTTCAACTAAATTTTCTCTAGGAACATATAAAAACAGTAGAGCTATAGCACAAGCTACATCATAATTCGCAAAGACCATTAGACTATGTTCATGACAATTAGTTCAATTAATCATATTACTTAAGAACTCCCACTCAAAAAGTACATCTCTCTAGTCATTTGAGTGGTACATGATCTAAATCCACTATCTCAAGTCCGATCATCACGTGAGTCGAGAATAGTTTCAGTGGTAAGCATCTCTATGCTAATCATATCAACTATACGATTCATGCTCGACCTTTCGGTCTCATGTGTTCCGAGGCCATGTCTGCACATGCTAGGCTCGTCAAGCTTAACCCGAGTGTTCCGCGTGTGCAACTGTTTTGCACCCGCTGTATGTGAACGTTGAGTCTATCACACCCGATCATCACGTGGTGTCTCGAAACGAAGAACTGTCGCAACGGTGCACAGTTGGGGAGAACACAATTTCGTCTTGAAATTTTAGTGAGAGATCACCTCATGATGCTACCGTCGTTCTAAGCAAGATAAGGTGCATAAAGGATTAACATCACATGCAATTCATAAGTGACATGATATGGCCATCATCATGTGCTTCTTGATCTCCATCACCAAAGCACCGGCACGATCTTCTTGTCACCGGCGTCACACCATGATCTCCATCAACGTGTCGCCATCGGGGTTGTCGTGCTACTCATGCTATTACTACTAAAGCTACGTCCTAGCAATATAGTAAACGCATCTGCAAGCACAAATGTTAGTTTAAAGACAACCCTATGGCTCCTGCCGGTTGCCGTACCATCGACGTGCAAGTCGATATTAACTATTACAACATGATCATCTCATACATCCAATATATCACATCACATCATTGGCCATATCACATCACAAGCATACCCAGCAAAAACAAGTTAGACGTCCTCTAATTGTTGTTGCGTGTTTTACGTGGTGACCATGGGTATCTAGTAGGATCGCATCTTACTTACGCAAACACCACAACGGAGATGTATGAATTGCTATGTAACCTCATCCAAGGACCTCCTCGGTCAAATCTGATTCAACTAAAGTTGGAGAAACCGACACTCGTCGGTCATCTTTGAGCAACGGAGTTACTCGCAGCGATGAAACCAGTCTCTCGTAAGCGTACGAGTAATGTCGGTCCGAGCCGCTTCGATCCAACAATGCCGCGGAATCAAGAAAAGACTAAGGAGGGCAGCAAAACGCACATCACCACCCACAAAAACTTTTGTGTTCTACTCGAGAAGACATCTACGCATGAACCTAGCTCATGATGCCACTGTTGGGGAACATCGCATGGGAAACAAAAATTTTCCTACGCGCACGAAGTCCTATCATGGTGATGTCCATCTACGAGAGGGGATTTCTGATCTACGTACCCTTGTAGATCGCACAGCAGAAGCGTTAAGAAACGCGGTTGATGTAGTGGAACGTCCTCACGTCCCTCGATCCGCCCCGCGAACCGTCCCGCGATCCGTCCCACGATCCGCTCCGATCTAGTGCCGAACGGACGGCACCTCCGCGTTCAACACACGTACAGCTCGACGATGATCTCGGCCTTCTTGATCCAGCAAGAGAGACAGAGAGGTAGATGAGTTCTCCGGCAGCGTGACGGCGCTCCGGAGGTTGGTGGTGATCTAATCTCAGAGGGCTCCGCCCGAGCTCCGCAGAAACGTGATCTAGAGGAAAAACCGTGGAGGTATGTGGTCGGGTTGCCGTGGCAAAAGTTGTCTCAAATCAGCCCTAATACCTCAGTATATATAGGAGGGAGGGAGGGGAGGAGGCAGCCTCAAACCCTCAAGGTTTGGCCGAAATTTGAGGTGGAGGAGTCCTACTCCAATCCTACTTGGAGTAGGATTCCACCTTCCCACTTGGAAACTCTTTCCACCTTGTGTTTTCCCTTCTCAAACCTTATGGGCCTTAGTGGGAACTTATTCCAGCCTACTAGGGGCTGGTTTATCTCTTCCCATAGACCATGAGATCCCTTGGGGCGTGACACCCCTCTCGATGGTCCCCGTCACCCCTCCCGGCACTCCCGGTACACTACCGATGAGCCCGAATCTTTTTCGGTAATGCCCGAAAACTTTCCGGTAACCAAATGAGGTCATCCTATATATCAATCTTCGTCTCCGGACCATTCCGGAAACCCTCGTGACGTCCGTGATCCCATCCGGGACTCCGAACAACATTCGGTAACCAACCATATAACTCAAATACGCATAAAACATCGTCGAACCTTAAGTGTGCAGACCCGGCGGGTTCGAGAACTATGTAGACATGACCCGAGGGACTCCTCGGTCAATATCCAATAGCGGGACCTGGATGCCCATATTGGATCCTACATATTCCGAAGATCTTTATCGGTTGAACCTCAGTGCCAAGGATTCATATAATCCCGTATGTCATTCCCTTTGTCCTTCGGTATGTTACTTGCCCGAGATTCGATCGTCGGTATCCGCATACCTATTTCAATCTCGTTTACCGGCAAGTCTCTTTACTCGTTCCGTAATACAAGATCCCGTGACTTACACTAAGTCACATTGCTTGCAAAGCTTGTGTGTGATGTTGTATTACCGAGTGGGCCCCGAGATACCTCTCCGTCACACGGAGTGACAAATCCCAGTCTCGATCCATACTAACTCAACGAACACCTTCGAAGATACCTATAGAGCATCTTTATAGTCACCCAGTTACGTTGCGACGTTTGATACACACAAAGCATTCCTCCGGTGTCAGTGAGTTATATGATCTCATGGTCATAGGAACAAATACTTGACACGTAGAAAACAGTAGCAACAAAATGACACGATGAACATGCTACGTCTATTAGTTTGGGTCTAGTCCATCACATGATTCTCGTAATGATGTGATCCCGTTATCAAGTGACAACACTTGCAAATGGTCAGGAAACCTTGACCATCTTTGATCAACGAGCTAGTCAACTAGAGGCTTACTAGGGACAGTGTTTTGTCTATGTATCCACACATGCACTGTGTTTCCAATCAATACAATTATAACATGGATAATAAACGATTATCATGAACAAAGAAATATAATAATAACTAATTTATTATTGCCTCTAGGGCATATTTCCAACAGTCACCGCACGGTATGAACCCAAAACCAAGCACTTCTCCCATTGCAAGAATCATAGATCTAGTTGGCTAAACAAAACCCACAACTCGAAGAGAATTACAAGGATATGAAATCATGCATAAGAGAGATCGGAAGAAACTCAAATAAGATTCATAGATAATCTGATCATCCACAATTCATCGGATCTCGACAAACACACCGCAAAAGAAGATTATATCGGTTAGATCTCCATGAAGATCATGGAGAACTTTGTATTGAAGATCCAAGAGAGAGAAGAAGCCATCTAGCTACTAGCTATGGACCCGTAGGTCTATGGTGAACTACTCACGCATCATCGGAGAGGTCATGGTGTTGATGAAGAAGCCTTCCGTATCCGAATCCCCCCTCCGACTGGGCACCAGAACATGCCCCAGATGGGATCTTGCGGAGACAGAAACTTGCGGCGGCGGAAAAGTACTTTCGATGATCTCCTAATTTTTCTCGGATTTTAGGGAATATATAGGCGCAAAACCTAGGGCAGAGGAGGTCCAGGGGGGGCACAAGCCAGGGAGGCCCCGCCCCCCCCCCCTGGCCGGGGCTAGGGGGCTTGTGGGGTCCCTGGGGACCCCCTGCCTTGGTTCTCAAGTCTCCCGATCTTCTTCTGTTTCGGAAAAAATATTTTTGGGGATTTTATTCCGTTTGGACTCCGTTTCAAATCTTCCACTGAAAAGGGTCAAAAACACGGAAAAAACAGGAACTCGCACTTGCCACTGAGTTAATAAGTTAGTCCCAAAAAAGATATAAAAGGCATACAAAACATCCAAAGTTTGACAAGATAATAGCATGAAACCATCAAAAATTATAGATAGGTTGGAGACGTATAAAATAACCATTATTATCTTTAAATGAATAATCGTATTGCAATAAACATGATCCAATCATGTTCATGCTGAACGCAAACACCAAATAACAATTATTTATATTTAACACCAATCCCGATGGTAGAGGGAGCGTGCGATGTTTGATCATATCAACCTTGGAAACACTTCCAACACTTATCGTCACCTCGCCTTTAGCTAGTCTCCGTTTATTCTGTAGCTTTTATTTTGATTTATTAATCACTTAACAATCGAACCGGTATCTAATACCCTCGTGCTACTAGGAGTACTAGTAAAGTACACATCAATATCATGTATATCAAATATACTTCTGTTGACTTTGCCAACCTTCTCATCTACCAAGTATCTAGGGTAGCTTCGCCTCGGTGACCGTTCCCCTCATAATAGAAGCACTTAGTCTCGGGTTTGGGTTCAATCTTGGGTTTCTTCATTAGACCAACAACTGGTTTGCCGTTTCATAAAGTATCCCTTCTAGCCCTTGCCCTTCTTGAAACTAGTGGTTTTACTAACCATAAACAATTGATGCTCCTTCTTGATTTCTACTTTCGCAGTGTCAAACATTGCGAATCACTCAAGGATTATTATATCTATCCTTGATATGTTATAGTTCATCACGAAGCTCTAGCAGCTTAGTGGCAGTGACTTTGGAGAACCATCACTATCTCATCTGGAAGATTAACTCCCACTTGATTCAAGCGATTGTTGTACTCAGACAATCTGAGAACATGCTCAATGATTTGAGCTTTTCTCCTTTACTTTGTAGACAAAGAATCCCGTCGGAGGTCTCATACCTCTCAACAAGGGCACGAGCATGAAATCTCAATTTCAACTCTTAGAACATCTCTTATGTTCCATGACGTTTCAAAACGTCTTCGGTGCCTTGCTTCTAAGCCATTAAGTATTACGCACTGAACTATCACGTAGTCATCAAAAATCGTGTATGTCAGATGTTCGCAACATCCACAGACGACGCTCGAGGTGCAGCATACCGAGTGGTGCATTAAGGACATAAGCCTTCTGCGCAACAATGAGGACAATCCTCAGTTTAACGGACTCAGTCCGCAAAGTTGCTACTATCATCTTTCAACTAAATTTTCTCTAGGAACATATAAAAACAGTAGAGTTATAGCGCAAGCTACATCATAATTTGCAAAGACCTTTTTGACTATGTTCATGATAATTAGAGTTTAACTAATCAAATTACTTAATAAACACCCACTCAAAAAGTACATCCCTCTAGTCATTTGAGTGGTACATGATCCAAATCCACTAACTCAAGTCCGATCATCACGTGAGTTGAGTATAGCTTCAGTGGTAAGCATCTCTATGCTAATCATATCAACTATACGATTCATGCTTGACCTTTCGGTCTCTTGTGTTCCGAGGCCATGTCTGCACATGCTAGGCTCGTCAAGTTTAACCCGAGTGTTCCGCGTGTGCAACTGTTTTGCACCCGTTGTATGTGAACGTTGAGTCTATCACACCCGATCATCACGTGGTGTCTCGAAACGACGAACTGTCGCAACGGTGCACAGTCAGGGAGAACACAATTTCATCTTGAAATTTTAGTGAGATATCACCTTATAATGCTACCGTCGTTCTAAGAAAAACAAGGTACAGAAAAGGATTAACATCACATGCAATTCATAAGTGACATGATATGGCCATCATCTTGTGCTTCTTGATCTCCATCACCAAAGCACCGGCATGATCTTCTTGTCACGGCGCCACATGATGATCTCCATCATCGTGACGCCATCGAGGTTGTCATGCTATCTATGCTATTACTACTAAAGCTACGACCTAGCAGTATAGTAAACGCATCTACAAACACAAACTTTAGTTTAAAGACAACCCTATGGCTCCTGCCAGTTGTCGTAGCATCGACGTCCAAGTCGATATTAACTATTACAACATGATCATCTCATACATCCAATATATCACATCACGTCATTGGTCATATCATATCACAAGCATACCCTACAAAAACAAGTTAGACGTCCTCTAATTTGTTGTTGCATGTTTTACGTGGCTGCTATGGGTATCTAGTATGATCGCATCTTACTTACGCAAAAACCACAACGGAGATGTGCAAATTGCTACTTAACCTCTCTCCAAGGACCGCCCCGGTCAAAACCAATTCAACTAAAGTTGAAGAAACAGGCACCCGCCAATCATCTTTATGCAACGAGTTGCATGTTAGTCGATGAAACCAGTCTCTCGTAAGCGTACGAGTAATGTCGGTGCGGGCCGCTTCAATCCAACAATACCGCCGAATCGAGAAAAGACTAAGGAGGGCAACAAATCGAACATCAACACCCACAAAACCTTTTGTGTTCTACTCGAGATAACATCTATGCATGAACCTTGCTCATGATGCCACTGTTGGGGAACGTTGCATGGGAAACAAAAATTTCCTACGCACACGAAGACCTATCATGGTGATGTTCATCTACGAGAGGGAGATTTGATCCACATACCCTTGTAGATCGCTCATCGGGAGGCGTTAAGAAATGCGGTTGATGTAGTGGTACAACTTCGTGATTCAAATCACCGTCGTCCCATGACCCGTTCCGATCTAGCGCCGAACGGACGGCACCTCCGCGTTCAACACACGTACAACTCGATGACGATCTCGGACTTCTTGATCCAGCAAGAGAGACGGAGAAGTAGATGAGTTCTCCGGAAACGTGACGACGCGCCGGTGTTGGTGATGATCTATTCCTGCAAGGCTCCGCCCGAGCTCCGCAGAAATCTAATCTAGAGGAAGAACTACGAGGTGTAGGTTTGAGTTGCACGTGGCAAAAGTTGTGTCTCAAACAACCCTAAACCTCTAGTATATATAGGAGGATCCAAGGGGTGGGGCAAAGCCCTAGGGCATCGGCCAAAGGTGGCCTCCTTGGGTCGGCCGAAGTGGGAGGGAGGAGTCATTCTCCAATCCCACTTGGATTAGGACTCCTTCCTTATTTTCACACCTCTTTTGGATTTTCCATTTTTTCCTCATGGGCTTTCCTTGGATGACTTTGTCAGCCCATTATACCTTATTGCGCATCCAATAAACCCATGTGGACCCCTTGGGGCATGGTGGGCCCACCCAATGGCCCCCAGAACCCATTCGTCACTCCCGGTACCCTGTTGGCAATGCCCGAAAACCTTCCGGAATGCAAACACCAACTTCCTATATATCAATCTTCGTTTCGGATCATTCCGAAAACCCTCATGACGTCCGTGATCTCATCCGGGACTCTGAACAACCTTTGGTCACCAACATATATAACTCCACTAAAACTAAAACGTCACCGAACCTTAAGTGTGCAGACCCTGCGGGTTCGAGAACTATGCAGACATGACCCGAGACACTTCTCGATCAATATCCAATACGGGACATGGATGCCCATATTGGATCCTAAATATTCTACGAAGATCTTATCGGTTGAACCTCTGGATGCCCGTATAACATTCCCTTTGTCCTTCGGTATGTTACTTGCCCAAGATTTGATCGTCGGTATCCCTATACCTATTTCAATCTCGTTACCAGCAAGTCTCTTTACTCGTTCTGTAATACAAGATCCCGTGACTCACACTTGAGTCACATTGCTTGCAAGGCTTGTGTGTGATGTTGTATTACCGAGTGGGCCCCGAGATACTTCTCCGTCACGCGGAGTGACAAATCCCAGTCTTGATCCATGCTAACTCAACGGACACCTTCGGAGATACATGTAGAACACCTTTATAGTCACCCAGTAACGTTGTGATGTTTGATACGCACAAGGCATTCCTACGGTGTCATTGAGTTACATGATCTCATGGTCATAGGAATGAATACTTGACACGCAGAAAACAATAGCAACAAAATAACACGATCACATGCTACGTTTATAATTTGGGTCTTGTCCATCACATGATTCTCCTAATGATGTGATCCCGTTATCAAGTGACAACACTTGTCTATGGTCAGGAAACCTTGACCATCTTTGTTCAATGAGCTAGTCAACTAGAGGCTTACTAGGGATAGTGTTTTGTCTATGTATCCACACATGTATTTGTGTTTTCAATCAATACAATTATAGCATGGATAATAAAGGATTATTATGAACAAAGAAATATAATAATAACTAATTTATTATTGCCTCTAGGGCATATTTCCAACAGATCAATCCAGCGCACCAAGACCTCGGGTACGCTCTTGTTCTGTCGCTGACAAAGGCGGCCAGCTAGGATTTCTTCGGGCACGGGGCTTGCATCAGTGATTGACGACTACTGTTGCTGGACTTGTTTTGTGGGAGGAAGTGTCTGACGAAGCTGGGACACATGGAAGACAGGATGAATGGTACTGGCCCGCGGTAGTTGGAGCTTGTAGGCGACTGTGCCAATACGCTACAGAATCTTGAACAGACCAAAGTAGTGGAAGGCCAGTTTCTCGTTGTTGCGAGTAACCACCGAGCGTTGCACATACGGCTGAAGCTTAAAAAAAACCAATCACCCACAGCGAAGGTGCGATCAGAATGACGCTTGTCCGCGAAGTCCTTCATCCAATGGCATGCACGAAGCAGGTGTTGCCGAACCAGCGCCTCCATTTACACTCTGTCCGCCAGCCATTGAGACAGGTCTAGGGAGGTGCATGTGATTGGATCCACAATCCCGAAGAACCGCGGCGCATGACCGTACAACACCTCGAACGGGGTTGTCCCGAGAGCAGAGTGAGGCGACCTGTTGTACCAGAACTCCGCAAGAGGAATCCTGGTGCTCCATTTGCTTGGGCAGGAGTTGACGAAGCATCGAAGGATGGTCCCCATGCACTGATTAACCCGCTCCGTCTGGCCGCCCGTCTGCGGGTGTCGGGCGGTACTCATGTGCAACTTGGTGTGAGTGAGACAAAGAGCTCCTGCCACAGTGTGCTGGTGAAGACTGGATCACGATCGAAGATGATCGATTTCGGCAAGCCATGCAACTTGTAGATGTTGACGACGAAAGCCAACGCCACTTGGAAAGCGGTGAAAGGGTGCGACAAGGAGACAAAGTGAGCGTACCGCGAAAACTTGTCAACCACCACCAAGATAGAGTTGGCGTCCGAGGAACGCGGGAGGCCCTTGACAAAGTCCATGAAGGGGCGGTGAAGTGGTGTGGGGCTTTGACAGCTCGCTCTATGACCCAATCGCCCCCAGGGTCATCCGACTCTCGTTTGTAACGGCTCTGAGGAACGTCGGGAGGACGGCAAGACGACGTGGACGCGAGATGAGGGAGTAGTAGGAGGCGAGGGCGGGGGAGGAGCCGAGGAGGGGGGTTAAGGAGGCGTGCGGTGTGCGTGAGGGAGGGAGTTCCGGGATGAGGGGTTCGTGGGTGGGATTAATAGAGACGAAGTGGCGAGGGATTAGCGTTTTGTTTATCCTTCGTTAGTTCTGTTTTAGACCATTAGATTATGTATAATCAACTGCTAATATTTTTAGTTAGTTGGTTCCCCGCAAAAAATATGTATTTTTAGTTGGATTTATCCTCTCCTGTTTTTATAGGGGTGGTAGAGACAGTATACAAACTCACGAGATCACACGGCGGAGAAGAAACTCAGTAGCTCAGGGCTTACGTGCACGGCGTGTTGCCCTGCAGTCGCTCCGACGGCCACGGTATCCTGCGATTCTCAAACTGCGATTTTTTTTTGACAGTTACTACAAGTTGCATGAACTGTCCCGATTGCTGCAATCCAATCTTGTAATCTTGGGAGCAAATGCAAGTTATGGGCGCCAACGACTAACCACCACAACAGAGCCACCCCAGCCGAGCCGAGGTGTCCCGTACCTGCACGCCTCCCCTCCCCTCCCCGGTGGTTGGAGCCATTATAGAGGAGGAGAGCATCGTCTCCCACAGTCCCAAGATCCCAACCCCATCTGCTACGTCCCTCCCCTGCCCCCGAATCTGTACTCTCGCGCGCCGCGATGGAGGGGAGCAAGCTCAAGGCGGCCAGGCTCCTGGAGCAGATGAGCGCCCACCTCGCCACCGACGCCGGCAAGGAGATCGCCAACAAGGTCGGCTTCGTCTACCAGCTCAACATCTCGCCCAAGGTACGTATGGCATCCCCCTCTCCCTCTGTTTTCCCCCGTGGGATCCGCCTGAAGCCTGGTGCCCTCGGGTCTTCGATCTGATTACAGAAGATGGGCGTGGACGAGGAGATCTTCGTCGTGGACCTCAAGAAGGGCGCCGTCTCCACAGGTCTCGATTCGCCTCGTGCGGGTTCTGAATTTCGGTTTCTTGGGGCCGTGTTTGCTGAAGGAATCCTTTCTCCCTCTGTTTGTGGCCTCGGCGTGCAGGGAAGTACGAGGGCACGCCGGACGCGAGCTTCACCTTCACCGACGACGACTTCCTCGCCATCGCCAGCGGCAAGCTGAACCCGCAGATGGCGTTTATACGGTAAAGAACTGCCAAGAGAAGAATCGCAAACTTGTCCATCTGATCTGCGACTTCCCCCCCCCCCCCCCCCCGCAAAGGATCGTGGTGATATCGTGCTTGTTTTGCTGTGCAGGGGTAAGCTGAAGATCAAGGGGAGCATCAGCGCGGCGCAGAAGTTCACGCCGGACATCTTCCCCAAGCCGGCCAAGTTGTAGAAGGCCGGATTGCCATGCCTTGCCTTGCCCTGCCCTGCCCTGGTGATCGGTTAATAAAAGAGTCTAGTTATGTTCGTGATGGCAATTTGGTGTGACCAGAGGGGGCGATTGTTGCTGGTAACAGAGTTTGTTTACTTAGAACCACCGCACGAACAACAGGGGTTTCAGTGTCTTGAGGTGAAATTCGTTTTCTTTGGTTGAGAAGGAGAACACGGTACGATGTGTGTTGTGACGATGATGAGCTGTCTCGATTGATCACCGTTTGCTCTTCAATGAGATCAGATGCATGTCCGTTCTGATTCGTATTATAAACAGAGCACCGATTTGCTTAGAGCATCTCCAACAAAGCTGAAAATAACCTTTTTACGGGCGGGAGCGACGAAGTGGTTTAGCAGATGAAAAAAACCGTGCCCAATCCGACGGCCTTATATGCAGCAAGGCGCGTCAAATTTGCAATCCGTGGTACAACTTTGGAGTATCACTTTGGAGCGCGCGCTGAAGTTTTTTATGCACACTTTGATTTAGTGCTTTTATTAAAGCGTTGTTTTGTGTCTTTGACGCACAAAAATTATCGTTTTTAAGGCGCCTGATTCATTTAACGTCTATGTTAAAGATGCTCTTAGTATCACATCCGAACGAGTATGGAGATGAATCTCAGTTTAAGCTATTCCTTTACAGACCTGCGCGAGATCGAAATCAGCAAAGCGAGCAGGCCAGTAGGAACCACGGTGTCCAGAATACCGGTACGATTTGTGTTTCGCCAGAACAGATCCTACTATAAAAGAATATATGCTTCAGATGAAATTACATAAACCTCCCTAAAAGCGTAATCTAAATTACAATTGGGTCTTTCGATTCCCAGGCCGCACAGAGCTCTTGTTGTCGTGCCCTGGCCGGTGGCTCCTCCTGCCGCCGTTGTTGACATGCACCACGTCCGACGTGGCCAAGCTCCTGCTCGCCCCTGTAGCCGAGCCCTTGTTGCTGTCTCGCTAGCGCTAACTCGGGTAGCGAGCTAGCGCGTTGATGCTGCGTCGGGTGGCCAGTGATGAGCTCGTCCGCGGCGGACGAGTATGGCAGCGAGCGGTGGATGCAGGTCACGTGCGGCGACTACGTGCGGTGAGATTTTACCGGAATCAAGCTCGGGAGGCCGTGGCGCCTGCTCGTGTTATTTTGCCGGAATCAAGCTCGGGAGGCCATGGCCCCAACTTCGAGGGAAGTTGTTGGGACTAAAATTTAAGCAATGCTACACGTACGGGGGTTTTACATGCCGAGATGCGGTGAAATGTATTGATTGGTGATTAAGATGAAGCGGGCCTACCCAAAAAACAGGTGAGGGGGGGGGGGGGGATTAGTGAGGAGAAAGACCAGTCCGTTAAATCTTGTAAAAAGTTTCCGTAAGTCTAGCATTTTTGTTAAAATTTCTCCTCCGCAAAGGATAGAAGATTCAGTAAAAAAAGTAGGCCCTCCCATAGATACGAAGGGGATGGGCCATGGTTTGAAGGATCCCTCAAATAAACTCTAGGATGGACAAATATACGGGATTGCGAGAGCAACTAGTGTCACGCGCGAAGCGCACCCGCGAACATTCCTGGTTTCCCTATTTCGTTTCCGGTTTTGGAAATTTTTCAACTAACCCCTTGAACTTTTTTTTGTTTTCAGTTCACCCTTGTTCCGTGTTTTCCTTGTTTCCCTTTTATTATTCCCATTATATTTCCGGAAAATTGAGATTTCAGGGGAAGTTACGGGTGGGAGCTTTCAACACCATCAAATGTCAACTTAAAACTAGCCTGTACAACATAAAACTATCAACTTTCACAGGTAAAAATAATTTGAGCCACACACCATGAATAAATAGAGGCACGGTTCTTCAATCTTTAGAGGCACGCACAATAAATAAATAGAGGCACGCATAGTAGAGGCAGGCCCCATGAATAGATAGATGCACGGTTCGTAAATATTTAGAGGCACGGTTCATGAATAAATAGAGGCACGGATAATAGATGCACGCCCCCTTTTTCGTCGTTCCCGCGTGCGGGCGTCGCCTCCGGCGACGCGACACTAGCTCGCCTTCGTCTCGGTTAGCATTCATATAAATCTTGAAGGGGGGTCCTAGGTCGTAGCGCCTTTCTTGTCGTTTTCCCCTTTTTCGTCGTTCCCCCCTTTTTCGTCGTTCCCGCGTGCGGGCGTCGCCTCCGGCGACGCGACACTAGCTCTCCTTCGGCTCGGTTAGCATTCATATAAATCTTGAAGGGGGGGGGGGTCCTAGGTCGTAGCGCGTTTCTTGTCGTTTTCCCCTTTTTCGTCGTTCCCCCTCTTTTCGTCGTTCCCGCGTGCGCGCGTCGCGACACTAGCTCTCCTTCGGCTCGGTTAGCATTCATATAAATCTTCACAACATGTGTGCAGTGTTGTGTGACCCTTCCTAACGGTTAATAATGAAGCAAAAAAAAAACGGTTCCTTTTACGAATCTTGATGCATTATTCAGGACGGTTCCATTGCTCTTCCCTCGCTCTTCCTAGTCCGTACTACTCCCTTGCTTCTCCTTCCCCGAATTGAAAAATCTCAAACACTTCCCTTCTCTCGCACGCTCTCTCTTCTCGTTCTGCTTCTCGAACACGCGGAGATCGAAAACCGGCTCTATCTTCGTCGGTAACCGCCGCCGCGCTTCCCCAACCGCCCTCCACTGGAGCACAAAGCACTTGAAAGGTGCCCTGCGACAAGATCCCATCCCGCTAGCGGCGATCGTTCAGGAAGAACGACGGTCGCAAAAACAGCGGCGGAGATAACAAGGAAGAGCAAGGACAGTGGCGGATGGATTCGACGAGTCCCGCACGCGAAATCCAAGGTAAACATTTCTGCATTTCGTCCCGTTGCACCAATTCGCTTTTAGTAGTATTTATTTCCCCCAATTAGGAAACACTAGGAGCCGCCCTAAATCTGTTTTAGAATACTTTGTATCAACTTATCTAACAAGTTCAAGTAGCGTGCGAGAATAGGTAGCCACGATTGTTTACGGATTTCAAATTACTTGACCTGATTTTCAAAATCCGTGCTCCATGTGTAGTAATTTCGTGCTTCTAATATCAAACAAATCGTGCCTATATGACTTATATCATGTTTCCCCACACCATGTGCACTTAATTTGTTGTCAAATCCAAGTAGGTACTTGGCAGCATGTTGTTTTACATGTAGAAATGGCTGGTGCAAAAGATTTTGTACAAGATGACCAAGAGAAAATAGGTATAATGTGTATAATGTCTTGCTGTTTATAGTAAATAGTATGTTTTATTGTTTATGTTAAATTTTATGTTACAAACCTTGTCTGCTCGTTATTAAGCAGGGCATGAAAGCCACGAAAACGTCGATATTCAAACAGTTCTCTCTGAAATTAATGAAGAATTTGAAGGTAGACAAAACATGTCCCCTGGCCATGCAGCAACAGGGACGGCGGTCAGCAAGCTACCTGAAAGTATGATAACTTACACTAGAAAAGGGGCAAAAAGACAGCTAGAAGCAACAGATGCTACTAATCTTGCGAAAAAGCAACAACCAGCGCCTTTAATGGTAATGCCACCACCTCATTGTCAAGTAAAACCATCTGCAAACATAAAACAAAACGATGGGAAGAATAAGAAGAAACGTCAGCGAGCTGAAGAAGGAGAGGACTCAAAAAGCATAGTTTCAGATTCCAGTGCTAGTATTGGCAACACAGAAAGTGATAACGATTTCAATCCTGCAAACGGCAGCGATGCCGGTGAGGACGAGAGTGATCATGTAAGAGATGATTTGTCTACAAGTATTTGCTGCTACTGGAAATAGGTCTGCACCCTCCTAACAAAGCTTTTTTGTTTCTGTTTTTTTTCATATCAGGGAAATACAAGCCAAAAAGGAAGAAAGAGAAGAAGGACAAGTGGAAAACAATCGTCATTGATGATAGCCAACGAAGCAGACAAAACAGTAACTGATGAAAAATGTCAAATCAAGACTGGAGCTACGTTTGTACAGGTCAATGAAGCATGGGGAATTCTCAAAGAACGTGACCGAAGAGATGTTAAGACGGCTGGATTTGGCAGCATAGAGGGCTGCAAAATAAAGGGTTCAATCAACATGAACCTCGCAGTATATATCTACAAAAACATGGACACAGACACGATGACGATAAGCTTCGGCGATGGTGATGCACACAAGGAAATAAAGGTTACCAAGGAAGGGATCCATAATGTATTTGGATACCCAAATGGCGATAAAAAGACAGTGCCAAGGCCAATGAATTGCAACGAGTCAATGAAGGTCCTCCAATCAGAGCTTGGCTTCAGAAATACTGAGTTCAAACATTCAGATCTGATTAAGAAGCTAAAGTTGCTTGTAGATATAGATCAAGAAGAAGAAAACAAAAAGGCTGTCAAAATCTTCTTCCTCATATTTTTCAACAAGGTTGTTTGTGGGACAACCTTCCCTTGCTACAGCAGACAAGCAGTGATGGTGAAGGATATGAATTATGAAGATATGGCGCAGATGGATTTCTGCCAGGTCATTGTTGAAACAATCAAGGCTGGAGCTATTGATTGGCAAAAAATGAAAAAGGGTGGGAGAGGAAACAAAGACCACCTCTACGGCTTGGCACAGGGACCTGTAATCATGTACCTCGACTCTTTGCTGTTACCAAACACAAGAGAGATGAACAAGATAGCTAAGAAAATGAATAATAGTTCAACGCCCAGAGCGAACTATCTTGATGAGAAGGATCTAAAGAAGATAGCTAAAGAAGACATGAAGAAGGATGGGAAAGGACGTCCAAATGACTATGAATTTGGCAAGATAGGGGTACCTCTGGTGTCTATTAATTCATCATTATCACAGTGGACTATAGGGGCTGCTTGTGTTCTTTGTAAGTTTTTACCACGTAAAAAACATCGTCTATTCTAACAAAGTTTGTCTTATCGAAACAATGCAGACATGGAAAGGGACAGAGGATAGGATATTCTTTATGGCTCATGTAAACGCAGCATCACCTTCAACTTCACTGCAAGTGGTACCAGGAGAGAGTAGGAGACGTGGCAAGCAAGTTACAAAACTGCTAATGGATGCACCAAAGGTTATGTGTGAACGGGCGTCCAGCATCAGAACAATAAGTGAACCTGAGATAATAACCAGCAGGGAGTCTGAAGAAGCTTTCAAAAGGATCAACAAAATGCTGGAACAAGTGCTTGTGGAAGCAAGACAATTACGAGCATTAAGGCAGATTAATTTGGCAGGATGCACTGATGATGAGGCAAATTACGACGAATTGGCCAGACAAGGACTTGCAGACCAAACGCAGTCACTGATTGCTATTTTCGAACAACACAATGCCTATCAACGCATGTGTTGCAATAGGAGCCTCACACCAATAGCTGAAATAGTAGAAAATGCACCGACAAGAACTAGAAAAGCAAGAAATGTAGTAGAAGAGAAACTAGAAGGAACGAATAGAACAAGAGCACAACAGAAGAGAACTGAAAGCCAAGCCAAAGCACAGAAGAAGCATTCAGAAGGCATCAACACTGGGCACGAGCATGCATATAAGACATCAACTGCCATCTGTGCAGATACGAGGGAACTCGCAAGGATAGGCTCATCCTTAGGCATCGTAACAAGTCAAGAAGTAAGTAATAGTTTTGAGCTCGACCTGTACTTTTTTTTGGAAGCTAACAAACCTGTAATGAAATGTAGGCTCGGCTGGACAAGAAACAACAAACAAGTGCAACAGAGTTTGGTTCAAGCAGTGATAGATCAGAAGATGAAGAGAAACAGCAAGGAGTAACAGCTAATGAGGTGACCTTCCATAACCAACTTACCATCATAGAACTTGTCTAAACAAAATATACTACAAAAACTCACCATGTTTCATACCCTGGTATTACAAGAACAGGAAATACTAGAGCGTGCTTTGCAAAGCGACGCTCAAGATGAGATTGCTTGTGATACAGATGTACAAGTGTCAGAGATGACAGCTGAGGACAAGCTCGAAACTATTTTTCCTTTTCCTTAGAAATAAATTCCACTTGGTGTAGATTTGGTCACGACGACGACTGACGAACAGGTAAAATCAAACGATAATAAAAATCCTATTTGTAAGATCTATCTTGTGATCCAGTTAGTTACGATAACATTTTTTTATCTCAATGTTATTTGGGAGATTTAACAGGTAAAATCAAGCAGCAACAGATCAAAAGATGAAGAGAAACATCAAGTAGAAACAACTAATGAGGTGACCTTCCATAACCAACTTACCCCCATAGAATGTGTCTAAACAAAATGTACTACAAATACTCACCATGTTTCATACCCTGGTATTACAAGAACCGGAAATACTAGAGTGTGATGTGCAAAGCCAGACTCAAGGTGAAGTTGCTCCTGGTATAGATGTACAAGTCTCAGAGATGACAATTGAGGACAATCTCGAAACTATTTTTCCTTTTCCTCAGAAAGAAATACCACTGGATGTAGATTTGGTCACGTCGACGACCGACGGACAGGTAAAATCAAACGACAATAGAAATCCTATTCGTAAGATTTATCTTGTGATCCGGTTAATTACGATAACATTTTTTTATCTCAATGTTATTTGGGAGATTTAACAGGTAAAATCAAGCAGCAACAGATCAGAAGATGAAGAGAAACAACAAGGAGTAACAGCTAATGAGGTGACCTTCCGTAACCAACTTACCGTCATAGAACTTGTCTAAACAAAATATACTACAAAAACTCACCATGTTTCATACCCTGGTATTACAAGAACAGGAAATACTAGAGCATGCTTTGCAAAGCGACGCTCAAGATGAGATTGCTTGTGATACAGATGTACAAGTGTCAGAGATGATAGCTGAGGACAAGCTCAAAACTATTTTTCCTCAGAAAGAAATACCACTAGATGCAGAGTTGATCACGACAATGTCTGACGGACAGGTAAAATCAAATGACAATAAAAATCATAGGATCTAGTTAATTACGATAACATTTTTTTATCTCAATGTTATGCAGAAAAAAATGCCAGCACTACTGCAGAACAACAAGAAGAAACAGAACAGGTGGAAACCAAAAGTAGGGGGGAGGTTGTCAGTACAACGGAACTAATTGGTGTAACAGAACAACAGCTTTCGGACCACACAGAAATAGTAGGAGATATCCCCCAGGCACGAATGACTATGAAGTTTTATTGTTACTTACTTCTTTTCTTCAACAAACACACCAACTTTATTTTATTTTAAAAAAATGGTATCCAGTAATGAAAAACAATTCCTTCTAATTACTATTTAGTTTTATCAGATGTAAGAAACAAAAAGCGGAATACCGATGTTGTTGTACACATACTGTAGTGACAACACTTACAAAAGAAAAATGAACTGCATGTACTGCAGGAGCAGGAGATGCATGAGGCAACGCCGGTCGAAGCCGGGTCACACGAAGTATGTAAGTCACATCAAGGCTACATTGAATTTGAAGTTGCTCCTGATGCAGAGATACATTGCTATGAGATGGCAGTTGATGACAAGGTTGTGGAACCTGTTTTAAGTCAACAAGAAATAACAGTGCAGACAGAGAGAAACGCAACAACGACTAACGGACAAGTAAAATAAATAAAAAAAGTTGGATAACTAGTATAAGATATCGCAAATTAGAAATGAAGTTTCATTGTTATTTACATTTTTTGTTCATAAAAAGCAGGAAAAAGCAATCATTGCCATGGAACAGCAAGACAGTCCTATCACCGGAGACCAAGAACAATACTTGGAAAAAACAGGATCAGCAAGTTCAAGTTCAGTAGACGAGGAGTAAGAAGTAAGATTTCAAGGCGTAGCTCATGTCAAGGTCAGTGTAGAGGTCAACAAAACCAGCCAAGAATTACAGTTCCTAGTAAATTTCTTTTAAAAGAAATATAATTAGTGCACAACGAAGAAATGCAGTCCCTAATAATTTATTTTTAGTTTGAACAGCAGCTCGGAACAAATGATAGTACTGACGTCTTAGACGTAAGCGAACAATCAGAAGAGGTCAACAAACATATCACTATGAAAACATTCGCACTTCGATATAGATGTATCTATCACTATTATTTAAAATTAACTCTTTCTTTGAACAACCGCATGATAAAGAAGAGCAACAAACAACAAGATATCAGGACGCGGCACCGGCGACAACAACCAAAGATGTGGTATTCCTCAAGCCGATTTTATAAAAATTAAATATCCATTGATATTTACAATTTTTTGGTTCACAAAAACAGGAAGAAGGAACGATCGTCGTAGAACAGCAAGGCAACATTCCTTTCACGGGAGACAAACAACGAGATTTGGAAGAAACAGAAGAAGTAAGTTCACTGGAGAAAGATGAAGAAGTAAGATTACAAGGCGAACCTCTTCTCAAAATTAGTGAAGAGGTCAACAAAATGAACCAAACAACAGGACAACAGGACACGAAACCGGTGACAACATCACAAGAGGTGGTATTCCACAAGCTGATCATACAAAATTAAATATTACAGTTTTACTTTGATTAAATCACACATGTAGTTGATAACGCAGAAAGTTGATGAAGAAGAGCCCACGCATGTACA
This sequence comes from Hordeum vulgare subsp. vulgare, assembly GCF_904849725.1. Taxonomy (NCBI): domain Eukaryota; kingdom Viridiplantae; phylum Streptophyta; class Magnoliopsida; order Poales; family Poaceae; genus Hordeum; species Hordeum vulgare. Next base: position 524,936,640 of record NC_058523.1, read on the forward strand.
TATTGAAGCAAATCTTGAGAGTGTTCTCGACAAAAACGAGAATGCCGTCGAAAGTGCGCAGGACAAATCTTCATGGCTTACAGAGATGACAGATGCACAAGTTGAGGCAGCTCATGACACAGCAAGACAGGAAAGTGACGAAAAAAGACAAGGTAGAACAACTCTAAGAGGATTAAACAAAATATCAACTTCTACGATGCCAATTAAACCTGTAATCCTGCCCTCTTCAGGCAGCAAAGTCATTGAGCCCATGAAAGAATTCATCAAAAAATATATTCAACGCTCTATGTCGCAGGGAATGGACGGACGAAGAAAAGTATGTTACTTCCACATAATAATTTATTTCAATGTTTTTTACCTGTTAACTAATATATCCTTTATCTGTATCCCTCTATGTATATATATACATATACATGTATATATGTTGCAGAAATGGTGATTTCATAATAACGTCCGATGTGATTACCAACATCGGAAATGCTGCCAGAAGCTTCCAAGTTGGTAATGCGGTGCACAGTACAATCATTGAGCCTGTGCTACTGATGCTACAAAATGAATTCAAGGGCTCACGGAGGAAGATCCTAACGCTACACCACACTATAAGTAAAAACCACGGCACAATTTCATGTTTTAAGTAAAAAATGAATATCAGCTGACAAAGATCCCTTGAACTTTAGAGACTACGATGACAATAAAATTAATGAAAAAGTTATACCCAGGAAGCTTAGGAGGTTTTTTGATATCAAAGAAGGAGAGGATCTGGAAGATTACGATATGGTAAACCGAAGAAACTATCATATCTGAGAATGACTACAAATGTTTACGTTTATGTTACAAATGTTTATGTTTCAATATTTTCCTTTTTGCAGTTTCTTTTGCCTACTGCTATAGGGGGGTTTGTAAATCAGGGGACTGTCGGCCACTTTGTGACCATATCAGTAAATATGAAAAAATAGCACTTCGAGATGCTTGACTCTATAAAGGATTTTAGCGAGGCAAAACAATTCTTCAGTGTTGTAGCAAGAAAATTCAAGAAGATTTGGAGAGAAATAGGCTCAAAGATTCAACTTTCTCCAAGTAACATTGACCATTTCAAGGAGTTCGATGTGCATGTGCCACTTCAAGGACCAGACACGTAAACACTACTAACATCCTTGTTCTTTATGTTTAATATACTGCCTCCATTCCATAACAAGTGAATGAACTTTGCACTAACTTTATTACAAAGTTGAGCCACTTTCGAGTCACTTATTTTGGGACGGAGGATGGAGTAACAATTAATTCTTGTGGTCCTAAAATAGCTCGTTGTTGAGAGAGTTTTACATGAAAATATATAAATTATTTTGATACCAAGGGGAGAGCAATAGTAACGACTAATTGTCCCAACTTGCAGGTTGGACTGTGCGTTCTACATGTACATGAACGTCAAGCACTATTCCGAAGAAGGAACAACCATCTCACTGAGTGAAGAACAAGTCCCTGGGTTGAGGAAGAGAATTCTGTATCATTTATTGAGCGAGCACATCGGCAATGCAAACTTAATATTGCTAAACTGTATGAGAGGTTCATCTTTAAAAAAAACTAATTCTGTTCTGAGATGTAGTTTTTACAAGCAAAGGATGTCAATTCTTGTCTGTTTGTTTTTGTCGGATAGATATGCTGAAACATAAAGTTGTAATCGAAGACGAAGAAATGAAGCAAGTTCAATGCGACATGACTCAAGTAGAAATTCCTCAATTTCCTGAGGAAATTGATACGTGCGCTCGAGATACACAAGCCACTGAAGTGTTGGACAGTGAAGATGAATGCAAGGACGACAATCAACATTTGCAGTGGGAGCATGAACGCAAGGATCCTCCAATAAAATCAGATCATCCTCCCGATCCAAGCAAGGAGACTAGAAAGATGTCTGAACTTGAACAGAGGATAATTGAACAGCGCAAACGCGATGCTGCGATTTCTGTTCGTAGAGAAGCAAGCAAAGGTGAGAATAGAAAACTGGAGAAAAACCGACCAGTAAGCAGCACATCATGCACAGGCGAGCCTTTGGAGTTCTTACTTCCAAAAACGCTAGCCCCTGAAGAAGAAAAGGCACTCTTTCTTGGGAGCCTGTCACCTGATGAAGTACACAGTTACAATGAACTTGTAGTTCGAGTAGGCATGGATTTTCGAGATTTCAAAAGAGCGTTTACCATGGAAAAAGAGGATAATTTTAACAAGGAAGTGGATGTGTGTCCGTCAAAGTTGCAGTTGGATTCGCAATATATGTCAACACGTCAGTCATCTGAGATCACGCCGGAAAACATAATATCTATCAAGAGGCCGTTAAAGCGGTCAACCAGGCTCTACGGCGTAACTAGCATCCCAACATTTGAGCATCAACACTTCATTCACATGGACAAAGCCAAAGGTCTTCATGACTATCTAATGAGCGATGAAGGCCAGAAGGAATGCAGAAAGTAAGTAGCCTCTGTGACCTTAAAAAAGAAAAACAGGCAAACCTATGTAAGCAGTGTGACTCTAATTTTTTGTGTAAACGTTTTTGCTGTTGCAGTGCAAACTAGTATAAAAGCGCAGTTCGTGAAGATTGTATTACTGGAGAAATCATGCTGGACCAGCTCCAGAAAGGAGGAAAGGGTCAAATGGAGGCGACCATGTGTAATGCATTATTCGAAGAATGGACATAACAGAAACAATACAATACAAGCGATAAATCTACACTGACAGTAGAATTTGCTAATGTCCGTAGAACCCTGTTCCATGAAGGCACTTCAATTACACAAACAGTAGAAACATGTTTGGCTAAACGAACACTTCTTTTTTCTTGCAGCTCGTACTCGGCCTCGAATATAAAGATGGAGGACTAAAAGAATTCAACGAGGATGATTCGCTACAGCAGTTTGAAGCAAGCGTGAAAGGAATAAACCTTCTAGACAAGAAGCTGGTAATACCACCTGACATAAGTTATTATTCTCCTTAAGCTCGCATGTTCACGTGACATTTTGACTCTCCCTGTGTGACTCAATGCAGATCATGATACCTCATAACAGCGCTTCACACCACGCGTTGTATGTCCTTAACAAGTATGAGAATAGACTTGACATTCTGGACTCACTAGATTACAGGAGGTGTACTAACAAGTCATGGAGACAACATCATAGAAGCTGTAAAGAACTGGTATGTGTGTCTTACGACTTGTTATCTCTCTGTTGGTAACACGGTATCATTACTTTCCTGAACATCGAGAGAAAACGAAATCACAGCTTGAAAGGATGTATGTACTGCCGAGGAGGCATTACGGGGAAGCAACACTAAAAGCCCACGATGAACCAAATTGGGGACAATTGGCAGCCAGGCCTAGAAGAGTTAGCACACCAAAACAAAGGGATAATCAATGTGGACAATTCATGGTGCAATTTGCAAAATACTGGAACGGCCAATCACTAGCGAAGGACGATGACGAACTCCATGTAAGTTAACAATAGAATTTTTTTAATTACTTCCAGGATCAAAGTCTGCATCAAAAGTAGTAAGTATTCGGATATCATGACTGCAGAATAATAAGGTGGATGACGAATGGAAACCAGAGTTCTTATTCACAGTTATATTCGGTAAAACTAATCAAATAAAGTGGCACCAGCTGCCTGCAGCAATCCAAGAATTCAAGCCAATGAATTCAAATATTTTTTTCTCGCAAGCAAGGTGAGGTGACTTTTCCAGAGCAGCGCTCGCTGACAATCTATGACCAGACAATTTGGCATAAATTTTCTAGCATAGAAACAATGACCATTAATTTTTTGTTGCTCTGTCAGAGACGATGAGCAAGCATAAGCACATCAAAGTAGCGTGACGTATCCAAAGCATGAAGCACCACGCTTTGAGCACACAGACGACACAATCAAGCTCCTGCGACTAATCATGAGCGACAAATGGCAAAATGAATTCAAAAAGTGACCTGTTTTACCCATCAATGCAGAATAATACCTTAAGATACTTTTCATATTCCGCTCCGCATCAATAATATTTTTTATTTTTTACACAACAAAAATATATATAAGCGGAGGCACCGACAGTCAGAATCAATTTTAACTGGAGCGCATCTGAAGGCATTTGGACCAACACGAGGACTTCATAGAGCTCACATTGAAAAGAGGGTGCTGAATGAAATAGCATATATCTGGGAGAGCAGTCATCCTTCACAAGATAGTGATGAAGACAGACTAATATTAGGCCCGTGTTTTGCAGAGGTAAATTTTAAAAAAGCATGCACATCCTTCTAAATTTGCAAGTTTCTTGTCGATAACAGTTTATTTTATTTTTGGTGCAGCATATACTTAAAATAGAAAATCATAGTCAAGGTGTTGCTAAGTTTAAAATGGAATTGATTAACCAGAAGGAACAATTGATTCCCCTGTACCTGAGAAAAAAACAGCAAAAGAAGTTCTTAACGACAAATATGGTAAAAAGCGTTATTTCCAAGACGCAATCAAAATATGTGTTTCATCAAATTCATTCATATAGTGTGTTGAATAACAAAAAAAACTTCTTTGTTCGCAGATATTCTTAATAATGGAGAAGAGTGGCCATTATGCCGTATATATGCTTGACAAATACACGAATAAAGTCCACGTCATTGATCCTGATGAAGTACCACACAAAGAAATTGATGAAGCAAACAATCTGGACTTTTCTAGTTTGAGGGAGGCGGAAGAAATTAAGGCCATAGACGTTATTGAAGCAAAAAAGAATAAAAGGATTAGAGATTCTAATCTCTTCCACATCCAATGGAAAGTTGTAAGTATCCTAAATACAAAAATATGCAATTCATAAAATTTCAACTTGTTGTTTCCTACAAACACCCCCCATAGGGTAAGGGTAATTGGCAAGTAAATATTTTGAAGGTACCTATGTTGTAAGTATCCTAACTAGAAAAAAAATTAACTCTTGTTGCAGTTACCTAGGTTTAAAGTGGTTCACCAACTGGTACATGGCACAGAAATGGAAAGCAAGGGGAAGGGTAAGGGTAATTGGCAAGTAGATATTTTGGAAGACATGCCAATGGTTAACAAGGGTGAATCAACGTATGTTGCTCTGAAGCTTGCATTCCTGTACAATGGCATAAAATTCGTCGAAGACATAGATGATTTTGATGTATGTTTTCCCTCACACTGCTAAGACAAAACATAAAAAACTGGAAATTCTTTTACTTGCACACTAGTGCCAAGATACATATTATTTAATTATTCTTGGTGAATTTTCGTAGGATGATCTGGAAATCTGGAAGGCGGAAACACTATACATGCTACTACTCAGTGAGGTAAATGAAGTGAAACCTGGTGCGATGGGTCAAGAGATTCTAAAGGTTTTACATATGGATGAAGAGTAATGCTTGTGAAATGGCACGGTGAAACTGTCACCTTCTTTGCTTTCCAGTGTAAACTTGTCAACGTGTAACTGAAAGCAGGTATATGAAGGCCACGTCCATCTGAATATGTATACGAAGACTCGTGAATCGTCAGTCTAGAAAATTCAGACACTTGGCTATGTTGATGAAGATTCGGCGAGAATCTTCATCTGAAATATTCACACACATACCTAAAAAGACTGATGAAATCATGCGTCTAGAAAGTTCATACACATGTCTGTGTCCACTCATAGACTGTACGTGTAGGAGATTACAGGCTGCATGACCAACACACCCATGGTTTACACAAGGAAGTCTACATACGCATGACAATACAGTTTGTGCAGCCACGGGAGTGCATCACAAAGAGGCACGGGAGGACAGGCTCCACATCCACGGGATTGAAGCCTGTGGAGCCAGGGAGGGACGACAGTATGGCCTCGAGATCCACGACACTCTAGGCCCTACGGGCACGGCATGACAACGTCTATAGCCACGGGATTGAAGTCGACATAGGCACGTAGTTGAATCCTATAGAGGCACGGTACAACCACGGGAGTGCAACACGAAGAGGCACGGGACGAAAGGCTCCACATCCACAGGATTGAAGCCCCACGGAGGCACGACAGTATGGCCTCGAGATCCACGGCACTCCAGGCCATACGGGCACGGGAGTGAAGCCGGCACAGGCACGTAGTTGAATCCTATAGAGGCACGGTACAGCCACGGGAGTGCACCACGAAGAGGCACAGGACGAAAGGCTCCACATCCACGGGATTGAAGCCCCAGGGAGGCACGACAGTATGGCCTCGAGATCCACGGCTACTCCAGGCCCTATAGGCACGGGAGTGAAGCCGACAGAGGCACGTAGTTGAATCCTATAGAGGCACGGTACAGCCACAGGAGTGCAGCACGAAGAGGCACGGGACGAAAGGCTCCACATCCAAGGGATTGAAGCCCCAGGGAGGCACGACAGTATGGCCTCGAGATCCACGACACTCCAGGCCCTACGGGCACGGGAGTGAAGCCGACAGAGGCACGTAGTTGAATCCTATAGAGGCACGGTACAACCACGGGAGTGCAGCACAAAGAGGCACGGGAGTAAAGGCTCCACATCCACGGGATTGAAGCCCTAGGGAGGCACGATAGCATGGCCTCGAGATCCACGACACTCCAGGCCCTACGGGCACGGCAGTGAAGCTGGCAGAGGCAAGTAGTTGAATACTATAGAGGCACGGTACAGCCACGGGAGTGCAACACGAAGAGGCACGGGAGTACAGGCTCCACATCCACGGGATTGAAGCCCCAGGGAGGCACGACAGCATGGCCTCGATATCCACGGCACTCCAGGCCCTACGGGCACGGGAGTGAAGCCGGCAGAGGTACGTAGTTGAATCCTATAGAGGCACGGTACAACCACGGGAGTGCAGCACAAAGAGGCAGAGGAGTAAAGGCTCCACATCCACGGGATTGAAGCCCCAGGGAGGCACGACAGCATGGCCTCGAGATCCACGGCACTCCAGCGTCTATAGCCACGGGAGTGAAGCCGGCAGAGGCACGTAGTTGAATCCTATAGAGGCACGGTACAGCCACGAGAGTGTAGCACGAAGAGGCACGGGAGCAAAGGCTCCACATCCATGGGATTGAAGCCCCAGGGGAGGCACGACAGCATGGCCTCGAGATCCACGGCACTCCAGGCCCTACGGGCACGGGAGTGAAGCCGGCAGAGGCAAGTAGTTGAATACTATAGAGGCATGGTACAGTCACGGGAGTGCAACACGAAGAGGCACGGGATTAAAGGCTCCACAGCCACGGGATTGAAGCCCCAGGGAGGCACGACAGTATGGCCTCGAGATCCACGACACTCCAGGCCCTACGGGCATGGGATGATAGCGTCTATAGCCACGGGAGTGAAGCCGGCAGAGGCACTGGCATGCAAGCTCGAGAGCCACGGTATTCAGACTGTAAAGCCACGTGATTGAAGCCACGTAGTGAATGTTCAACCGGAATATTTCGAAGCTTCCAGGCTGATTCTTGACGCAACCGGAATATTTCGAAGTTTCCATGGTATTCTAAAACCTCAGCATTCGTTTCGATGGCCTCAAGTACAACTATCTCTACACTATAAGAAGAATATTCGACTAACCCGCTGTACATCACTCAGTTTTCCTCTGTCGCCCTCTGTTCTCTTTCGGTCCTTATGAAACAGTGAAACTCACTCTACGATTCTCAAGTTATCTCTCCACTTCCGCAGTAATTTTTTTGCATTGTTTGTTCCATCTTGGAGATTTTTGATTCTTCGTGCTGCAAATCGATAGATCTACGCTATTATGATTAAAATTTTGCGGTTATCTCGTACAGATCCGCTAGATCCCCGGGGGAAGGTTTCCACTCCGTCGATTTTCGACATCAACGAGCTACTTCGAGTAGGAGAAAGCTCTACAACCGACAGTGAGGTACGACGTCGGAGACCTATGAGACAAATAAATTGCATTATTGTTGGCGCGGAGGTTAAAGGTGAAGGTTAGAGAAAACCTAGTAGCTCTGTGTCTAAAAACAGTGTGAGCGGAGGTTAAAGGGGAATGTGGATGAGGCGTTGTGCTGTATTACTTACTGATAATCCTGTGGTGAGAGTGGCTCTCGGGGCATGTATGGCATTTATAGATTGTTGTTTGTTGAAGTTGCCAGAATTAGAAAGGAGATCCGAGCCTCTGGACGGAAAACTGTCGTATTATTAGATACAGTTGTGTGTAATACAGTGCAACTGGCTAATATTATACATAAGTAGCCGGGCATACTTTTTTGCATTGGCAACGAAGTGAACACTAGTTTCCTGTTATAATTGCTGCATGATCTGAGCTAATATTATACATAACTTGCACATTGCTTTTCCAGCTCTTTGCATGTGAACATCTCTATTACTCGAACATGCTTGTGTTGATAATTTCGTGTATACCAAAGTTGACATGTAACTTCTTGTACGTTGTCTATATATTTTTTGAAGTAGAATTATGAGTTGCAGAACATGTAAGAACGTGAATTGTGGTGGAGTAGAAACTGGCGTTCAATGCACTACAATAGCACTTCAGCTGCCGCTGTGTTATGAGACATGCGCCGTAAGTAGAAAATATGTGCATAATCAACAGAATGATTGTGTTTTTCAAAGCACACCTTTTACCAAAATGGTGGACTATTGCGTGAAGCATTTTTTAGTAGTCTGGAAAACCCTACTGATTGAAGAATTTTTTAACTGATTGAAGAATTCCTACTTGCTGATTGAAGCATTTTAATTTATTTTTGCAGTATCTGCCATGCTACTGTAGGCAACATGTTGTTTCGTTGGTGAACCAATGGAAGCAATGAGCTCTAGAAGAGGAGGGCGTAATTAAGAACCCCGTGCTTGTGACAAATGAAGATCTCTCTTATGAAGTAAACATGACTGATGAAACTCTCAGGTCTAAAATTCATGGACCTGGCTGGAGAAAGTTAATGAGTGATTATGAGCTTCTGGAGCAAGATATCATCATCATGAAGTTAGATGGCGAAGGCCTCTGCATTCGAATTGATCTGAGGTTGAGTGAATGCTGAGGAGGTCTCGGAGCACAACCGAAACCAACAGTTGGTATGGTTTTCATCTACCCATAGAACAACTACTGATTTGCGTTATCATTTTTCTTTTGGCAATGTACCCCTGTTTCAATTAATAGTAATGATGCTACCTCTTTATTTAAATTTTATATACACAAAACTATTCAGACAACTATTCAAAGGTACTTGACTTTTTAAATTAACCATTAACAATACTAACTGAATCCAAAGATTATGTCTCAGTATAATTGCCACTATTACTTCAAGCAAATTGGCCTAACAAGTTTTTATTTATTTAGCTCTCGATGAACTTAGTGCTTCGGAGAAATAATATGTCAACAAGATAGACCATACACCAGGGTTAGAACTGTCTTACAGACAAATGGGACACCTTGTTTACTACCTCTTCAACGCCCATGAGTTGCCAACAATATCATTTGTCCACCGTGTGAATGTCACAAATATCAAGACTCGCAGGCTAGTAAGTATTTATTTATTTATTTTGACATACTTCTAATTTTAACTACTCCCTCCGTCTTAAAATAAGTGTCTCAACTTTGTACTAGCTCTAGTACAAAGTTGTATTAAGCTTGAGACAGTTATTTTGGGACGGAGGGAGTACTTATTAATTTGTTTTGTGTGCGTGCTAAAAATTTGGTCCTTCTCCATCATAACAATCTGCACAGAATTCCGTCAGTTGTTCTGAAGACAATGAATGCCAGATTCGTGTACCTTCCGCCAAGAGGCGCCGTAAGCCTTGTACAGAACTCTGATGAAATCGATGTTATGAATACTTACTTGATAAGAGCTGACGGTACAATGAAAGTGACGGGCTTTTCGGGGTTTGCAGAAGAGTCAAAGTTGAAGGTTGGCTCAATAGTGCTTATCATGGTTGAAAAGCACTGGCCAAGAATGCGAGATATGAGCTTACTGCGCCTTACAATTAATGATATCTCCTCAAATAGTGTTCTCGTAGTGTCTTACTGAGCACACTGCATGGTGTGTTTTGTTTTGTAATTATATGATAGTAGGTGTTCATATATACTAAATATATTATCATGTTCAGCTAGACGGTGGTCTGAATTGAGAGTTAAGAACGATCTAATGTTTATTACCTTCATCACTTTAGTACATATAACTCTGGTGAATTACATATGTTCATTTTGGTTGTTTCCTGTGCATTTGAGGGATGCTTCGACACCATCTCGTGGACTGCAGTATAAAAATTATGTGTAGAGTTTGATCTCGACAACTAATCTCATAAGTGTACACCAACTCATTGTGTTGAACGTTATTGCTTCTGCCAAGAGACAGAGTAGTGCTCATTGTTCTTCTGCTATGCATGTGTATATGCACTGTTAATATTATAGTACACGGCCGTGTGTGGCTTTGCTACACATGGAACCGTGCCTGAACTGCCAGTGCACTCACGACAACTGTGTGACATCGCAACGACCGGCAACACACAGGGGCACACGCGTGGCCCTTCCTATTGAACAAGCGTATCCGAATGCCCCCGTTGAGTTTTGCTGAAGAAAGCCGAACAACCAGCACACTCACGGAAACGGTGTGACATCGCAACGATCGGCAACAAACAAGGGCACGCCCGTGGCCCTTCCCATTGAACAGGCGTGCCCCAATGCCCCCCGTTTAGTTTTGGTGACGAAAGACGAACATGTGGCGCACTCAAGGCAACAGTGTGACATCGCAACGGTCGGCAACACACAGGGTCACGTGCATGGCAACACATGGGGGCCCGCCACGCACGTGGCAACACATGGGGGCCCGGCACGCACGTGGCAACTCACAGGGGAACGCGCGTGGCAACACACTGCGTGGATCTGCGCGTAGTGAAGAGTGAACACCTAACCATCTATCCAGATCCACGTCGCACAGAGCGCGCTGTGAAGAGTGAAGACCTAGCCATCTGTCTGATCCACACCGCGTGACAGAGATGGATATCCAGCCCGGTGCTCTGAGCACCAAGATGGCGAGGCTCGCGCCACCGGCGACGCCCTGCTCTGGTCCGGACCGCATCAGCGACCTCCCACACTCCACCCTCGGTGAGATCATCTCCCGTCTCTCCACTAAGGAGGGCATCCGCACTCAAATCCTCTCAACCCGGTGGCGCCCTCTTTGGTGCACCACGCCTCTCAATCTGGACTGTCGTGATATCCCTTTCTCTGGAGTTTTTAATGCCTTCGATAAAGCAGATCACGAGATCATTTGTAGTTTCGTGTCCACACCGGAGGAGGTCCACCGCGTAACGTACACTGGAACTGCTTTTAATGAATACACTGTTGTTGAATTTGATGGGAACATTCCAGAGGCCATCTTCTCCCGCCATGAGAGCGCAATTCACAACCTATGCATCCCGTCGAGCTACCTCCAGTGCAGACCCTCAACCGTCGACGCCTGGCTTGAATCCCCAGATCGAACAATCTCCAGGTGCTTGAGTTTTATTACATGTTACCACGACAGTTGGTACAAGGTGACTTAATACCAATCTCATCACCTTCGGTTTTCCCATCGCCACCGGCATTGAACCCCCAAATTTCCTCTTCTCTCCACACCATCACCTTTGCTCACTGCACGTTACCAGAAAATTATGTACGTTCGCTTAAACTACCACTGGTCAGGAGACTCGGTTGTGGATGTCGATATATTTGAAGTCTCGTTACAAAGCATAATCGAGTGTAGCATTTGCCCTGCACTCGAATGCCTAATGCTTGTTTGGACAATCCAGGGATATTGCATCAGAATAAAGTCGTGTAACCTTAGAACCATTGGCATCTGTGCTTTTCATGGCAAACTAGTTATAGAGGATGCCAGCTCACTACAGCGGTTGATTTGTGGTCATCGTAGGAGTAATTTGCAGATAGATATCATCTCTGCACCTAGACTGGATGCCTTGGGCAAAATATATGATATTTTTGATGAATCCAGCATCGCACTAGACCGCATAGTTGTTCAGGTACTGACTTTGCACGATATTTTTAGTTGGATTCATTCGAATAAAGCAAGTTTCATGTAATCCAATCTTTACTCTATATTAATATTATGTTTTATTTTTCATGAAGTGTTTTCCGACATTGTGCTCATCCACAGCGGTACAATCTGTGAAGACGTTGCTTATCAATATGGATTATAATGTCGGCACAACCGTTGCCTTGGTGCAATGCTTCAGAAGCTTGGAAAACTTGTATATCGAGGTGATTATTCTCACGCACAATGAAAAAACATAACATGCATTGTGTACTACTCCATTCGTGTAAAAATTCTTGTCTTAGGTCTGTAAGTCATGTACAAATATGTATGTATTACCCACATATGTGTCTAAAAAAATAGTAAGCTTTCATCAGAACATAGTTTATTATAATTAATGATTGATTTGTTGTTTCAACAGAATTTTTTATTGTAGACCTTCAGCATAATAAATCTTTGTTCGTATTTAGGGAGGAGTCTCTGACGATGAAAGCCTTACAGATGATCGTTCTTTTGAGCACCATTACGACGCCCGTTTGAAGTCAGTGACGCTTTTAGGCTATAAACAATGCGAGAAAAGCATTCAATTTGCAACATTTTTTATCCTCAACGCAAGGCAGTTGGATACTATGAGGCTTAAGTTTCTTTCTCATGGAGACTTCACGGAAGGATTTTACAAACAGCAACGAGAGGTGCTTCAGTGGGACAAAAAGACTTCTAGACATGCTTGCCTTAGGTTGTCGCCAAGTTGCGACCACGAGTCCCTGGATCTAAGAGAAGCACGTGGTGAGCACCTGGATTCAACGGATCCATTCACTTGTAAGTGCTGAAAACAGCGTTGGGGCTAGATGTTGCCTGTATCTTTTGCTCGGTCTGTAAGCTGAAACGTTGCCTATATCTTTTGTTGTCTGGGTACTGAAACGTTGCTTGTATCTTTTGCTCGGTTTGTACGCTGGTTAACAACATTTTTATTGTGTTCAAACAATGCTTGTACTTTTTTGCTCGAAATGTAACCTTGTTAACATCATTGTTATTGTGCTGTTTACCCACGAAGCAGCTCGCAGCTGCCAAAACCAAACTACTTACTCTCCTTTTATCTTGGTGAAACAACATTTTATATTCTCCAGCTATGTGTAGTAAACAAAAACATTCTACTCTCTCTTGAGTTATCTCGCAAAGGATAACGACCAGCAGAGCTCTGTGAGGTAGATTGTGTACAATTTTGTTTTATATATGAAACAACCATGGCCCAACTGTGGAGGTGCCTGTGCAAATTCGTGCTTCTGCCTAATAATAATTCTGTGTTCCTGTTTTCCGTCATGCACGTTCCTGCCTAAATCCAATGATTTCATATTTCCCTCGTCTGAAGGCATGCTTCATGTTAGTGCACCAACCGTATGTTCACCCGTGGATCTGCTCCTTACACACCCGTGCCTATTCAATTGAACCGTGCTTCCTATTTCCTTACGCCTACACGCTCACTCGTGTGTTTATTCCATACACAGCCGTGCGTGTGACCCCTCACCTCCTCCCTCCCTACTTAAGGCTAGTGACATTTGGCCATGGACGTTAAGGCGAGTTGATGGAAAAATTGCCATGGAAACTTTACAATTAATAAATTCGCACGGATTAAAAAAGTCCCATCAGAATTCGAGCGGTTGCGTCGCAAACCCACGATCTGCACGAATGCATCTGAAGAGAGACCGTGCACTCATCGGTTATAACCATGCAGCCCTATAAATCGAGTTTCAGAGGTGCACTATTAGAGGCACTCCGATTATTAGAGGCACGTCTATACGGGTAAAAAATGCACGTCACCTCAGCCATGGTCAAAATGTTTTCTGTCGCTCTGCATGTTCTGAAACAAATACCGGAACATAAAATATCAGAGCTGCAACGTCATCAGGACAAAAGAATGACACCTTTTCATTAAGGATACACACGGGTTTCCAAGTTGGACTACCACATTCTGAAGGTTCATGATGTGCAATGAGATAAGTGCCTAACATCAATGAGAGGCACGGTCGTGCCTCCGCCATAGGCATGGTTTTGTTATCGGGGGATGCACGGCCAAGCGGTACAGGCACCCGACTAGATGCACGGTTTTTAGTCTAGCTAAGAAGCGATGCAATAGTTGAGCGATTTGTTTGTGCAACTATTGCAAGCGCCACCCTACACACAGTTTTCCTGTAGAGATCAGCAACTACAAGTGAGAGCAACTCCTTATCGGCCACGACTCCCTTGTGTATTGTGAAGAGCACAACCGAGTCTATTGTCAATTCAGCTGCATTTGTCAAAGCAGAAAACCTGGATATTGCCAACCTTCCATCTTTGTGCAAGCAGTACGTGCCAGGGAATTCGACAAAACTAGAAAGTTCAACAAGTCTGATGCTGCCCTTTAGAGGGAAATATCCAACCTTCATCCTTAGAGCACGGGGAAGAGTAGCAGGTATTTTCTGTACAAAAACAAATCGTTGTAAGTTGTGAAATTGTATCAAGGGGAATGACATTTGGAGAAAGAACAAGTGACTAACCAAACAGCCTTTGTGAACATTGCTAAAATTTAGACAGTGGACGAAGGCAATCAGAGGGTGTCTTTAGGACTTAAAACGAGGCTGGTCACGTACACCATTTCAGTATATGAAAGTTTTATGCCTCGGGTGTAGAGAGTCTTGTCTAGGTAGTTTCTCTGGGATATACTCAGGTCTTCAAGAGCTGAAACAATAAAATCAACTATAAGTCAACGTGTCTGACTTAAGAAAAAAATGTCGGCAGAACAATAAAAATAAATATCCAGTCCTACAATCTTCGTCGAGATTCATATGGCATGATCTTTTTATAGGAGAGTGTAACATACCAACAGAAGGATTAGGAACGGTTTTCTGACTCCCACGAGCTTCATTCAACTCCATTTCAATGTGAAAGAAGAAATCTTCGCCTTGCAAATCCAGTTTGATAATATCACCATAACAAAGATCATAGTCGTGAATCATCTTTTCCCACCCAGGACCATGAAACTTGGACCTGTCAGCGCTATCAGTAAACTTAATATTGTATGACAACTCCTTGTCGGTGCCAAACACAAGGTTAGATCCATCAATTTCGAAACCCTCATCTAAAGCTTCATCTTGCCAAAATGAAATCAAAGAGAGGACCTGCTTCCGGTAATAGCAAGGAACATACTGCCAAATAATAAGAAAAAATAAGTATGAATCATATAGCAGAACAACCATGCAAAAAAGCTACTAACAAGAATGATTTTGTGTCACTATTTATATCTCTTATGTAAGAACAGTAGAGGCAAAGCCACGAAACAAAATGTTCTTGCTACCGGCACCGAAAATTTACCAGGCACGACTCATAACAACGAGGCAAAGGGACAATCATGAATGAGTGGTCAACAACTGATTCACCACCACCACAATCGAGGTTCCAGCAAACATTGTAGTTCATCGCTGTCTGCGAATGCAAAACAATTTTTAAGACTGAGATGGAGCAGATTTATGGCAAATATGTGTAAATAAAACTATATATAAGACTGAGTTGTAACAGAATTGGAAAAAAATTATATAGATATTTGACAACATGTGTATCCATTTATGACAAGACTATGCATTAGTGATATATACTCAATTTAATCTCAAAAGAGCACATAGTTATATACATCCTTTGATGTTAATGTTTATATGTAAAAAATTCACACATCTACCAGTAGTTGCAGAGATTGGATATTTAAAACAGGTAACATATACAGGAATCCAACGTACGCTAGCTAATTCACACTGAAGAGTGGAGATCTAAGTAAGACATACGAACCGTAGACATAAACAGGGGAACGCGCTAAACTGAAAGAACCAGATCTGATGATAAAGCGGAAGAGAAATGTCGTGGGTATAAGTCTGACAATAGATGTGTAGGGTACGAAAGGATGGGCAGAGCCTTAACTACGGCGAGGCTGTATGAGTTCAGGCCCCTCTATGGTGGAGGTAAAATCCCTACGGCGAGGGTTTCTCGTTGCACTCGCCTGATAACTCGCACTCGCCTCGTCTCTCCCATGGCTTCCTGCGCATCCCAAGCTCCCTCCTTCTCCTCCTCCTCCGCGGATCTGCAGCCTCCACCATGACGAAGGGGCAGACGAGCAAGCTCGAGGCATGGAAGAAGAAGAAAACGGCGGCTCCCGCTCAATGGCGACAGCGGGCACTGCCGGCGGGGTGGATCCAGGGGGATTTCCTCCCCTCCACGGTGGCAAAGAGCGACATGCTGGAGCTGGTGGAGAAAGGCCTGATCGAGAACGAGTCGTGGAGGCTGCCGGCGGAGGGCGAGACGGTGTCAGCGCCTCGGGGGGGGGGGGGAGGGGGCGTGAGCGCGTCTTACTGCTCAGCCACGTGTACCGAGGCTTCTCTGTGCC
The DNA here is from genome assembly GCF_904849725.1 of Hordeum vulgare subsp. vulgare. NCBI lineage: Eukaryota > Viridiplantae > Streptophyta > Magnoliopsida > Poales > Poaceae > Hordeum > Hordeum vulgare. The sequence goes on from NC_058523.1 coordinate 524,953,025, forward strand.
TCCTCATCCCTTCTTCAGAGGTATAATGAACCACTCTGGGGCGCAGCTCCACCATTTTCCTCCCAACGCAATAGCTCATCTCTCTGCCTTCGTCGTGCTTTGCGAGTGTTTTATCGGTTGCCCTCCTCATTGGGGGCTCTTTAAGCACATCTTCTCTGCTAGATCCCAAACCATCAAAAGGCTTAGCCAGTCGGACGACAAAACTCATCTCCTCCAGCTCTGCGGAGGCTTAGGCTTCCAGAAGAAAAGCAAAAGTAGCTATCCCGCTCTTCAGTTGTCTGAATCCGTTAGGAACTGGCACTCGACTTGGTTCTACTGCCAGGACGTCGCTTGTCCGAATGCCGCAACTGGACTGCCACCTTTTAGCCTAGACCGACCGGCTCCGCCTAGGCAGCTTGCGCTTACGAAGATGGAAAAAATCCAGATTCAGCCTCTGGTCGACGTGTTGGTAGACGTCGTCCGCAAGGGAGTCACCGACATAGATTTGCTGGAGGTTTTTCTGGGTCGGCATATCCACCCTTTGCAAGCTCGGCATCACGCCATGTGGCACTACACGGGGCCTGAGGACTCCACTCGGACTCACCCCGAGTGCGTGACCGGGGAGGTGGTGACGGCGTGGGTCCGCGGCATCACAGGCGCCTGCGATAACCCCAGAGGAGCCCGGCGAGTGAAGCCCTTCCGTGCGGACAACCCTCCTCCGAATGAGGTGAGAATACCTTGCCGAGTGGTTACAATTCCCTTAGATTTGCCGCTTTTTCTTGCATCACTGTCTGACGTCTGATGTTGTCGACTGTATCTTGTGCAGGCATAGACCAACTGGTATTCCCCCGTCTCGAACGGGAATCCGGCTGAGGAAGAGGAAGGCAGCCAGGAAGGCAGTGTGGAGAGCGCCGAGTATGTCTCAGACAGCGGGGAGACGGAGGAGGAGTCCTAAGAAGAGGAGGGAGAGGATGAGGAGCAGAGCTCGCCACCCCCACCACCAGAGCCTCGAACTAAGCGCCGTCACGAACCCATGACTTCGCCGGCTCCTCCAGCGGCCCCGAGTGCCCCGTCAGCTCCCGTGACTCCGTTGGCTCCTCCAGCGACCTCGAGTGCCCCGTCAGCTCCTCCTGTGGTTCCGAGCGCCTTGCCAACTACTCCCGTGGCTCCGAGTGCTCGGAGAACAAAGAGGACCAGGGACGCTGCTGCTGAACCTGCGGGCCAACCTTCCAAGGTGGCCAAACCGAGTGGATCCAAACCTCGGAAGGCTTTGCCGCGGATGAGGATCGCTGTTCCCGTTGCTTCAACGTGAGTGTCATGTTCTCTTATCTTCTTTTAGTATTTGATTGAACTCATGTTTATTGGTCGAGTGGATTTTACTCGACAGAGCTGCTACTTCCGCCACTTCTCCGCCATGCCAGGAAGGCGATCCCATGGATACGGACAATGTTGCCACATCCCAGCAAGGTACGTCGTGACGACTCCGAGAGCCCAAATTATTGTTTTGCGAATTTTGTCTTTGATCTTGCCCTTTTTTCTGTGGTCTCACGTCGTTCAGTCGGACTTCCTTCAGAGGTGATTCACGTGGGGGAGGACGACCAGAAGAGGTCCGAGCAAGCTGCGGTGCCTGTCCTTGAGGACGTTCCATCTGCTACTACTCCCGCCACGGACGCACCGCCAGTCGAGACGATGCCATCGACTGAAACGGCGCTCATCGCTGCTGAACCGACTGGAGCAGGACTTGGGATGCCCAAGGAGTCTCTTGTGGTGCTAGGTCCGTCGACCGTCCAGTACGACGCCCAACGCCTCCCGGAAGATCAGGTAGGAGCTGCCAAGGGAGCCATGGTGCAGGCGGAGTTGATGGCGGGTGATGCAAAGAGAGTGTACGACTCCATCGCATCTGTGTACAAGCGAAGCTTGGAACTCTGGGAAGATATCCGAGTAAGTGGGCTAGTAAGTATTTACTTTCCTCTTGTAACCCACTGGGTGTTTAAGCAATATACTCGGATGCAGTATGATTATTTTGCAGTGGGTTCACTCTTAGTGAACCCAATGGGTGTAATCCCCGAGACTTCTGTCGAGTGCTTGCACCGGCAGTTGTCTTTATATACATTTTCTTTAACTTGATCAGATCAAAACTAATCTGTTCGAATGTTATCGGTGAGGGCACTCCGAGTGCACCTACTGGAGGTAGTCCCTGAGAGTAATTTTACTCAGGTCGGGTAGTAGTAGCCTCTTAGGCTTGTTTTTGTTATTTAACTCAATAGGGCGGAACTGTTTGAGCTTCATGGCAGTGGGGTCACTCTTAGTGAACCCACTGGGTGTAGTCCCCGAGGCCGCTGTCGATTGCTTGCGTCGGCAGGTGTATGAAGAACTTCGAGCTTTTATTGTTTTCCTTGTTGAATTTGTCTGATCTTCTCTTGGCTCTGATTTGCAGAAGACTTGCGAGATGGGATCAGCGTACAACGCTCTGAAGTCTGAAAAGGTTCAGCTTGCTGCTGATCTGGAGGCAGCTCTTCATGACTTGGCTGGTGTGAAGGGCGCTCTGGCTGAACAAGAGAAGTCCTTGGAGGAGTCCCGTGAGGCAAACAAGGCATTGGTGGCCGAAATGGAGAAAATGGGGAAACAAAGGACCGAGCTGATGGGACAGATGAAGGTCATGAACAGGCGGTGCATATCACATGAGAAGTACGTCAGTGACTGGGCAAGGAAGATGATTGCGCTTCTCGGTGGTAAGTTCCGTTTTCCGAGTGCTTCTTGACTGTGTATTTCATTCTGCGCTTACTTTCTGCTCGTCTTGTCTTTGCAAAGTTTTGTATGGACGCTGAAGCTGAAGCAGCTGACGTTGAGCGGTCGGTTATTCCGAACGTTCCACTCGGCGAGGACGCCAATCGAGACATGCTCCGAGCGCACATTCGCCTGGGCAAAGTGGGACCTTTCATAGGTCGACTGAGAGAGGTCGTCGGCCGAATCGACAAGGAGCTGTGGCCCGAAGACGAGTCCCGGCAAGAGATGGAAGGGTTGATGACTCGGCTGGAGGGCGTCCCGAACCGAGTGCAGGCGTGGAAGAAGTCTGCTGCTCGTTGTGGTGCGGACGTGGTGTTGTCGCTGGTCCGAGTGCACTGCAAGGAGGCTCGCGAAGAGAAGCTGAAGGCGCTGCAGGTCGCCAACACCAAGAAGCTTCGATTCAAAGATTTCATGGAGATCTTCCTTGAGAGCGCCACTCGCATCGCAGACGGGATCGACCTCGACACTTTCGTGCAGTCTGCCAGTCCTAGTGCCAACCCTGACGACGCTTGAGAAAACTTTTACCTCGGTATGCCGAGTGTTACTTGTATCAAACTTTGGCCACTGCTGTTGGCCGTCACATTCGTGGTTCGGTGTGGATAAGCTTGATCTACACCGAACCGACTATCTTTAAACCAACTTTTAATTGGAACCGAATATTTTGCTCTTCCTTTGCCAAAGAATTGTTGACACGATTTTGGCTCGTGGTTTTTGTTTGGCGTTTCTTGGTGAAGCCAATGGCAAACATGCGGAGCATGTAATTGTCAGTTGTCTTGACATCTGCATGAGCCTCAATGAGGATGTGCTAAGCCTCCGAGTGGATCTCTAGGATACACTCAAAGGGAGTTCTTTACTTAGGCGATTCGTTATCACAGCTAAGTCTTAAAGCGCGACCGTAAGGTCGCACTCGGAGCGAGTTGCTACTCATGTAATTGTCAGTTGTCTTGACATCTACATGAGCCTTAATGAGGGTCTGCTACTCGTGTAATTGTCAGTTGTCTTGACATCTACATGAGTCTCAATAAGGGTCTGCTAAGCCTCCGAGTGGATCTCTAAGATACACTCGAAGGAAGCTTTTTACTCAGGCGATTCTTGATCGCAGACAAGTCTCCGAGTGCGACGTTTAGAGCACACTCGGAGAAAGTTGTTGCTTAGGCGATTCTGGATCGCAGCTAAGTCCCCGAGTGCGACGTTTAGTGCACAGTCGGAGAAAGTTTGTACTTAGGCGATTCTTGATCGCAGCTAAGTCCCCGAGTGCGACGTTTAGTGCACACTCGTAGAAAGTTGATACTCATGTAGTTGTCATTTGTCTTGACATCCACATGAGTCTCCATGATGTTCTGCTAAGCTGTTACTTAGGCGATTCTGGATCGCGGCTAGGTCTACGAGTGCGACGTGTAGAGCACACTCGGAGAAAGTTGGTACTTAGGCGATTCTTGATCGCAGCTAAATCCCCGAGTGCGACGTTTAGTGCACACTCGGAGAGAGTTTGTACTTAGGCGATTCTGGATCGCAGCTAAGTCCCCGAGTGCGACGTTTAGTGCACACTCGGAGAAAATTAGAACTTAGACGATTCTTGATCGTAGCTAAGTCCCCGAGTGCGACGTTTAGTGCACACTCGGAGAAAATTAGTACTTAGGCGATTCTTGATCGCAGCTAAGTCCCCGAGTGCGACGTTTAGTGCACACTCGGAGAAAATTAGTACTTCGGCAATTCTTGATCGCAGCTAAGTCCCCGAGTGCGACGTTTTGTGCACACTCGGAGAAAATTAGTACTTAGGCGATTCTTGATCGCAGCTAAGTCCCCGAGTGCGACGTTTAGTGCACACTCGGAGAAAATTAGTACTTAGGCGATTCTTGATCGCAGCTAAGTCCCCGAGTGCGACGTTTAGTGCACACTCGGAGAAAATTAGTACTTAGGTGATTCTTGATCGGCTAAGTCCCCGAGTGCGACGTTTAGTGCACACTCGGAGAAAGTTTGTGCTTAGGCGATTCTGGATCGCAGCTAAGCTCCCGAGTGCGACGTTTAGTGCACACTCGGAGAAAGTTAGTACTTAGGCGATTCTGGATCGCAGCTAAGTTTTTTTTGAGACCGGAGTCTGCGACCGCGTAAGAATTTTGAATCTGCAAAAACTCAATCTGCTTTGTATTACTTCAATGATACTTGTTCTATACATTGCTTCAGTCGACGGTCACGTGTAGAAGCGCTTCAGGAGATCTCCGTTCCATGCTCGCGGCTCGTCCGTTTCCCTGTCGAGGTTGTAGAGTCGATATGCTCCGTTGTTCAGCACCTTGGAGATGATGAAGGGTCCTTCCCAGGCGGGAGCCAACTTATGAGGTCTCTGTTGATCCACTCGGAGCACCAGATCGCCTGCTTGGAATGTACGACTCCTGACGTGTCGCGCGTGAAAACGCCGCATATCTTGTTGATAAATGGTTGAGCGAGTCAGTTCCATCTCGCGCTCCTCCTCTAGAAGATCCACTCTGTCTTGCCTTGCTTGCTCTGCTTCAGCTTCGGAGAAGAGTTCAACTCGTGGAGCGTTGTGAAGCAAATCACTCGGAAGGACTGCCTCTGCTCCGTAAACGAGGAAGAATGGGGATCGCCCTGTAGATCTATTTGGGGTTGTGCGGAGACCCCACAGCACCGAAGGCAGCTCGGAGACCCATGCGCCGGCAGCATGTCTCACTTCTCGCAGGAGTCGAGGCTTCAAACCTTGCAGAATAAGTCCATTCGCCCGCTCTGCTTGCCCGTTTGTTTGGGGATGCGCCACAGATGCAAAATCCACTCGGATACCTTGGCCTGTACAGAAACCTTTGAATTTGTCCGAGTCAAAGTTTGTGCCATTGTCAGTGATTATGTTGTGCGGCACCCCGAACCTGGAGATGATGTCTCTGACAAACTTGATGGATGTAAGGGCGTCGAGCTTCTTGATGGGCTTGGCTTCGATCCACTTTGTGAACTTGTCGACTGCCACCAACAGATGTGTGAACCCCCCTTGGCCTATCCTGAATGGACCGACTGTATCTAGTCCCCACACTGCAAACGGCCAAACAAGAGGGATTGTCTTCAACGCGGATGTTGGCTTGTGGGACTTGTTAGAGTAGAACTGACAGCCTTCGCATCGGTCGACCATATCTTTTGCCATTTCATTCGCCTGCAACCAGAAGAAACCGGCTCTGAATGCTTTGGCGACGATTGCCCTTGAGGAGGCGTGATGACCGCAGGTTCCCGAGTGAATTTCTTCCAGGATTAACTGTCCCTCTTCAGGGGAGATGCATCGTTGAAGAACGCCTGAAACGCTTTCCTTGTACAACTGGCCATCAATGACAGTGAACGACTTTGACCTGCGGACAATCCGTCTGGCTTGGACTTCGTCTTCTGGTAATTCTTGCCTCAGGATGTATGCAATGAGCGACATAGTCCAATCGGGGATGATAGCAAGGATCTCCATGATCAAATCAACCACAGCAGGGACTTCGACTTCAGTCGGATCTGTCGAGCTCTTTGGTTGTACTGGTTCTTCTGTGAAAGGATCTTCTTTAACTGAGGGGAGGTGAAGGTGCTCGAGGCAGACGTCACTCGGGACCGGTCTCCGAGTGGATCCAAGTTTCGCTAATTCATCAGCTGCTTGGTTTTTCAGTCGCGGAACATGGTGGAGTTCCAGACCTTCAAACTTTTTCTCGAGCTTCCTCACTGCATTGCAATATGTGGTCATGGTGGGATTCCTCACGTCCCATTCCTTCATCACTTGATTAACTACCAAATCTGAATCGCCGTAGACCATCAGGCGACGGACGCTGAGTGCGATGGCCATGCGCAATCCATAAAGGAGAGCCTCATACTCTGCCTCATTGTTGGAGGAATCGAAGTGTATCTGCAACACATACTTGAGTTTGTCACCCTTTGGCGATATGATCACAACGCCAGCGCCGGAGCCATTCAACATCTTGGACCCATCGAAGAACATTGTCCAATGAGCCGAGTAGATGTGGGTCGGTTGCTGTTGTTCTACCCATTCTGCTATGAAGTCAGCCAGAGCTTGAGACTATAGCTTTCTTGGCCTCGAACTTGATATCGCAGTATAACATCTCCATCGCCCACTTTGCCACTCGGCCCAATGCGTCCCGATTGTGGAGGATTTCCGACAACGGAGCATCAGAAACGACAGACACCGAGTGGTCTTGGAAATAATGAGCCACCTTCTTCACAGTCATGTAAATCCCGTAGATAAGTTTTTGATAGTGGGGATACCTCTGCTTGGAAGGAGTCAGGACTTCGGAGACATAATACACTGGGCGCTGAACCTTGTATGCTTTGCCTTCTTCTTCACGTTCGACTGTGAGAACAGTGCTGACGACTTGATTTGTAGCCGCGATGTACAGAAGAAGGGGATCTTTACTGAGCGGAGCAGTAAGAATCGGCTGGGTGGAAAGTAGAACTTTGAGGTCGTCGAATGCGATTTGGGCTTCGTCTATCCACTCGAAAGTATCTGATTTCTTCATGAGTCGGTACAGAGGAAGTGCCTTCTCGCCGAGTCGACTGATAAACCTGCTCAAAGCCGCTAGGCAACCTGTGAGCCTCTGAACATCATATATTCTGACCGTCCGCTCCATTCGGACGATGGTCCCGATCTTTTCAGGGTTGACGTCGATCCCTCGTTCGGAAACGAAGAAACCGAGTAACTTTACGCTGGGAACACCGAATGAACACTTGGCTGGGTTGAGCTTGATATCGTACCTACGAAGGTTGGCGAATGTTTCTGCCAAGTCAGTTAGCAGGTCGGAACCTTTGCGTGACTTGACTACGATATCATCCATATACGCCTCCACATTTCGACCGATCTGGTCAATGAGACATTTTTGGATCATGCGCATAAAGGTTGCTCCTGCATTCTTCAAACCAAATGGCATATTGATGTAGCAGAAGCACCCGAATGGGGTGATGAAGGCTGTTTTTAATTCATCGGGGCCATACAGACGGATCTGATGATAGCCCGAGTAGGCATCAAGGAATGACAAACGCTCGCAACCCGCAGTCGAATCGACAATTTGATCAATGCGGGGGAGCGGGAAATGGTCTTTCGGGCAGACCTTATTGAGATGCTTGAAGTCGATGCACATTTGGAGGGACTTGTCCTTCTTGGGCACCATGACAACATTGGCGAGCCACTCGGAGTGGTGTACCTCGCGAATGAAGTTGGATGCCAAAAGCTTAGCCACCTCTTCTCCGATTGCCTTCCTCTTGTGTGCGGCGGACCGACGCAGGCGTTCTCGGACAGGCCGAGCAGCAGGATCCACATGCAGTCGGTGCTCAGCCAATTCCCTGGGTACACCTGGCATGTCAGCGGGCTTCCATGCAAAAATGTCCCAGTTCTCACGGAGGAATTGGATGAGCTCGACTTCCTATTTAGGATCGAGGGTGGTGGAGATGTTCGTCGGAGCAGCGGTGTCGTCCGTCGGGTGGATGTTGACCTTCTTCGTCTCTCCCACCGACTGGAATGCGGACTCCGAAGCTGGCTTCTTCGAACGCATCAAGTCAGCGGGGTCGACTGTCTTCTTGTACTCGTCGAGCTCGAGGACAGCCATCTGTTGATCGGCGATCCTCGATCCCTGCTGCAGACACTCCTCGGCCCGCTGCCGATTGCCTGTGATAGTGATCACACCTTTTGGGCCTGGCATCTTCAGCTTCAGGTACACGTAACATGGACGGGCCATGAAACGCGCATACGCAGGGCGGCCCAGAATCGCGTGGTACGCACTCTGGAAGTCCACCACCTCGAGCGTCAGTTTCTCCTTGCGAAAGTTCTTGTCGGAGCCGAAGACGACGTCCAACACGATCTGGCCGAGTGACTTGGCCTTTCGTCCAGGGACGACTCCTTGGAACTGCATGCTGCTCTTGCTTAGTTTAGACATCGGAATGCCCATCCCCTTGAGAGTGTCATCGTACATGATGTTCAAGCCGCTGCCGCCGTCCATGAGGACTTTGCGCAGTCGGACTCCTTCCACCACCGGGTCGACGACCAGGGCATGTCTCCCTGGGGTGGGTACGTGTGCTGGATGATCCGACTGGTCAAAGGTGATCGCAGTCTGAGACCATTTGAGGAACGTGGGGTTGGTCGGGGTGGCCATGTTCACCTCCCTGTTCACCAACTTCAGTCGACTCTTGCTTTCAACGTCAGCAAAAATCATCAGCGTGGCATGGACTTGGGGGAACGGATCCTCCTTGTCCTCCTCATCCTGTTCATCGTCCTTTTCACTCGGCTGCGCTTCGCCGAACCCCTGGATCAGGAAGTGACATTGCCGAGTGGTATGCTTCGGGAATATGGCGTTTCCCTCTTCATCCATCTTCATGTGGATTGGACATGGCTGGTCCAGGATGTGGTTTCCGAACTGCTTCTTCTTGGGGGTGAACTGAGCCTTCCCCTTGCCCTTGAACTTGGCATTGGTAGCGGCTGCGGCCTCTGCCTGCGGAGTGGACGGAGCTTTCTGCTTCTGCTTCCGAGTGCCTTGTGCTTGCCTCTACGAATGCGGTCCTCTTCTTCGCCATTTGCATAGCGTGCCGCTATCTCCATCATCTTGCTCATGGAGATGTCGCCTGTTCGACCGAACTTCAGGTACAGATCTCTGTACCGCACGCCTGCCTTTCAGGCGCAGACTGCTTGGTGTTCTGTGACGTTCTCCACCGTGTGGTAGAGGGTTGTCCAACGCTGGATGAAATCGCGCAGGGGCTCATTCTGCTTCTGGACACAGTGCTGGAGCTCCACGAGACCAACAGGGCATTTGAACGTCCCCTCGAAGGTCCTGACGATGACTCGGGCCAGATCTGCCCAGCTGTAGATGCTTGAAGGAGCCAACTAGTTCAGCCACGCTCGTGCTGAGCCGTCGAGCATCAAGGGGAGATGTTTCATGGCGACCTGGTCATCTCCACCGTCGATCTGGACTGCCACTCGGTAGTCGTCCAGCCACGTTTCTGGCTTGGATTCTCCTGTAAACTTGCTGATCCTTGTCGCCAATCGGAAGTTGGGAGGGATGTCAGCCGAACGGATGGCTCGACTGAAACATTCGGGGCCAAAGACGATGGTCTTGCTTCCACTCGGACGGTCTATATTGTGACCATCGCGGTGGGCCCGGCCCCTGTCGACCCTCCTCTGGGCGATATATCCTCTTGCGTCAGGCCTTGGATCATAAGTGTCACCGACCGAACGCCGATCATCATGATGTCGGGGCCCGTAGGGCCCACCCCGCGGAGGGGTGCGTGAACGGCGACGATCTTCGGGATTCATGGAACGACTGCCTCCCCTGTGTCGCTGATGAGAACCGGGGCTGTGAACTCACCGATGCGTGTTCGCGCGAACAGAACTATTGTGGATCCTGTTGTGCGACTGGGAGACCGCCGAATTTTGCTGCTGCGCTGTGTGCAGCAGGGCACGGATCTGCTCGATCCCTCTGCCAGCCTCTGAATCAGTCGGCTGGAGGGAATCAGCTATCTTGGCGGCGGCAGCCAGGTTGAGGACGGGTGTGCGGAACACCTCCACGTTGCTCTGACGAGTGCGCCGACTGGTAGAACGGCGGGGCTGACGGCGAGCACCGGATGTTTCGCCGACCTCGTGCTCGTCCCGGCCGATTTGGCGGGGGCTTTCATGGGAGTTGGCCATGTGCACTTCGGTTGCAGGCCCGCGACCCACGTACTCGGAAGGAAACTCAGTCGGAACTGAGTCCGAGCGCTGGGACGGTGGCGCAACTACAACCGACTCGAGGACCGCCACTTGTGAAGACGCGCTCTGGCGCGCCTGGGCGTGTTGCACCCAACGCTGGAGCCGCGGATGGCGAGACCGCTTGTTGCGGCGCGTGACGGGGGCGAAGGTCGACACCGGAGCCGACTGCTGGAGAAGAAGGATGCCGCGGGCACCGGCACGGAAGTGTGTAGCCCCGCGACTGGGGAGCGCCTCGACGTCGAGAGGAGCATCCCGAAGCCATGCCGAATCGTCGACGATGAAGGAGAGAGCGCCGAAGAGGATCTCATGACCCATGCACAAATCTCCACCGGACGACATGATGAAAAGATGTAGTCGCAAACTCGCCGAAAGTCGCTTAGACGCCTGCCCCACGATGGGCGCCAACTGTCGTGGGTATAAGTCTGACAGTAGATGTGTAGGGTACGAAAGGATGGGCAGAGCCTTAGCTACGGCGAGGTTGTATGAGTTCAGGCCCCTCTACGGTGGAGGTAAAATCCCTACGTCTCAGTGCTCTTGGGAGCTTGATGTCGAGTGGAATATGGATTACAGTGAATTGCTAACCCCTGCACCAGTGGGGAAGGGCGACTTATATAGAGTGCGCTGCCCTTCACAACGGTTCGGTGCACAGGGGTGGTGTAGTGGTGATTAAATGTCTACGTTACAGGTAACGTATGCCTTAAATGCTAATGAAGGTACATGAAAGCGTATGACCGTTGCCCTCTAGGGGGGTTACGATGTACAGAGTGGAATCCAGTCGGTAAATTTGATACGCTCCGAATGCTCATTTCCGACTGGATGATGGAGGAAACGTCACCGACTGGATGATGGAGGAATCGTCACCGACTGGATGAAGGGAATTCCTTAATTCAGTCGGAACTGACTAAGGGCCTTGTCCCTTATGAAGGGTAGTCCTTGGGTAGGACCTATAGGGCAGGCCTATGACCCTACCCTAGGACTATAACCCCATCAAGCAAGTAACTCTGTTTAGGAGATATAGAGAGGCTCGCATTGACGGAGTAATTATTGGAGCAAAGGTGGTGTTGGTGGTAAGTACATGCTTTCCGATGTTTGGTGGTGGAGTGGGACCATGTGAAAACTTCTTGCGAAGGCTCACCTACTGACATCTGGGCTAGCTTGCCGACGAATCCACATGTCAGCTTCACAATGGCAGGGTGCGAAATGGCGTGTGGGTCCTGAACCTGCTTCGATATAGTATTATGGAGTAGTTGTGCGGGTCCCACCACAATCACTTTCCCCATTCATTCGCCCCGAGCTTCCTGCTTCTATTCTGCTCTCCTCCTATCTTTTTGCCCTCAAAGATCCCAATCGAATCATCTAATTTTTTCTAACAAAAATCTTTCCATAACTTTGTTCCTTGTAGTATTCTCCTCCGATTCATCCAATTTTTTTTTGTTAAATGTTCTTTTTATGCTACAATTGTTACATCTTAGATTATTTACTTCTTAGATAAACCCTAGCTCGCAAAGAGCGAAGTATCGGGGCACCCTCTCCTTCGAACCAACTAGCCGAAAGGCACGCCTCTGAGGCCATCTGCAGCGCACACTTTTTTGGTGCGGAAAGCCATGCATTGTTATATCTTGTTTGGAAAATTTAGCTTATAATGTTAACAAAATGTGTTTTAGTGAAGTATCGAGTAGGATTTATTTTGGCAATTATCTTAGAAATATAGGAATGCACAAAATCTTGCTTGGGTGAGTATCCAATAATTAGTGCGTATTGAATAGTCATTCTCTGAAATGCAGGATGACACCGTTCATTTATGCAGAGATTTCTGCTGAGTCGGCGGCGAAGCGTGAACACGAATTTATTGATGAAAAAATGAACGATTGGGTGGAAGCGATTGATGCGTTGAATGTGGCTTGTAGAGCAGACTACTATTTTTATAAGGACGTTGGGAAAAGAATAATCGACAAAAAGGAGCGCGAGATCACCAAGCTGAAGAAGAGGGGAAAAGATTGTCAACGTGATCTTGCAATACAAGTTGCTCTCTGTACAACAAGGGAAGAACATGAACATTTTAACATTCACAACCATGGGCAGGTCATTGATTGGTTAATAAAGCAACCTTTTTCGCCACAGCCGAAGCAGGCTTCTCGTTGGGCATGGGTCAAAGAAAGAAATGATGTCATTTGCTGCAATCCTGGACCTAATGACAATTAGGAAATGTAATTTTTGTCATTTGGCACTACAATATCATGTATCCATCAGCTTGTTATCTAATCCTTATCATTTGAACTATGTAATCTGGATCATTTGAACTATGTAATCTTCATCATTTGAACTATGTAATCTTCATCATTTGGCACTACAATGTCATGTATCCATCAACCTGTTATCTAATCTTTATCATTTGAACTCTGTAATCTGGATCATTTGAACTATGTAATCTTCATCATTCAATGTCATGTATCCATCAGGCTGTTATCTAATGTTTATCATTTGAACTATGTAATCTGGATCATTTGAACTATGTAATCTTCATCACTTGAACTATGTAATCTTCATCATTTGAACTATGTAATCTTTATCATTCGTAAGTGCAGTGGAGTGCAGCCCTTGTAGGCACGGGAGCGCAGCCCCTATAGGCATTGGAGTGCAGCCTCTAACAGGCACGACACTGCGGCCACTAAAAGGCACGGGAGCGCAACCCCTATAAGCACGGGAGCGCAGCCCCTAGAGGCACGGGAGCCACAACCCCTATAAGCACTGGAGTGCAGCCCCTGTAGGCACGACAGTGTAGCTGCTAAAAGGCACGGGAGTGCAGTCCCTATAGGCACGGGAGCGCAGCCTCTAACAGGCACGACACTGCGGCCACTAAAAGGCACGGGAGCGCAGCCCCTATAAGCACTAGAGTGCAGCCCCTGTAGGCACGGCAGTGCAACTACTAAAAGGCACGGGAGTGCAGTCCCTGTAGGCACGGGAGCGCAGCCCCCATAGGCACTGGAGTGCAGTCTCTAACAGGCACGGCACTGCGGCCACTAAAAGGCATGGGAGCGCAGCCCCTATAAGCACGGGAGCGCATCCCCTAGAGGCACGGGAGCCACAGCCCCTATAAGCACTGGAGTGCAGCCCGTGCAGGCACGGCAGTGCAGCTGCTAAAAGGCACGGGAGTGCAGTCCGTGTAGGCACGGGAGCACAGCCCCTATAGGCACTGGAGTGCAGCCTCTAACAGGCACGGCACCGCGGCCACTAAAAGGCACGGGAGCGCAACCCCTAGAGGCACGGGAGCCACAACCCCTATAAGCACTGGAGTGCAGGCCCTGTAGGCACGGCAGTGCAGTTGCTAAAAGGCACGGGAGTGCAGCCCCTATAGGCATGGGAGCACAGCCCCTATAGGCACTGGAGTGCAGCCTCTAACAGGCACGGCACTACGGCCACTAAAAGGCACGGGAGCGCAACCCCTATAGGCACGGGAGCACAACCCCTAGAGGCACGGGAGCCGCAGCCCCTATAAGCACTGGAGTGCAGGCCCTGTAAGCACGACAGTGCATCTGCTAAAAGGCACGGGTGTGCAACCCCTGTAGGCACGGGAGCGCAACCCCTATAGGCACTGGAGTGCAGCCTCTAACATGCACGACACTGCGGCCACTAAAAGGCATGGGAGCGCAGCCCCTATAGGCACGGGAGCGCAGCCCCTAGAGGCACAGGAGCGCAACCCCTATAAGCACTGGAGTGCAGGCCCTGTAGGCACATCAGTGCAGCCGCTAAAAGGCACGGGAGTGCAGCCCTGTAGGCATGGGAGCGCAACCCCTATAGGCACTGGAGTGCAGCCTCTAACAGGCACGGCACTGCGGCCACTAAAAGGCACGGGATTGCAGCCCCTATAGGCACGAGAGCGCAGCCCCTATAAGTACTGGAGTGCAGCCCTGGGGACTCTGAACCGTCAGTAGTGGGGTAGTGGGGTGCATGGAGCGGTGGAGTGGTAGTGAGGGTGTGTGGAGGGGTGGGGGTGGGGTTGCCACATTTAAGTAGGTTAACAGTAACTCTGTGTAAATGCGTGGAGTGGAGATGCAGTTTTTGTTTCGTGTTACTGTTCGTGTACACGACCCTTTAAAAAAATGCATCCATGCGCCGCCGGCCTCGTCGACGTGGTCTGAACGCTGCATGTCACCCGTCTGGCTCGCCGACCAAAAGCAATTCCCGTTATTTAAGCCTACCTGTTTCCTCTCCGCCCCTCCACCCGAGCCCTTCCTTTCTTCTATATCTAAGATTTTGTTTCCTCTCCGGCCACCCCCCCGAGTGTCGTCATGGTCCGCCGTAAGATCACCACCTATGCCATGCTCACTCCTGAGCGTCGGATGCAGATTGAGGCGGATATCCAATCTAGGCGCGCCCCCAGATCACTGTTGGCTTGCCTCCAGACTCGCCGGAGCACGAGGAGGATGAGAAGAATCAGGAGCAGGAGTAGACGGAAGACGAGGAGGAGGAGCAGGAGCAGACGGAAAACGACGAGGAGGAGCATACAGAAGACGAGGAAGGAGGGCACTTGCCGGATCTAATGGAGGAAGATGAGGAGGAGGAGCAGACGGAAGACGAGGAGGAGGAGCAGCCACAAGATGAGCAAGAGGACGAAATGGAGGAGTCACACACAGTAGTCGAGATGATTGTGGAGCAACAGGCCATCATGGAGTCCATCCAGGATGAGGCTGAAGTGGAGGCCAACCGGCGAGTTATACGGCAGATGCAGGCAAGGGAGGACGCTCTATTCGACGTACCTGATGCGGAAATGGTGGTAGACGAGACCGAACTGGAGGAGGAGCAGGATCAGATGGAAGACGAGGAGGAGGAGCAGACGGAAGACGACGACGAGGAGCAGGAGCAGACGGAAGATGAGGAGGAGGAGGAGCAGACAGAAGGCGAGGAGGAGGAGGAGGAGCAGACAGAAGACGACGACGAGGAGCAGACGAAAGACGATGACGATGAGGATCTAATGGACGAAGATGAGGAGGACCAAATGGAAGACGATCAGGACTCGCAGCAGGCCATCATGGAGTCCATCAAGGATGAAGCCGAAGTGGAGGCTAACAGGCAACTTATACGGTAGATGCAGGCGGACGAGGACACTTTATTCCAGGTACTTGACGCGAAAATGGCGGCAGACAGTCCGAAGTGGAGGAGGAGCCGGTGCCGGAGGAGGTAGTTAACAACTCCGATGAGGAGTAGCTATGCAGTACTTTTTCTATGTTTGCAGGCTTTTGTATGAATTATGGACGTAAGAATGTAAAACGAAAACCACGGATGTGTACACGGTAGGTCCACGGCTGTGCATGTGCTGGGCACAAAAACGGGAGCGTATAATTCAGGCCATGCATATGTTCAGGGTAGATCCACGGATTCATACACGCTAGGTCCACGGGTCTGCATGTGCTGGGCGTAAAAACGTAGGTGTGGTTTTTTTGACAGGAACAACGAAAACCACGGTTGTATACTAAAAAGATGCACGGGTAAGCACGCCGTAGGTCCACGGATGCTCCTCGGTACGATTACTTACGTACAAGGTGCACGGATGCGTATGCGGTATGTCCACGTACTTTGGTCCATGTAGCACATTAGTATTATTTCTTGATTGTGTTCTCCGTAAGTATTTCATGACAAACAGTGAGCCTAGGAAGACGCAATTGTGTGTACGTGGTAGGGCCACGGCTGTGGATATGCTAGAGGCAAACACGGATGTTTGCATTTTTTGCAAGTAAATTTGGTGATGTAAAACGAAAATCACGGATGTACACCTCTAGACGCACGGGTGTTTGCGTTTCGGGTCCACGGATTTTCGTTTTAGGTGCGCGTACGTGGTAGGTCCACGGATGTGTAAACCGCAGATCTACACAAGGAAGACACAAGTGTGTGTACGTGGTAGGTTCACGTCTGCGCATGTGCTAGACGTATGGGTGCGTATGTTTTAGGTCCATGTGTATTTTCGCATGCTAGATCGTGTACTTACGTACAAGGTGCACGGATGCATGTGCTAGAAGTATGAGTGCGTATGGACCGGTCAAACTAGACTAGAAGTGATGGTGGAGTGGACAGGTTGCGTCGCAACCTCCCAACGGGCAGTGGTAGACTCCTCGGTTCCTCAACCGTGAGTGGATTTTTCCATGGCCTCATTTAATTGCTGCTACACCTATCGCGTGAAATGATAGTCTATTCTGAATTTAGGTGCCGCCGCTGTAGGTTTTGTAGGTGGTAATCATGGTAGGTAGACCAAGTTGGACTACCACGATGTGAAGGTTCATGATGTGAATACAAAAACAGCCCTGCAATGAGATAAGTGCCTAAAATCATTGTTATTTAGAGAAAAAGAAGTGCAGTGCCTCCCAATGAGATAAACAGCCCTGTAATGTGAATGCAGTGCCTCTCATTGTTCCTCTCGCGCATTACAAAAAAATGAAAAAAGAAATATATTTTCTGCTCTCTCTTTTATCGTCGCGAGGCACGGCTGTGCTTCTTCCAGAAGCACGGAATTGCTATCGGGAGATGCACAGCCGTTCAGTAGAGGCACGATTTTTCTTCACTAACTCTATGTATGTGGCACGTAACCCATCTATTGACCATACAATATCACGTCTGACATGTCACTTGTAGAGGCACAACCGTGATTCTAGTGGAGAGGCACTCCATGTGAAAAAAGTACACGAGTGGAAAATGTTTATCTCCGCGAGGCACGGCTGTGCTTCTTCCAGAAGCACAGAATTGCTATCGGAGATGCACGGCCGTCCGGTAGAGGCACGATTTTTTCTTCACTGACTCTATGTATGTGGCACGTAACCCATCTATTGACCATACAATGTCACATCTAACATGTCACTTGTAGAGGCACGACCGTGATTCTAGTGGAGAGGCACTCCATGTGAAAACAGTACACGAGTTGAGAGGCACTCCGATCGTTATACAAAAATGTTTCCCTCCGCGAGGCACGGCTGTGCTTCTTCCAGAAGCACGGAATTGCTATCGGGAGATGCACGACCGTCCGGTAGAGGCACGATTTTTTCTTCACTGACTCTATGGTAGAACCACCGCTACCTTGCATCTTCGACCACCAACAGACACCCAGAGAACGGCGTAGGCAGCCTCACCCTCTTGGTGCTAGGGGCACGACACGTCTTTGTCTCCATTGCTGATGATGAACGAGAACGATGTGCGCGGTGGATCTGAAAACACGAGCAAGCAATTCGAAGTTTTTTTTGCCTTGGGGGGGGGGGGTTGGGTGGACGAGTGGAGCGGTCGACTGATCGAGTGGGGAAGAAGGTAGCGGTGGTTCCTACATTTAATAGGACCCGTCAGAACAGGCGAAGGGTGGCAGCTGTCGCTGCCCTGTGGGCCAGCGGGAGACGAGTCGTTCGTGCGTTGACTCACTTGCCTGATGAGTTGCCCCAGGACGACCCCACTAGTCAGCTTCGGTGATGTAAAACGAAAACCACGGATGTTGACTGGTAAGACGCACAGCTGCGTACGCTATACATCCCCGGATGCAAGCACTATGGATCCATGGGTATGTACGCCTTAGATCCACGGGTGCGTACGCTATACATCCACGGAGGCAACTGTTGGAATTATGCCCTAGAGGCAATAATAAATATAGTTATTATTATAATTCCTGTATCAAGATAATCGTTTATTATCCATGCTATAATTGTATTGAATGAAGACTCATTTACATGTGTGGATACATAGACAAAACACCGTCCCTAGCAAGCCTCTAGTTGGCTAGCCAGTTGATCAAAGATAGTCAGTGTCTTCTGATTATGAACAAGGTGTTGTTGCTTGATAACTGGATCACGTCATTAGGAGAATCACGTGATGGACTAGACCCAAACAAATAGACGTAGCATGTTGATCGTGTCATTTTGTTGCTACTGTTTTCTGCGTGTCAAGTATTTATTCCTATGACCATGAGATCATATAACTCACTGACACTGGAGGAACGCTTTGTGTGTATCAAACGTCGCAACGTAACTGGGTGACTATAAAGATGCTCTACAGGTATCTCCGAAGGTGTTAGTTGACTTAGTATGGATCGAGACTGGGATTTGTCACTCCGTGTGACGGAGAGGTATCTCGGGGCCCACTCGGTAATACAACATCACACACAAGCGTTGCAAGCAATGTAACTTAGTGTAAGTTGCGGGATCTTGTATTACGGAATGAGTAAAGAGACTTGCCGGTAAACGAGATTGAAATAGGTATACGGATACTAATGATCGAATCTCGGGCAAGTAACATACCGAAGGACAAAGGGAATGACATACGGGATTATATGAATCCTTGGCACTGAGGTTCACACGATAAGATCTTCGTAGAATATGTAGGATCCAATATGGGCATCCAGGTCCCGCTATTGGATATTGACCGAGGAGTCTCTCGGGTCATGTCTACATAGTTCTCGAACCCGCAGGGTCTGCACACTTAAGGTTCGAATTTGTTTTATGCGTATTTGAGTTATATGGTTGGTTACCGAATGTTGTTTGGAGTCCCGGATGAGATCATGGACGTCACGAGGGTTTCCGGAATAGTCCGGAAACGAAGATTGATATATAGGATGACCTCATTTGATTACCGGAAGGTTTTCGGAGTTACCGGGAATGACGAATGGGTTCGGGGAGTTCACCGGGGGGGGGACCACCCCCGGGGAAGCCCATAGGCCTTGAGGGTGGCACACCAGCCCTTAGTGGGCTGGTGGGACAGCCCAAAAGGGCCCTATGCGCCAAGAAGAAAAAAAATCAAGAGAAAAAAAAAGGAGGAGGTGGGAAGGAAGGGGGACTCCCTCCCACCAAACCAAGTCCAACTCGGTTTGGGGGGGGGGAGTCCTCCCCCCTTGGACTCGGCCGACCCCCTTGGGGCTCCTTGAGCCCCAAGGCAAGGTCCCCTCCCTCCCACCTATATATACGGAGGTTTTAGGGCTGATTTGAGACGACTTTTCCACGGCAGCCCGACCACATACCTCCACGGTTTTTCCTCTAGATCGCGTTTCTGCGGAGCTCGGGCGGAGCCGTGCTGAGACAAGGTCATCACCAACCTCCGGAGCGCCGTCACGCTGCCGGAGAACTCTTCTACCTCTCCGTCTCTCTTGCTGGATCAAGAAGGCCGAGATCATCGTCGAGCTGTACGTGTGCTGAACGCGGAGGTGCCGTCCGTTCGGTACTAGATCGTGGGACTGATCGCGGGATTGTTCGCGGGGCGGATCGAGGGACGTGAGGACGTTCCACTACATCAGCCGCGTTCACTAACGCTTCTGCTGTACAATCTACAAGGGTACGTAGATCACTCATCCCCTCTCGTAGATGGACATCACCATGATAGGTCTTCGTGCGCGTAGGAAAAATTGTGTTTCCCATGCGACGTTCCCCAACAGTGGCATCATGAGCTAGGTTCATGCGTAGATGTCTTCTCGAGTAGAACACAAAAGTTTTTGTGGGCGGTGATGTGCGTTTTGCTGCCCTCCTTAGTCTTTTCTTGATTCCGCGGTATTGTTGGATTGAAGCGGCTTGGACCGACATTACTCGTACGCTTACGAGAGACTAGTTTCATCGTTACGAGTAACTCCGTTGCTCAAAGATGACTGGCAAGTGTCGGTTTCTCCAACTTTAGTTGAATCGGATTTGACCGAGGAGGTCCTTGGATGAGGTTAAATAGCAACTCATATATCTCCGTTGTGGTGTTTGTGTAAGTAAGATGCGATCCTACTAGATACCCATGGTCACCACGTAAAACATGCAACAACAAAATTAGAGGACGTCTAACTTGTTTTTGCAAGGTATGCTTGTGATGTGATATGGCCAATGATGTGATGTGATATATTGGATGTATGAGATGATCATGTTGTAATAGAAATATCGACTTGCACGTCGATGGTACGGCAACCGGCAGGAGCCATAGGGTTGTCTTTATACTAACGTGTGTGCTTGCAGATGCGTTTACTATTTTGCTAGGAAGTAGCTTTAGTAGTAATAGCATGAGTAGCACGACAACCTCGATGGCAACACGTTGATGGAGATCATGGCGTGGCGCCGGTGACAAGAAGATCGTGCCGGTGCTTTGGTGATGGAGATCAAGAAGCACGTGATGATGGCCATATCATGTCACTTATGAATTGCATGTGATGTTAATCCTTTTATGCACCTTATTTTGCTTAGAACGATGGTAGCATTATGAGGTGATCTCTCACTAAAATTTCAAGATGAAATTGTGTTCTCCCCGACTGTGCACCGTTGCTACAGTTCGTCGTTTCGAGACACCACGTGATGATCGGGTGTGATAGACTCAACGTTCACATACAACGGGTGCAAAACAGTTGCGCACGCGGAACACTCGGGTTAAGCTTGATGAGCCTAGCATGTGCAGACATGGCCTCGGAACACATGAGACCGAAAGGTCGATCATGAATCATATAGATGATATGATTAGCATAGGGATGCTTACCACTGAAACTATACTCAACTCACGTGATGATCGGACTTGAGCTAGTGTAAGTGGACCATGAACCACTCAAATGACTAGAGAGATGTACTTTTTGAGTGGGAGTTTAGCGAATAATTTGATTAAGTTAAACTCTAATTATCTTGAACATAGTCTAAGTCCACTTTGAATATATTTGTATTGTAGATCATGGCTCACGCGACAGTCATCCTGAATTTTAATACGTTCCTAGAGAAAGCTAAGTTGGAAGATGATGGAAGCAACTTTGTAGACTGGGCTCGTAATCTTAAGCTAATCTTACAAGCTGGGAAGAAGGATTATGTCCTTAATGCTGCGTTAGGAGATGAACCACCCGCTACGGCTGATCAGGATGTTAAGAACGCTTGGTTAGCACGTAAGGAGGACTACTCAATAGTTCAATGTGCAGTCTTGTATGGCTTAGAACCGGGACTTCAACGTCGCTTTCAGCGTCATGGAGCATTTGAGATGTTCCAGGAGTTGGAGTTTATCTTTCAGAAGAACGCCCGGATCGAGAGGTATGAGACCTCCGATAAATTCTATGCTTGCAAGATGGAGGAAAACTCATCTGTCAGTGAACATGTGCTCAAAATGTCTGGGTACTCAAACCGTCTAGCTGAGCTGGGGATTGAACTCCCGCAAGAAGCTATCACTGACAGAATCCTTCAATCACTGCCGCCAAGCTATAAAGGCTTTGTGTTGAACTACAACATGCAAGGGATGAACAAGTCTCCCGGCGAGTTGTTTGCGATGCTGAAAGTCGCAGAGTCTGAACTCCGTAAAGAGCATCAAGTGTTGATGGTGAATAAGACCACTAGTTTCAAGAGAAACGGCAAAGGCAAGAAGTGCAATTCGAAGAAGAGTGGCAAGCCTGTTGCCAATCCGACGAAGAAACCCAAAGCTGGACCTAAGCCGGAAACAGAGTGTTACTATTGCAAGGGTATGGGTCACTGGAAGCGCAATTGCCCTAAGTATCTGGCAGATAAGAAGGCGGGCAAAGAAAAATCAGGTATATTTGATATACATGTTATTGATGTGTACTTAACCGGCTCTCGTAGTAGTGCCTGGGTATTCGATACCGGTTCTGTTGCTCATATTTGCAACTCGAAACAGGAACTGCGGAATAGGCGAAGGCTGGCCAAAGATGAAGTGACGATGCGCGTAGGAAATGGTTCCAAGGTTGATGCAATCGCCGTCGGCACAGTGTCACTTCAGTTACCGTCAGGATTAGTGATGAACTTAAATCATTGTTATTTAGTGCCTGCGTTGAGCATGAACATTATATCTGGATCTTGTTTATTGCGAGACGGTTACTCTTTTAAGTCAGAGAATAATGGTTGTTCTATTTCTATGAGTAACATCTTTTATGGTCATGCACCGAATGTGAGAGGATTGTTCATATTGAATCTTGATAGCGATACGCATATACATAACATTGAGACCAAAAGAGTTAGAGTTAACAATGATAGCGCCATATTTTTGTGGCACTGCCGCTTAGGTCATATTGGTGTAAAGCGCATGAAGAAACTCCACGCTGATGGACTTTTGGAGTCACTTGACTTTGATTCACTTGACACGTCCGAACCATGCCTCATGGGCAAGATGACTAAGACTCCGTTCTCCGGAACAATGGAGCGTGCAAGTGACTTGTTGGAAATCATACATACCGATGTGTGTGGTCCGATGAGCGTGGAAGCACGCGGCGGATATCGTTATTTTCTCACCTTCACTGACAATTTGAGTAGATATGGTTATGTCTACTTGATGAAGCACAAGTCTGAAACATTTGAAAAGTTCAAGCAATTTCAGAGTGAAGTGGAAAATCATCGTAACAAGAAGATCAAGTTCCTGCGGTCTGATCGTGGGGGTGAATATCTGAGTTTCGAGTTTGGTGCTCACTTAAGACAATGTGGAATTGTTTCACAGTTAACACCGCCTGGAACACCACAGCGTAATGGTGTGTCCAAACGTCGTAATCGTACTTTATTAGAGATGGTGCGATCTATGATGTCTCTTACCAATTTCCCGTTATCATTTTGGGGTTATGCATTAGAAACAGCTGCATTCACTTTAAATAGGGCACCATCAAAATCCGTTGAGACGACACCATACGAACTGTGGTATGGCAAAAGGCCAAAGTTGTCGTTTCTTAAAGTTTGGGGATGTGATGCTTATGTTAAAAAGCTTCAGCCTGAAAAGCTGGAACCCAAAGCGGAAAAATGTGTCTTCATAGGTTACCCAAAAGAGACAGTTGGGTACACCTTCTATCTCAAATCCGAGGGCAAAGTGTTTGTTGCTAAAAACGGAGGTTTTCTCGAGAAGGAGTTTCTCTCGAGAGAATTGAGTGGGAGGAAGATAGAACTTGACGAGGTTGTCGGACCTCTCATCCCTCTGGATGGTGGCGCAGGACAAGGGGAAACCTCTGTCGTTGCGACGCCGGTTGAGGAGGAAGTTAATGATGATGATCATGAAACTCCGGTTCAAGTTTCTGTCGAACCACGCAGGTCGACGAGACCACGTGCTGCTCCAGAGTGGTACGGTAATCCCGTCTTGTCAATCATGTTGTTGGACAACAATGAACCTGCAAATTATGAAGAAGCAATGGTGGGCCCGGATTCCAACAAATGGCTAGAAGCCATGAAGTTCGACATAGGATCCATCTATGAGAACAAATTGTGGACTTTGGAGGTACTGCCTGAGGGCCGCAAGGCTATTCAGAACAAATGGATCTTTAAGAGGAAGACGGACGCTGACGGCAATGTGACCGTTTATAAAGCTCGACTTGTGGCAAAGGGTTTTTCGCAAGTTCAAGGAGTTGACTACGATGAGACATTCTCACCCGTAGCGATGCTTAAGTCTGTCAGAATCATGTTAGCAATAGCTGCATTTTTTGATTATGAAATCTGGCAGATGGATGTCAAAACGGCGTTCCTCAACGGTTTCCTTAAGGAAGAATTGTATATGATGCAACCCGAAGGTTTTGTCGATCCTAAGAATGCTAACAAGGTGTGCAAGCTCCAGCGATCCATTTATGGACTGGTGCAAGCATCTCGGAGTTGGAACAAACGCTTTGATGAAGTGATCAAAGCATTTGGGTTTATACAAGTGGTTGGAGAATCTTGTATTTACAAGAAAGTGAGTGGGAGCTCTGTGGCGTTTCTAATATTATATGTGGATGACATATTGCTGATTGGAAACAACGTAGAGTTTTTGGAGAGCATAAAGGATTACTTGAATAAAAGTTTCTCTATGAAGGACCTAGGAGAAGCTGCTTACATTCTAGGTATTAAGATCTATAGGGATAGATCAAAATGCCTGATAGGACTTTCACAAAGCACATAACTTGATAAAGTTTTGAAGAGGTTCAAAATGGAACAGTCCAAGAAGGGGTTCTTGCCAGTTTTACAAGGTACGAGATTGAGTAAGACTCAGTGCCCAGCAACTGATGCAGATAGAGAGCATATGCGCTCCGTCCCCTATGCTTCAGCCATAGGTTCTATCATGTATGCAATGCTGTGCACTAGACCGGATGTTAGCCTGGCCATAAGTATGGCAGGTAGGTTCCAGAGTAATCCAGGAGTGGATCACTGGACAGCGGTCAAGAATATCCTAAAGTACCTGAAAAGGACTAAGGAGATGTTTCTCGTGTATGGAGGTGACGAAGAGCTAGCCGTAAAAGGTTATGTCGATGCAAGCTTTGACACAGATCCGGACGACTCTAAGTCGCAAACTGGATACGTATTTATTCTTAATGGGGGTGCGGTAAGCTGGTGCAGTTCCAAGCAAGGCGTCGTAGTAGATTCTACATGTGAAGCGGAGTACATGGCTGCCTCGGAGGCGGCTAAGGAGGGTGTCTGGATGAAGCAGTTCATGACGGATCTTGGAGTGGTGCCAAGCGCACTGAATCCAATAACCTTGTTCTGTGACAACACTGGTGCCATTGCCTTAGCAAAGGAACCGCGGTTTCACAAGTAGACCAGACACATCAAACGACGCTTCAACCTCATCCGCGACTACGTCGAGGGAGAGGACGTGAATATATGCAAAGTGCACACGGATCTGAATGTAGCAGACCCGCTGACTAAACCTCTTCCACGGCCAAAGCATGATCAACACCAGAACTGTATGGGTGTTAGATTTATTACAATGTAATTCACATGGTGATGTGAGGGCTAGATTATTGACTCTAGTGCAAGTGGGAGACTGTTGGAATTATGCCCTAGAGGCAATTATAAATATAGTTATTATTATAATTCATGTATCAAGATAATCGTTTATTATCCATGCTATAATTGTATTGAATGAAGACTCATTTACATGTGTGGATACATAGACAAAACACCGTCCCTAGCAAGCCTCTAGTTGGCTAGCCAGTTGATCAAAGATAGTCAGTGTCTTCTGATTATGAACAAGGTGTTGTTGCTTGATAACTGGATCACGTCATTAGGAGAATCACGTGATGGAGTAGACCCAAACTAATAGACGTAGCATGTTGATCGTGTCATTTTGTTGCTACTGTTTTCTGCGTGTCAAGTATTTATTCCTATGACCATGAGATCATATAACTCACTGACACCGTAGGAATGCTTTATGTGTATCAAACGTCGCAACGTAACTGGGTGACTATAAAGATGCTCTACAGGTATCTCCGAAGGTGTTAGTTGAGTTAGTATGGATCGAGACTGGGATTTGTCACTCCGTGTGACGGAGAGGTATCTCGGGGCCCACTCGGTAATACAACATCACACACAAGCCTTGCAAGCAATGTAACTTAGTGTAAGTTGCGGGATCTTGTATTACGGAGCGAGTAAAGAGACTTGCCGGTAAATGAGATTGAAATAGGTATACGGATACTGATGATCGAATCTCGGGCAAGCAACATACCGAAGGACAAAGGGAATGACATACGGGATTATATGAATCCTTGGCACTGAGGTTCAAACTATAAGATCTTCGTAGAATATGTAGGATCCAATATGGGCATCCAGGTCCCGCTATTGGATATTGACCGAGAAGTCTCTCGGGTCATGTCTACATAGTTCTCGAACCCGCAGGGTCTGCACACTTAAGGTTCGACGTTGTTTTATGCGTATTTGAGTTATATGGTTGGTTACCGAATGTTGTTTGGAGTCCCGGATGAGATCACGGACGTCACGAGGGTTTCCGGAATGGTCCGGAAACGAAGATTGATATATAGGATGACCTCATTTGATTACCGGAAGGTTTTCGGAGTTACCGGGAATGTACCGGGAATGACAAATGGGTTCTGGGAGTTCACCGGGGGGGCAACCCACCCCGGGGAAGCCCATAGGCCTTGAGGGTGGCACACCAGCCCTTAGTGGGCTGATGGGACAGCCCAAAAGGGCCCTATGCGCCTAGAAAAGAAAATCGAAGAGAAAAGAAAAAAAAAGGAGGTGGGAAGGGAAGCAAGGACTCCCACCCACCAAACCAAGTCCAACTCGGTTTGGGGGGGGGAGCCTTCCCCCCTTGGCTCGGCCGACCCCCTTGGGGCTCCTTGAGCCCCAAGGCAAGGTCCCCTCCCTCCCACCTATATATACGGAGGTTTTAGGGCTGATTTGAGACGACTTTTCCATGGCAGCCCGACCACATACCTCCACGGTTTTTCCTCTAGATCGCGTTTCTGCGGAGCTTGGGCGGAGCCCTGCTGAGACAAGGTCATCACCAACCTCCGGAGCGCCGTCACGCTGCCGGAGAACTCTTCTACCTCTCCGTCTCTCTTGCTGGATCAAGAAGGCCGAGATCATCGTCGAGCTGTACGTGTGCTAAACGCGGAGGTGCCGTCCGTTCGGTACTAGATCGTGGGACTGATCGCGGGATTGTTCGCGGGGCGGATCGAGGGACGTAAGGACGTTCCACTACATCAACCGCGTTCACTAACGCTTCTGCTGTACGATCTACAAGGGTACATAGATCACTCATCCCCTCTCGTAGATGGACATCACCATGATAGGTCTTCGTGCGCGTAGTAAATTTTTTGTTTCCCATGCGATGTTCCCCAACACACGGATGCGTCTACAGTAGATGCACGGATTCGTCTACGATAGAACTGTTGACCCTACAAATGTCACCCGTGACATGTCGCTCGTAGAGGCATGACCGTGATTCATGGGAAGAGGCAATACATGTGAAACTGTACACGGGAAGAGGCAATACATGTGTCAGTATTGAACACTAGTTTGCTTATATCCGAGGCACGTCTATACGTGAAGCAAATGTTAGGTAATTTTCTTCGCGTCCCATTTTATCACGTGACATTTCTGTTTCTTTTTAGCCTTTCCCATAACTATTGTTTAACAACAGACTCATAGTTTTGTTCTGAATCTATCAAATTTTTGACACGGTGGATAGAGTGAATAGCAAGCTAGCAAATTTGTTCAAACCACATAACCAAACTATGAACATGATACAAGCAAACTAGTGTTCAATACTGACACACATTACACAAGCAAAGTTATTGAACGTTATGAAACCGAACTACGAAAGTGAACAAAAGAAGATACAAGCATCTTTTTAAAGCCACAGACATTGTTGTCCCATCACCTCTAGAAGTCGTAGATTATTCCATATGTCTCTTCATAGTTGATCCTGCAAAAACCCTTCATGACGAGGTTGATTATCGTCCAAGCCTTGTATGTGGCGTATGCATCTATCGCTGCATACTGGATCAAGTAGTCTGGCAGTGGCGCTATCCCCCACAGTTTTGGTCTTCCTTGCATTTGATCTTTTGCTTCATGTGCTTATAGAAGGGGTGGACAAGAATGCCTGCAACGTCTGCGAGGGAGTCGTATGGCTTGTGGGTGTATGGATGCCTCCATTTCTTCTGCATGTCGACGAACTTCCCGGGGTTGATCTCTAATCCTGACTTCTTCAGCATCTCTTGGTCCCTGGTGATGTCAAAACCAACAAAGGTGTACATCTTTTCCTTCAGAAATTCGTCGAGCCAGTCGGGCCTGCAAGTTTGTAGCAGCGGCAGTGCATAACTAGTTTAATTAAACTTCAAGCAGCAAAACCGACGAACACATGACTTCCTACTTACAGATTTTATGCAATTTTACCACCTACTGGTATGTATAGCAGAACTTCTCAAGTTGGAATCTTTTGGAATTCATTTGTTTTTGTTTGTAGGTTTTTTCCTGACTACGTTTGTGTAACATGTGTCAGAACATCTTTCGCAAACTAGTTTCATCGGACATCACGCACCAGTACTACTGATTAATTGAACTAGTTTTATTAAACTTACTGCCAACTCTTTTTATGTGATATTGCCACCAAGACTTCTCAGTAGGAAATGTTGAACTTCTCCAGCATGAAATGTTGATCTTCATTTTTGTTTCTCATATATTTCTCCTGCTTACTCCCTTTTTTTGTAACATATCAACTGTTGGTATAGCAGATCTTCTAGTCTAGAAATTTTTGTATTTCTGCAATACATGAATTGCATGTAGTATTCAAGTACTAGTATTTAACGCAGCAAAATGCCCTTTTCGTTCTATTTGAACTCTATAGTTAAAACATCTAGTTCAGAAACTAGTTTAATAGAACTTTCAGGCAGGAAAATAGCAATGCACAAATTTGCACGAGAATAGGTTGAATTAGTAGATTTGCTCACATTTTTGTAGCCACGGTGATGTGGAAGACAAGCACCATTTCCTCCAAGCAAAGCTGCAGAACTGCTGCCCTCTGGTTCGGCTCGTCTTCTCTTGTGTACTCAACATCAACGCCGATGATCCTGTCAATCATGCCAGCGAGCTTCAGCCTCATCTTCTTGATCATCTCATCGGCTTCTTCGGGATTGCTGGTGCAGACGACGCACAGGGGCTCCTTGCCGTGGGCTTCAACCTCCTTCAGTACTTTGGTGTAGTCGTGCTTCTTGGCGTGTGCGACGTCGTCTTCAAGCTGGGCGGCCTGCTCCGACGACATTTCACGGAGACGCTTCTGGGATGCCACGGCTTCCATTGCTTGTCGTAATTTTCCTTTGAAGATGGAGCGGGGGGAATGGTGAGACTAAGGCGAAGAGGAAGGCGTGGGAGTGTTCGTGATAGTGGCATTGCGAGGTTTTTAAGAGGAAGTTGGAGAGCGGGGGGAATGGTGAGGCTAAGGCGGAGAGGAAGGCGTGGGAGAGGAAGACGTGGGAGTGTTCGTGACAGTGGTGTTGCGAGATTTTTAAGAGGAAGTTGGAGAGCGGGGGAAATGGTGAGGCTAAGGCAGAGAGGAAGACGAAGGACTGAGCTTCAGTGACTTACTCCACCTGACTTTGGGTGTATGACAGGTGGACCCAATAGGTGATTGGCCCATATGTCATACACACAAAGGCAGGTGCAGTTGGGAAGGTATTTTCTGTGCGGTTGATTCGTACTGGAGGGGAAGGCGGTTTGTCCGATCAACGAAGTGGGCGTTGCATTTTCTGTATGTGGGAACCTCCCAACGGGCAGTGGTAGACTCCTCGGTTCCTCAACCGTGAGTGGGTTTTTCCATGGCCTCATTTCTATCGCGTCAAATGGCAGTGTTATTCTGAATTTAATGCCGCCGTTGTAGGTTTTGTAGGTGGTAATCATGGTAGGTAAACCAAGTTGGACTACCACGATGTGAAGGTTCATGATGTGAATACAAAAACAGCCCTGCAATGAGATAAGTGCCTAAAATCATTGTTATTTGGAGAAAAAGAAGTGCAGTGCCTCCCAATAAGATAAACAGCCCTGCAATGTGAATGCAGTGCCTCTCATTGTTCCTCTCGCTCATTACAGAAAAATGAAAAAAGAAATATGTTTTCTGCTCTCTCTTTTTTCGTCGCGAGGCACGGCTGTGCTTCTTCCAGAAGCACGGAATTGCTATCGGGAGATGCACGGCCGTCCGGTAGAGGCATGTTTTTTTCTCCACTGACTCTATGTATGTGGCACGTAACCCATCTATTGACCATGCAATGTCACGTCTGACATGTCACTTGTACACGCACGACCGTGATTCTAGTGGAGAGGCACTCCATGTGAAAACAGTACACGAGTGGAGAGGCACTCCGATCATTATACAAAAATGTTTCCCTCCGCGAGGCACGGCTGTGCTTTTTCCAGAAGCATGGAATTTCTATGGGGAGATGCACGGCCGTTCGGTAGAGGCATGATTTTTTCTTCACTGGCTCTATGTATGTGGCACGTGACCCATCTATTGACCATACAATGTCACGTCTGACATGTCACTTGTAGAGGCACGGCCGTGATTCTAGTGGAGAGGCACTCCATGTGAAAACAGTGCACGAGTGGAGAGGCACTCCGATCGTTATACAAAAATGTTTCCCTCCGCGAGGCACGGCTGTGCTTCTTCTAGAAGCACCGAATTGCTATCGGGAGATGCACGGCCGTCCGGTAGAGGCACAATTTTTTCTTCACTGACTCTATGTATGTGGCACGTGACCCATCTATTGACCATACGTCACGTCTGACATGTCACTTGTAGAGGCACGACCGTGATTCTAGTGGAGAGGCACTCCATGTGAAAACAGTACACGAGTGGAGAGGCTCTCCGATCGTTATACAAAAATGTTTCCCTCCGCGAGGCACGGCTGTGCTTCTTCCAGAAGAACGAAATTGCTATCGGGAGATGCACGGCCGTCCGGTAGAGGCACGATTTTTTCTTCACTGACTCTATGTATGTAATTGAGTGGAGAGGCACTCCGATCGTTATACAAAAATGTTTCCCTCCGCGAGAGGCACGTCGATACGTGCAGAAAACAAACGCCCCTGACCCTTGTTCAAAATGTTTTCTATCGCTCCGCCTGTTCAAAAACAATACCGGAACATAAAAATGTCGGAGGTGCAACGCCATCAGGACAAAAAGAGTTACAATTTCACATGCGCGGCCATCCTTTCAGACTTGAAATATCAGAGGCACCATCATAAGGCCACGAGACGAACCGTTTTACAAGCGCACGGCTGTGCCTCAAAACAGAGTTATAGAACTTAAAACTCCACAAGAAAAAATAAGTCCTGCTATTAAAAACAACGGATGAAACTGTTTTTTGAAGAGAACAAATCTTCTCTCCCCAAATATCAGCATCGCCGTTCTCCTATTAAAAACAATACATGGAAGAAAACAAAAATTAGAATAATTCGTCATGGGTACATTTCTTCAAGTATTAGGAAGCAAATATTCTACGGTCCAAAATAGCGTACATTATATTATTTCTGTTCAGAACCTCCTTTTACCTTTCAATTCTTCACTCGTATTGTTCGCCGATAGAAAACAATCTCCATTCCGTTCTTTCATTTCTCAATGTAGGATCCGCACATGTTGTTGCTTCAACCAAGTTTGGTTGCTGACATTTCGTGTTCCTCGCCTGTGTGACACTAGGTTCTGGAGTGCTTACAGGACTTTGCTTTCTATGCTCTGTTGTCAGTGTGGTAGCTGGCGTTGTCAGTGGCGTTGTTCGCGTTGATGATGATGTTAACAGTCTTGGCCCCGGGATAAGAGTGCATTCTCCTTCTTCGTTTGATATTCTCGATGCTGTTGTTGGTATTGTCGGCCATTTCATTGATCTTGCCTTTTTCTCCTCCCGTGCTTTCATCTTCTCCTCTTGAATCCTAATTCTTTCAATCACTTCTTGGTCAGTAGGACAACTAGATTTCGTATGCCCCTTTGAATTGCAACGGCTGCAACTCGGTCTACCTCTTTTTATGTTCTTCTGAGAGCCAGCTTTGATTCGGTCCCCTTTTTTCCTTCCCTTGGAGCGAGCCAAAGGTGGATTTTTCAGACTTGCGTCACATGGATTTTTGCCCGTGTCTGTTTCATCAGCAAGTGCAGTCATGACTTTTATTTTCATTTCTTACACTCAAGTAGCACATTGTATGCCTTGTCCTTTCTGCAAGCATGTGAACATATATCGGACAACTCTGCATACATGAGACCGAATCTCATAGTTTCATCTTCTTGTGCGGTCATGCTGTCACCTTGACTTGTAGCCAGTAGTCTCAAGCTATCTGACCAATTCCTGGTCCATCTGGGGATGATAAAGGATTTTGGAAGGTGTTCAACCATGCCTGTCTGGTCCATAACCTTAAGTATGTGGCAGCACTGAATGCCATCCCTAGTCATCTTCTTGCAGCTGCACCTGTATATTTCCTTATGCTCATCCACATCTACCCTGAACTCAGACCTATCAAATTCCTCACCTGGGTACGGTTTCCTGTATTTATCTTGCAATGAGATCCTTTTTAAAAGGTATTGCCTACCTTTTGCCAGGTCGTGACACTTGTAGTATGTACGGTTGCGCAGCTCTAGCTGAAATTTCCTGAAAATTTCATTAGTGTATATTTCACTTGCTTCTGTTTCTATTGGGAAACATGTCTCTTGTGAAGGTACCTTCTTCTTTCCGGTGCCTTTTCTTGTCAAGCGTAGCAAGACAATTTTGCTGGATGATGTTGTACGCACCAACAAACATCGTTATGGTATCCTTGTGGTTCACATAAGTTTTCCACATTGAGTTTGTGCTCTCACTACGTGTGGTCGTCGATGAGAATGGATAAAAGCAGTTCTTGAAGTAGGCTGGTACCCAGAATGTACGAAGGTCCCACAACGCATTCAGATGCATGTTTCCTTCTGCTTTATATTTTGAAATCGCTCTTTTCCACGAGCCTACAAATTCATCTGCATTTAGTGAGTTTTTTATTATTATATATAACTCATCAGACATCCCTGGATGTTGCGCAAACACTGTCGCATTATTCTCCTTCATGTTCTTCCTTATATGCCACAAGCAGAACCTGTGCCTGGTATTCGGAAGTGCTTGCTCTATCGCCGCCTTCATCGCCTTGTCCTGGTCTGTTATTATGAACTTTGGTTCCTTTCCTCCCATTGCCTCAACAAATGTACTTAGGAGCCATTTGAATGACCCTATCATCTCATCCTTTAAGAGGCCTATTCCAAAAAGGACGGACGACCCATGGTTGTCAACCCCGATTATTGGTGCAAACGGTAATCCGTATATGTTTGTAGAAAATGTCGTGTCAAAAGACACGAAACCTCCGTACAGGCCATAATTCATCTTGCACAATGAGTCTGTCCAGAACAGGCTTCGAACCACATTGTTTCCATCGATTTCTTCGACATGTTGAAACCCTGCCCTCTTCCTCTGCATTTCCGCAAACAGATTCATCGTGTCCTCGATATCTATGTTTCTATGTCCAGCTCTGTCCTGGCATGCAATGTTTCTTATGTCAATAGTGTCAAACATAATTTCCCGCCTCGTTTTACCCATGGAAGTGAAGATCTGCATGATTTTTCTTGGCTCTAGCCTTGCCTTCTGCAGGACCTGGATAAAAAATTTCTCCTCGGGCCTCATGTTCTTATAGCACCTCATAAATTTCAGCATCCAATCACATGGGTGTAGCACATGGTTGTGTTTTAGGCGAACATTCCTTAAGTACCATACTCCCCTCTCTGTATCTCCATTTGTTGTTATTTCAACAGGACAGCCTGTCCTAATCTAGCAATTGCTCCTTCTGTGCTTCACAAGTCTCTCGGTCATTTTATTCACGCCTTCCTCTGTGCAACGGAACACTTGCTTGTCAACCTCCTGCTCGGGGCCTGCTCTTCTGGTGGTTGATCGCTTCACCGAAAAACCAACCTTTCTGGCAAATGTGCAGAAGAAAAAGAAGGCACCGTCCCTTGTTTTGAAATGCAACCCATCCTCTGGTTCACGTGCTTGCGTTACTTCCTCGATCGACGGGTATGCGCTTCCTTTGAACATGTCATCCATTTCTTTCTCTTCTTGCGTTGCCTTCCCGACATCGATGCTGTCTAACGTGTCTCCATTGGGGTCGTCATCATTGTCACTTGAGATATCATCCCTTTCATGTCCAGGAATTAGCTCGTTTCTGACAAAGCTGCTACAGCTCGCTTGCTTGTCAGCTGCGGGGGCGCCACCACTGCTAGATGTCCAGTCCATCACTACTTCTCGAACGTTGTTGCCTCCTTCTATTCTGTCATCTTCAGGAATGCTGTTGTTATCTGATTCTCTGGTACCCGTAAACCCAACGACTTGCACTCCTTCCACCTCAACATTTTTTATGTCGTAATAACCATCCGTGTATACTTCTTGCTCATCTGCAGGTTCTTTTCCCTTAAGGGTGTCTAAAGGAATCATGCAGTTATTTGACTCATCTGTCGTGCTCCCTGTGAAGTCCTGCACATGAAGGTTGCAAAAAAATTAGATATCAGAGGCACCTGAGACATTTACATCTTATTTTGTCGTTTTGAAAGCTTTAAAACATATGTATAATAATGTAGCAGGATTTAGCAGTAAGTTTTTGGCAGGAACATACGTGGTGTAAACCACAAGCACTAAATCCACGTGCATGTGCATGTAAAAGGCACGTCCATGCTTTTCTTTGCACTATATGATCAAAAGAGGCGCGGCCGTGCTTCTGCTTTCACTCTACAATCTAAAGTAGGATTTACAAACAGGGAACATGGTCATGTCGTCACCTTTCTTTCCTCATGTCTGCACTCCTCAGCACATCTTGGCGACATCCACCGTGCATTGGATATTTCGTTGACAATCTTGAAAGCCATCGGAGATCCTCCGGAAGGACCTCTCATGCTGAACGCCAAAGGGGATCCTTTGAAAGGACCTTGCCTCATCATCTTTAAATTGTCACCAGTATATCCAATCTGTTGAAGCCTTTGTTCCTGGCATGGACTGGCATGACCCCTGTTATTTTCCTCACAAGCCTATGACACACGAAAACACAGATAAATTTTATTGATTAAATTCGAATAACAAAAGTCTTTGACATAATTATTGCTTGATCAACGGTGCTATCACCTCTCCTTTATTCTCATGCCGCAGATCAGTAAAGATTCTTCCTCCGATTGATGAGATACTGCTTCTTTGGGCCACATCCAATGTTCCGACACCACGACCGTCAGGAAAAACCAATCCATCAGATCGACCGTCCTCCGCAACCTTTAAACATTAACAAACAGGTGCATATGAAGTGTTATTTGTATCTCAAGATTTGTGAAACAAGAATACCGAGTTTTTAAAAAAAATCATCGTTACCTCGACTGACGGATTGGTACGGTTTCTGTGTTGCAACTCTGGATTACAAACAACAGTCCGGGACAATGCAGAAATATTTCCGCTACTGCCTACAGTACTCCTTTTAGCATTTGCCTGCTGCACAGCTTGTTCGTGGATTGCACGCTTACCTAGCACTTGCTTCTCAACCTTCACTACATTCAGCCCAGCCCGTCTGGCATGTGCATTCTGAACGTCATTTGCACTCTTTTTTTGTTATCCACTTGGAGCAGTTTCTTTTGCTTCCATCTGTTGATCTTTAACTGCACAACACATAGATGGAACAAGGACACATTTACAGAACCCAACCAAGGATTTTTTTTCTATATGTTATTAATGTCAACAGGTATAACTTTGAATTATTCAATGGTGAAACATTACGCCTTGAGAGTTTATAATGCACATAAACAAAGACAACATAGTATCAAAAATTTAAGGTTCAATAGATTTCACCGCAAAATGACTGTATTGTGTTTCAATTCATGCTATTACCTTCTTTTCATATGCCCTTGCAATATCATTTAGAGAAAGACCAACGTTGATGCCCTGATCAGCTAGTCCGGCCCTGTACATCTGGCAGGGCAAAAGAGTTATACCTCAAACACCACATTGATAATGAAATCGAACACTGTTACAAAAAAATTACGGCCTGAAATTGAAACACACTAAAAAATATTGCGGTGAGTGTGCTACTTCATCAGGATGGAGTAAAAACATCGCGCGGCAAAAATTAAATCTACATCAAATTTGTGCGTCGGGGAAACATGACGGGATCGCTTGACTAACCTTTGTTTGCTGGATTCCCAGAAAGTTTGGACCGGATCCACTTCAATTTTGTGCGCGATCTACTTCCCTGATCAAGGCAACTCTCAAATCACCATGGGTGATTTTGAATTTGAACGAGAGAGAATAAAGAGAGAGAGATGCAAACAAATAAAGAGAACATACTAATCTCTTTTGCATGCAGGAAAAGTCTTCAGTTGGACCTGAGCCGTCGTACTAACAAATGGGCCCTCCAAAGTTTCATTTGGCAGACAAGTGGGGTCACTTTTTCGGCGACATCACGGAAAGACCTAGATGCCGCAGTCGAGCCGTACTGACATGCAGGCTCTACAATTCTTGCTCTTACTGACCAGTGGGGTCGGCCATCAATAAATTCCAGATCTCATTTCATTCACTCCCCATCTCGCGTCGGGGAAATACATTTGGGGATAGATATCATAGATCTACCGAGGAATTACTGCTGATTGCTCATATAATTTCTCTCTACATCTACCTCTTCCCAAGACAAATCGTCCACCCTCTACCTCCACCCCGTGCGCCTCCTGTTGAGGTAACAAATTACACTTTCTAGATGCTTCTTCATCCACGCAGCGCTTCGCATGTTGTTTCAATTTCTGAATGAATTTTTTTCGTTCGTGCTATTCATAGTGTTACGATGGGACGCGGATGAAATTTCTGAATGAATAAAACTGGATGAGAAACGCAGCATGAGACAGATGTGACGCGAATTAAATTTATCGTAATATTTATCAAAATCCCAGAAGTCATGGTCGGTAGTCGGCGAATCGGGGAATTACTTCCCCGTCCATGACATGTGTTACTCATAGTGTCTCGATCCTGCTACTCATGGTCTTACACTTAGTCAGAGAGGTCAATGAATATATGTAGTAGTACTTACGAATGTGTAAGTCCGATTTACCTATCAGCTCTTGAAGGACCAACATCAGATATCCCGACATATGATTGGTCAGGAGCTACACTAGACAAGTTAGTGACATCACTACATACATTCAAGGATAAGGAATTCAGCGGCACACTGTGTGGCTGCCTCCTGATACCAGTGGTCGGTTAACTACCTTTTTCTTTTAATTATTTACATCGTAAATGTTGAGTGTCTCATCAATTTCAACATTTTTAATGTCCGGCAGATAAGCTATTTCGAGTACTTGGATATCAATGTCATGCCAATGAAAAATGATTTGACATCAAGACTATCTATCTGGGATACATACGCTGTCAAGAAATATGCTAACCTGGACAGACTGTCACCAGAGGAAGGAAATTTTGGCAAACACCCTGTGAGTGTAGTACATTCATTTGTAGTAACTCTCTGAAATATTACCTCAGCAGAATGATATAGATGCCATTGCATTGATTTAATTTGAAATGTACTTATTGACTTCTTGCAAAATCATCACAGCTGAAGAATATAAAAAGCACACCTTTCTGTCCACCAAATGGCTCTGAAAGGTCATTTTATCGGATGGGTACAAAACTAGAAGCCTATTTAGAACAGTTTCTCCCAGAGTACAAACTATCCTCGGTGAGTCATTTCGACCACATGATCATTTTTTTTTCAAATTGTCAATGATTGTACATCATGCAAATTTTCAAAGTCATTCAACAGAAAATATTCGAAACAGGCTTCGTTTATATTACATGTGCCCCCTACCTGCAGTAGCTTAGTTGTGCTCCTTGATAACCAACAGAAAATAGTTTCTTGTTCTATGATGGTTATAGCCTTTACTTACACGATAAATTAGTTGTGCTTCGTACAGTAGACTAGCTAGGTTACCTAACAGCTCACTTAGGAGTATTCTCACTATACTTCCTGCAAACATAGCATTCAATACATATGAACTGCATGTTGTTATTCTATTATCGTGATATTGATATCAGATGATTATTTTTTATATGTCTCTTTTGTAGGCTAAAGAAGATATTGCCAAAATCATTAACGAGATGTACACAGAAATGTTTTCTGTTATTCAACCGATTATGGAGCAGAAACTCGGAAATATCCTATCTCTTGCAAGGGAACTTGGTATGAAGGAAGTCAAACAATCTGACGGCGTGTTCTGTAACTTAAAGAAAGATGAATTCATCAGAGAAGAATTTTTATCACTCCCTTCAACTTCTCAATCACTTGCTAATCACCAGAGAGAAAATACTCAAGGATCATGCAGCGGTGGTTCAAGTATCTGGGCGCATCCCTCATCATACTCGTTGATGCAAAATATAAATGGTTGTTGCGGTACCCCTGTGTCACAAATCCAGTATGACAAGGAGCATTTCACCACACAACTATCATTACAACAACAAACATCAACCCAGATCAAATTGCGTTTGGAGATAACTGAGATAGACCTCAAACAAGATGACTTGGATGAAAAAACAAGGTCACATATGGAAGAAATGAAACAATTTATGAATAACTGCCTCGATGGGTTACATGTTCATGAAAAGTTTGTGCCAATAACCGAGCTATTGGACGAGTACACATGACTGATACTAACCGGTGAAAATTCATCCGACTTCACTGGAGCCAACAACTCGACACCTTCCATAGAAGGCGGACCTGCAATGCTAGAACAAACGGAATCAAAAGAAGTTGCTGCTGATGAAGCTAATACCCCAGATTGTACAAATGTCAAACAACCAACTCACATCATTCACCACCCTGAATCTCCTCCAATGATTCAAATACCAGAGCCAAAGCAGTCAAAGAAATTTACTGTTGTGGGTGAAGGTAGCGGAGCAGGTGACCAGCATGATACTCGAGGTGGTGACCAGCCTGATGCTGGGATTATTAAAATGCCAGATATTTTTGCACGTTCCACAGGCGATGATGCAATATTTGGAAAATTCCCAACAACCACGAAGTAGCTCATTATATCCAAACCTATAACCAAGGCGGTAGACACTGTTACCGACAAGTGTTCTTCTCCAAACACGAAGGCCCAGCTTAATGGCACTAGCAATTTGACTGTTGACAGCAATTTGAATGTAAGTGCTGCTGTTTTCAAGAGCCAGAGTGTAGAGCAGCCAAACGAACAAATGACAGCTGACAAAACAACATTACACATGATGCCCAATGCAGCTAGCGGG
The DNA here is from genome assembly GCF_904849725.1 of Hordeum vulgare subsp. vulgare. Taxonomy (NCBI): domain Eukaryota; kingdom Viridiplantae; phylum Streptophyta; class Magnoliopsida; order Poales; family Poaceae; genus Hordeum; species Hordeum vulgare. The sequence continues at coordinate 524,991,961 of NC_058523.1, forward strand.
GCCACACCACCAACAAAAAAAAGAGTCAGGATAACAGAACCTCAACGGCAGTCACCCGAACACGAAGCGAATAAGCGTCAAGTCGTTGACAACCGCACAGTCCTGGGTTCTAATCCCTTCACGGAAGATGACAGAATATGGTCTGACCCAAAATTATACGAAGAAATTGACAAGCTAATACAACAGAGGAGCGGCTCATCCAACTCTAATAATGTAGGCTTCAAAGGATGTCTACCTCCTAACAATACAATGCACATATCCAAGGCTACAAGCACATCAGCAAAATCCAACCTTACTTGTACTGAACGGTCAACTATACCTACAACACCAGGCCCTAATTCAGTGTTACAAGTTAGTTACCTCTCAATGCCAGCTGCTACGCCACATACTATCGGTTTAACACAATCTGCCTGGTCACGAACTCAGATTCCTACGTCAAACTCTGTGAGTTTAACCCAACCTGCCTGGTCACAAGCTCCAAGACCAAATGCTCTGTGCACTCAACCTTCTGGTTATAATTTCCAATCCTGCCATCACAGAAATGACCAAAATAATGGTGGTTTGCACAGCCATCAGAGCCACCCCAATGATTACAACCAGCAGCAAAACCATGGGCAAAGCTACAACAGCTTACATTCAGCAACGAATAATACGCACTATTCATGCATGCATCTACGAAATACGTCAGCAGACATTCCTCATAACCAGATCAGCTTACCAGGAGTCGCAATGTCTGCAACACAGATGCAGCATCAACAAACAGGAGGACATCTGCTCCAGAGAAACAACCATTGCAATGAGAGCCAGCACCACCAAGACCATTACCATGACCATCAACATACCGGAAATGTTCAAAACGGTTGTAGTGCACCAAACTCACAGAACATTGATTACCATCTGCAGCAACAACAACAGCTAAATCATCAAACTAGTGACAACCATGATTGCTTTAGATTGTTGGATATAAGAGATTCTACGCTCATAGAGAAACTCGTCTATGAAACAGTCGTGGAGAGCACGCCAACGATAGGCAGAGATGACAGGTAACGAGAAAATTGTTCCGTATGTAGAAAAGTTTTCCTAATCTGAAATATTGGTGTTGTTAATATAATAATTATTATTATAATCACTGCGAAAATTGGAACTAAAGCATTAAACAGATTCACATTATGTGTATACTTCGAAACAATGCTTCTGTTTTTCCATAATTCAACGTAACTGTCCTTGCAGTTTGATCATGCTGTTGTTAAAATACATGCGCCGCTTATCATTTTGCATATTGAACACTGGCCGCCTCTCATCAAGGTAAATGTTAAAATACATAATTCATAAAATTTAATGGGCCCTTTTTTGGCAGCAAGAGGATATTTGCCATCGATCGATGTTGGGCTGACCATCGAACCTTCGGTCTATCAATGAAGTTGTACGATTACATGAACGAATATGTGATGGATACTTATTTAGAGCTACTGCTGACAGAACAATTT